>NW_027132813.1:35197500-35800000 GCF_026122565.2 Emydura macquarii macquarii | reverse complement strand
CTTAAAGACTAACAAATTTCTGCGGGCATAAGCTTTTGTGGGCTGCAGCCCACTTCGTGAGATGCATGAAATGGAAATCACAGATAGGAGGTATATATATACATCCAAGCATAAGAAACAACAATGGGGAAACAGATTCATATTGCTCATCCTCACACCTGCAAAGCTTTGCACATCTTGTCTCTAGCTGCACACCTAGACCCGTCTGCAACACTTATGCTCTTTCTGTGCAGTCCGTCTTGAGACTCCCCTTATGTGCTCCTGCAAGCAGCTTCAGACATTTCTCATGCTGCCCTGTATTCCTGAGACATCCTCGTCTGAAATTCTGCAACCTCATTCTCCTCCTCCAAATCTCTCCTCACAACTCATTTCTTACGGTTAGACTTCCAGCACTGACCTCCATCCCAGCCTTATTCCATTACCTTCAAAAAGGTCCCAGCATCATCTAGAAACAATAGACTGAGGCAGTGGCTTGCAGCAGAGCCAAAGGGAAAGGAGGACAGGGCTAGCTGAGTTGCCCCCATAAAGATTTTGGGACTTTGGGCCCAGCAGCCTCCCAGTTCACTCTCGGCAGCAGCAGTAGGCAGTGCCTTTACCTCAGGTGTCAGCAGTTCTGGACTCTGGGAACTGTTTTGTGATATGAAAGATTGCGTGTGGGTGGGAGAAGTATGTGGGGCACTGAGTTGTAGGGTTAGGGAATGGGCAGGCCCTAGTAGTACTTCCACAGCTTTGCACTGCAGTGGTATCAACCCTATATGCTCCGCAAAGGAACAATAGACTTTTTGCTTTCTTGCAACTCCCACCTGAATGGACAATCTCCTGCCCCACTTCACCTCAGGAGAGAGAGTGGGAGAAACCTCAGAATCCCAGTAACCACTCACACCCCTGTGAGGCAGGCACCAGAGGAGGAAGGAGGTGTATGTAAAGGGAGGGACCACATCCTGTTTGTTAGTCACATCTTGTGTCTTGTCTTTTAGATTCTCCCTGCCAAAGAGCCTACAGTGCCTGCCTGTGTTTGTACAATACAGGGAAAATGGGCCCCCTAAATTCATTAGGGCTTTTGTATGCTACTGTACATAAGTAATAAGAATCTGTAACCCTTGCCTATCTGTCTCTGCTGTGCCCTCCTTGTTGTTGTCCTTGTTGTGTTATGTCTAAATTAGACTTTGATCTTATGGAAACAGGATTCTGTCATTCTATTAGTCTGTAAACACAACACACCTGTGGTTCTGTATAAACAAACCTATGCTAGTTACCCCAGGTCACATCAATAAGACCTTTATGTACGGATCCTATTACTCTGGTGCATTCTTGGTCTGCTGTCTGGGTTATGCAGCTGCTCAGTTTAAGACCCCCAGTTATCGCTCCATTTTCCCACAGTCTTCTGTTGCTGTGTCTGACATATGTACATACCAAATCCAGACCCAGAATCTACCAGAGTTGGGAGCTACAAGCAACACCTGATAGTCAGTCGGTGGCTCTTACAGACATTCCAATAGTTGGAACCCTTCTGTCCTTGGATCTGGTGCAGGAAACAGAAGTTTAATAACCAGGGTAAGAGAAACACCACGTGGCTCCATGAATCAGGGTAGAATACCTAGCAAAAGGAGCCACCTTCCTTTCTTTTCTTCCTCATTGTAGATTTGAATGAGGAGATAAATGCTTAAAATGTAGTTTTCCTTTTGAAAATATTGAGAGAGTAGTTATTTTCAGGGTGTTTGTTTATATATATATATATATATATATATATATATATATATATATAATATGTGCTGCTTTGCATTGAATGAACACAACAGTTAATGTAGTGTTAAAGTAAATTTTGAGCAAATAGAAACTGCAGTTGGTTGCATGGTTAATGGGAAGGATAACAATTGTTTTGTAAGCAGTGTTCTGAAAAGTTCATTTTGTGTCAGAGCAGCTTTTCTAGAACCAGTTTTAAAGTTAATTATCAAAGGCTGGCATCTTCTATCCACTGTCTATGGATCCCTGCTGGGTTTGTTGTTAGCTTTCCTTGGGAAAGAGTCGCTCTACAGAAGATCATCTTCATGGTGTCACAGTCCAGGGAATCTAACACATCCTAGCTAATCAGCTTAGAACATCAGTACCATCTTAATGTGGGATTTGGGACCTTCTAGAGGCAGGGTGAGAAGCTGAACTAGTCTGCAAGCACATCATTTTATTCCTTTTGCTTTAAGCAAGAATAATTTGCCTTTTTCCTCTCATCTTTCTTCCTTGTTGTTTTGCCCCTGAAAACTGTGCAGCAAAAGCAACCTCCAGGGTGGACACTAAATCTTCTGATGCAGGCAGAGCAGTGATAACATCTGAACCGAGGGTGCTTTTCCAGGGCATGCTTGACAGATGTAGCAGGGCCTTTTAGGATTTAGTAGTGGAGCATATCTATTACCCGCGCTGCAGCACAGCTTGGCAGGAGCCGTGTGGTAATCTCCCATGAATTCTGTCTGACTTATCAGAGCATCTGAACAGGTTCCTGCAGGATGCAGAATCACTGCATCAAGTTTGGGAGAGACAGACCATACACTTTGAACTCCTTTAACTCTTTGCAGCCCAATATCTTTCAACAGTCAGGGTGACACGTTTCTTTCTGAGGTATTGTTCCATTTCCCTCTCCCCACCACAATCCACCAAAGTCTATGATTTCAGGGGACAGAATCTAATTTCTACATATGGAAGAGAGTAAGCATAATTACTCTAATGGTATGGCAGCCTTCCTGTTTCTTTGGCAGAACACAGTAAATATGATACACGTGATGGACTTTTAGCTTTCTCTGGGTTACAAGCCCGGGACTTTGCTAGATGTAGGAATTTTGCTTAACAGTTTTATCTTGGTCTCACTGAACATAGTCTTTAGTGTTCTGTCTTCAGCTGTGATAACAATTACCTTGGAATTTTATTTTAAAAAAAGGGGGGGGAGAGGAAGCAAGATTGATCACAAACACAAAATTGTTTAGATCACAGATTAAAGTTTAATTTTAGAGTTTTGCTTTAGGGTTAGAATTCGCTTCAGAGTGTGCGTTGCATAGGAGGTGCTGTAATTTGTTTTAAGGATAAGGCCTTCAGGCTGCTGTGCATAAAATGAGCATGATTCCTTATTCCCACGGTTGATTTTTGAATGGAAGTGCAATTAGAATTTTTTCACCCAGAAGCGCACACAGTACAGAGCAAAGATAATACCTTGAATGCATATCAGCTTGGGGAACTTCTCCTGGAATTTTATTTATTGTTCACCTAGCACTAATACAAAAAAGATCCATGCAAGCCTTAACAATACACTTGCTCTTTAATTTGGAATCTAGTGTGTTTGTAGAGACTCTGGTGGGGACTTTATTATTACTAAGTGAGATTTCAATGGTGAATTTTAATGTCACTGACAGAAATGTGTAGCTAGTTATTTCTCATAGAATGGAAACTGTAAACAAAATAGTGGGGTAGCAGTGGCCTCTCTCAATCTTCAATTGCTGCAGAAATTTTCCTGTCACACCAGGAAACTACACTACCAACTGGTATTCAACAGCCACCATCTGCATATGAGAGGTATGTAGATATTTTTTTCTGATTATTGATGCTGATCACATTCATCCTCCACTAGAATAATTTAACAATCAATACCCACAGAATATTCATTTAACCTGTGAAACAGAGGTGAACTCCAGCATGCAATTTTTGGATGTCATGGTCACTAAAAAGCCAAATTCTGCCATTTCCACTGCATGATATCAAAAAGATATTGCCTCAGATGCACACATTAGACATATATTGCCTCACCAACCATCTATGGAAAGAGGATTGGAAGCAGGATTTTGTGATACAGAGCTGTAAAATGTCTGTAGTCTTAAATGTGTTTTTTGGTACATGAATCACATAGTGTGTGTGTGTGTGTGTGTGTGTGTGTGTGTGTGTGTGTGTGAGAGAGAGAGAGAGATCTCCTGTTTGGCAGAGGAAATGGAGCATCTGGGAGCCAGATACAGCACCTTGATTCTGACAGCTCTCACTTGCCCCAATGATGTTTAGAGCTGCTGCTGGGCTGCTCTGAGTTGGACTATTGATTTAGGGTCCTTAATAATGCTGCAACAGTAGAGGATTGGTATAATGTGGTGTAGCTCTACTACTCACCTACCTGCCTCATCTGGCTCCCAATGCACCCCTTAGGCTTTTGGGGTGATGGTGGGAGGAGTGCTACAATCACAAGGCCTGGTTGTAGTGCAGATGAACCTGCAGGCAGTTGCCCTCTGATGGAAATTCTCCGCTGGGCATTTGCAGGCTGGGATTATTGCACCAGGTTAGTGGCATAATGAGGCTGTACAATATGTGTATGTGTGTATTTACATGAATTATAACTCAAACCTTGTGGCTATCCAGACTGACATGGGATTACCAAAATGTAAGGAACATTTAAGAGGGGAGAACCTCACGTACACACAGTGGGAAGCTGTGATACAGCGATGATACAGACCAATGACATTTGCAAAGTTCCTGTCCTTCATCTAGTAAATCTTTGCATTTTATGCAGCTGCTTTCACATGAGGATCTCAAAGTGCCTCACATATATCAGTCCATGAAGCCTCAGAACATCCCTGTGGCCTAGATAAGTATTACAGATGGGTGGCATAAAGGAGGTTAGTTAACTGACCTCCAAAGCTGCATAGTGAGCCAGTTACAAAATCAGGAACAGGCCCCAAGTGAGCTCACACCCAGGCCCCTGATTAGCCATTGGGCTACATCCTCTCTCCGGCCATTTAGCACTAACACTTACTAAACACAGCCAATGTTCCATTTCTGCCTGCTGGCAGTATTCAGTTGTCTCTTGAGCTATGTGGCTGGACAGGGGTGTACACATCTCCCTTGCACTCCTCTGAGGGCTACCCATTGAATCTATGGGCACCCCCGACAGTGAGTTGTTGGTGGAGCACAGTTCAACTAGCATGAGCATTGTCATAACTGGACACTTGTATAGATAAGCAGCAAACTACTACCCCACCAGCACGTGCATTAACATGATGCTTGGGTGCTTTGGGAATGATAGTGCCTCATGAGTACAGCACCAGTTAATTCACAAGTAGCTCTGTAAGCCAGCTAACTGCCACAACTAAAGACAAAAATATGTTAGAATGATGGTAAGCATCTGTCTTGGGCTACAACAAGGGAAGTGTGTTTAAAAAGCCAAAACAATGAGAGTCCTGTAGCACTTTAAAGACTAACAAATTTAATTTCTGCAGGCATAAGCTTTTGTGGGCTGCAACCCACTTCGTCAGATACACGAAATAGAAATCAGAAAGGGGGAATATATATACATCCAAGGATAAGGAACAACAATGGGGAGGGTAGGTATTAGCAAAGTCCATTCAGTTAGAGTAGATGAGGCCTATTCACAACCATTGATTAGAAGATGAGAATGTGTGAACAGTGACAATGACTTTTAAAAAGCCAGTTTTTCTTAACTGAGCCTATTGAGCCTATGTAGAGGAGTATCAGAATAGCTATCATGCATCCAGTAATAACCCACAGATAAATACTTACCCGATTATGTAGCTTATGTGAATCACTAGGATTAGAACTCACCACCTTCAGTTCCAAAAACACAGGTGTCCACCCATTGAGTTAAGGGAATGACTTAATTAACATAGAGGGAACCAATGTACATATGAATGGATGTGATATTGGTCCTCTAGAAAAAGTCGGTTTTAAATGTACGCACAAGCTAATAAATTACAATTCAGTGTGGTCTCAATTGTGTCATCATTAACTATGCCATTAGTTGGTGAATTTGATATCTATGGGCTAGATTCTGTGACCTTACTCACCCTGAGCAGTACGTCACTCAGTGAGTAGCCCCATTTTCTTCAATAGAATTACTCTGGGAATACGGTATTACTCAGGGCATGGATGGCAGAATCTGGTTGTATGTAAATATTGTTGTTACAGTATGAGAAGTAGTATCACTATTCTACGACTCCCACATACAACTTCAAAAGGTCATTTGGGTAAAACTATCTATTTTAACTCAATTCCCTTGTAGCCCAAATCAGATATTTAATATAATTTTAACACAGTTTTTGGATTTAGTTAAAAAATAAAAGTGGAACCCCTCACATATAACGGGCACACTGAACTACCAATGAGTTGACTGATCCGACAGTCTTCTGATTTTGCTCCAGGTTTCCCACAAGGCATGTGAACAATGGTGCTAAAAGGGGAACAGGAATACAGAGTGAGATTACAAGAAGCAAAAAAATACACCACCTTGAAGAGAAAATAATGAAACGGAGAAAAGGCAGATACTAAAAAACTCTTGAAAACTACAGTTGTTTACCAGGATTTCAGATAATTTTGGGGAAGGTTCTGTGCAGAGCTGCTGTTTTTTAGATTAGGATCAGCCGTCTAAGTTATAAAGTGGCAAATCTATATACATAACAGAAAGGAATTACAGAAAAGGTGGCGGATTTGTCTGTGGTTGGAGTGTGTGCATCATGACAATGTTTCCTTGATAGTTAGAAGGCCCTACTGCAATTACTGTAGTGGCTATGCTTCTAAAATCACCTTTGTTATTTGGGCAAAAAAACCAAAAGAAAAAAACCCCTCACAGATACTACTTTGCAACAGCTTATAAATTTGGGTTTGAGTTGAGTTGAAGTGTCTTTTTTTTTTTTTTTTTTTTTTTTTCACAGGGCTGGGTGCTTATCTTGAGGTATATCTTAAATTTGGAATTAGGAGCAGATGAACCACTGAAGACAAAACAGGAACATCTCCCGCCCCTGCACCCTTGTCTATTTTTAGAACCCAACTCAAACCATGAACTTTTTTTCAGGTTCTGAAATGTTGTGATAAATTGGTTTTTTTTTTTTGTTTTTTTTTTTTTACTTTTCTTTTTTTCCACTTCAGGTTTCCAGCCAGAATTTGAATTAAATGTGCCAAAGCACCATGATAGAGGCTGTTCTCATGGTATTTCCATCTGGAATCCAAAATAGAAATGCCAGATATCTTGTGAGAAAGCCTGTTTTCATGTGGTTTCCTGCCCAGTACAACATTCTTGATATGTTGGGAGAGTTTGGATTAGTGGCAGATAAGCCTATTAAAATTGCATCTGAATGCCAAACCTTTTGAAGTTTGTCCATCCCTACTGGAAACGTTTAGAGGCACATAGGCATAAAGTTTCCTGTCTCCTCTTCTGTACATGGGCTTGTATGAAAGTTGGTTGAACAGCAATATTCCACAAATATGTACATGAATGACCAGAATTTTGCTCTGCTGCTGTTTGGGAGGTCATTTCATTCAGTTTTTGTACTAGAAGAACTTCCAGATATTTGTGAAAATGTTTGCACATCTGGAAAGCTTAATGAATGATTGTGAATCTGAAAACATATATTCGTAGTATGCTATTTGCTCTTCATTGGTTGCTATTCATTATTCTGCTATTTAAAAAAAGTCAGTCATCCAATGAGGAAGCAAAAGCAAATGCCAGGTATCTTAGGTGATTAATCACGCACTACAAATAGTGTCAAAGTCAACAACCCATAGGCTGCAAATTGTCTAAACTATTTAGCTAATACTTCGGAAATCTAAAACCCACCTGGGTTTGTGGATGAGTCACAAACAGAAAAAGGGCTATATTTAGAACAAGCATTATTCACAATGAATAGTTCAACTTTCTCCTTCTAACCTCTTTCTGGAGTTAGCAATCTGTTCTGAAGAGTTACATTCTCAAAAATGCTCAATTGCTGGTGCTCATGTGATACTATTTCCAAGACGACCACCTTCTAAACTTGGTACTAGAACTGAGCAAATTACTGATTTTTTTCAGTTTGCTGGCAATTCTGGAAAAAAAATATGATTGAGTTGAACTGAATCTGAAAACCTTCAAACTTTTCCCTGAATTGAAAAAAAAATCCATTTTTTTGGAGCAGAGACTCAATTGGAACATAGGTGTCTGACATCCCAGTTGAGTGCCCTAACTAGTAGGCTAAAGCTTACTGAGGGTTTGGGATGGGGAGGGTTGGTGACTAGAGCATCACTACTTCCTTCTCCTCCATCTCCTCCTCTTCTTCTGGCCATTTTGTGAATGGCCAAAAGAACTTAGGTCAAATTCGTGAAAAGTTTCATTTTGACTGAAACGGCATTTTTCATCAAATAAACTATTTGGCTGGAAAATTTTGCCTGGCTCAAATTGGTACAGCTGAGGATGAAATCCTTGCATGGCACTGTATTATAATGGTGTATATTTGGGGTAGATCCAGATGTACCTGTGAAGAAAGGGCAAAATCCAAATGCTAGATTTTCACCCTCCTCTAAAAAGGGATTAAAACTTTTACCAACAAAATGTACTATTCTTGAATAATTCAATCTACCAATGTAGAAAATACCCAATGTTTTTAGGTATCAGACAGATTTCTTCATTTTTAGTCTCAAAATATTTCATATAAAATACCTCCTCCAACACTCAGCACTTTCCTTGGCTGTTAGAACTCCTTCTCTGACACCTGAGAGCTGAACAATGTGTCTTCTTGTTGTGACGTCATCTGCCGAGCCCATGCCACTGTTGTTTATGAGCGAGCTAAGTGTCCAATTGAGTATGCCACTGACAAGGTTAAGAATAAATAAGCTTGCTTCTCTTTCTAAACTTATGTCAAGGCATGCATTGAGGTGTTTTTTGACCCACCTGGTTGAGAATATCATGATACAGAGCCTGGAAATGTTGATACTCAAAGCCCAGACAGACATGAATTGACAAGCAGTTCTGTTTCATCTTGAAGGACTCTCATTCACAGTTAGCCCGCAGTCATCTTTCCCCTCTCTGCCCCTCCGTGTGTGTATTTTAAAATATTTTTACTGATGTTCCCTCTAAGTACTTTTAGTCTAGCTGTTAACATGTCATCTGTATGAGGTAATTTTCCTACCTATCACATGGGAAGGTGTATCTTCATGTTCTATGGCAATCTGGTGGGAGTAGCTAAGGCCAGATATATGAGATCACTGGTAGCAAAGGAAGAGAGGGATACAGATATATATATATATATATATTTATCTTGTGAATCAGATTTAGTCTCTTTTGATACCAAACCATGGAATTCTGTAGATTCTCTGCTTCTGGTACCCTCAGAAGTTGAATTTCTGATGAACAGAACCATGATGCATATAGAACTCCTTTTATCAGTATATTCATGGAAGAATTCATGCTGGGGGCTTTCTTCTATTAATGCATGTCCATGCAGCAGCTAAATAGAAAAATGGAAACATTTTTACTTGCATGGTATGCACGCACGTGCACACACACACACACACAACATTTGTGTAGACTGTAACTTAACTGTGAGAGAGATGTTTATTTTTCAGCTCCATCACTTCTAAGCTCAGTCCAGTATAGTCTCTCACTCCCTGGGCCATGCATTAACCCCCGGTATCAGCTGCTTGTACTGATCTAGAGAGGTGTAACATCTGTATTAAGTTTGCGGAACTAATCAAAATATTTACCAGAACTATTTAAAGGGAGATCAATAGCAACTGCCTTTCTGTTTGTTTTAATAAAGCAAAATTGGTTTAAACACAATTTTTAGAATAGAAAAATTGGAATTACTCCAGCTTTATTTAGGAAATGCAAAGAAAAAGGGGTTCAGATTTATGTTCATCGTGCAGTTATTAGGATAGGGGAGTATTAGATGGTGATTGTCAAAGAAACACAGGATCCCTATAAAATAAGTGTGTTTAGTGGAACATTCTTAGGTACGCTGGGCTTGATTTATGGATGTCAGCTTCTTTGTGCCAGTGTCCTGACAAGCTCTACAGCTAGTGGTATAAACTTGTTCAAGCTTGAAGAGACACTTCTGTGCTGCAGTTTTTACTCCCCCAGAGAGGAAACTGTTCTAGATTATCTGATTTTTAAGTGTCATGAAGGATTGCATTTAGCTGGGTTTCCTTTTTTTGTGATTGAGCTGTCATCGGTAGCTTGACTGTTAATTTTTTTTCTATAATTTTATATTGGCATCTAGTTTTGAGACCTGATACAGTAAGTTCCAGACCATTTGTTGGTCAATTCTTGGCCTGGCTTGGAAATTGGCAAACCGACCAATCAGTAGCTGACAGGTTATATCACTTGGAGACCTCACTAGCATTGTTTCAGTGGTATGGTGTGGAATTGTTACTCAATGACTTCAAATGCCTGTTTGATTGTTTGCAGTTGAAATAGCTGTTGACATTTAAAAAAAAGTGTTGAAAATGAGTGGCAAAAGTAGGCAACTCCATAATTTTAATTTAAAAATATTCCTAGAATACATTTCGAGAGGATTTTTTTTCATCTAGAGGTACATATAGACCTGGATTCTGCAAATGCTTATGCACAAGCTTAAAGTTAAGCATGTGGATAGTCCTACTGCTTAACTGTTGATGGGATTTGGGCCATAGGTTGTATCTTAACTTTTTTTTAGACATCAGATGGCTTTCTTTCAGTCATCCTTACCTCCAAAATGACCTCATGTATTGACTTAACACTTTCTCACTGTTTGTTATGAAAAATTGAATCAAATGGACTCCACTTCTGGAGATTAACAGTGCAGGCACACTGTAAATAAATAGTAGTTTATTGGCAGTGGCCAACTAAATATAAACTACAAGCTCCCAAACTGCAAAAACATGAGTAAAGATTAGGGGAGAAAGCTAAATATCAACACACAGCTATCTATGTAAAATATATGGATGAGAAGGGCTCAGGAGAATGTTAGAATGATGATAGCAGAATTGACATGTATCAATAGAATGTTATGCCTTTGTAGCAATATGGCTCAAAGTCTGACTTCATCCTCCGTTCTCCCTTTTGTGTCTATCCTCAAACTGTACGATTTCTTAAGATCTTCTGTCAAGCATTGCATTGGCCAAGCTGGAGTCACAACAGTTCAGATATATAAAAATGTGATATCTACCCTATAAAAACTAACATCCTAGAAAAGGTGCAGCCATTTAAAAAAGCCAAATGAAATCAGACACAGGGCAAACATAATCTTCTTCCTACTTGGGCTCATAACCAAGATGATGGGTGCTCAAGATACAGGTGTGAGTAATAACTCCTGACTATAGTCATGGAGTCAAGAGTTTGGAACTCCACCCTTTTAGTTGGCAATCTCCAGGCAAGCAACACATCAAGCTGCTTTGGAATTGGGAGAGAGCTCTGCCCCTGAAAGGAGTTAGGCTTTGTAGGGATCATTGTGATCATCTAGTCTGACCTCCTGAATTATGCAGGCCAAAAGACTTCCCAGAATGAATTCCTGTTTGAAGTAGAACATATCTCTTGGGAAAAAAATCCCATCTTGATATAAAAATGTCCAGTACTGGAGAATCTACCACCACCTTAGACAAATTGTTCCAATAGTTCATTGATAAATCTACCAACTGTTAAAAATGTGTACCTTGTCTGAATTTGTCGAGCTTCAACTTCCAGCCATTGTATTTTATTATACCTTTGTCTGCAGGACAACTGGTTTGGACTTTATTCAGTTTTCATACTACAAATTCAATCAAGTCATGCACCTCAATTACTACTAGTTTTTATTTCTGTGATCAATTTCTCTTTATATTTCAAAGTGAGGTCTGCCACATGTTGGATGCAACAATTTTTGGTAAGGAAATTGGCCTCTCTAATTTTTAGAAATTTCAAGGATGTTTTAGTACTGGCAGCATGAGACCTCCAGCATATGTCACTCAAATTGAAGTCCCCCATGATAACAGGTTTTTCCCCTCTACATACTATAGGTAGGTGCTTAAGGGAGCCGGTCATCCTTTTCTCTAGTGCGATTTGTTGTTCTATAGCAAACACTAACCAGTATCCCATCTTTTGCTTTACCTGTTAGAATTTTGATCCGCAAGCATTTAGGATCATTTGTTTCTGAGGTGTCAGTGACTTGGAAACAGTTAATGCCATTTTTTACATAGATTGCTACTCCTCTTGCTTTTTCTTCCCCGTTGGTGCCTTCCTAAACAGGTTATAAGATTTTTAACATTCCAATCATGTAAATCTTCTCTCCAAGTTTCAGGAATACCAGCTAGGTTGAGTTCATGCTAATAAATGAGCAATTCTAGTTCCTCTTGTTTATTACCCAGGCTCCCAGCATTGGTGTTTTGGCAATTAACTAATTTCTTCTCTTTATGTCTCTTGGTGCCTTGATCTATTTTGTTTTCAACATCTTGATTTTTTGCTAAATGAGTGCTCATTTGTTCCCCAATTTCACCCCCCTTTTTGTTAGTTTAATGTCTGCCTGGTTGATTTAGCCAGCCTGTCCCCTAAAGAATTGATCCACCTTTTATAGGGAAAGGAGGTGGTACAGTTTGGTTCCCCTTCTCCTGTTCTGGAGGCCATCCAATATTCCACAAAACCAAAACCCTTTATCTTACACCACTTACCTAGCCTGATGTTCACTTCCAGATTCTTCTGCCTTCCCCTCCTTTGCTCACAGGACAGGAAGGATCTCTGAGAAGATCACTGGGACATTCTTCTCCTTCAGCACCCTTCTTAGTTCCCTCAAGTTTTCTATAATCTGCGAGGTATCCCATAAAGCAGTGGCATTAGTGCCAAAATGCACCATCACTGTGGATTCTTGTTCACTGACTTTAGAAGCCTATTCAATCTTAGAGATACATCTTCTCTCTTGGCTTCAGGAATACAGTACAACATCCTGTTGTCTTCCTATCCCTTGTGGAATGTCCTTTCCATTTAAGTATAGAGTCCCCAACAAGGATCATCTGTCTCCCTTGGACGGTTGGAGATCTCTTTGTGGACGTGCTTGATTGCCTTGCAGGTTGAACTGAGCAGCCATCCTCAGGTATGTCCTGCACATTCCTGTATTCCACTCAGCCGACTGAATCTTCAGAGAAATTTACTTTAGTTGTGAAGAACATGATAATGATCAGATATTTCTAGCTGTATGGAATTACTCCTGGTCCTCTTCTGTCTGGTGGAAACAGCCTGCCCATCCTCATTCTCCAGCCATGAAAAGTGCCACCTGCCCCCCTGCCTCTGGTGGTTACAAACTGGTTTCCACTCTCTGGTTCCTTGGTGGCCAATTCCTTTCTTGAATCTGGCTGTCCAAGAACTCCTCAGCCTCTCTATGATGCTCCATAGTGTTTGCATATGTCCTGCCAGACCACAAATCTTTTCCTCCAGCACAGCCACCAGCTTGCACTTCATTCAGAGGAAATCTGCTCTGACTTCTAATAGGAAAGATAACATGGCACTTCTGTTGCAGATCACAATCACTGTTCAATTGCTGGCCATCACAGTATTGAACTTAGACTTGTACTTAGAAAGACAGCCTTTCATACCAATCCCCAAATTCCCTCTGAAACTCCCATTTGCTTGTTCAGGAGTTGGCCTGACATAACTATGCGGGTGGACATGCCTTTCATCTTGCTGCTTAGCTCCACCCCCTCACTGACAGAGAAGCATCAATCACTCAGACGTCAAACACTGGATCTGAACAAAGATGCAAGGGCTCAAACTACATGTCCTCACAGAGATACCAGCACACAGACCTCTCCCACCTGGCCTGTTCAGCAGCCCAAAAGCCCAGCCATGTAGCCCTCACCGAGTTGAACAGACAGACCAAACACAGAACTCACCAAGTTCCACTCTCCAAAACTCCCCTGCGTACTGCTCATTATGCAAGAGGAGACCGTGAGTTTGCAATGTACTGAACCATTGTTTAGAAGGGTCATTCTAACTTGATCCTTGTGTAAATGTAGTGTAAGAAATTATTTTAAACCTGTGTCTCCATGAGGTATTATTCTCATCTCACCAACTCCTGCAGTTCACCCAGCAGGATGACTTTCCAAGGGCTCACACCATGTTGTAAATAGAGCTGCCTGTCTCCTTCCACAATATCCCAAAGAAGGATGAGGTCAGTGACAAATACATTACAAAGGACCAAGATAGCTGTGATTGTGGCTTGTTTAATGTGATCATTAAAACAGCCAACCTCTCGAGTAAGTGCCTGTTTTTATAGCTATCGCTGGTCCACCTTGACCCTGATGTAACTCCAGGGAGAACAGTGGAGCTGTGCCTGCTTACACCAGGGCTGAATTTGACCTCACATCTTTATGCAGCTAGACTGTTCCTTCTCTAAGCTGTTATAAGCTGTGGATGGTTTGGCTCAAACAGGAAGTGATAGTTCTCTTCTCCTGGCCTGGCTTTGAGTCATTGCCATGCCTTTTGCTGTAATGCTCAGTGCTTGGAGTGAAATTGCAGATAGTCTCTTTTAAATGCTAACCTAATAGTAAGAGCATGTAAAAATAAGTTGCTTGGTCCTACCCTGTTCCCTCCCAGGAGTTGCTGTTTCTTGTGTTTCCTTTTGATAGTGGGTTCTTTGCCTGGGTGCAGTGAAAATGGCTGCTTGACCTGGGGTTGTCAAGGGTCTCCTGTCCTGAGTCCAACGGGCCTTGTGGGCAGAGTGGGTGCTCACCAGATATTTTACCTTTCACCTGCATTTTCCTCTCTGTATTTCATTCACTTTCTCTTTCCTCTGCTCGCTCTCTCGCCTTTATTTTTTAAAATTTTGCATACTTATTTTTTTTTCATCTTCATCTGCCTCAGCGATGCCTTCAGGCAAAGCCTTCAGGGTGAGACTCAGTAGTAACATGTGTGACCAATATCCCCCTTGCTGAATGAGATACCTCTGCAACTGGGAGCGAAGCTCGCCACAAGTGAAGGATTATCGCAGACATGTCTTCACTCTGAGCGCTGCTGATGAATGCAGTAAAGCCAGATGTACACATCCTTTTCTGTCACATAGAAACTCTTTTCTCCTTCAAAGTATTGCCTGAGTTTAACCCATGTTGCTGCTGCTGACAGTGTATTAGAATATGAAAATAGCTTGCCTCTTGAAAGTGCTGTAGAATAATAGCAGGACTCTTTTAAACTGGACAGCCCGGCCTGACTGAATTGCTTTGGGAACATTTGAAATAGGATTTCGTAGGAACAAGGAGGAAGTGAAGGAGAGATGCAGCTATTGTTTGGTTAACTAGTTTGGAATACTGGATTTAGATTGTACTTCATTCCCCTCTCTGTTCACATGGAGCAGAGGGGTGATGGGACATTGCTTGTACATGTTCATAAAGCAAATCATAGTTGATAGGTCCAATTTTAAGCCAGCCAGTCTTTAAGTATTTCTTGTAGGTGGTTTTAGAGATATTTGGGCAGGTGGAAGCATAACAGGTGAAAAGTTAACAAGGTTCCCAGGGGCTGTGAAGGGGCATCTGACAAGAAAGGAAAGGAGCTCTCCATGACTAACAATATAGTGTAGTACTGCACTGAGATGCTGGGAATCTTGTTAGGGTCTAGGAAGGGCTGTTTCACACATGCATACACTGTTACACAGCAAGTCTTCATTTTGATTAGCTGAACTTCTTCATGAGGCTTCTGATCATTCTTTAAAAGCAGCTTGAAGGATAAGTCGCTTTTTAAAACTCCACTAGGTCCTTTGGAAATCTTTTGCTTGTCTCAAACTGGGATCATAAAAATAATGGTTGTAAGGGGAGGGGGGACATCTCCCTTCAGTCACTGAACTAAAGATGTTTCTTTAATAGCCATCTCCCTTAAAAGAGAATCAAGGCCTGTTTTCACACTCCAAATCTTTACAGGTAATTAGCATCAATGATTTGTGCTCAAGAAGTGGCTTTGGTCTTGCATTCAGAGAGAGAGAAGTGGTTATTCCATATGTAGCTAGTGTGGTTTAGGTTTTGATCCGTAGCTTTGGTTTTCTTGTTATTCATATTGATTGCTCCCATTTGTATGCTGTTTTGCTCTGTGGGTTGTTGATCGGTTTTGTTTCTGTTCTGTTTTCCAATGGCTATAGGTTTCTAATTTACTATTTTCTTTCTTCCTAGATTTTCCGTGTTTGAATTCAGTGTGTGCTTTCCTGGCTATTTCTTCCTTATTTTGGCACTGCACTCCCTTGTCTATGACAGTGCCTTTTCCTTGGCTTTCAGGGCTAGCAGACATTCTAGAAGAGATGGGGGAAGGCGAGTGGAGGTAATCACTAGCCATCACTTGATATGAGTCATACTGCAAAGGATTCTGCACCCTATTTAAAGCTGAATTGCACATAAAATATCAAACTACAAATACAGTAGGTGCACTTACAAAGTCAATAATCACCGCACAGGGATATTTTCACTTTTCTGTGGACTCTCCTGTGGTTAGCGGGGCAGATCCTGAGTGCTGGTGAGAGGTGCAGGCTCAGCACCACTCAGACCATGTTCCAAAATCACTAAGGATTTTGCACTTTGTAGAGGTAAATTGTGGTAAAAATATTGCCTCCTTAAATCCAGCCATGGTAAATCAAACTCCAGTCTGCTGGGAGAGGGCAGAGGACACTTTCATAAACCATCCTGAATAATAGTTGAGGGTTAGATCATGATGCTTGGGCACAGTCCAGTGTAGGAGTGCTTCCCAGCCCTCTTCAGCATGCCTTCTCCTAGTGCATCTCTTTAGGAAGCGCAGCTTACTCCACACTATACCCCGGTCCTGCTCTGCAAGCTGTTGTAGGGTGGGGCATGCTACCTTTCTGTCTCCTTTGGGGTGCCATGGAATAAGGGCTGTGCAATTCTGCATGGGCTTTGTGCAAAAATCCTTGCTCTCTCCTCCCCACTGCGCACCAATGTAAGGGTCAGGCAGAACCTATCCCAATCAGACTTTACCTATAGGCCAGCACCAGACTCCAATGAGTTTCCCTTATATAGTGTCTGATGTATTTAGGGGCTTCACAGCAGTGTGGGAGCCAGGCAACGTATGATTTCAGGAGACAGGGATTTGAAAGAAAAGAAAAAAAGTTAGCATTTGAGTGTGCAGCCATTGCTCGCATCAATGAGGACTCACTCCTGCCTGGAGTCCTACTGAGACTGAGCTGTTCACAAATGTTTTTATAATTGCAGAATCCCCCTAGACAGCCACTCACAGTGATGTTATCCCCACTGTCTGCTGAAAGCTGAATTTGATAGCAATTAAAACTGATGATTCATTGGAAAAAAGAGCCCAGACCAGTTAAAAGAAAAAGACTGTATTCTGAAAACCATAGAGCCGAGTGGGATCTGTGCAGGCTGCCCTACTCTGCTGGCCATTGCTCCACAGTTATGATTTTAAATAGTAATTGCCAATAATGGCATTATCTGACTGTAATAAAATCAAGGTAGTTTTGTGAATGGTCATTTTAAACACCAATTATGGAAAATCTACAGGTTTTATATCTGAATCCAGGGCCTATTGTCTGAAGGCTCTGTGGGTATGTGTGTGGGCATACGTGTGTGCGTGTGTGTGTGTGTATTTGTCCTCTCTTCTTTACTTAAAATTCGAGAGTCAGTTTTCTGGATACTTTCAAAGTTCCCTTCTCACTCAGATTGCTCACCGCCTCCCCAACAGAGTGACATATTGTTTGCAATGGAATTTGACAGGCTCAGGAACTAGCTGCTACAAGTTTTTTTAGCTCTTGTTAGTGCTACGACACGTCTTGACAGATTCACTCGCCCACTCACCGTTGGTGATTAAGAAATTTCTCTGGTGAGTGGGGAATCGGCCCAATGATTTAGGGAAAATCTCAGTTTTCCTTTAAAAAATGCAACATACTTTACCCTTCCAAATGTGACCCCATGCACTAATGTCTTCCTGCAAGCACACAGCCTGAAACAACACAGATATGACCTACCTGTTGCCCTTAGTATGCAGTCAAAGCAACTGAGGTTTGTACTGGGAAGTTCCTCTGCATTTGTGGGGAAGGGAATCCTTTCCCCCACGTTCAGTGCCTCCGCATCTACTACTCTATCCCAAGGGCTGGAACAGCTTTTCTGTCATTTGCATCATTGTCTCTATATAAGGAGAATGGTCAGTATATCTGCAGATCCTCTGGTTCAGCCCCAAATACCCCTTGTACAGTGGGATGCAAAGACTTTGTCTTTGCAGCAAAAAGGGTGTGGATCCCTTACATGGTTCCCCAAATCATGCTACACCCTTTGTGCAGAGTAATCACATCAGTTCTCCTGGATGATAGCCCACTGTCACTGTGAAACAGATGACACGATTTGCTCCTATGAGACAGATGAACTGCCTCCATCCAACGAAAGAGGCAGTGTCTCTGGACAAGCTCCATCTCTTTGTGTCCATCTTCATGTTACTCCTCAAAAGCTGCTATATAACTGCACAAAGGGCAGAGCAGTGGAGAATCAAACCTTAGGGGCCAATTGGAGATACATTCTCCAAGTTGCTAAGTACCCTCCTCTGCCATTGGCTCAGGACTTTGAAAAATTAGGGCATTCTTGCGAAACCATAAGTACTTTTAGTTTCTGCTGTATGAGATTTATTTTATGAAAAGTCTATTCTTCCTTTATTTCTTCATGTATTCATTGTTGTTGATTTTCATCTCCCCGCCCCTGACCCATTGTGTTTTTAAAATGTGGTATTGGGAGATGGTAGCTAAGGTGCATTATGAGAGATGTAGTATGGCCAGAAGGCCCAGCCCATAGAGGCGAATGGGGGCATGAGAGACCCAAACTACAATTCCCATGAAGCACTCTGGCAGCTCAGGAAGACCCAGAGTGACCAAACTGAAAAGAGATGAAATGAACGAAAACATGCTGACATTTCTGAAAAAAAAATTTTTTTTTTTGGCTTTCTGTTCATGAAAAATGTTGATATTAGGACTTTTCATCCTGATTCAGGACAAAACGAGTTTTGAAATAGCAGGATTTTCCATGGGATGGAAATGCCAATTTTCAATCAGCTTTAGAAATAAATCTCAGTGCAATTCCTAGAGGATATGTGTCCACAACACAAAAAACAGTACATTTTGGAACCTCATCAGCACTCTCATCAAAGAGGACTACGTGGGGATAGACTGAATGGGCATACATTCACATTTCCTACTGTTGGTCTCTCTAGGTCCAGAGTGAGGCATGTTGGTTGCACAGTATAAACAAGTTCGCATTGCCACTGCTTTTGCTGTCTTGGTCAGTGGCTAAATAGAGAACTTCAGTCTCCAGGGCCATCAAACCAATAGCTTTCATACCTACTAAATTAACAAAAGAAAATGAAATACATAACATAGGAATGAGACAGTCAAGCCAGCCAACCCTCCCACCTACAGTAAACCAGCAATAACAGCCAGACTTATTAACAGTTAGCTCATTCGGTGCTGTGAGGTGTCAGCAATGGGGCTTTGATAAAAACCCTTTTTATAGCAGTTTTAAGAAAAATTTAGTAACAGCTAAGTGAACCACTGAAACCAACTGAGCTGAACAAGGGAATAACAACTAAAAAAAAAAGCCCAGCATGTGTCTGTTGCCTGGGGCAAGCTACAGCTGATGGATAAAGTGACAGACGACTCCTCTCCTCATTTCCATTTTAATCTCTGTCTACTAATTGTCATCAATATCATCAGGGTCACTAGACCACCAGTGCGAGTCTACAACCTTCCACAGAAGCAGCAGTTTATCCCTGCTGGTCCTCTGGGAGTTTGCTCCTTTGCAAACCCAATCTGTGTTAGGACCTGCCTCAGAGAAAGTAGGGAAGGATTGTTGTGTTGAGCCACCTCTAGTGGATCGCGTGGGTGCTGTTGCCTAATATGTATTAGAAGGAAAATCTACTGATATAATTTCTGTACCAAAAATACAGTATATTTTCACAGATGTTTTGAACGAAGACTATCTGCCCAGAGGGCCTTATCCAAGCCCAGTAGGAATCAATCTATCGACTTCAGTGGGCTTTGGATCAGGCTTGAAGAAAATAAGGTCACAGTCAGTGCTTTGCTCTCAGGTCTCTGCTCTGCAATTTGCCCTCGATTTATCAAATCCCAGACGTACACACACACACGTACAAACCAAGTAGTAATCATGTACACTGGCTTGCATGTTTCTAACGTATTATTTTCTGATTAGCTGAAACAGTACCATGTGATCTGTCAAAATTCTGAAGTGTCATTTCGAACCTCAGCCAGTAGCTGCTGCTTTTCTTTATTTCAAAGGCAATAGGTGACTGCTCATATTCGAGGCCATATCCTGGTCCCAGGTCCACTATGAGTTGTGCACAAGGAGTGCATATGGCAGTCTGGGTGGTTGGAAATCTCCTTTCCTCATATAGTCCCTCTGCATTTACTACTTTTATATAGGCAGTAACAGTACGGCTTGCTGCAGCCCCCAAAAATAGTCATGGACCCTGGGTCACATTCCTTTCTTCTCCCCCCAAATCCTTCTCCACAGCCCACCACTAGTCAGCTTTCATGTCCCTTGTGCTTTTCCATGTAGGGCGTCACCACATGCTTTCATTCGGCTTAAGCGTTACATTAAGGGAGGAGCAAATGAAAGAACAAAAGGTAGCCCTTTGTGAGGGAGCACGCAGTGTGTGTACCAGGCTGCCTCTGAACACAGCCCGGCAGATGTGTCTGCAGCCGAGAGGGGGATGTCTTTCCATTTGAAGGTGTAATACGTAGAAGGCAAGTCATCGAACCCAAACAAGTGACACACCACATCACTGAGGATCTTGCCAAACCGAAGACTTCCAAAAATGAGTCGGACCCTCCAAGAATCAGGAGAATGGTGGCGAGAATCTTCCGATTCTCCTCTCCCTGCTGGTTAGGCCCAGGAAGCAGTGGTCAGGGTTCAGAATAGGGAGGAAACAGCCCTGACCCACTCCACTCCCCATGACCTAAGCATTCCACTCCCAGTTGCTCCAGCATCTGCGTTGGGCACCTTCCATGTCCAGCTGCTCTAGTAGCCAGTTCCAACACCCAATTACCCTACCACACCACTAGGGTTGCCCAGCTGCCCCTGACTTACCCATATGTCCTGCTGCCAGTGTGTGTGTGCGCTCACTGCTGTCTTCTTGGGATGGTGGGATGATAGCCTGAGGAGCGTGTGGATTTGTGCTGTCTCTTCCCTATTGCTGCTAGGGTGGGGGTAAACCAGTGACTCTCAACACATGTATCTTGGCAGCTTCATGTTACTTGCAACAGCTGCAGGGTAAATGGCATCTATCTAGAGTCTAGACTGAGGGCAGCCAGTTGCTTTAGACCTGTCGGAAAGTAATGAGAGAGGGAGGACATTTTTCAGTACAGGAAAAAGTTTGTGCAATTTCTGCCAGAAATCTGGAGATCATGAGAAACTAAAAAACAAACAAGAAAAAAGCAGACAAAAACTCTCCGAACCAACCAACAAATGAAAGAACTCCAAACACCAAATAACCCCACCTAATTGTGATTCTCATCATAATTTGCTGAGAGAGAATTTGCAGCTGTAATTCCTTTCTATGCACTATGTTGTGCCTTTCATTATACCTTGTCCATTGCAATCTCTTTCTCTGCCACATTTCCATGGCCACTGCTCCCTTTCCCCAGTTCTCAACATGCCCGGCCTGCTCCCTGCCCCAGTGCCCCTCCTTCCCCCTCTAAGTTACACTGTCCCTCCAGTCTCTCTCCTGTCTCCATTCTCTTGCTCGCCCCCCAATCATCCTCTGTCACCTCACATTCTTCAGATGACCCTTAATCCCCCTTCTCTGCCTCAACATTCCCCTGTTTGCCCCAAGTCTCTATTTCTTGAACAAGGCACACAAGGATAAAGATGCACTTTTCTTAGCTTTGCTTCTCATTTAGAACTCACTTGTTCACTCACACTAACCTTCTGCAGCTGGGCGCATGGCATCTATAGCTAAATAAATTGACTATGATCACAGAGTGTTAAAAATATACATCCCTCTTTTCATGGTGTCTGTCTTGGGATGGTTTCGGTGCCTGGTTTTCATTTTGTACATTTATAGCATGGTGTAACCTCTGACAA
Source organism: Emydura macquarii macquarii (assembly GCF_026122565.2). Taxonomy (NCBI): domain Eukaryota; kingdom Metazoa; phylum Chordata; order Testudines; family Chelidae; genus Emydura; species Emydura macquarii. The sequence goes on along the minus strand of NW_027132813.1, from coordinate 35,778,190 downwards.
AAATCTGCTTACCTATGGGAAGCCATCAGCCTCCTTATTGTGATCCTAGTTTTATACCTATAAAGTGATTTCCTTTTGACTTAACTAATGTAGTAGATAGTGACTGCTACAAGATTATAGTGCTGTTCTGTATGTGTGTTCTCTCTGTGATCGGGTGGGAGTTCACTTTGGTGTGCTGAGAATTTGGAAGGAGTCTTGCTCTGAGCTGAAAGGTTTGATGCCATTTCACCGTTTGTGTTCTTTTGAGAGCTTAGCTGTCATGGATTCCACGAGGGTAGGGAGTGGCAGAGAAGGAACAAAAATGATGATTGTATGAAGCTGTCTGCTGCAGATCTTCACAGAAACCACCCCCCTGCTCTGACAATGAAAATCTTCAGAGAGGCCCTTGCTTTGGAACATGCAGTCCCTGTTGCTGGGATTCCAGATCTTCTGAGCTTATCAGTAACATATTTGCAAAGCTGCCCTGCTGTGATCACTGATCTCTGCCAGCTTAAATTTTGGGAAATGCTTTGAACAACCTTTCCCCTCTCTCCCTTCAACCCCTGCAACTCTATATACAAGAACAGAGAGATTTAGTGTTTGAACATAGGCACTGGTCAGCCAATCTGTGGCGTATCTTCTTGAAAACCCAAAACAGGTGCTCTTGGGCCATCAAAGTCTTGAAGCAGTTAAACTTCCTTTCACCTTTGTTGCAGTTCCTTTAAAAGAAATAGAGAGATCTTCAAAAGGTGGAAGGGTGGCAGGCCAGAAACGTAAAGTGTGTGCAATCACTCAGATACAAGTGGCACCACTAAAAATTGCCTTCATATATCAGCTTATGGTTTACACACTGTGGCAGAAAGGACGCTAAAAGGTCAGCAGAAAAAAAAAATATATGTCAAGCCTGGAGCTGTGACTCCAAAGGTGTGGAAAGACACGGTCTGAGAGAGGTTCTAGAGGGACTGGATAAGTGCTTGATATGGCAGGGTTTTTTTTATTTTATTTTATTTTTTTAAAGGAAGCTGCTTGCAGACGTCAGCACAGAAGCCAAGGTATATACTCATAGTAACCTCTTGCTACGACCCCTGGTGACAAGACGGATAGTTCCATTCATCTGTGGGTGAACAGCGGAGGCTCTCTTCATTTTTTTTACTTGGAGCCCTGGATGAATTTGTTTGTGGAGGGGAATGTCACCATTGTGAATGCCCTGATCAGTCATGTGCCCATAGTGAAGTCAGCGGTAGGGAACAGGGAGGTGGGGGGGAGAGGGAGAAAAAGGCAAGCTTTACTCTGGGGGCCTCAAGGATGCCAGCTCATATCCAGCAAAACATCTCCAACCAAATGCTAATGGAGAATGTGACTTCCAAACAGAGAGATCAGCAAATATGCCGTAAATTAATAATGTGCCCTTTTAGTAGCAATTGCTTAGTGAAAATTGCTGGGTTTTTTTTTCCCCCCCTTTGTAGAAATAGCTCTGAAATAAGTGGGTCTCACTGGAGTTTTGTTTAAGACTGACCCCCTACTTTATTAACTGTGTAACATTTTAAGGTTGTTTTTTCCTCTCTGTTTCTTCCAGCAAGTCTCTATTGATCACTGTTTACAGTTATAATCCCTTTCAAATTTATCATCCATGACTAACACCACATGTATTGATTAGTACTGACGGATGTCCCTGTATAGTATATACCCAGAGTGATTCTGGCCGGTGAAGTACAGTAGATATATTCTTTTCTCTCCTTCATTTGCTTTTTATAGCTCTCTGCCTCCCCCCCCCTTTGTTCTCAGAGTGGCTAACCTATTTCACACAAACGCCATGGGATTAACATGTCTAAATTTAGGACAATTTCTTTATTCCTAAGGAGGTCTTGGGAAAAGGAAATGAAAGGAAAAGAAAGGGTAGATTTCTTTATTTTTATTTTATTTTTACATTTAAAAAAAAAAATATTTATTTTGCAACGGGGAAGCTCCTGGGTACATATAGGCCCTGTAGGAGATCAGATTTATGAGGGACATTCACATGTCTTAACCTAAAGCCTAAAGTAACAAAGATGTAAGGGCTAGTTTTTTTAAGGGACAAATTAGATGTCACTGGTGACTAAGGACAAGGTGTCCGAAATCTGGACGATAAATGGAGTCATTTGTCAAGAATGCATTTTTGCTTGCCGACTGCAACATTTCCTCCACCTCTTGCTGGCCAGAAATAGAGTTTAAGGTTAATCTCTTTACTGAGCCACCTTGATTACACTTCAATTTACAAACTGAAAAAAACCCAGCCTCAAATAACCTTAAGGATTTTTGGTATAGTAGCACCATGTAGTGTCTTTCCCTCAAGGTACTGGCTTCCCTAATGTTCTTGGCTAAACTTCCTAAGGTATCACACATCTCACATCACATTATTTTTTGCAACTCAGGAGGCATTGTTTTAATTTCGCTCTAGTATGAAAGATGACCTGTCATTTACACAACCCTCAAGAAGGCAGAGACTGGCTTAAATAGAGGACATGCCTTGCTCTGAGGCATGGCATTCACACGTTTATTTAAATCAAATTGAGAAAAACGAGAAATCCAGAAAAGAAGGTATGTGCATTTGCTAAACTTTCAGCAAGTTACAGGACTTTGGGTGACTACTGACCACATAATAATGGTAATAATGCCATAACGTGACAGTGCTTACCCCCAAAATGCAGAGAATATATTTGAAAGGCACTCACTGTGATTATCAGTCTACAAATTACCCTGTTTATGTTTTCTAGTTAATACAATAGTTTGAAAGATACCTTTCAATGGCTACGTTCCTCCATGTTTTAACAGTCCATTTATAGTAATGTTTTTTGCTTTTATGCAGTAGTTTATGGTTCTCAGACATACATTTTATTCAGGTGCAATAAGGCAGTAACTGTATGATTTAGTTGTTAATCCTTAGTAAAAAGATTATAATAATCATTTGGCATTTATTTAATATACAACCACTGCCTTATTAAATCTAACTCTTTAGATTTAATAGGATAGTTTATTGTATTATAGTGTTACAGTAGCTACGCTATAGTTATGGTTGAAGAGGCATTTTCATTATAAACTCCTGTTTTCAGGCACTTATAACTTTCTGAAGTGCAGTACTGCTTTTATTTCAAAGTAAAATCACTCACTGTATTTCTGTGTACTTCTTTCTTTCTTATTCTTGGAAACAAGGACATTCAAATGCAAGAATGTAGACTTACACTAGAGCAATGTTAGGGTTGAGAATTTAAATGCACAAAAGTGACAGAAGTTACAGATCTTCAGAAACCCAGAGCAGACCACTTTGCACACTACTGTTAAAGCACCATTTTGACACAACACAAAAAAAGTTGTGTGTCATTATTTCTATGCACAAGATGTTTGGCAAGATTCAGCTGCTGTGAGACCTCTAATTTCTTTCTCACCTTTGTGCTTTGGACTAATATAAGGCCTCATTCTCCCTTCAGTGGGCATTACCTGCATCAGGGAGTAGGAACTTCGTGGTTTCATTTAAATTCTTATATGGAAGAGAGAGGGGACCTTTGACCCTATTGCAGGGGCTAAGGAATTAAACCTTTCAAACCCATGGATTCTCCAGGAAATACAGAGACTTTCATGCAGAGGCTCCTTGCGTCTGCAGTGGTGCCTAGCCTGCCCCTCTGCCCCATCTCCTTGTGGCTGCTTGAAAGAGGAGGGATTGTCTGCCATGGACTTCCATGACAGCCAGCTGCCTCTTATTGTCCCTGCCCAGAGTATGTCCTTAGGGCTACAGGGAGTGTAAGCTGGAGTTTAAATTTTCTGCTTTCTCTCTAAGATTGTAAATTATAATCTTAGTCACCATCTCTCTGAGAAGACTCATGCTTACTTACCAGTGTGGAACTTCCCCTTACACATCCCCTCTGAACTAGACCCATGAAAACTGAGGATAACGGAGTATATGTTGGTGTCATGTACATGTGGAGGGGGCAGGAAGAAAGTGTAGTCACACCCTCTTAGGTTGCTTTAGATTGACTAGACTGCCCTTTGAATTTGGCTTGTAGTTTCCCAAAGTTGATGTGTCATTACGCCAACAGCAAACTGGGGGAAAAATAGTAGTGGTACTCAATTAAACTCCACTGAAAAGCCAAGCTCAACCCACTAGTTGACACCACAATAAGAAGAAGCTAACAGTGGATTGTGCAAATCTTCATTATATAATTGTCCTTCTTTCTAGTGAGCTTCGATCAGCAGTGGAATGGCTAGAATCATTGCCATTGGAATGGTCATAACTAGAGTCTGGAGAAATGATCTGTTGGGCAGAACAGGGAGAGTTCACATCACTTAGAGCTATCGGTTCAGCCTGTTTGCAGACTCAGGCAGACATCACTTAATAGTTCTTACACTGCTTCACACTTTGAAGGTTTTCTTCACAACCATAAGGAGCAGAAACGTATTTATTTATTATTTTTTAAATGAAAGCTTAGCTCTAGAACATAGTTTCTCAACCTGTGGTATGCGTACCCCTGGCGGTACGTGAGACACAGGCAGGAGGTACCCAGAGAAAAATAGAGTGAAGGGGAGGTGGGTGGCAGCTGCTGACTTCTGGGGAAGGCAGGCAACAGCAGCCCGCTTCCCATCTGGTCCCAGCTCCCTGCTGGAGGCGTGTGGCAGCCCCCAGCTTCTGAGGAAGGCAGGCGGCAGCCCCCTGTTTCTCACCAAGTCACAGTTCCCAGCTGGGAGGCAGGCGGCAGCCTCCAGCTTCTGGGGAAGGCAGGTGGCAGCTCCCAGCTGGGAGGCGTGAAGCAGCCGCTACAGTCCTGGGAAGCCGTGCTGCAGCCACCTGCTTCCCACCTGGTCCCAGCTGGGAGGCAGGCGGCAGCCGCCGGCTTTTGGGGAAGGCGCGCGGCAGCTCCCTGCTTCCTGCATCTTGCAAGCTGGGCTTGCAGCTGGGTGGCAGCCACCTGCGTCCCGGCTCTGAGCCGAGGGACAGCCTCCCGCACCTTGGCTTGAAGATGGGCAGCAGCCACCTGCCCACATCCCTGGGTCCCAGCCGGCGTGGAAGCCTCCTCTGTCCCCACTCGGATTGGGTGGCAGTTGCCCACCTCCCAGGCTCAAAGCCCAGTGCCCAGAAAACTTGTCAATTTCACTGCTCTAACTGAGCAGTGAAATTGACAACTATGACAGCCCCAGATTCCACCAGTTACCCTCTTTTCTTGTTTCCTTCTCTCTCGTCCTCCTTCCCGGTTTCTCTCACCCCTTCCTCTTCTCAAATCTATGGCAAAAAAATTTGGCATGGTGATTTATATTCACCAGCATTGGCATGCCACTCAAAGCCTCCTAGCTTTGGCCAACATCACCTCTAGCCCAGGTACATACTTGAGTTGTGCACCCCTGGTGTAAAGGTGGTAACCCTATCCACACTAGATCTGACATCTGACATATCATAGCCTTATATAGTCAGCCCTTCTTTCAACGTATGGCTCACATTAGTCTATAAATATAAAATCCAATGGAAAATTGAGTGTTGGGGTACTTATTACAATTTTCAGAAGTTAGGGGGTACTTGCTACTTAAAAGGTTGAGACACACTGCTCTAGAGCACAGGAAGGCAGCCACTACAAAAGCACTGCCATGGGACGCTGATCTGAGCTGGCCCAATGTGAGCTGTGCCTTACACAAAGTGGGCCTGATTCTGACCACCTTGTTTCCCCTTATGGTGAAGTCAGTGGCGTTTTAGCCTGAGTACAATTCTCAGGATTGGGTCCAATATGACCAATACCACAGTGAGCCTGGCTGGCTATAGGAAGCTAATATTATGTTAATAAAAGGTCTGATGAAGATCAAGGAGAATCTGCCATTGGAAATGTTGCCCCCAATGAAATTAATATGTGTGTGCTGTAATGGCTGGGCTTCAGTGTCCAGGAAGCAATGCATGTTTGCTTTGCTGTTACTTCAATTGAACCTTCTAACTTTACATAGCTCTTCTAAATCTAGTATTCAGTTGCTGTCAGGGCTGGGAACCACTTGTAAACAAAGCTCAGTCTCAATGGAGACTTTATGGTTAAATAAATAAAAGCTGACAGGAAAAGGAAAGAGACACACACAGAGACAGAGAGACAGGAGTACAGTACTAAACTGCCCCATAAAACCTGTGTAAATGGATAATATCTGCCAGTATTGCAACAACAGAGATTCTTTCATGGATTGGTTTCACATATGTGATTAACCTTCCTTTATTGTCAATTCAAGCCCATGAGTACTAGAAGCTGTTGGTATAAAGAGGCTGACAACAGGCTTTGTGGGGGTCCCAGAATCATTCTGTCTCACTCAGCCTCATGGGGCATTGGGGAAGTGCAGACAAGAACAGGGGCTGTGCAATGCTTTAACAGGGTGCAGCTTGCTCCTCTACTTGTGCTGGCTCAGCTCTGCTGGCTGGTGTAGGAGTAGGGCTGAACCATTGCCATGCCCCTGTCCCTTCCCACCCTTTAGGCAGTGAGTGGTACATCATCCACAAAGTCCTCATGCTTTCAAGGCATGATCTCACACTCACTGAGGACAGTGGCAGAAGTTCCATTGACTTCAGTAGGATCAGAACATCTGAGTTCTAGGACTAGAATGTAGCTGACCCCAGCACAGGGACACATGGGGAGAATGCTCCTTGTTCCATCTTGCTTGCACACCCACAGAGGGACAGGTAGGCTATTAAGTAATGTTGCCGAGTAGAGAAATGATAGAATGCAGGGATAGATAAGTGGCAGCAGCAACACCTAAAGAGTCACTCTTAAAAGTGTGAGCCATAGCTCACAGGAGATTGGGTAGAGATTGGTAGGAGACTGTAGTGTATTATGGAACAATGAAGATCCAGTGAATGCAAAAAGAGACCACCAACCATTCATCAAAACATAGCTATCCTAGAGTCTGGGTCCCCTGCTCTTTCAGCCAATTCTAATTTTAGGAACTGACGTTGGTTTAATAAAATAAGAAAGTCAGCTCTCTCCCACCCATCTCCATGTTGCTGTAACCAAACTGCAAATAAAGGGCCGATATTGTCACCCTTTTGTTTGTGGAACTCCCATTGAAATAAATAGAAGCTATTGATGGAGAGAACTTGCAAGAATAGGCCCAAAATAAAGAGCTGATTCCATGAGCTGTTTGTCACAAAGCTATGGCACACAGGAGTATTGGAATGGAACTGAACTTTATTTCCTGGCCCCAGTTCCATGGCATTGATCAATACTATAACAGATGGTACAGGTACATAATCTCTGACCTAGATCAGGGACCAGTGTCTAGTAACCCCAGGAGCTACTGTTACATCTTTCCTTTTGAGAACCGAATGGCCATTATCAATTCAAAAATAACCACAAACTAACACAATCAACTAATAGCAATGGAGGTCTAGGGAGTAGATGAGCAGCTCTCAATAACTGACATCTATGAACTCAATGGTTTTCTGATCACATGACCACTTCTCAAAATAGCCGTCTTTGCAGTGGTCTCTTTGGCCATTGAGATAGATCCATGCTCTGGAGCCACCTTTACTGTTCCTGTATTTTTCACTGACGGTGGGCATGTAATAAGTCTCAACACAGGAGCATTGTCAGCAGCATTCTGGGTGTCTTCAAGACAAAGAGTGCCAGTGTTCTCCTGGACTTGGTTTGAATGTCTTCTATTAGTAATAAATAACTAAACTATTCAGCATAGATAAAGCTCGGGAATTTCACTCTTTTTGTTTTGCAGACACACATTCACAGCTTCATTTTGCACACAATATTTCACCCTTTAGATTTTAGTTAGTTACTTTTTTGATGAAATGGCTATTTTCATATTGGAAAAATGTGGAAAAGCAAATTTTTGCATGATTTCAATGGAAAAAGCCCCTCATGCTTGAAAAAAGGGTGGAGATTTTGCTCAGAAATGGGCTAACTTTGGCATGCAAAGTGGCCCATTTTCCTTGAAAGTTTCACTGGAGCATTTTTTTTTCTCAGAAAATTCATGAACCTCAGTGGAAATTTTCTGGGGATATGAACTCTTTTTCAAATTGATAATGAAATGTAAGAAAATCAAACCAAAATTCCTCTTGAATGTCAAATAGTTTTTTGTAACATTATTGGGGTTTGTAACTGGGATCTTTAGCACCAAAGCATTGATCTTTACTATTTGAGCTAAAGGAGTAACTCCATTAACTAGCAGCAGTTATAGGCTGTTATTCTTTATGTAGACTAAGGAAAGACATGTCCCACACTTTAAAAGTAAGGTACATTTATTTCAAATATATTATACCCTTCTATTAAATGTTGATATTGATATTATTCTATGCCATGAACATTTTTTGTTTTAAAAAATGAAATGAAATGATCATGATGATGATTTTGTATAGTGATAGCATGTAGGAACCCCCCAGTCATGGACCAGGACTCTGTTGTACTAGGCAATGTACAAACACAGAACTAAAAAGATGGTCCCTGCTCCAAAGAGCTTACAGTCTCATGAGGGCCCTGATCCCGGCAGCCTCTCTGTATGAAAAATCCTCTGCGCCCACATGCCAGGCTTGCTCAGAGGGCTCCACCCACATGGAACAACTTGCAGCCTGTTACATTAAAAACCATGGGCCTGATGTTGCATTCTCCATTTTCTCAAAAATCTCATTGATGTCTGTGGGAGTTTGGGGCCCTCCCAACAGTGTGGGATTGGGCTGTATGTATAGAAATTAAATTACAGTTCACAGCACACAGTGGAAGTTGATTGGTTAGAGTTTGCATTTGCTTCCTTGGTGTGATGAACATTTTAAAAAAGTGTATGAAAGCACATTGTATTCATTCAGATAAGTTACACCACCAGCTGTAAAATTTTTAATTTTTGTCCTTTCAAAGAAGAAAAAAAAAGCCACGTAATAATCTGCATTTTCCCTCCAAAGGTGCGACATTTAAATTTAGTTTCTGGTAAGCTATTGTTTTACCACAAGGGCAGAATGTAGAGGTCTTTATTGTATAGCTTCAATCAGCAGTTCCTATAAATGGTTGTTTTTATTCCCTTGGGAAATATGCTATTTCCATGTATTTGTTTTTCTTTTCTTTTCTTTTCTTTTCTTCTTTCACACCTCAGAGGTAGCAATCCTACTGCTATTAGCAAGATGTCTATTATAGTGTCATTAAAAAAGCTATAGTCAGAGCATGGAATGACTCACATCATGGAGGAGTTAATAATTCACTGTAATAAAAGTATAAAGTTTTATGATAAACCACTCTCAGGGGAGTTAAATATAATCCTTAGTGGGTCACACACTGACTACAAAGCTTACATTTGTAATGGTAATTTGAATTTACTACATCGCCTTTAGTTTTTAAGCATTTGTATGTCATTAGACCTTATAAATTGATTTATATGTTCAACTCCAGTATAATTCTACATAAAGGTACAATAAATTTTATGGATTATAGATATGGCATCTAAAACATTTTAGAAAAATAATTTTATTAAATTCACTTAAACGCTGGTGATGAAGAGAGACAAGAATGCCACGGTTTCAAACTTCGGAGAACAAAATGAGGTGGGGAGGGAGCTGCAGGTATTAGCGGGGTAGAAGGACCAGAGTTGATTGCATTAGAACTTGTCACCCTTCTTCTCTTTAAAGGCCTCGATCGCATGAAGTGCTAAATGCTTTATGTGCCATATCTGTAATTCAGTGGGGGTTATATGTACTCTGTGCCTTTCGGGATCTGGCTCTGGTTACAAATATTTTGGACTCTTCTTTGACATGGGCCTCACTGTTGTTCCATATACTCTGCTGGGACTTCAAAGCCCCAGTTAATGCACTGTTGATGACTTTGCTTACAAAATGATAAGCTTACTTGCAGGAAGTGGACTTTACCTATCATCTGAACAATAAACACACCATTCTGTATTTACAGACAAGCGGAAGGCCCGATCCTGTGAGGTGCCAAACTCCCGTAGCTAGGCCTGATTCCTCTTTCACTTGTATTGGTTGCAAACTCCGTTGCAACTGGAGTGGAAGGCGCATCAGCCCTATTGATTTCTGTCTGAGCTGAGGGGGCTCAGCACTCCCCAGGAGGCACTCAGCACTTCACTGGGTCATGCAGCGAGGGAGAGATGTAAATGTGACATCTGCAGAGTTGTATGCACATCATTCAATTACCAAGAAAACAGAGACTTTGTGAGACATCTTGGAGGAGCTATTTTTTGTTTAAAAACAAAAATCGGCCTTGAAGATGAGACAGGTGGAGTCATTTATGCACGGTTTGTCTGTTCATACCACCACTCTTCCTTGTATTCACTCCAGCTTTCGGCCATACTTGCACTTTCGAGGAATGTGTCTCCACAGCCATGTCCCTCCTCTGTGCTCATTATCAGAAAAATAAAGGTCAAACAAACTAGATTATGAAAAATGCAAATTCTTATTTATTTCACAGGCTTTGCGTCAGCAAGTGCAAACATACAAATGAGAGGTCATTCAAAAAAGCCAGTATTAAGATTTCCTCATTTGTATAATTTCAGTTTAGCTAGCTATGAACAAATGATTCATTATATTTTCCTTCTGACTTAGCATGTTCTATTAAGATGCCTTACTGTCTCCAATGTTGTTCAGACTTAGTTTACATTTGCAAGTGTGCTTTTCAGTTCCTGGAAGCAGCACAAAATCTGGCTAAAACACTTGATAAACTTTCCCGTCTGTTTTTAAATGGTTTTAAATAATCAGCCAGCTTTTTAATGCTGCTTTTCCTTAAAGCCGATGTAATTTCAGTGCTGATCTTCAAAACCCTTTTGTCTAATCCTGTGTGTAAGCTTTCCCATAACGAAACTTAAAAAGATCGTTACACTCCCTAGTGGGCAGTTATCATTGTATTCCCCATAGCACTCACACATTAGCAAAGCTTTATCCCATCATCATACACAGCTTTTTTGTTTTTGAAAGCACTGAGGTAAATCTCAGGTGGCATCCTGCACTCAGTGGGTGTGTCACTTACTCAATGACCCAGCCAGCTGGACAGGTTTACGTACAATTTACTGGAAATGTATTAAATGTGTCTTGGGAAATGATTCTTTAAAATGTTCCCACTGTCAGTGCAGTGCAGATTAAGAGCTGGGCAGGAAACAGAAAAATTAAATATTTTTTAAAAAGCTTGATGTTAAAATCATGGTACTAGGGCTAATTTAAGACAACAAAAATATGGACATTCAGGCGGAGTAGCTACTCCATCCTTGATTAACTCTATTATTCTTCCATAATGCAGAGATCTCAGAACATTCCAGGCTGAATTCAACCCTGGGATAAGCAAGTAGAGTTCTATTTTATCCCCACTATCCAATTTGCTCGTACAAATATGGGGCTGTGTAGACAAAACAGGTATTTAGGGTGGTCAAAGCTGTTGGGCTCAGTTTTGAAAATGTGGCCGTAACTTGTGTTATTTTAATGTAAGTTTTTGATATTCCATTCACCCATTTAAAATTCAACAGAATAAAACATTGTGAGGGCATAATTTCCCATGCCTGAACGCCATAGGCCAGTTTAGAACTCTACCATCTCTTTTTCGAATGTATAGCTTTTTAAAAATATTGATGCTCATATATATTTTATTTGTGGCTTTTCTATCTGTTCTTCATGTGACTGTTTGATTTAGTGGGAGGATAATGGTACAGTTTCTTAGCTTTATCCTGTTGAGAAGTAATATATAGAGGCAGATTCATTTAGTGGTTAGAGCAAGGGATTGCAAATGAGGTCCTTTGGGGTTTTATTCTTGACAGTTACGCCACTAACTTGTGTGACCTTGGCCAAAAGATTAGGAGGGGATTTTCAAAGGCATAAAAAGCAGTTTTGGTGTCCAGCTCACAGAAAAAGTCCCCCACCCATGTGTCTTTGAAAAACTGCTTCTTAGGTTGTCTGTTCCTCAGTTGGCTAATGTTGGATTGATGTAAATTTAAGAAACAGGCTGACATGCCACCTTCCCTTACCAAAATATGAGATTTGGAATGAAATGGAAGTAGTAATGGACCCTGTCGTATGGTACTAGATGCTCCTGGGCGAATGCACACATTTATAATATGGGCCATACATTATGAAGGTGAGGATGAACAACTGCAAAATTGTAAACAACTGCTGGTTTCAGGGTCTAAAAATATATTCAGAGAAAACAGTTTTCTGCAGTATCCTTGAACATTCAGTCCTCACCAAACCAATGCACTAAACCTTTCCTCTTTTTCCAAATATACAGCTGGAAAATAAAAGGTAATAACTGACAATATATCAATACTGAAATTTCCATTCTTCACAGATTAAATGATCCTTGCTGCAGATCATGAAAAGAACCATTAGTGAGAAAGACTCTAGAATTTAGTTTGTTTAACTCTATAACTTTATAACAAATAATAATAATAATTAATAATTAATAGAGTGGGGGAAAGCTACTAGTGAAGCAAGGGGTTTAAAATCAGTATGGTCATCAGGAAGTCGGTCCTTATGGGCTGTGGGGAATGGATCAGTGAGGGTTTGCAAACAGTATGTAAATCCTTTGAAAGCTGACAGCAGCCATATTCTTTCCTTTAAGTTTTGAAAGTTTGAAATCCTCAGGGTTTTTTGAGCAGCATTTTAGCTTCTCAGACAGGTTCTTGGTGATCCGCTCTTCATGACTTCAGGCATATTTTGAAGTGAAGGCTTCAACCGCTGCTTCACAAGTCAATAGTAATTATTGTTTAGTCCTGGATTACAGACAGGCTTATGGAATTAAACAGAGATGTTAGAATGTCTTTTACAGCTGGCAAAGAGTTAATGACTGTGAGATGAGATGAAGTAGTTACTGCCTAGACTGATTTACTATTTTATTTCTATGATGTCTGAAAATCTAATAAATCACTTTACTTTTATCTTGATGGTTAATCCTTTCATTAGGAAAATTAGAAGTTTCACTATAATGTTTATCATGAGCAGGGAAGCTTTTTTATTTTTTTAGTATCATGCCGTCAGGTCACTTCTGCCAAGTTTTCATTTCTTTTTCAAACTTCCTTAACGAATCCTATGCTAGTGAAGGGTGCTGAATTAACAGTTTTAGAGGTGCTGCACTCACCACTCACACTGACTGCAATAGGAGCTGTGGATGCCAAATATCCCCAAAATTAGGGTACTGTAGATTCATAGATGCATAGATTTTAAGGCCAGAAGGGACCATTATCATCATCTAGTCTGACCCTGCTTCTCCCTCCCCCCCCCCCCACCATATAGTACAGACCAAAGAATCTCACTCCATGATTGCTGCCATCAGACCTGTCCCGTTTATTAATGACTCCTTTATTAACCGAACTGGTACACTGTGTGCAACAATAGTTTGTCTCCCTATCTTGACCCACGCAGGGAAGGGGGGAAATATAATCATTCCATCTTCATGCCTGTCTAATCTTTTGCTTCTTTACTAAGACGGCCAACAAATGGTGCTAGCTGATGTGCTCCCTTGTCCGTTAGGAACTGTACTGAGAGCCACGACTTTGTCTGAAATAGGCCGGGCCTTTTGCCACAAGTTTGCTGGTTCTAATCTACCCAAGCAGTGTTGGTGGCTTGTGCTTGCTGCTGGTCCAGAGTGGATTTGAACTGGTTACCTTGAAGTAAAAGGCGCCATTTCTACACCCCAGTCATCCAGTCCTCTCATGTCCTGAATGTTAAAATATAGACTTGCACTGCAGATGTACAAAGGTACACAAATTCAAGGGTAGATTATGACTGGCCCTTATGCAGGTAAGCAGTGGTTGGGGAAGGAAGAAGAAGCCCCCCCCCCCTCTCTTTCTCTCTCTCTCCTGGCCCAGCCCACATAAGGCTGACCAGAATTGCTGTCCTTGAGTGTGCACAGGGCTGTTACCAAGATATTCACCATGCTGCCACTCATGAGGCCTCAAAGGGGTGGGAAGTAGGTGGGACCATAGCTCTGTCACTTCCTTTCTGGCCAGCAGAACTGGTTGACTGCATGGGGAGGAGTACGCTTGTACCCTTTAAAGAGATTTCGCCATCTGTGAGTTCCTTGATGCACTGGGGAGGTCTAGGAGGCATTCTTGCTCACTCATGCATAATGCCTGTAATATTCCCCAAGGGCTGTGCAGAGTTGCACCACCCCTACCACAGGGCTGTGCCTTCAAGACACCTGTTCCAGCCTCTGGTGCTAGTTACATAAGAATTGAAATATTTTAATGTAATTTTACAAGAAACAAACAACAAAAGTGATCTACTTCCCTAAAAAGACATGTTAGTCTCCTATCCGTGTGATTTATTCAAGAGCACATTTGATGGATTGCCACCTTATATTTTATTATTTTGGTAATTAATATATAGAGTTTGCAATGTTGAAATCAACCATACAGTATGTGCTGGAAAATGTATATCATATTTTAAAAGCAATTTACATAATCTTCAACCTTGATACGGCATGAAGGTGCAGAGGATCAATTATAGATAAAAAGGGGAGATCTTTGAGGACTTGCACATCTAACAGTTTCTCTAGGTACAATTCTAGATCTGTATGTATTGGTATTTAGCTTTCCAAGGCTCAACTAGACAACTAGAGACATTGTAATTGATTTTATTTGGAAGCAAGAGATATGGGGCCAAAAGGGAACTTTTGGTCTCGAGTTTTTGCTTTCAACTCCTATAAAGTAAACATTAGTACCAGAGATATTTAATGGTGTTCACATTTTTTGGGGGGACACGTGTGAATGGGAGCCTCAGGCAAAGCAAACTCCATCTCTCATAACTTCAAAGGAGCTGGGCAAGATCCTTGTCCTGCCAACTTAGCCTTAATTGGCCTATGCTGTAAGGAGCAATTAAAACTCTAAAGGCCTTATTCATAAAAAATGTACACATCACTTATGTTTCTGTGTGCGTAGGAGGTTTTCCTGCACTTCAGTTAACAGTGCAAGAGGCGCATTTTTGTAATTTACTCATTCCCTCCTTTTCCTGAGTCACAAATTACCTCCTCTTTTTGGCACACCTGTTTGTGAGTGTATTGGGGACAAATCCATAGACAAAAGGTAAAGTTTAAATTAAAAAAATGAGTTGCTATAGTGTGCAAATGTCTAAATAAAGAGTAGTGGCTTTGTGATTGATTTTTAGCAAGCTACTGACTTGCTAGACAGATTTTAAAAGATCCAAGCCTGCTGTGGTGAGTATGCAAAGTCTGGTTTTTTTATTATTTTTTGTTTGATTTTTTTTTTTTTTTTGGTATGGAGGAATATAAAAAGGAACTTTAAATAGTTTGTTCAGAAAACAGTAGGTGAGAGTGGTCCATGGAACGAGACCTAAATTAAATCGTATCTTTTTTTCTCCCTTGCTTTACTTCTAAATTTCTCCCATCCTCTGTTATTAGCCTTATGACCGAACGCATAAATTTATTCATCGTACAATGCCAGGTCTGCTTTCTCTCATTCATAAATTATTTTTCTGCTGTCTTGTGGTGTTTTTTAAACCTCTGTAAAACATTTTGGGATACAATTTAGGAAGGATACTGTACAGAATAAAACTGTATTATATCCCATTTGCTGTGAAATAATTGTAACTTCAGAATGCCGGTTAGGACTAATGCTTTCCCATGTACTGCAGCATCTTTCATGGGAGAGGTTTATATTTTAACAAGAAATTAAAGTCTTTGCTATATTATACCCCAACTTTCTTAAAATATAAGAAGAAAGATACCCTAATGTATATTGATTTTCCTCATTTCTCAGGGAGAAAAATATCTACAGTCCTAGTCATTTTTCTGTGGTTTCCAATTTGCCACTTAAAGTGAGTCTCATGTAATTTTGACAGTTCTGGTAGTGAGTAAGGCCAGTATTTTCAGAAGGGCTCAGTCTCCACTGTTAGGACCAGATTTTCAAAAGAGCCCAGGTCCAAAACGAAAGCAAGCATCTGCATTTTCAAAAGAGCTCAGCAGCATGGCATTAATTTGGCTCTCATGGTGCAGTGACTTGCACAAAGGAGCAGAGGGCTGCTTTGGGGAAACAGATGGCCTGAAGTCCACTTTTGGGATGACTTGTGGAGCAGAGTTCGAATAGGTATTTTCAAATGTCAGTGGCTTTTTTGTTAGCAATTAATTGTAATGGTGGGGACAGTGCTGTTACTAACAAGGTGCTCTTTCCCAGTGACCCAGCATTCAAAGGAAACTGGTGTTGAAGTGTCACTTGAAAGGCAGATCTATCTCCAAGATTAAATTCTCAGTGGATTGAGGCCCACGTTCATGTGTAGAAATGTGTGTATAACTGCATGCCAGCATTTGCATGTATAATTGCATGTATAATGTATAATTACCAGGATTGCAAATGTTTGTGTATTTGGGGTTATCTACATTGAGCAGCTCTGTGCAGCAGCCATTGATGCAGCAGCATCAATTGAACGGGTCTGGTGAAGACACGCTCAATCGATTGCCAAATGCTTCTCCCGTTGACTGTGGTAGTCCACTGGAATGAGAAGCGTAGTGAAGACAGCGAAGCTTCTTGATGCAAGGTACGTCAACTTCAGTTATGTTACTTGTGTGACGTAACTTGCGTATTTTGCATCGATGGAGCCACACAGTGTAGACAAGCCCTTGTGTGCCTAAGTAGTCATTAGTACATGCATTTGTGGTAAATGCACATGCATTATGTAAGCACACAATTGGTCATACATTTTTGTATGCAGATCTTGAGTCCTTAAAATTTGTCCCTTTACATCTAAGGAGAAAAAGGAAATGACCATACATAGGCTAAGGTTCTAATTGAAGTTTGGTTGGTCACAGAAATATGATTTTGAACCTGTCAAATCAACTTAAATTCTGAGACTCAAAAAAGCCCTTTTGGATTAATTTGTCCTTTCAGAAATGATTGAAAACAATTATTGGTAATAGAGATAACAATAGCAGCTACCTACTTTTAAAAACAAACAAACAACTTTATTCCAGTGACAGGGTTTGTGTCTCAAAAATAAAGGAATCCGAACAAGATTGTTTTAAATGTTCTGGTAAATGAATGCCTTTAAAGAAGTTCTGTAGCCCTTTTCTGTCCCGTTCTGTAGAGGTCAGCAAGTTTGAGGGATTACAGGCACTAAATGAAAATGAAAACATCAAGAGGCTTGCTGTCTATCACAAGAATCACTAAATCTTTTTCAACAAGCCTGAGCAGTGAATTATGGAAGCATGGAATTGACTTACAGTTTATTTCTAGTAACAGTCAGTTACTATGTCAAATCTAAAACCATTCAGAAAAGCCTATAAAATATATGACAAACTAACCAGAAACCTCTAGATCTCTTTATATGTGTGTAATTTTAAAGAACATTTGTGAAAATGAACAGATAGGACGTTTTCAAGAGGCTATTTTTTTCCCTCTCACTCGTGTTATTTGGCATCACAAAAAGCCTCTGGAATAGTTGTTACTGGAGGAAGACAATATGGTGTGTGGGCAGCAGTACAGCATTGCTATTGCTTCTGGCTCTGTTACCGTTGCTGTTGTACCATATTCAACATGAAGCTAATGAGCATTCGTCTTAACAATCTTCTGAACTTTCTTTGTTGGTCTTATGGACACTTGGGAACTTTTTACTACAGGTGTTTTGTGACCTTCCATTTAAAATCACTTTAGGTGTGGGGAAGCTCCCCAGGGCCTGATTCTCCATTACTCTACAACTTGGACAGTCACTTATACTAGTCCAAAGTGAGAGAGATTGTGTAAATCATTACACAAGGTGCCAGGCAACAGAAAATTAGGCCCAGTGTGCATTCATAAAGTTGCACCTGAATATCGTTAGAATGGCATCTACTGCATCTGACTTGCATTTTCTTTATAGTGCACGAGAGAGATGTCTTCTTTTTTTTCTTCTTCTAGCCTTAATCCCACCTATATGGGTCAGCTCTTTGAGAACTTCTTCTCCATTCCAGTCTGACTTGAAACAGTTCCTTGGGAACTCCATGGCTCCTTTTGTATAATATCCATCCATCTAGTTTTGGGTCTTCCAGCTGTGACTCAGGGACTTCTTGATGCTAACAGGAGGAGGGTACAGGCGGGTCATAAGATTTTTACAGGGATCCCCTGGGTTGAACATACACATAATAAATCACTAAAGGGTGACATATGAGGTCTCTGCTGAGAGCCAGTAGTCCACTAGTCATCATAATCACTGTGAAATGTTTGTAAAGCTTTGTGTCTGTCCTGAAAATTATGTTTGTAAGGCAGGTAACCAGGAGGTGATGTGTCTTGGATGGTTCCTTTCAGGCAGGGTTAACAGACGTTTCTCCCTATGTCTGGTCATTTTTTGTCTCACAATATATACCTGTTTGCATACTGACCAAGATGCTGATTAAAAGATTGTGAAATCTACCAGAAAAGAGTACACAGGAAAAAGCAACCAGCAGGGGGCATCCTGCTTATGAATAAGGACAATGGATTCTTCTGATGTGTCTTGGAGTGCAAATAGACATCCTGGATCTTTCACTGAAGAGGAAAGCTGACAGTGTGACTTGTCTAATGAAGGCAAGATCAAAGCTAATCCTGGCTGTAGAATGCTATTATGATTTTGATTTATATGTATCCCTATGTAAATATATATTTAAGTATAAGTATTTATATGTAAGTATGTTTCCAATACTTCTAATTGCTTTCACTTAAATCTCTATACTTCATTAAGTAAACTTCTACTTGTTTTCACTATAAATATATCTAAGTGTGGTATAGAGTGGTGGAGTGGTGTTCTGGATGTTATCCTTGCATTAAGATTGCTTGTGGGGAAAAATATAGTGAAAAGAGGAAAACTCTGTATATAGTATTAATTCATCTTGAGAAGACTTTTGACCATTTTCATCTGGTGGTGTATGAGAATGAAGCAGATACCTGAAGAGTATATCAGACTTATCCAGGATACACCTGAGGGCGGTGTTGCCACAGTTAGAAGGCCACATGGAGAAACTGAACAGTTTCTAGTAAGAGTTGGAGTATATCAAGGGTTGGCACTTATCCCCTTTTTGTTCATATGGGTGCTCTATGCACTTGCAGAAAACATCTAGTGAGTGGTGCTCTGGTGCATGCAGATTGTAGTGCTCATGAGGGGGAGAATACAGAGGAAGTGGAGGAAGATTTAGAGAGATGGAGGTGCATACTTGAAAGAAATGGCATGAAAATAAACAGAAAATAAACAGAGTATGTGGTCTGTAGAGTCAATGGTACCTTGCAGGAAGACAATGAGACTGTAAGTCTGGAGAGCCAGCCATTACCAAAGGTACAGAAGTTCAAATATCTCGGTTCAATCCGTATTTTCCTTTTCATCAATGCCAACATTGCTTTTTCCAGTTACTGTCTCAATGTTTTAAGATATCAGTCGTATTTTCTGGACACTCTTCTTTGACTGCATTCATTCAGAATGATGCAGTAGCACTCAAACAAGGCACTATACTTTGCTTCCAAGGAATGGTCTAGTCATATAGGGAGTTTAAAGAACTCATTTCATGGTTTTCTTTGACAAAGTTTTACATCCAGCTGCCAGCTTGATGCCAACTCTCCTCCTTTTTCAACTGGACTTGTGATTGGCTATGGAGGAACATGAGGGAGATATAAGATTTTATTTTGGCTGTTTAAAATGGACGACAGACAGTTTGAGACTCTGTGTGTGCTATTTCTAAAAGTTGGCTAGAAAAGTTTGATAACTTTCAATGACTGGGTAGCTTAGAAATTCATTGCAGAGTAGGTATTTGAAAACAATGCCATTACTTACCCAATTTAGTTGCCCTCATGTTTTCTCATTTCCCATAGAAATAACTCCTGAAAAGTGGTACTTCCCCAGAAGATGCTACAAAATCTGAAATTCTTTAATTGTCTGACATAGTAATATAATTTTAAGAGAGACCAATTTTCAGAGGTGGTAATTTCAGAAATAACATCTCAGCGCAGGAATTAGTACCTTAGGGCTTGATTCTGTTTTTGCACTGGTTTTACATTAGTGCACCTCCATTAACTTCAATGGAAGTACCCCTGTTTTATACAGTTGAAAACAAGAATGGACTCAGGGCCCTGAGGATCCAACAGTTGTGTAAATCAGGACTAGCTCCACTGAGATCAATGGAGAAACATGAATTTAAATCCAGTGTCAGTGAGAGGAGAATAAGGCCATTAAGAATGTCATTGCCTAGATAGCATAATGATTGGCACATTGGAAATTGCTAAGATAGGTAATTAGACATACCTATGAGTATTTGGGGAATTACCCAGTGAGTTCCAGCAAATAGCTGATATTTAAATTCTGTCTCATCTGTTTCCTCCTCTGCATATGTGGCAGGGGAGCGTTTAATGTTTAAATACTTGCCATACCAAAACTGAATGCAGGAGTGTCATGGTTCAAGATAGCCATATTGCTTTCTGTTTGATGCTTGCCCTGGAAAAGCAACCAGTAGCAGAGGGGTGTCTTACAAAAAAACATTTCCGCATCAATCTCATGACAATTGTATTTTAAAATGAACACAACCTAATAAAGTTTCATTTGTGAAACCATCAAAGTTCTCTTTACTAGCTGAACAGTTGTGTCAATAAAAATACTTGATACGCTAGGATTTGGGTTTTTATTATTTTACATTTATTGAGAAACAAATTGCAGAGTAAAGTGGGGCCACAGAATAAAATGCTCCCATGCAGTCATAACACAATACAAAATGTAATTAGGTAACATATTGTTAAAAGTCAGTTCCAAAGACTAACAATATAGTGTCACCGATTTGTAAGCATGTAACTGTATAATACATAATTGTCAGCTGTTGAGAAGAGATCTAATTTTGATAATGCATATTGAGATTGGTTGTCTGTTTGTTAATGAATGGTCTGAAAAATACTTATGGTTCCAGAAAACTTGACTATTCTGAACAGAATACTGCTCAGCCAAAGAGCACAGAATTAAAAGGGATGCAAAAAAAAAAAGACGCAGCACAGCGCCTTTCTGAAATGAAGAAATAGGAATATTCACAGTTACAGAATCTATTAACATCACAATTATCCTGCTCATTCATATCATATAAAATATAAACAACTATAAAACAATAGATTGATTCACCATGATTAATTTTTATTTATTGATACTTGACGTGTGTATATTTAGTTGGTAGTTGGCATTCCAAGGGCTCAGTTGTGAGCCCAGCTTCATGCCCGTGTAGGGCATACTCTCCTGTGTGGATTACTAACTTTGCAAGACTCAGCACAATGGTTGAGAGCAGCTGCTGGTGGACTGCACAGGTGGACTGGGAGTGGGTGAGAACTTGGCAGAGCTTTAGCTCACCAGAGCAACACAAGTGAGCCATAACAGAGGGGGAAATCAGTTGCACCACCAAAGGGGCTGGTGCAACGTATTTCCTCCCTGGAGCAAGGGGGAAGCAGGTGCTTGTAGTGTCACAGTTTGGTTCCTGCCCAGCTGCTGGGATAGTGGGACCATATGCTGCCCCTTCCTCAGGCTGGGTTGTAAGGTTATAATCCAGCCACAAGTAAGGTAAACTGAAAAAACTATTTTCCTTCATACTACATGTAAAACAGTGCCAGTAAAGCACAGTATTTTTTTTTAAAGCATATGCTACTTAATAATGGTTTTAATTCTGCCTGCCTTTGAAATCAATGGAATTACTCATAGAAGATACTAGTCAGTGGCATAATCTAGTCTGTTGCTAATATATTCTTTTTCAGCTGTCTAAATGTATGGATATGAGCATAGCTTTTACTGCGCAGAATGGAATATTGTGATTTTAGATTGTAACCAGTTAGGACAGGGACTGTCATTTATTTCATGTACAGTGCCTAACACGAAGGGGTCCTGATCTGGTTGGCTTATAGGTACTACTGCAGTATAAATGTTAAGTAACTGTCCTCTCTGCTACAGTCCCTTCTGTAATTTTCCCGCCCAACAGAGCTGTGCAAAATTCAGCATTTGATGCAAGATATAGAACAAACTCAATTTGCACAAACAATCAGCTTTTGATGCCCCTTTTTTATTTTTCCCACTCAGAGACATTTTTGTCAAAGCTTGAGAACATATTTTTTGGGCTATCTGGATGTCCAGCGAAAGCTCAAGGTGGTGTTGTGTAGTGAATTTTCAATTACTGAGTTGATGGGGTTGATTACATCAGAGCTGAACTTATTCTATTTCCCCAATTTGCTGATCTACCTAGGGTGTTCAGTACCTCACTCATTTTGACTCATTTTCATGACATGTTGCATCCCCTTTCTTGTGACAGTCACAAATACTGGCATGTCTGATATTTCTCAAGATATTCTGGTAACTGCAGGGATCAGCTTCGTGCAAAATGTGGGCAGGATATGCTTTATGCCTGTAGAGACAGTAATGGAAATGGTTGTGTATTCGGGAGATTCCTCCATTGCTGCAAGAGATTCTAAGGAAGAAGGTGGCATGCCATTGGTCTCTAGTTTCACCCCAGAGACAGTCTAATGGGACTATGAAGCACCATGTCTGGTAGTGAATGTTTGCCAATCTGGACCCTAGATGAGTTGTTGTGATACCCAGTTTTGCATTGTGTTACACCATTTGAGCCAATGTAATAAACTCACGGTCCTTGGCTAGAATTTATCTGACCTTATGGGGAAAATTATCTCCCATTAAAGAGAAAGTCAAGAAAAGAGAGACCATATATGTTCTTTCAGTTTTTGATAATTCAGTAGGACTGCAGGTGATACTCAGCACTTAAGGCCATTAGTGTCTATATTTAACAGGCCATCAGGATAGAAGAAAGCCAAGAGCAGTGCACCCTCTCCAAGTAAAAACTCCTTTGAAAAATGTGATCCATAGGATAAGAGGGGTAGAGCTGATCCACCTTCTGAATTTCCCTTATCACACAAAGGGAAGAGGGCTCACACTGAAGGAGCAAGGAAATACAGTGTTCCCCCCAAAGGCGTAAGGAGAAGAAAGCTGACGTTCTTTCATTCTATTCTCTCCAGGGCAATGGAAATGTTTTAGCCAATGGTCTGTAACTAAAGCCAACATTTTCAAACTTGGGTGTCTAAAGTTAGGGACCTACTGAAAAGTGGCCTGATTTCCAGTACTTAGCACCTCTGGTTTTAAATCAGGTAGGTGCCTAAGTATGGGTTTAGATGTCTAATTTTAGGCATTCAAGCTTGAAAATTTTGGTCCTAAAAGAAATCCACCCATGTGTAAGTTTAACCAGCCCACATAACAAATGGATGCTGAAGTGCACTCCGAGCCTATTCAAGGCTGATTTTCCTCCTGTTTTGTACCTGAGCTGACAAATAACTGTGGACCTAACAGAAGAGCAAGCTAAGATCAATTCTTTTCCTGATGTAAGTAAACGCAACCCCCTCTGAAGTCTGTGGAGTTACATCAGGACTGTACATACAAACACAAATAAGCACTTGCGAATTAACTGCCGTAGCAGCTATTTTTTCATCTTCTACTGGTGGGCCTTTAAGGAAAACTTTCAGAATGTTCTTCTCACTTTCATTAGTTACATTTAAAACTGTAGTACACCTTAAAGTGCTCCTCTCTTAGAAATGAAAAGTATGCTGTAGCTGTTTAGATACATTTCCTATAACAGACAGTTATGCAAGGTAGCATTCTAAGCGATAGCCTCAAAGGAGCCATTGCTGTTGCTGTTGTAGTGTGTTTTCACATCTTCTGCTCTCTAGTTTTCCTCTCTCCAGTTCAGAGCTTTTGCGTCATACTAGCAGCAATGTTCTATTTTATCATCGGGATGATTGGGGATGCCTCAGACTTACATGAAGTTGTCAGAAATAATTTCACTTATACCTTTTGTGTCTGAGGGGAAGGAAGATGTTAAGCTCCCTAGGAAAGCTGGATGTGAACTAGGATGAACAGTGGTCTTCAGCCCATTATAGCCTATTTTCTCTAATTTTTAAAAAATGTATATATTATGTCATGCATTATTAATTTTCTTGTGAGTGATATGACTTTCAAGGATATCAAGGGACTAATCCATTTTTTACATGGAGTAGAAAAGGATTCTAGGTTTGTACAAATAAAATACTCCCTGGAAGCAATACAACTGAAATGATATCTGCAAACATCACTGCTTTACTTCTCTTCTGAGCAAACATCAGGGTCTCTATAGAAAGTTAACACTTTAATTAGACAATATGCCAAACAATCATGTACATTTGTTATTAAGTTAAAGCATTTGTGTCCTTTTTAAAGACTGCTTTATTTGTATAGTATTGACTATGTGTATTCAGGAAAATGTGTCTAAATCTTTAGCCTTAAAATATTTGGGGGGCACACAATTAAACAGTCACTAGAATTAGCTGAAATCCAAAAAACTAGGTTTCTGTGGGAATAGTATACTTACTTAATTCTAGCTGTTTGTTCCTTGCCTGCAAGGAAAATGATGTATGGCTTCAGAGTTTTAAATATGATTTTTTTCAGGGGGATGACAGGTATAATAGTTTCACAGGTCTAAGCATGGAGATAATTTTAGTTTGTGGATGTTAAACTGCATGCATTGGATGTGTGTGCAGCTAATTAATATAAAATCTTGTGGAAGTAAATAAAATCGAGCAACTGTTTATTTGTTGTTTATTTTTGAACTCCAGAATCATATGAACAGAAGCTCTGATGTACTGGATTAGATGTTTTTTTAATATTTGAAAAATACCATGGATACAGTGAGTGGTCATATTGAAGAGTCAAGTGGAGACTAGAAATGTGCTGTCATTAAAACATGTGGCGTTGCATGAATGGTGAATATTTTAAAACGATTCACATTTCATGGATATCTAGTTCATGAATTATCCACCAGTTTTTTGCTTGGTTGTTAGCTATGAGAAGCAATATCAGATAAGATGTTTGATATTAAAAAAAATAATTATTTAGACATTTTTAGATCTGCTCTCCTTGTCATCCTGTAAACTGTAAAGTTTACTGCCCACCTGCCTCAGTGGACAGAAAACTTGACAGGACCGGTGGTGTTTGGGACAACCCTAGCAGAAAGGGGTAGAGAAACGGTAATCAGGGCAACAAAGGAGTGGCCCCTGCATCTCCAGAGATTCTAGCTACTCGTTGGCCAGCCGGGAGAGTAAGGGAGCTGATTTGGTCCCTTGCCGTCCCTTTTCATTAATTTAAACTCTAAATTAAGCCTCGTTTTGCTCTGTTTTGGCAATCTCCCAATGCTGATAGCTTCAGAGCTATGTGTTACGAATGCTGTGGGTCTGACTGATTGCCTGTTTGGGGGTCAGGAAGGAATATTTTCTTCCTTGAGGGGCTAAATTGGTAGAGGTCTTGTGGGTTCCTTTCTCGCAGTATCTTGGAGGCACAGTTAAGTTAAATAGGAGCAGGATTTAGTAATTAGTGGTGTTACTTGGAAGTTCATCACTTGCGCAGGTTTCCCTTGCGGTTAAAAGGAACAGTTCCTAGAAATAAGATTTTATTGATGGGCCTTGGGCTGATGGAATAGGGGGAGACCTTGTAGCTTTCATGAACCACTTTTACTAAAGTGGGGGGGGGGGAGGAGCAGGAGAGGATTCAGAAAAGTGAGCTGAGTCCTAAGGGCAGGCTGAGGAAAGTCTACCCTGAGTTACAGGTTGTGTGATAGGAGCTCTGTAACTCCTGCACTGCCACTACATAAAATACCTGGTGGTGAGAGTCTGGGAGACAGGGTGGGTAGTGCCTGTCCTAGGTGTTAAGTTTAATAATGGTGTGGTCTGTCACTTAATATCCTGCTCTGTGTCTTTCTTCATTTGCTGCTGTGTTCAGAGCAAGATGCTGTTGTTTGACTGCTGCAGGTAGTTACATATGGAATCGTGAGGAGAACAGTGGGTGCAAGATGTGGTGGAAATTCTTTTCCATGTCTCAGGAGCAAACAGAGTGTAGACTTTGCTTTCAAAATTAAATACAAAGGCAGAGAGGCTAGCAATGAGAATCTGTGCATCTTATTACCCCCCTCCAGGTTCATCCCATTCCTTGAGGAGAACAGGCTTGCCTTCTTGGCTCTCAGTAGGCTCATAATGTTTGCAGCTCTGCATTAAGATAATGACTATAATCAAATCTCATGCCTCTGGGCTTCAGCCTGTCACCAGCAGGGGTCAGGAAGGAATTTGCCCCCCGATACACAATTGACTAGATGTGTTTGTGTTTCTTCTCTTCTTTTGAAGCATCAGAGATTGGGCATAGGATGTGAGATGAGACACCTGACAGGATGGGCCAGTGCTCTGAGGTGGCACAGAGAATCCTAGATGTCTGGCTGGTGTGTCATGTTCACATGCTCAGAGTCATGCTGATCACCAGATTTGGGATTGGGATGGAATTTCCCCCTGGTCAGATTGGGTGGGCCCTTGAGTTATTTTTGTTTGTTTGTTTCTTCACCATCCTCTGCAGCATGGGTTGTGGTTTGCCTCTAGGATCATCTGGGCATATCTCACCTAATCAATTCCCTGCCAATGCAGGGGCCTTGAGCATTGGTGGCCCCTTGATCTCTCCCATTTTTTCTCTCTCCCTGGTACACAGTTTAGTCCCCAGGGGACTGAAATGTTTGAGTTTAACTAAAGCTTCTGGGCTTAATACAGGGGTATCTGGGTGAAATGTAATGGTCTACATATAGAAGTTATCAAACTAGATGATCTAATGGACCCTTCTGGCCTTGGCCTTATTAAGCTATTTCTTCTTTTTTTGAATTATAAAGGAGTCAAAGTGGAAAGACAAGCAAAGTACTCTACTTGGGCCTCACCCCAAACCGCCAGCCTCTTGGGCTAACCGTGGAGTTTGAACTTGAGACATTTAGTTCTGAAGGCATGAACCACTACTGCTTGTGCCAAAGAATTAACTCTCTTACCTGGCAACTCTAGTAGAATTTTAATCTCCTGTACGGACCAGCCAATGAGGTGGGAGCAAAGACCCACACTCTGCTAGCGTGGTTTATCCTAGAATTGGCATCATTTTCACGTTTGCATCTGTCAAATGATCAAGTGTCAAATGTCCTGTCATCTTTAAATGGTCATCATTAGACTTCAGAGCTAAGACAGCTGAGAAAAATGGGACAGCTTGCATCTGTCACAGCTGGCAGCTAAGATCTCAACTCCAGTCGGTCCAGCTGAGAAGAGGGGTGAGGGAGAAGGTGACTTTAAGCCACCTTTGGGTTCTCCCAATCCTGAGGCTACTTCAATAGCTGGTGTGACATGAAGCACCCTAATGACAGCTGTAAATTACACTCTGCCACCGTGGTCCCCAGGTGGCATTTCCACAGCTGGGCAGTGATGTGACAGCAATGCTTGGCCATGCTCCTTTCCACCACCCACTCCTAGATATTCCCCCCAACCCAGACTGACAGAAAGGGTCCTACACCGGTGCAATCCACATGTAGCCATTTTAAAGGCTGTTTTGTGGGCCTGGAATTTGCCCTGTCATGTGTCTACAGACTCATTCAGACAATACTACTTCATTTGCCATTTGGAAGGTTCCTCTTCATAGCCACAAAGGCTGGGAAGTATTTTTTAAAATGAAAGTTTAAATTCAGAAGAAACCTTTAGGGACCGCCAGAGACATGTTGGTGTTCTGGATCTCCAAGTACCATCACAATTCAACAATTCATCTTCATGCTGTGCTGTCCAATCCAGATCCTGGATTGCTTTAGGGAAGCTTGTGCCAATCAATTCCCCATTGCAAAAAAGTGCTCTAAAGCCAGTCTGGTTGACCACAGAAGGATCTCCACACAAAAAGAGGTACCCTTGAGTGATAATTATTCTTGGTTCTTTTCATCAACGGCTCTGAAGTTTCTTAGTACAGGAGGCCAATATCATCCCCATTTCACAGTTGGGAAAACTGAGGCACAGTGAGGTGAACTGACTCATCTAAGGTCACCCAGCAGGCCACTGGCAAAGCCAAGACTAGACCCTGGGCTTTCTGAATTCCAGTCCAGTTCACCGGCTCACACCCTCACCTTGTGGCTGGGGCAAGAGGGTGCAGCAGGGGGAATGGGGACATCCCTATGCCCAGCAATGCTCAACTGTTGGAATGGCCTCTGAGGTTGTAATGGCCCCTGAGGTCTGTTGGCAATCAGCTGTTGGTGCAGCCTAGACTAGTCCTGACTGAACACAGAGGCCTTAGAAGTTGCCTTCAAACCTCTTCCTCCCCTCTAGGAACAGGGGCAAGCATTCCTCCGCCATAGCTTGGGATTTGCACTGAGTGCCTTTCGCCCCTTACTCCCTTTTGTGGACATATAGGCCAGCCTTGGTCTGTCCTTAATTGTCTGCTATACATCTAGCCTACTATTGGTAATGTCTTTGCAGGGCACACAGTTGTTAAAAAATGTGGAGGGTGAAAATATTTTCCTTTTAATTAGATATAATGGATAAGCGGGCAGACCCCTGAATGTGATCTCTAGGTCCCTGCTTGGTTTATTTGTTACACTTCATGCATCTGACGAAGTGGGTTGCAGCCCACGAAAGCTTATGCCCGCAGAAATTTGTTAGTCTTTAAGGTGCTACAGGACTCTCATTATTTGTATTTGTCACACTGCACATCATGGTTATTTGGTCCCACTGTTAGCCCTGCTCATCCATTCCTGCAGTATCATCTGAAGAGCTCTGACTCTATTGTACTTCGGAGGGGAGTGCTACATAGAACGTTTGCCTGCATGTCAGAACTTGAAATGGCCAAAGCTAGTGCAGGGAGACATGAGAAACTGGGTGACTCTAAGACTTCTGTAATAAGTACCATACAATGACGAAAGATACCAAAAATATGCTTGGGGAAGCAGTGCTGTGAACTGAGAGCCAAGAACTCCTCCTCCTTCTGTGACACTGACTCTCTCTGTGGCCCAGGGCAAGTCATTTAACTTCACTGTGTTTACTCATCTGCAAAATGGGGATATTACTACTTGTCTACTTCACAGGGATGTTGTTAGGATTCATTAGTTAATGTTTTTAAAGTGCTTTAAAGACATACTGTAAAGCATTATTGGCCTCATAAAACCCAAGTGCTGTTAATGGTTAAATTCTAATTCTACGCTTTTATTGAAATTTGTTAGTTTAAAATAGTCTTCCATATGCTATTAACCCAAATAAAATGAGCAATCGTGTGTGTGTGTGAACTCTTATACTTTTACTTCTGTATTGCTGTAAATGTAGTAGAAAGGATTTGAACTTGCATTCTCCCCTCAGAGCCTCTGGCAAACTGGTCACTGACATAATAAATATACAACATTTAATAATGCTTCACTTTGCCTCTTTTAAAACCATTAGTTTTTTCTTGCTTGACTAAAAAGAACTTCAAATTCAATTAATTAACATTTCTTTAAATAGCCCTGGTAATACAGATTTGTTTTCCCCTTTATGTACCATCACTACTAATGGTTTTTACTTCTTACTTGTTATTAATTAAAAGTAAAACTATATCTCTGTTTTTAATTAGTTTTAGTGCCTCTTTCCTTGACCTGCAAAGAGGGTCTCTTTAAGTGTAGTGTTATATAATTGTTACTAGGGTGAATAATTTAGCTGGTCAGAGAAAGTGCACTTCGCTCAGTCTTGAGTGGACAGCCCAGTCACAGGCAGTCAGGCATATCAAATCCAAGGCAAAAAAGAATCAAAGTTGCATGAAACTTCCATTAGAGCTGAAGAGGAAAAGCCAGCCTGTCTGACATGAATTCTAAGTGCCCCCTGAAGCTGCCCATGGCCAGAGGGGCACCTCCTCCAAACATCTGCAGACATTTCTTGTGCTAGCCAACACAGACAGGGGCAACTTTTTCACAGAAGCTTAAAGACTTTGCCACGAAGGACAAATGAACAGACACAGATAGTCTCAACAACCCTAATCTTTTCTTTCCCCACTTCAAAGCCTTCTGTGTTGCATCTCAGTCTGTAATTACCCTTGAGGTATTTTAGACTCCAAGCGACACCAGTAAAATTGCACTTCCTGATAATGGGAGTCCACAGTTGTGTTTAATCAATTATGTAGTTGGTCATGAGACTGGCTTTTTAGTTACAAGAATCATGATAAGGCCAACCCCCTCTGCACTGGCTGAGGAGAATGACAATAAAAAATTAAAGAAACATTATCCATTGGATGTATTTTAATTTAAGCTATACCTGCTTAATTAAAAACATGCTGCTGATATCCACCCGCCAACCAGCTACTCTTATGCCTTTCTGCAATTTAAAAAACAAAACTGTACAAGTTAGGTGGAGCTACAGCCCTGATTTCACAGAGCTAAATAGATATGCAGCAGCAACTGCATCTCCAGGTTTCTCTGAGTTAGTGGCAGTGCAGGAGCACAGAGCTACAAGGTCTAAGAATGCCAAAGAGGAAATGCACGTCAAGCTGGGAATTGCAAACATACAACCTCACTAACTCGCTTTGAAAGATACATGATAGGCAAAAGCTTTGCTCCTCAGAGGCAATATAGTTGGTTGGTGTGGTGTGTGTGTTGAGGTTGGAGGAATTCCAGTGGAATGAATTCAGATCAGCACTACACTGCTAAGTCTCCAAATGCTTCTAGATGTGCAGCAACCCGTCGTGGCAAGGCCCTGCTTTGAGAAACTTGCAATGGTGTTTCAGCTTGGCCAGTCTACGTCACAGTGACTGAATACACCAGTGCTGTGGATTCAACACAATCGATTGCTGTGATACACTGCTGCTTTGCTATGCTGGGAAGTGCAGGCTCAGAAACGTAGCCTGTCAACAAGGCTGGGTGCAAGTGATCTCATTGCAGACATTCTGTGCATGTGAGTTATGTGACTTGGCCAGGTCTCCCAGCTCTTGGGGCCAGATTCTGCCTGGCCCTTATGCCAATGTACAATATGATGGAGGGCAAAAGAAGCCCTCCCATCCATGTTCCATATAAAGTCTAGGCAGGATTGCAGTCCCTGCACTCTTAGCGGCACAGAGACTACTGCTTCCCTACTTACCTATCGGTGTTCGGTTTCCCCAAAGGGAGAAGACAAAGCCAGGATGCTGCCCCTGTACACACAGAACAGAAGAGCAAGGAGAAGCTGTACTGCATAAAGGTCTATAATGTTGGGTGCTCAATCTCTGGGTAGCACTCCATCTCCCCAAGGCAAAGAATGTCTCCTACGGTTCCCTGCCGGTTGAGGTGGCTCCGCACCTCTCCACAGGATGGCTTCTGTGTGCAGTCTGCATGATCCAGCCCTTGGTGATGAGTGAACTGCAGAGGAAGTTGGGTTCAGATTAGCACCCAATATTCAGATGCATGGTTTACTCAACTTTTTGAGGATGGGCTCCCTTCTCTTTCCATCTCCACCTTCTACTCTGCTCTTCAACAAAATCACATCCTTGGCCCTTCTTCATCTCATCCTTCCCTCCCCAAAGCTTTAGATTCCTTTTCAGCGATACCCACCTGACATCCTCACTTTGCCTCTCTCTGCTCCTCAATTGGCCTCATGATATCCCAGCCCCTAAGCTTTGTTGGCTTTCATTTTTTATTTTCCAGCATTTATTTTATGGATTGCTCCATTCAGCACTTGCTCTCTCTTTACGGTGGGTCAAAGGCAATCCAAACTCCTTTGCCTTTCCCTGGCCTTAAGAGAACCATGGAATTCCTGTGCTTGAAAGAGGATAGACTGGCTGGGGCTCTGAGGTGGATTCCATTGCAAACAGAATCTCTTGTGGAGCTTGGAGTGGGAAGTGACCTGAACTTTCTTAAACCTGAAAGAGATTCAGATTCAGTTCATTTCAAAGTTGGAACTGAGGTTCAGCCTTATTCTTAACTTACTGATCCAGTTTGTCCAGCCTACTAGTAATACCAAGAAAAACAGAACAAAAAAAGGCAAGGAGGATGATTGTTATAATACAGTAATAGTATAAATTCACATCCTTCTTCAGAATTTTGAGTAGCTCTGTACCAGCCAGCTGGTAGGCTCTTTGATATAGGTCTGCCCTCTAAATAGTGATGCTGTTTTCTCAGCAGAGGAATTACCATCTTTGAATCTAGTACATCCAGGAGGGATGATGTTGCATGCAAGTGCATTGATTGGCTGATGCATTGATGTCATTTTTGCAAATACTTCTTTCACAATCAGTTTAACTGGTAGCAACATCACAGGAGAAAGAAGCTTCAAGTATGTGGGAATGGGTGGGATCTCTCTGTCTGTCTGTCTCTTTTTAGTAATATAATTAATATAATTAATTAATACCGCCCCTCCGGAATCATATCAAACTCTACAAAAGACCTTTCAGCAACAAACTCAATTACTCAGTCTTGTCCACCAATATTAAGAGAATCATTGTTGCTAGTTGTACAAAACCAGTGAGCCATCTCACTGGGAATCAGCCGTCTCCCAAGCCAATATCAGACATTCTATTAAAAAATATTATTAGATTTCCATAGATGTACGTGTCACTTTATAGACAGACCAATAACAAGGTCACTCCACTCAAAAAATTACAACGTAACTGAGACAAAAATACAATACAGAGGATAAGAATTCAAATGCAAAAGAGTGGCGGGGTAAAGTCAGCTTTGGGATTGAAGTTGAAGGGCTGGAAATTCAGTCAATCAGGATGCAAGCTGGCTATACAGTGAGCCTGTGTATAATGCAACTATGGAGCCACATAAATTGTTGCATAACTATTGTTACAGAATCTTAGTTTTCATGAAAAAAAAAAAAGGTTTAGACCTTATGGTGGCAAAGATAATCTTCAGAATTTGAGCTGAATGTAAACTGATGCAGTGAAGTCTGTCTAATGTAATCTAGGTCTAATGTGCTACATAGGACATGAGGCCTTGACAGTAGTTTTGAATAACTGTACCATATGCAAATCCTTGCAATGATTTGTTTCGCCCTAAGAACTCGCTGACTACAGGCGCAGGTCCGCAACAAATATGGCCGTGTCTGTTTTTTATTCCTAGATGAACAAAAATCATTGTTTTCAACCCAGTTAGGCCTGAAAGATATTTTATTGTTGCTAGACATTTACATATATTAAAGCTTTTAGGAGAAGGTTGTGATAACTCGTCAATCACATTTTGGGCTGATAATGCCCCCACCAGATTTTGGTGGTACTTGATCACTTTGGGTTTTCTTCTGTTTCAGGCATGTCAGGCTGATGCACATCACTGTGATATATGAGAAGGTTGGAATGCTGTACAAATTGGAGTACCTTGCCGTCTAACTTTCATATACCGTGCATCAGCCCTTGGTTTAATGGGGCCCTATGCAGAGTAGAACATGCAGGAGTCTAGAATTCTCACCACCCATGATGGGTAATCCTCAACTCCTTGTATCTATAACATTTCCTCCAGCCATCTCCTGCCATATGTGAACCCACTCACACTATGGTCATCCTCCTGTGCTCATCTATGGACCTAGATGCTTCCCCAATCATCCCCATATAAAAGAATGCTGCTCAGCATGCAGTGGCCTTTATCAGCTCTGCTAAAGTGGTAAAGGGGGTCAGGCCATTGCTCCCATTGTCCTGACATGGGACTAGAAGCCAAGAACTGGAGATGAAGCAGAATTTTCCAAGAGGAGACAAACTATAAGTCACTGCCCACAGTGTTGGGACTGGACAGGGCCATGGAAGACAAAGAGACATATTGCTGTAGATGGAAGATTAGGTGAGTTAATGTGATACAGAGCTTCTATGGAGGAAAGGAAAGAAGGAGTGTCCCACCAAAAGTCTTTTGATGTTATTCCTGAGAGCTGAGGATGACATCACAGCCCTGCTACAGCTGATTTCCTCCTTGTGCCATGGAATCATTCATGGAACTACTACAGTCTTCAGCTATCGCTATGTTAGGAAATGAAATCGCAGCGGAGTTTGAGGGTTTGGGGATATCTGAGATTAGACAGGCAGGCTGATAAAAGACCTGTCCATAGAGTAGACTTCTATCACCTCCATCTGCCTGAATTAGCTATATAACTCATGGTGACTACCTGTATTGAGTATAGCAGCCTGGGCCAGCCTAGGTAATTCAGGATGTGTGTTTTCTGAAAACACATTTAATTCTGTCTATAATTAATAAATGTCTTGATATCCATCTACAGCCATCCATCTACAGTATGCTACTCGAACACTAGACGACACTTAACGAGAGCATTGGTTTGTAGCCATATTTGTGGCACTTAGTCACTGGCTTGCTTTGGGGGCATGTAGAGCTGCACCACACCATGGAGAACTCAGGAAGAGATTATGCTTCCACAAGCATATGAAAGGGTGCTGCCCAGCATGCCCTCGCCTTTAGCAGCTCTGCAGGCAAGTGTTAAGGTGCTCCGGTCATTGCCCCGCCTTCTCCCTGTCCTCCTGGCGATGAAGTGCTTCTCCTGAGCACACAGGGAGGAGTACACCCTCTTTTGAGCACAGGGACCTCCACTCAGATTGGCCCTTGCAAGGAGTTCATGGAGTGGAGGAAGCTTTTTGTACACTCCCTATCTCTCTGAGCATCCACATAAGGTCCAGTCCCAATCTCATCACTGTGAGGTCAAAGTGCCTTACAAGAGAGCAGAGGCAGTCGGTGTACAATTTGTTTTTCTCTCTCTTCCTCTCATCTGTTGGCATGCAGAGATGTTTGGTAGCGTTTTTTATTATTCTTGTAAGAAAGCTAAGGTTTGTGTGAGAGAGATTTTACACATCAACCTAAAGATGGGGAGATTTGAGATTATTCTGATTTCTTGAGTTCCACAAGTCAAGACCTGGTTACTGAAAAAGATCTGTCCCAGCTATCACAAAACTTGCCTATGATCTAGGCAGCTCTATAGCTCCATAGCAGTGCAACTGACCTGTAAGGTCATTATGGTCAAGAAAGCAGTTGTCTTTAAGATGGCTTGGACCAGATCTACCTGGAGCTTTAAAGAGTGGTATTAAAACCTTGAGCTGCATATAGCATGTGTAAGTCAGTTAATCATAAAAGGGAAACACTTCTTTTGGGGTGATAATTCTGATACCAGTTAAGATAAAACCATTTTCACCACAATCTAGTAAAGCAGAAAAATCTTGGAGAGTTTCCCGATTTGATTGTCAGGTGGACACAGTAGCTCTGAACACAGTGGGGAATCATTCCAGAACTTCTTGTACAAACACACAAGAGGCACCATAATACATATTTTTTCCCAATTTTTTTTTCTCTCTCTCTCTCTCTTTAATTGACCACCGGCTATGACCATATGGCTTCTCTGCTGTTTTCCTCTGTGCCTTCTCCCCATTGTACTGAACATATTATAATGTTCATGAAACATTTTAATATCAGTTCTGGTCTTTCCTAGCAGCATAAAACATCTTGAAAATTTGCATTTTTTAGTTTAATCATTATTTTAATATTTTCTGCACAGTAGCAACAGAAAATCTCTTTCCTCCCTCCCCCCACGTTCTTTAAAATAGTGAACGCTTCCCCCATGACTGTCCTTTAAAGCCCATTTCTAAACTGGGATTTGGAAAGATGTGTTGGTAAGGCAGAAATCCAAATTTCTGTAAAACATGTTTAAATATTTGTACCAATGTCCAATACCATCCCCATTCTCCCTCTTTTCAGCTCTCCACATACTCACAAATGATAGCCAGTATCAGTTCTACCATAGCACTGTAGCAAGGAAGTCTGCAGTCTTCTCCATGCCTGTGACTGTATTCCTAGGTATTAACTCCTCTCCCCACCTCACTTAAGACGGCAGAGAACTTTTGTCCTCTCCAGGTCCATCATCCAGCAACATCGTCTACTAAGGGTGTTTTCCAAATGCCCTTAAAGTCAATGGAGAGGTTCCTGTTGACTTCAGTGGTCTCTGGAGCAGACCCTGAGGGTACATCCACACAAAATTTTGGAGCCCACAGGAGCAACCTTCCAACCCCAGGTAGACAGACTTGGACTGAAGTCATCCCTTTCCCCTGCCACTTAGGCTTCAGAACTCAGAGCCACAACTTCAAAGTGCTGCCTATACAACTATTTTTAGAGAGCTAGCATGAGCCCCCCTCACCCGTCGACCTGGGGTGGGAAGCTTGCTCCCATAGCCTCCAAAATTTTGTGTAGACATACCCTAAGTTGTAAACTCAAGTATATCTGTCTTAAACAAAATAATATTTGGTTGGCCCTGGCACGGAAATAGAAATAAAGCGGCGTACCATAAGCAAAAATAAACACTGCTATGGAACGCACTGCTGAACTGACTCTAAACTTAGTTTCTGGGTATTACCACATCACTGGAACCCTTGGACTGGCAGAATAGCCCACTCTGTCTTGCACTAGCCTAATGCTTATTCTTTTTAAACAAACCACATCTGATCACACGTCCCAGAGAATGAATGTCCTAGTAACCAGAGATCCCTTCCATTAGAGCCCAACTTGGCTTTTATAGTCTAAGGGCCAAACACCATGTCGGTGCAAGTGACTCAACTCCAATTAACTTCAGCCAGAACCATGCTCATTTGTATCAGAGCTGAATTTGGTCCCAAATGTCAAACTCACTATTAACATTTTGGGATTACCTCCTCATCTGCTAGGTAATCCTTTCACAAACATATTTTCTTTTCAGCTCATGACAAACTTAATTAGTGATGTTTTCAGTAAATATGAATATCCATATTCAAAGGCTATTTTCAAATACAGATTTTCCCTCTACTAGTATATACTTAAACCTTCTATAGCATCTTTCAGACACTTCATGCATAAAGTTTCTCAACACCCATTAGATAGGTAAATGTTGTTATCTCCATTTTATAGACCTGAAAATTGAGGTTCAGCATGATTGTGTGTTAGCAAGTCCCTGGAACAGCCAGAAATTAAACAAAAGTGTCCAACTCCTGATGACTTTCAGTCCTCTGTAACACACAAAATCACCCTCTCATCCTGGTCTACCCATGTTATTGTTACTGTTTATTCCAGTTAATCACTGCAAACTCCCCATTTCTTTCTCCCTCGTATATCTTGCCATAATTATCTTAAAGGTCTGCCCAGTGCTGAGTAACATGAAAATCGGATGGTTCTCTTTGCTGACTCCCTAGCGGAAATACAGGGAAGTGTAGCTCTCCCTGTTATGATAAAAGTACAGTGAGGACTCTCCCTCTTAGAGCAGACCTTTCTCTTTAGCTGGTGAGGTAAGGACTCATCAGGCAGAGGGGAATCTGAAGTGGGAGGAGTTGGTGTCTATCTGAAGAGTTTCTGAGGCTTGCAGCCTTCCTATCAGAGATGCAGCATCAATACTTGATAGGAGAAGAACAGGTCCGCTATGCACATCCTCTAAAGGAAGACGTGCCCCTCTACTAGCTCCACCCATCCTTCAGGTGGGAAGCTTTGCAGAACATCACTTCTGAAACATCTTCAGAAATGCAGGACTGCTATTGGGGAAGAACCCCTGTCGTTATTTGTTTTATGTTAATACAGATTCTTCATGCTGGTCAAGTCTAACTGTAGAAAATCTAGAAAAAAGGGAAATAACTGTGCAAAGTTCCATGCACTGTGCTCATAAGCACATTGCACACACACAGGAAAATGTAGACATTTTCTTGGCTGGCTGTGGTTTTCATGGGGGCATCAGTTCATCTCAGATCCATCTCCATTGTCTTGACGCTGTAGCCCCTCAGCTACCATGGTGACAGAGTGTAATATAAACATCGATAGATAGTCCCTGGCTCCATGCAGTTACCACTATCCAATGCAATGCCTAATCACCACCTCACACTGAGACCTGTGACAATAGCCACCAAACCAAGCTCCTCCTCCTCCCTTGAAGCACTTTCCCTGCTACTCCTCAACAGTAAAAACTCTTTTAGAGAGAGAACATGAGGTTTCAATTATTTAGATAAAAGATACTAGGAGAATTACACACCAGGCAAGCCGGACCTACTTGTCACAACCTTTTAGAATTTGTTGTTGTTGAGAAATCTTGATTTTTACCTACACATATCTCTGATCTAAGAGGAAATGATTCTGAATCAGAAAGAAGAGCCTGAAAAATCTTATCTAAAGGTAGCACAGATGAGGCCTCTCAAGTTTATGATCCGAAAGTGATGGTAACTAAGCTGTCATTTTCTTTTGCTCGTTTGTTTCCCCGTTGTTGCACAAGAGGCTTTTGCATCACTCCTTTGTTAGAATGGGAGGTGGAATGTTTTAAACAGCCAATTGGAGAGAATGTTGTTGTTCTTCCTTGGCTTTCCCATGACAGTTATTCCACTTCTGGGTCTTGTACAAACCCCTAGAACACACAGGATTAATGAAGAATTACATTGTCCCTACTTAGGAAAGGACTGTCCATATTTTTTAGCAATATTTCTAATCACTTTTCAACACAGATAGTTACGCTTTTCTTCCCAAATGTCCCTATTTATAGCTTTAGTATGTTGGATCATATGAAGTGGTAATTACTCTCAAAGGGCTTGATCCAAAGGCCATATACATCAATGAAAAGATCCCCATTGACTTCACTGGACTTTGGATCAGGCCCTACTGTTTCTGATTTTAGGACTAAGTCACATTACTTCTAGACGCTCCCAATCCTCTGGCATCCACACAGTATTTTTCTTAGTCAAACTACTGGGTCAAATTCTCGAGGTGGCACAGGGGTGGGAGGTTTGGATATGGAAATGAACTGTAACTAACCACGTTCCGAAAACCTTAAAAGAAAAAAATGTGCTTATATAATTCCATTAGATAAGATTTGGTTGTGCTGGGATTTTTTACAAAATAATCAATGATGAGTAGTTTCACTTTTTTTTCTGAGATGGGTTTTCTTTTCCTTTTGTAGCATACTAGAAATCCTGTATTTTGCAAGAATAAAACAGTCATAGGGCCAAATTCTCAGATCTGGACAAGATGTACACATCAAATGACTGAGAGGAAGCAGTGGTGGGTTTAGGCCAGTTTTGCTAGCCCCTTAATTCTCAGCCCATTTGGTTCTGGACTGATCTCCTAGCACAAATTTGGGCAGTTTCAAGGCTGCTCTAAATTATATCAGATGAAGAAGCCCCCTAGAAACTGTTATGGCAGCCAGAGATTGTCAAATTGCAGGGATGTCCCAGCCATAGGCTCTACACTGTTGGCCAAAGAGGATGGCATAGGAGCTTGCTGATTGCATCCTCCACTGGTTGATTGTACAATACCAAGATACCCTAACAGAGCAGAGAATCTGTTTTATAACCTGCCGTAATCCAGATTTGAACATATGAGAGAAGAGAACTCAAGGTAGCTGAAAAATATATTTTGGAGACAGGTACCTAACAGTAAACATTTCTGCACTTCCATACAGATGTTCCCCCCATTTTGACCATAAATAATAGTTCAAATAGGAATTCATTCAGAGAAGTTGTGTGGCCTGTGTTACGTAGGAAGTCAGACTAAATGATCACCGTGGTCCCTTGTGGCCTTATAGGCTATGAATCTAAGAATATTCTGAATATCTACTTGGGGCAAAAACAGCAGGCCCAGCTGCTCTCAAAAGAAATCTGGTCTGGAAATCCAAAGTTCTGACAATTTCAGATCTCAAGCCTGTTCACCTTCGAAGTGAAAGAATAAAATGTCACTGAAAAAATGTGATCCTCTTTAAAGAAGTGGGAACAAGTACTCCCCCACAAAGAGTAATATATCAGAGCAGCATGTAAAATGTCCGGCTGAGGAACGGTATTAATGAAGTGGTGAACTCTAGATCCAGGCATAACATGCCTACTAGGAAAGTTCTTATGTCCAATGCCTGGGGTAATATAGCAGAAACCTCGCTATATCTTTAATGAACATAGCAGACTATCAATCAACAAAGGAGATGATACAAGGATTTAGTAAGAAACAAAAATCAAGGCTGCTGGAACACTACCAAAGGCTTACCTTACACAGGCGAGTAGTTGTGAATCTGCATGCGGTTTCTCCAGATAAAGCTACCACTAACTAGACAGTGGTTATTTTTAGCACTATTTTAAATTGCTGTGATATTGAA
Source organism: Emydura macquarii macquarii (assembly GCF_026122565.2). NCBI lineage: Eukaryota > Metazoa > Chordata > Testudines > Chelidae > Emydura > Emydura macquarii. The sequence continues at coordinate 35,738,407 of NW_027132813.1, read as the reverse complement.
TCTGCACCATGCAGGGGTAACATCTTTAAAATGTAATTCTATGGTAGGTGGCAACAATCAAGCTGAATTACTGACATTGTAAGGAAATGAAAAGTCAAACTGCTGACCATGTGTATTTTATGGTATTTAATTAAAAGTAGATAACATAGTGTGAATGAACCACAAATCAGATAAAAATGGCAGTATATTCTCATATTTAACACATATTTGACTTGTGGTTGCTTGACAATTTACCAGAACAGGTCTATGATGGTCTCCAAATATAAAATCAGGAGTGTAATTAAAAATACAGCAGGGAAGAAGTAATATTAACTTCAACCCTGAACTGTGTTAATCACAGCCACAGCTGTAGCGCTTCCATTCCCTTTAACAAGAGCCTCACTTTAATATATATTTTTTTAAATAAAAGCAGGGGGGGAAATTATCAGGCCTTTGCTAAATCAGAATGTCAGTTTTAAATAGGCAATGTGCTATATGTTCAGCAAAGAAGATGAAGAGGCTGGAAGTGCTAGAGGCCATGGTCCTCTATTAAGAAACCTGGTCTGACTGCATCAGCCACAGTGCAGCCCTCCCGAACCGTCCCAGCTGTCTGAGGGACTGCAAAGCTATTCAGCAGGTATTCAATCGAGTGCATTGGGAATTAGACATGCAATCTTAATCCCTCAAGGTCATAATATGTGCCAGGTTCAGAGAGGATGGATGGTTGTGTGGCACTTGATTGGATTTCAGGGAATATGAGTTTGATTCCCCATTCTGCCACAAACTTGCACTGTGATCTGGGGCAAGTCAGTTCATCTCTCCGTGTTTCAGTTCCACATCTGAAAATGGGGGGAATCATCCTTCTGTCTTGTCTATTTAAAATAGAATATTTTCAGGGTAGGGGCTGTCTTTTCCTATGGGTCGGTACAGCACCTAGTGCAATGGGACCTCTAGGTACTCCTGTGAGGCAAATAATAACCCCCGTTTTAAAGGTATTACTCCTGTTCTTCCCTTGGGCCAAATTATATGTGCTGCCCTTTGCTTGTCATAGCTGCAGCTCAGTAATACCGCGCATCAAGAAACCAGCTCATCAAGTTTCAAAGGTGGCTGTGTGTTTCTAACAGATATGTGAGCAAGGGCTTTTCTTTCGCTGGCTGTGCCGCGCAGAGTATCACAACAGAATCTGTGTTATGTTCTGCTGGGCTATGTTACAGTCTCCCTATATACCATGGTTATTGATGGACTTCTGTCTTGTAGGCAAGTAACTATTCCGTGCTGTACGTAGAGAAAAAAGTTTTCTAAGTAATCTTGTTCTTACTGGAATTCAAAAAAAAAAAGTCTCAGGTTCTCCTAGTGCTGAAACACAGCTGAAGATATATCTCTCAGAGCACCAGTGTTTAATTCAGTTCTGCTTGAGGTCTGTCAGCACAGATTTCAGCCCAGATAAATACTGTTAGGCTCTTCCTTCAAAGGGAAAAGAAGAAGAAAAAAAGATTGAGTTCAAATGTCTTATTCTCACCTTCAAGGTTCTATATAGCTCTGTCCCTGCCAACGTCTCATCTCATCTTAGCTCCTCTCTCCCTGCTGGCCTATATGGTGCCCATTCTTCTCTGCTTGAAGCTCTAGTTGTTTTCCATCCATCTGTCTTGCCTTACTGTTTTCATCATTGTATCTATGTGTGCCCCTGCAGGAGCCTCTCTTTCAGCAGATGGTGTGGCAGAGCATGGCAAGGGGACTATGCACAGAAAGGGAGAGGTGAAAGCTTTTCTTAGGTGCCCCTTGGGTGCTGAAAATCTTCTGAAATCCATGCAGACCACAGCAGATTTGTGGATTAAGGTGGCAGAACTTCTGGCCTCTTCCATATTGTGGAAAAATAGGCAAAAAACTAACCAACTTTTTCCTGGTGGAAGAATTTTGTGAAAACTCTGCATGTTGGAACACTGTTTTCTCTTGTTTATACGGATTGCACCTGATTAGGGGACAGTGGAACCCCAATATATTATCAGAGTCCTGTAGCACGCACCTCATTGCCTATAATTTTTTATTCTGAGTAACATAAGGTGCCAAGAAAATTGGAACAATTGCTGTTAGTCTATGCCAGTGGTTTTCAACATGTTGTCTGTGGACCCCTGCGGGGGGTCCATAAACTATTTAAGATATTTAAAGGGGTCTGCATCTCCATTTAAGATTTTTTAGGGCCCTGCAAATTAAAATAGGTTGAAAACCATTGGTCTATGCAGACGTTATTTATTCATTCACAAAGAGCTGCCGTTGCTCTATTTGCTTGTGGAGTTACATAATTTCCAAGGCTTTTGGGGGCATTTCTTCAACTGTGGATGGTATAATGCAATATTTCATGCCCCTCAGTTGCAAAACCAATTGTTCACCGTTTATTAAATCGGGAATTGGGCTATTTCTTATCACTGTTCAAAAATCTGACTTTTTCAGCTGATTCCTGACTTTACCATCTTGCTGCATCAGAAAGTGTAATGCTACACAATGGACTCGCAGCTAATCAATAGAAGCTTTGGAGGTCAGAGACAGTATTTGACAAACGCACATTCATGATTAAATATTCTCCAGCAGGAAATACTGTTAGTTTTTAAAAGTTAAACTAAAGGCTTCCCTGGTGGCCTTGAGGTTAGCACTCTGTACAACCAAGCTAAGGTCCTGGATCTCATGGGGGTGATGGAGGCAAGGAGTGCTGGTCCAGCTGTGCCCCTGTCTTGCTCCCAGTGAAATCAATGGCCTAACTCCTGTTGTCTTCAATGGGAGGACGATCAGGCCCATAGTCCCTGCGGCAAATGAGTGTCTCTTCCAACTCTGCAGTGAAGCCACTGAGCTAGAAGTAGCAGTGATGTTAATTCACTGATTCTAAGGCTGGAATGGGCCACTCTAATCATCTAGCCTGACCTTCTGCATGTAACAGAGCCCATAGAAAATGGACCTTGAGGAGAAAATTCTAGATGATCATGGTGAAGAATGGTCACTGCAAAGAGGGGCCACAACAGAGGTAGGGAGTGAAAACAGACAGGGATGGATCTGTCTGTCCTGGGCACCCTCCCCCCCAAATGTCAGAATCTGAAGCATCACAGAGCTCGACAGCAAGTAAGGTCAGGACTAAATAGCGTTTGAAACCTTCTGACATGAAGGAAACTGCTTAAAACCCACAAGCTGGAGAGTGGATCCCTGACACTTAAACAACGTATGAGCGAGCCTGGCCACAGACTTCAGTGGTTTTTAAATTGTGCTCTAATTAAGGAGGCCTTGGAATGGCCCCTCTGGCAACTGCAGTGGCTGCACTGTCGAAGGAAACGGTGGTGTCCAAGCTGAAGGGATGAGGATGCTACAAGTGCTGTGGAACTCCCAGCTGGAATAAGCATCACATGGCCACTGACAGGGTACGAATCCTGCATCTGCAAGACTGCACTGCTGCGCTGTGCATTGAACAACTCTGCAAATGGATGTTAAATGCAGCTGATTTGAGTTTGTACTTTGATTTTCATTTTCCATTTCCTGAACCTGCAGTGCCATTGATGCCCCACTAGTAGAACAACCACTGGTAACTATAATTACTGAAGCTATCAGACCAATTTCCAGTTACCTGACAAAGATAACATCATAAACCTTCCCATTTCCAGCATGGGGTAATCTTCATCATCTTCTCTTCCTCATAGCCTAGCAATGGACAACAGCATGCAGAGGCTGATAATCTGTTGGGGTGAATGAGTCCTTCTCTATATGACCTAGTCTCCTGAATGAGAGTCATTTACCGAACAATAGTAATATCTTAGATTTCTATAGCACCTTCCATCCCAAAGGATTCCAAAGCACTTTGCAGACTGCACAGAGTATATAAGGCAAACATGTCTGGAGTGGAATGCAGTGTCCACTTTGCACCAGCAACAAACCAGTAAGATTTTTTGGACAGCAATGGGAATAATATATACAAATGAAACTACCTGAACAAAATTGAGGTAGGCAGAAGGTAATTGTCTGAGTTAGAATGTGACTAGGACATGGAAATAGCATTAGGACTGGGCAAATATGACACCGAAACAATGTTTTGAAAAGACAAAAATTGCAGCTTTGATCCACCTAGGACTTTCCCACACAGTTCTGTTTTAAGGACTTGAAACAGTGACACTTTCAGGGTTATTAGAATGAGAAGATTGTGGTGTGGCAGAGTGCACTCCATTGCCAGGGATTGCTTCTCTGTGGATGAATAAGGTGTGATAAAGTGCATAATTTTGGACGAAAGACTTACAAAATGACAAGATTCAATAGCCAACTAAGCCCAAATCCCTCTACCCTGATGTTAAGACCCAGGGTCTTAAAGAGAGATGGCCCCAGCATTGCTTTGTCTCTTCTCACACATTCCCTTCCCTGAAATCAAGAGTAAAATAAATACTTTAAAATGCATTGTTTCATTTCTAAATCCTTTTGTGCGGGTGGATGGAGGGGAGCACCCCGACACCATTTGCTGGTTTGTCTCTCCATCCCCTCACACTTCCATCAAAATTTGGAGGAAACCCAAACCTCTGCCCTTATTTGCAATCTACACATAGTACGCGGCCTCAAAGATCTTAACGAAATGCATTTCAAATGTTCTTCCTGTTATAAACCAGCAGCAAGCCCAGTCATCCAACCGTGTTAGAGAAATCCATAAGAACAAAGATAGACCTGTGTAAGTCAAACATGTCAGAGTTGGGTTTTTAGAGTTTTGCAACTGCAAAAAGAGCCATGTACAATAGAATGCAATATATAATGAGTATATACAGTACTGTGTACAATAGCATGACAAATAGCCTTGTAAGCACAACATGGACTTCATTTCTACTACTGCCAACTCCCACAGATCTCAAGTCAGGTGTAATGGCAGCTCAGCAGTCCACAGGACTGAGCCCATCATGAGCATGGAAACACTTAAGAAAATTACTAGTATTTTAAGGATCAAATCCTGCTTCATTGATGGCAAAACAGGGGAGGACTGGACCCTTAGGTAGCTTTCCATGATCAAGCAATATAATATTATGATAATATCTTCCACTTACAATAGCTCTATTCATCCTAGGATCTCAAAGCACTTTGCAACCATTAATTAACTGAACTCTGCAACATCCCAGTGAGGTAGATAAATACTGTTTATCCCATTTTGCAGACAGGCAGATTGAGGCACTAAGAGAGTGTGACTTTTCCGAGATTCCACAGCTACACCTCAGTAACAATATCCAAGGAATGTTGTAGCCAATTTTGGCTTCCAGGCCTATACCTTAGCCAAAGAGCCAAACTGGAGGATGCCTGTCGCTGCTTCCTAAAATAGAATGGTAGTGGTCAGTTTTCAAGAGCAAGAATGTTGAGAATTCCCAGTTTCTGTGATTATCATTTGGCAGCCTTTCCCTCTGAAGGGATTGGTCGGGATATGGTATCTTCTCTTTTCCCTGCAAAAACAGGCTGAAATGATAGCTGAAAAGGGAGCCAGAGTGATCTGGGAGTTAATGCATTAGATTTTCACTGCTGGAGACCAGGGTTCAGATTCTTCCTTTGTCCAAATGTGAAAATGAGTTTTGTAATGTCATTCTAAATCCCTAATGGACATTTGTCAATATCATACAATTGAGATGGAGTTTGGAAAAGGAAAGCCCAGGGACTGGAATAGCAGCAAGTCTACAGCTGGATAGAACAGAGGTAGATAGGCAGAACTGTGGAGAAACTTCTCTGTACTTGCCTCTGGTCATTTCAATGAAGTCTGCACTTGCAAGTACACTAAATGTACCCACTAATTAAGGAAAAAGTGAAGAAGTGATAGCTGAAAAGTACGACTAGCTTTTTCCTGGAAAGTGCTTTAGACAGTTGGAATGTACACAAACATAGTCCTACGATTCAAGTTAATTTACACTCACTCCCCCAATCCACCACAGGAATTTATGAACCTGGAAGAGCTGTAAGTCCCTTAACAAAGTAAACACACTGTAACTCAGTGTTGTATACTTCCAGGAGCCTACCAGTAGCGGTGGATATTTTTTAACTGGAGGTGAAAAGATGATTTAGTATATAGCAGCACTTGTTTCAAAGAGGCAAACAATTCCTGTTACACGACTTAGACTTTTACAATAGACTTCAAATGGATGGTGAAATCCAGCAAGTAAAATTCACCAGCCTCCAAGTAGACTTGTCTTTTTGACTAGGAGAAATTTCTAATGAGAGCATAGCACTGCGTTAGATTGTTCTTTGCAAGTCTATAGCCCTTTTCGGATTCTGAGTGATGGCATTTCCCCTTCCTCCCCAAAAGTCTAAGCAACAACAGCCAAAAGATTAAATAAGTGTGACTAAAACTATTCCTATGTCAAACCTTCCTTTTAATCTCCTCTAAACAATCAGAAGCATACTTGTTAGTGTGTACAACATATCTGCTTTTATGAATGTGTGAGGCACTTAAAGAAAGAAAGTTTTCACACTGTATACCAGATGACCTTGATGTGATAGACTGCAGGGTTTTGTGACACTGCACACTCAGTGCTATTCAACACTTTTCCTGAAAGGAAGGAATGGATTTATTGACTTGTGACTTTGACTCTGGCCTGTGTATCAGGACTGTTATTATGTGGAATGATTAGGCTGCAATGTCAGGGACAACTTAAACTAGAACAACAAAGGACCTCCTTAACCTTTACCTGGACACAAGGCCATTCATAATGACTTGCATGGTTTAGAAAACTAAGTATATCTCACAGCACTCAATACTTCTGCAGCTACAGCAAATGAACAGAAATGGAAAAGATGGATTGCTGAAGGAGGTGAAATGTAATTCAATTCTGCATAGTCTGTTTAGAATTCCGAGTTCAGGTTCATGTCAAAAAGTGGCAAAGACATAATCATTTTCTTTGGAGTGAAGCAGGAATTTAAAACCTGGATACAATGGTAATTCACTTGGAAAACTTCTATTTCTTATATAGTATAACAAATAATACAATCTCTAGGAAATATTTCTCTATTGGAAGCATACTTGTAACTGTTATTAATGCTAAAGGGAGTAGTGTTTAACATCAAGAGAAAAATATTCAATGCCCTAGCTGGCAAAACTCACTAAAGCTACAGCCACAAAATATCACAGTACTAATTTTAGTGATTATTATGCTTTAACTGTATTATAATATGTAGTACTATGCCACATTTTTCAATGAGCTAAATATTTCTCTTTGCCATTAGTTTAGAAACACATCCCATTCATGTTACAGGGGATCCTTCATATAAAAGTCCATCTGGGGCCTTATACTTGATTCAGAATACAGCTCTCCATTTCCTAATGGGCATTATAAGAGAGTGTTGTGTATGAGATTCATTGAAAGAGAATAATCCTCACTCACAGCTCAGATCTAGCTCCTATTCAAAACAATATCAGTGTTGTTATTTATTTGGCTAGGAGCTGGATTAGGCCTTTAGGATTCAATCCTGTGAGGTGCTGAGCACTCCTGTTGTATACTGAGTAGCTTCAACCCCCATTTCTTAGGAGTGCTTAGCACCTTCCAGGAACCCACCCTTAATGATTCTATTTATTATTTATACGACATCAGAGGTGTATTTACAAATATGCAGGAAGGCAAGGTCCCTGCCCCTAGGAGATGCTGTGTAAATTAATTTAGAGAGAGACAAAATACAAATGATAAGTATTGAGAGTGGGAGCTGGAACAGACAGAATTGGAGAAGAGATGGAAGATACGTGTTTTAAGAGCAGATATGAACAAGGATGCTGTTTGTTAAGTAGTTAATCCTCAATGAGCTGCAATTACTTTCCCATGTTTATTTTTGATACACTATGCATTCAAAGAATTTATAGATTCTAAGGCTGGAAGAGACCATTATGATAATTTAGTCCACCCTCCTGCATAGTACAGACCATAGACCTCCACCCAGTGAGTCCTGAATTGCAGGGAATTTTTTTCTCTACTACCTAAGTGTAGGTCATGGTTCAATATAAAACAGAATGAAAACTTGAATGGGAACTTGCATTTCAAGGCAAATGTATCTGTTAGGATTGAAAATGTGTCGAGTCCTGCATCTGACAGCTTCTTTGGAGCATATGCTAGTGTACACTGTTTGCATTTGGGTGCAAAGTGCTTTGGTAGATGGATATTTGCAGAAAATTTGGAATCTGGCTTGACAAGCTGACACAGCCTTGTCTGTTCCCGTCTCCTTTACTCTCCAGTTTCTTACTCAGCAAACAAAGCTCTATGCCCCTCCTAAACTCTTCATTCAACTCAGTACATGGCTGGTGTGGCCACTACTTTTGGACACCAAGCCAGCCCATGGAGCTGTCTCCCTTAGGGATTTCATCAGCCTCTTCAATGGTCCTGGTTAGAGTGCTTTCCACAGCAATAGATGCTGAATCCAGTTCACCTGTTCCATTGCAGGCCAAAGAGGAAGAACTGTTGAAAGCTCAATCTGGTCCTTTCTTCCTGTGCTTTACAAATGTCCCTCTCCCTCTTTCTTTTGCTCCAGCACTGGGTGATGACCCTATGGCCACTCTTTACACTTAAAGTTTTTTTGTTCTTGTTAATAAAGTCAGCAATAAAAATGTAGGATGTCTACTGACAGACTGAATTTGGTACATTGCATGGATGCAAATCCGTTTTCCATTGGCTGTATTCTCTTGAGTTTTTTATTATTATCATCATTGTTGTTCTGTAGCAAAGTCCAACACATATTGGTTGCTAGAAATTAAAAATTATTTTTTAAAAAAACAAATAAAGCAGTGTCTGAACTGCAGGACGTAAGGGTAGCTATTAGTGATGGGCAACCCTAAAAATTTGGGATTCATTTTAAATAAGCACCCCAAAAGTTCAGAGGCTTTCTTGAATCTCTAGGGTCTGCCGATCCAGGATGGAAATATTTAGAGAATCATCTTCCTTCTCAGATTTTAGGAACCTACTGCTCCTGCTTGCGGCGAGTTTGTGGACTCTCTTGTGCTCATTTTTTTGGACTTTGTTCTTGTGCACACGCACATTGGAGCTACCTCTGTTTAAAGTGCTTTGATCACAGGCTGTCTTTAGAACCAGTTTTACGCAGTGTCTCTCATACCTTTGCATAATCATTTCACCAAGTCTGGCAAGTAAAGAGTTTACTGCACAGACTTTTATGAAGCGTTCACCCATGCATTTATTTAGTTTCATTTATTTATTTAGTTTCTCTTTGTCATTCACATGCTACTTTCATTTTTTATAGAAACATTTCAGTGAATGAATTACCTCCTGCTCACTTTTCTGGTCATGGAAATCAGAAGATGGACTGTCAGAGTTACAGCAGGGGACTGAGGGGCTCTATTCACAAATCTACCATTGACTGACTCTGTGGCCTGGTGTAAGTCACCCAAGAGCAAATCCTGCCCCTTCCTTTGCAGATATGGAAGGCTTCAGGTGCAGCAAAATATAGGTATAGTTCCTCTGTATGGGAGAGGTAGGATTTGAGGACCCTATGCAGGAGGTCCACATCTGTATGTGTCACATTTCCCACTGCAGCAGGTTTTAAGAAGAAGGGCAAAATTGGACACTGAAAGAGGATCAGAGATACCCAAAAGATTTCAGAAGAATCTACCATGTGCATCAGAAGAGGTTCCAAGGGAATGTTCTTAGCAGCATGGTAGAGAGAAAGCAGACAACATCCAATATTCACTGGACAGGTGCAGACTCATTCTGCCTAATTTTGCATCCACTTAAACATTAAATATTCACAACTGTGAATCAACCTCAAAATGCACTGGGCTTGCTTCCTACTGAAGAGAGACCATAAAAAAGAGTGGAGAGGAGGTGAGAGAGAGAAAATAATAAATGAAAATAGAATGGGCAATGGAGCAAAGAGTGGGCAGAGTGTAAGGCAAATAGAGAGGGGAGAAAGAGACGAGAGATTTTAATGAAAAAATAGATTGCAGGACTTACACTCAGGATGGCTAATTTGATGCAAGGTGCATCTTGGGGTGGGGAAGATGGCTCCAAAACTGGATGCTATGCCACTTTTGCAGCTTGATTGTGAGGTGACTGGGAGCTAGTCCAGTCTGCTGTGATTGTCCTGGCTGCAGCCACCACAAGGGGCCCTTCTGGTAGCTGGGTATTGCTGGAGTGCATGGTAAGAACACTGGTGTAGAGTTGGCTTTGTTGGCTTTCCTGTACGGTGCTACTCAGGGATTCCTCTTCACAAGAGGACTCCTCAGCTGACTGTATGACTGTTCTGCTCCTCCATAGCTGCTCAAAAAAAAAGTTCAGAAGCAAAGGATCTGGACCTCAGTATATTTGTCCTATATTGTACATTACAGGACACCAACTGATGCTAGTCTAGTTTTTGGGGTCGCTATTCTTCTGAGCACACAATACAGGTTTTATTTTGGTTAGAAGGTTCCCAGTTGGGCTCCCAGTTATTTTTTTAATGAAACACCCTTGAAAAAATAATCAGCTTTTAAATTACAGGAAAGAAAGGTCACAGGCTCAGTCTGATTCGGTGAACATACATGTTCATCCAGTCCTGATATTGACGCCCTCTCCCCACAAAACAAGGCGTTACAACTATGCAGTTTCATTTTGGCACAAAATCCAGAGTAGGAGATACAGTATTTGTGAATGTTATTCATGAAAATTGTCGTATGCTGGATCCTTACAGGAAAATAGCTTCCTCAAACTAGTACACTGCTTCCACTTAGTTATGGCACATTTATCAGAAGATAACGTCTTATTATTTACGCAACGTATTGGGTGTTTTCCTGATCATTTTGTGGCAGGGGCTTTGTCTTCTTACCATGTGTTATACAGTGTCCAGCAAAAGGGAACTCTCATCCTGACTGGGGCCTTTCTGCACTAGCACAATACAAATAATAAAAGAAGAAACAATAATCACAATATTTTGGCAGCAGTTGCTTGAGATATCTCAATAGATGGCTAAGTATTTCAAAAGGGTTTGTCCCTAGTTTACTCCTAATGATTTTACTAAAATAACTTACATGTAAGTAGGAGAACAACCTGAACTAGTTATATAAAACCTGAGCTAGCTCTGAAATCTACTCTGAGTAGGATATACGTCTGGGCGTAGAACAGCTAGAGGCATTCCATATGTGCAGTCAGCATCAAATCCTGAGGATAAAGTGGTCCAACTTTTGTGCAAAACCTCATAATCTTGCAAACATCTGGCCTTCTGTGAATCATTCGTTATAATTGTTGCATACTTTCTGGCCATGTCACCAGGATGGACAAGAACACCCCATCACACCATGCTCTCAAACTCTCCATCAATGCATGAAAGGGTGTATGCCCTGACTGTACCAGGTTGCCTTGACTAGAGGTAAGTTTCCAATGTGTGCTTCCCAACCAGAAAATGCCAAGTTTTAGCTTCAAGACTCTTGATTGAAGCAATATATCTTATTAAGGGAGCCAGCACATCAAAATGTCACACTGTTTGGCATGATAATGGTGATCTGGTGCGGCGCCTTCTAATTTTTCAAATAGCACAAAGTGCAATTGCAAATTAGCTAGCACACCTCCACCTTAATTTTTCATTTTACTTAACCTTCCTGCGCATGTTTTCCTATCTGTAAAACTGAGATAATACTTACCTACCTCACAGGGATGTTATGAGGATTAATTAATTAATGTTTGTACAGCGCTTTGAGTATGCAAAGCACTATATGTGCTAAGTATTATTATTTAGTTTAAATGCTGCTGAACAGTTTCTGAATGCTTGGAGAGAGCTCTATCAATGACACCAGTCTATCACAATGTGGCGAATGATACAGCTTTGGGGACCATGCAGAAAAAGTTATTCTGCCCTGGTTTTAGGCTTATTCTGTGCCATAGTTAGCTCATATTGGTAGCCAAATAATCTTGGGGCATTGGTCATTGCAATCATTGCAATCCCAGGACCTCATAGTGGAATCAACCAATAAAACTGGACCACACAGAAAACACTTGGAGTCTTAATGAAAGGGGATTTAAAATTATCTGTATGGGTTAGGAGTACAGTGATTCACTGGAAAAGTAGGTGCTGTCTGACATCAAAGCATGAATAAATTGTGAGTCTGGGCAAAACACTAAGGGGTGAATTCTGTCCTCAGTTGCACCCATACCACCACCGCTGACTTCCACAGATGTAACTGAGAGCATAATTTGGCCCCAAGTGTGTATGAAATTTCTGGGTCAAACTCTGCTTTAGCTCGCCAGTAAGTGATGATAGCCTCAGCAGCAATTTAACTATATAGCTGGTAATACAAACGTCTGGTTTAAGGTTGGCTAATCTGGTGTGGGTATGGGGGGAAGAATATCATCCAAGAAATACCAGGAGAAGTTCTATAATTTTTCTCCAGGACACAGATTTATTTCAGTTTTAGTAGTTCTTATTCAAATTCGTCAGTGGTAATTAATGAAAGATATAGGAAGACCGGCACACACCTAGGATTCTCTGTTTGTAGCTTGAATTATGTTGAGCTGTTTGGTCTATTGGTTCACTACCTCAAGCCTAATGCAGTATTGTCATCCTTTGCTTTACAACACAGTCATTATATCCCTAAACCACATTGTGATACACTGTGGCTTCTGTTTACGACTCCCGAAACTCCCACTCCATATATCACCTGCCATAAAACCCATCAAACTGCTGCTAGTAAAATGGTGCACAGTGGTCTAAGTAGGAGCCAGGCAAATTGTGTGATACCCTACTGTGGTTAATGAGTGTGAAAATGTGGTTAGGATTTTATTCTGGCGATGTTCATTTGCAGGACCATTGTAGTGAGGTGGCAAAGAAAAGAGTCTTTTGTTAACCTGAATGACAATATATTTTCTATTGTACAATGTAGCTGAATGCAGACTTTGCCACGTTATACGTCAATTGTAAATAAGTCAAACTGTGACCTTGAATGGGTACATTTTTATGGCTTAGGGGTCTTGAAAATGAATTCATATACTGAGATGTTATAGTTAGTAGATGAAACCTGTTACAACGTTTTAAACCATAGCAAAGCAATTCAGACTAGTTGTTGACAGCGACAAATATGTAAAATTTAATCAGTGTGCATGTATGAGAGTATCGGACAATTTTTCTTTTTCTTTTCTCTGCTAGAGGGTTATATAGAGGGATGCTTCATGTGACTGTAGAGAGTTCTGCAGGAAACAGAAATTCTGACAGGGAACCTCACTAATGTCTGTGACAGCCATGGAGCTACTGGACATGAGTTATAAAAGCCTTTGCTCCTAAGTAAAATCAACTGAAATATATTGTAGAATTCTAATATTAAAGAGTCTTCTTAAATTCACAGTAGCAGAGAGGGTTTACCATAAGAAAGCTTTAAAAATAAACCAAAAAATAGTTCTGTGTTATCCTCTTCATCATTTCTCCTCCCTTATTTTCCACTTAAGCTGTGGATGGTGGACAGCCCTCCCTGGTGGGCCACAGAAAGAAACATCTTGAGAGTGAAAGATTGAGACCCTGGGAGGTTGGAAGAAGAATTGATGTGTATGTTTCTTCATCTCTCAAGCAGTGGTCCTCAGAATCAAAAGGTTGGCGAACTGCTGTGCTAGTGTGTGTATTGCCTGTTTTCAAAGGGACTAACGACATGGTACTGAAGATTAAAGTTGTTAATATGCAGTAACACTTGTTTACAGTAGACTTTGGTCCATCCATGAAGAAATAACGACAAGCATGTTTTGAGAGTTTTAACAGAGGCTGTAATTCAGCAAGGTAAGTAACGTTAAGGACATGAGTCAATGGGACTATTCACATGCTTAAAGGTAAGCATGTGCTTAATACCTTGTTGAATTGGAGTCAAATTGTACAAGTAATTTGAAGATGATTAGTAGTATCCACCAATCACCATTCACAATACTCCTCTTTTCATATTGTGTTGTTTCATTCATTATGGTACAGTTCAGGGTTGGATGATATTTTCATTATAAAACCACGCCTTCAGGGATATAGAACTTGAAGGTAGGGGAGTGTTACAGAAGATTAAAACTTGCCATATGTTGTCTTTCTGGTGAGGAGAGAAATTTCTGTCTCCAGTCAAAAGAAAGAAAATTAAGGCGTTTGTGTAACGAAAGCAACATTTTGTTGCTGTCTTCAATGATTTCAGATGGGTTTTGCCCTTCTTCAAAAAAGAACGCTTATTTATAAAACAAACATTTTGCAAGTAGAAAACAAATGGAACCATAACAAAGTTGTTAGTCTCAGCAGAATGACTGTATGGGAGTGGCCTTGAAGAAAATTGGGCTGGCTCCTTTAGAGGAAATCTGATTTCAATTGAGAGCCTTCTTGTGGAAAACAGCACCACGAAAAAGGAAATGAAACTATAAAAAGTGCATTAAGATAATGTTAGGGATCTAACTTACCACCGCAAAAACAAAGCTATTAAAGGTTTAAACAGAAATTCCCTCCTTAATGTACCCTATTGGGCCTAGGTTTTGCAGATGTCACCAAAAAACTACAGTAAGGATCCAAAGTGTACGTGAGTCACAGTGACCTCATTGAACTGTGGCTGAGATTAGTAAAGGGACTATGTAAAAAATGGAAGCTCCTTACTTCACAAACCTGCTCCCTTTGTGTATTCTGAGTCACAGCTGCTTAATTCACTGACTGTACTAAGCTTTTATTATTTGTTACTCCCGTTAACTGACAACAATACAGTTGTGGAAGACAGAACTGGAGTCTTTTCTGGATCTTGCATCACTGAGAGACTTGTTAAGTAAGGCCTCAATCCTGCAGTCACCTCCACTGATTTCAATGAGAAGTAGGTCTGCTTAACAGCGGGATTCGCTATCAATAGATTTTATAATGAGAAGTCATTTTCAGAAGATTTTTTTAGTACAGTATGAAAATCTTTTTAAAAACCCACATGTTATGAATTTGACATTTAATAGCATCCATATAGCTTTAGAATTACTAATATAAAAAAAACTGTTTGCAAAGCAGCTTTTGCCATGTTTATGAGATTAAAGCCAAAGGAAGTGCTGTGTCCTTAGAGTGGGGGCAAATCCTGAATCTTGAATTTGTGAGGCAGGATCTGAGGGCTCCAGACTGCATGTGTGGACTCTCTGCTTATCACAGAGCCAAGTTCTGTGTGCTCCTTGGGCCCGAGCATGAAGAGGTTTCTAGGTGACCAGGCAGGGATAGGCTAGGGTAAGCTGGTGATCTACGGGACCAGACCCATAGTGCTGTTAGACAGGCCTCTACAACCCATAGGCCACAGTGATACCTATGGAGTAACCATGGTGCTGCTCAGGATTGGGGGTAGAGTTTCTTTCTTGTCCCATGTGGAACTCCCCTGTGCACCGCCTACTGGCCCGGGCTTTATGCTGGGAGGAGGCTGTGGCTCATGACCAATTAATCTTTTTCTCAGAGAAGTATGATACAGAGGTGCCATCGAGGAACTTTCGTAGTGCTACTACAGGGGTTGAAGGGAGGGCACTGCTTTGTGTGAGAATATTCAACCACCCACAGTACCGGTGTGATGTATTTCTCTAATCAAGTTAGTGCTATTGCAGCCTTTTGGGTTTCAAAGTCAGTCTCAGAATGTAAATGGAATGGCACTGCCATTCTAGCGCTCTGACACAGCGGCACCGAATGGATCAAATATGGAAATGACAGCAGCTGAGAAAGCCCATTGATTTTCTAATATTATGTATTATTCTATTTCCCAAAACAATGGGGTGTATTTATTTTCCTGGGCATTTGTCTGCTTTATCAAATGATTGTCATAGGCACTGGGCTGGTGTAACGAGACACCCCGTGTGTGTGCTCTCATTGTACATGTGCCTCTCGCTCCATGCTTGTAGTATCGATTACAAAAGGTCTCAGAATACAGAGGCAAGGCCTCTGTAGGGCTCCCTGGTACGTCCACTGCTACACTCCTTCAGGGGATGCAGCACGCTGTCCTCTGTGTACCCTGGCTGCTTTGCTGGCCAATGCACAGTGAGAATGGAGCCACAGCCCTACCCCCAAGGGAGGGCTTCTGCATCTCAATGAGCACATGCAGCATGCAGTCACTATGCTCCAGAGAGTGCAGAAATTAAAACTGTGCTCAGTAGCTGAGCAAGGGCTCCCTGCACCCTCCCCTTCCTGGGACAGTCCAGAACAAAAGGGCAAAATCTGGCTCCTACTCACTAAAGGTGGGATTTGCAGAAGCATTCAGGGTTGGTCTAGCTCTGCTTCCACTGAATTATGGTCGTCACTGATTGCTTTTAGAAATCCCACCTTAAGCATTGCTGATCTTTATAGAAATACTATTTACAGGATGCACATTGCAGATTCATCTAATAATAATCCATATAATAATGTTGCCATTCATTCATCACTTCCCAGCACCATTGTGCAGTATAGAAATATTATTTCCATTTTACAAATGAAGAGACAGAGAGATTAAGGGACTTGTTATACAGGACAGCTGGGAATAGAACTCAACCCTCAGGATTTTTAGTCTCATGCTTTAATCACCATGCTAGATGTCTTTTTCACTATTGTGAATACTTTTTTCACTATTGTGAATTGAGGTTACCCAGGTACAAATTACAAAATAGAAAAGGATAATTGATTCTATTCTGTTCTATTCAGATTCTCATACCATGCTCATCATAGTGATATCTGAACTTCTCCAGCAGCGTGTTTAGTGATGTGACTAATATCTGTCTTGTGTTGTTTGTTCTCTCCTCCTCTCCCCAGGGGGAGAAGTGTTTTGTTTTGGTAGTGTATATATACATATATATATATATAGAATACATATGTTGCTATATGTTTATGTTAGTGATGGCTAGGTCAGAGAAATGTGCCCTTGCACATAGACAGGAAGGTGGTGAGGCTGTATTTGCACAGATACTGGCTACAGAAGTGTCTCAGACAAGTGGTGCAAATGTGGTTCCATGAATACTCTTGCCACAAGGGACTCAGTCAAACCCTTCTTCTGTTTAAAAGTTTCAGTCACCCATTCTGGGAGCAGTGACAAGTCCATGTGACCTATGTGACCAATAAACACAAGTGATAGTTACAGTGAATAGTTTGAGTATGATTCATAGGCTGAAATTTGTCCACAAAAATTATTTGTTGAATATATTGATGATAAACAAAAGCCCTTCACTGATATTTTTCAAACGGAAAGCGTGGGCTTTGCACACAGAATGAACTGTGGGCTGTGATTAGTTTACACAGATCTAGTGCATGAGAATTTGAAGGGGCTGGCTGGCTGGCTGGCTGGCTGGCTGGCGCATTTGGGAAACAGCCATGCTAGGGACCAGGCTTCCCTAGCAAAAGCAGACAATTTCCGCAAAAATTATTGCAGCTCTTCGTGTCATTAACTTCTGATCTACTGTTTGTAAGCCCATCAGAGAGAAGCTGGGGATGGAAAGGACTCCAAGAGGGTCAAAATGCCAGAGGCCAGGGGCATCCCAGAAGAATGCATGGCTGGCACTCTTTGTGAGTTCCCTGAGATCTGAGGGTTCAGGGGATTCTAGGCTTTGTATGATTTTGAAACCATGCCCCTTGACCCATCCCTACCACTGCTAACCCCTAGATGCAGTTTTTAGGTACTAGATAATTTGTATTAACTTTTCCCCTTCCACATGCTTTGTACTTAAGGGGCAATTGTTGCCATATCATTCTAATCAATTGCTCTTGCTTTTGACTTAAAAACGTGGTGCTAAACACTGCAGTTGTTACAATGTCCCACTGACATCTATGGGAGTTTTGGTTGAGTCAGAACTGCAGACTTTGGTAGAACCTCTATTCGTCTTTAAATTATACAAAGTAAAAAAAAAAATGAGCAAAAAATAAATAAAGCATTAGTATAAACCCCCAACCCAAAACATATTCATACATTTACAATAATCAGGATCCCAGGTTACAGAGATGAAAGAGATTTCAGAGCATTGCAAGTCATAGCAATAATAGCCTTGAGACATTGACTGGTCTCTTCTATTATGTAAAAGTCTTACAGCCTTGTAATAGTCCCACAGGTTAAGAAGGGCTATGTACAAACTCTAAATATTTCTTTAAAATTAAGACTTGGTGCTGTTAAGCCAAATCTCCACTGAATATTACAGTATAATAGGTGCCCTGTTTCATTTGGATAAATAACACAGTGAATTTTTCTCTAGCTGAAATACCTGCATTTTTTAAAAATGCTGCAATAACTTCAGACTTCAAAGGTCTAACTTCAAAAGATTTCTTGCATTCTGCTTGATGGGACAGCATCTTATGCACACATGCTTTTTTTCACTGCTGAATGCCTTAATAATGAGCTTGGGTTCAGATTTTGTGAATCAGAGCCAAGAAACTCTGTTTTATTATATTTGCTGGGAAATGAACTAGCTCAGGGTAATTAGGAAAGCAATTTTATTAGCTTCTATTTCATAAAGATTGTTTTTTAATCAGTCAGAACTTACTAGAAATGATTCCTTTATTTTTATTGCTTGGATCTTTTGAATAGTACAGGGCTTAACCCCCAAGAAAGCCTGTGCATTGAAGACAGTAGCATCACCATTAATCTATAATAATGTGAAATAACCCTAATATGGCGATGTTGTAAATAATACTGCAGAAGCTAGTAATTACTGCAGTGTGGTTTACTACATGATATCACCTCAGGGCTGAAGTACAGCACTAAAAGGGCCAATGGAGGTAGGGAGCTCATTCTCTGGACAGCCCATAATGCACCAACAGAGAAGGCAATCATAGTTTAGCTGGCTGAGGTGGGAGTTGGTCCCAAAGAAGCTTTGTTCGGACAGAGGAGAGCATAGTTTAGCTCCCTCAGTACTTCAGACAAAGGCAACAGGCACGGGCCATGCCATTTTCGAGATATGCCAAGGCCTGCTGGCTAGCACACTTCCTCCCTACAGTTAAAGAATTACACAGGTATAGTGGCACCACCAGTCACAGCTCTGCCTCTAAGACAGGTTGTATCCCTTATATACCAGAGGAGTAAACCTGTTGTTTAATATATACACTATCGTTTCCTGGGTTCAGTCCTATTGCTGAGGCCTGCTTTGCGAGGGAAATAATGCCCAGCACAAATACAAAGTGAAAGCATGTGGTGCTAATGCAGGAAAGGATTTGGGGTAATAATATTTAACTCTTAGCACTTATATAGCATATTCCATCTTCAAAGTACTTTATAAACAACTAATTAATCCTTACAACACTCCTATAAGCATTTTCATCTCCATTTTATAGACAGCAAAAATGGGACACAGAAAAGTAACTACCTCAAGGCCATGGAGACAGGGAGAGTAAGAATTGGGCTCAGAGTGTCAGAGTTCCTGACTCCCATTCTTGAGCATAGAATATTTGATTAAACCTTTTTCTAGAGCAGTGATTTTCAACCTGTGGTCCGTGGACCCCTAGCTGTCCACAGACTATATCTAAGATTTCCAAAGTTTGCCTCCATTCAAAACTTTTTAGTGGTCCACAAATGAAGAAAGGTTGAAAACCACTGTTCTGGAGGATATGGTGAGGGTGCAGAAAAGGCAAATGGCATTCTGAGAGTGTAGACCAGGTACTATTCCTTCTCTATGAACCCAAATATGGAGCATTGCAGTCATTTTTGGATAAAGATGGACTCAAGTCATGATATTTGAATTTGGATTTGGATCTGGATCCAGATTTAGCAACCCCAGCATTCAGAAGGATTCAGATCCAGGGTTTTTACTTCAACTATTACTAAAGACAGGGATAATTTGCAAGATCTGGATCTGGAATTAGATTTCAAACAACTCCTAAGTTAAAGGGTGCTCACTACACGATTTTGATTCATCACCCATCTGTAGTTTTGGCATATTATAAAAAGGACATCACACTAAATTAGTCATAATTTACAAGATTAATAAAATGATGGAAGGATTAGGGGGATCTGACAGACAACAGGAAAGTTAAAGGAGCTGAATGGGCTAAATTTGTAAAGGAGAGCACAATGGGTGCCCCCCCCCCCCCCGCCATGAAACAGAATTATTTTCTCACACAGGTAGACATTTGTGCACACCCATAACAGGTAGTTGCATGAAGAAATAAATGTTCATATGTACATAGTTGCCTTCTTTGCTCATGCAACAGCATGGGGTTTTGCAGGTGCAACAGTGAAGCCTATCATGCAAATTTACTCCAATACATATAGCTCTAAGGAAAGAAGACAAAAAATGGGGTCTGGTATGCCATGTACAAATTGGAGATGGGCCCTAAGCACAAAGAGGAGACAAACTTCCCCAAAGATCAAGTCTGTTTAGATTCGTAAGTTTGGTTCAGCCAATTATAGTGACAGGAAGCAGCTACAAAGTCTGGAACCGGATATGAACTTCCTGAAAGTTCAGATGTCTTTGAAACTGGGGTTTTGTTTCAGGCCCACTATCTGCCACAAATAGGGCAGTGAGGGATTATTTTCAGCAGTTTGGAATAGCCTGAACAGGGAGCAAGGATTTGAGGCAAAAAAGGCAGAAAAGTAGGTTAGACATTGGAAGGAAAAAATCTGACCAGTAAGATTAATTAGGCAATGAAATGATCTTCCTGTGGAGGTTTGGTGAGGCATTGCCACCAAAAGTAAAAGTTTCAAAAGTAAAAAGCACTAAAAGATCATTGCTGGCCTATTGGATGGAGGGGGAACTTTAGACGTGATATATCTTCATTTCAGTAAGGTTTTTGACACAGTACCACATGACATTCTCATAGACAAACTACAGAGATGTATTCTAGCATGAAATTGCTGTAAATTGGGTGTACAACTCGTTACAAGATGGTATCCAATGAGTAATTATCAGTGATTCACTGTCATACTGGGAGGACAGGCCTGTGTTCAGTATTAGTCAGTATTTTCATTAATAGAGTGAAGAGTATGCTTACAAAATTTGTAGATGATGCCAAGATTGGAGGTGTTGCAAGTACTTTGGAGGACAGGATTAGAATTCAAAACAAACTTGACAAATTAGCAAATTGGTCTGAAATTAGCAAGATGAAATTTAATAAAGACAGGTGCCCAGTATTATGCTTAAGCAGGAGAAATCAAATGCACAAATACAAAAAGGGGCATAACTGGCTAGACAGTAGTACTTCTGAATAGGATCTGGGGGCTATAATGGATCACAAATTATGAGTCAACCATGTGAAGCAGTTGCTAAAAACCCTAATGTCATACTGGGGTGTATTAAGAGGTGTGTTGCACATAAAACACTGGAGGTACTTGTCCTACTCTACTCAGCACTAGAGAGGATTCAGCTGGACTATTGTGTCCACTTCTGGGCACCACACTTTAAGAAAGATGTGGACAAATGGGCGATAGTCAAGAGGACAGCAAAAAGCCCCCAAAATGATAAAAGATTTAGAAAGTCTGACCTATTAGGAAAGGTTAAAAAAACTGGCATGTTTAGTCTTGAAAAAAGAAGACGGGGGGGGGGGGGGGGGGGACCTAATAACAGTATTCAAATATATTAGGAACAGTTATGAAAAGAATGATAATCGACTGTTCTCCACATCCACTGAAGATAGGACAAGCAGGAACTGGTGTAATCTACAGTAAGGGAGATTTAGGTTAAATATTAGAAAAACTTTCTAACTATAAGTATCGTGTTAGAATCAGGGTGTAGGCGACCTGTCTTGGAGTTAGCGTCAGGTGCAGGCCGAGAGCCCAGGGGCCAGCAGCCACTTACCAGAAATCAGACTGGGTTGGAACATCAGGAGATCAGAATCAAGAGACAAACCAGAGGGAGGAACCAGGAAGCAGTACCGAGGGTCAGACTAAGTCAGGATACCAGGAGGTCAGGATCAGAAGGCAGAACAGGTAAACACCAGACCAGCAGTCGATGGCAGGGTAAAACCCAGTTGTATAGACAATGTCATGTTTCCTCCTCTGTCTTAAATAAGGGGCTGTGGCCTGGTTCAGAGCCTTGGTCTCTTCCAATCAGATCGTAGGGGTGGGGCTTGTGCCCCAGTTGGGCTTCATGGACCCCAGCTGCTGTCTGTGAGCTGCCAGGTGGAGAATTGGAGTGTGATGACTCCATGGACCTGGGCCGGACAGATAGTTAAGCACTTGAGTAAGCTTCTAAGGGAGTTTGAGGAATATCTGTCATTGAAGGTTTTTAAGAACTGGTTGGACAAACACCTATCAAGGATGGTCTAGGTATGCTTGGTTCTGCCTCATCACAGAAGGATAGGTTAGTTGACCTCTTGAGGTCCCTTCTAGTCCTACATTTCTTTGATTTTAGAAAGCACTTGAGGGACTGCTGAAAAAAAAGTCCTTCTCCGTGCATGGATATAGATCCAAATTGAAGGTCATAAGCGTACCTGTATATATTGTATTTGTGTTGTGCATACATAGCATCCTTCTGGAGCAACCTTGGTCCCCAGGCTTGGTACAGTCCAGTGGCTCCTCCCTCCTAAGTGACTTTGTGGCTTATCTCAGACCAAAGGGCCCACAGTTCAGTTAACCGTGGTTCTCTTAGCTTGCGAGAGCTCAACTGGATTTTTAGTGAGTGGTGCTTCTACTAGTAGAGAGGTGATAAATATAGCCCCTATAACTGCTAGGGTGCATACCCTCACAGGGAGCTAAAGATCTATTTTTAAGAAGAAACAAACACTTTATTAAAGGAAAGGACAGGGTTAAATTAAAGGAAGGGGTAAGGAGTCAGGTGGGGAGAGACTGGGACTTAGATGGTGAGACTAGGATCAATTGGCAAGGAGGTTAGGACTGGGATGAGAAGCTGGGGGTGGAGGAAGGGGACTCACAATTGGGGGCAGGAGGAGGAAGGGCCCCTTGATCTGAAATAAATCACAAAGTCACTTAGGAGGGAGAAGCCACTGGACTGACCAGGCCTGAGGACCAAGGTTGCTCCAGAAGGGTGATATGCACACACAACAAAAATACAATATATACAGGTACACTTATGACCTTTGCTTTGGATATATATCTATTGAAATATGTTTTTGACAGCTGCTTAATAGTATTTTTACTGTATTTACCCCCAGATAATGTAAGCTTCTTAAAATATAGATCCACAGGGCTGGAAAATATATCCTGAGTCATCTAGTGCAGGCTCGTCCGCATGGAGAAGGACTTTCTTTTACACCAGTCCCTCAAACAAGGGGAGACAGGATTGAGGCAGGGACAGGCAGGAAGAGCCAAGAGCAGAAGAGGCCAGCCTTGCAGGGAAGAGGGCGAAAGTGTCTGTGCCCACTGGAGAACTGTACTCTGGAGCCTGGAATGGAACCCAATATGCCCACGTCTCACCATCCCCCTACTGTCAGTAAATATCTGTGAAACCCATTGGCAGTGTGTATTTCATCCCCCTCCAATGCTGTCCACATACAAGATGACAACCTACCATTGCTGTCTGTTGCTCCTGAGGGGTCCTGTGGGAAAAAAAACCCAAGCATATGATGATGTAATTAAGGATGCTACCATAATTCATATGTATGAGGGAGCCAAATTAAGGTTGCCTGAGCATTCTGGCATTAAGGTTGCCTGAGCATTCTGGCATTTCCTAAAGTTTGAGCGCTTGACTTTGTAATCTTAATATTCTTTTAACATAGTGTTTTGCGTATATTCTCTCTCTTTCTCTCTCTAACATTAACAACTTATCCCCACTCCTTTACCTTGCAGTCATTAGGATATTTACATAAATAATTTAAACAACATATTCCAAGGTCTGAGCCAAAAGGAAAAATCTACCCACTACTGATCCAATGCATCTAAAATAAATCGTTTGACTGTGCTCACATGAATTTCTTTTGTGCAAACAAAGTGAAAAGCAGAAAATTGCCATGTTTTATCATGTAGGACTAGCAGGCACAGGTGATACCCTGATCAGGTGTGCATGCATAATCGCTTCCAAAAATAATGACCATTTTGAATAATTTCACCCCAAATCTTGCAGTTTCAACTTATTCTCTGCAAGTGACTCATAAATCTTTACCATAAAATGTGAATCAAGTTTCAGAGCTGCAGGCTCAGGAGCTTGTTGGATTTATTCAACTTTAGTCTTTATTTATAGACATAAAAGTGTATTATTGGTTGTAACATCCAAACAAAGGGAAACAGATTGTAAGAATCCATTAACATTTTCCCAAAAGGGAAATCTGAAGTTTCTCCTGAGTCTTTCACTCTCTCCCTTGTAATATTAAGATGATGTCATAAACTCATAATTACTTTGTGATGCTCTTGTGTATTCTGTAGTTCCTTGTTCAGAGATGCTTATTTCCTTTCTGATCAGAGCAAAATGAACGATATAAACAGGTGGAATGAGGTAGATTGGTCTTTGGTGGCTTGCAATTTAAAGAACCCCAACATTTTTATGTCACATTATTGAAACAATCTTCTCTTGTGTGCACAAACATGCAGATGTTTTATGGATTATGTATCATTATTAAAAATCTTTTCATTAATATTCAGAAGTGAGATGCTTTGTGGCTAATAACGTAGCAAAGAACAACCCCAGAATCATTATTCTTCAGTTGAAAACTCCCCACTGCCAATTCAGACCCATAACTTGCACTAGGATCCTTTTAAGAAGGTATAAATTCTTATTAGTGATGGACTTAAACCTCAGTTCTGAAACACCCACAGACTTCGTGGGAGAGACAGGGGATGGTACATTGTCTGAACCTAGAGCCAGATCCACATTTTGTATGTAGATTCTATCTCTGTAATGGGGACCCCCAAATCCGAACACCCTGAATTTGTGGGAGGAGATCAAAAGTGTGAATCTGGTTCAGAACTTTGCTGCTAAGGCATATCTTTTCTATATTTTGTAAAGAGCCATGCAAATTTACTGTGCTATAGAAATATTTTATTATAATAATAACCTCTTGTTTAAAAGTATTGTAGAGGTTTGTTTTAGAACTGTTTATATCCTGTAATGTTTGTGACTTATAAAGAGTTTGATGGAGAGCTGAGTGAATAATTTGAAATGAATAATTAATCTGGCCTTTTTTTTCCAGCTCATGAAATAGCTTCAAGCAGATTGTGATTCCCTCAGATTTATTTGTTATTCAAAAGCAGTCCATACATTTTTGCAATTTTTATGTGCTATATGGCTGGATCACAAACAATTTTCTGAAGCATTTACTATGGACAGAACTCACAACTATGCAGAAGACCTTCACAAGGCCTATTCATCACCTAACTGCCCTTAAGAAGACCTTAACTTTTGACTTAAGTGGTGCATTGGTCATCTGAACTGGAGTAAATTTCCCTCTTTTGGAGTTGCATTGGTTAATTGTGATTGGCTATATAAATAATATGGTATTACTTTCCTCCCTAGATTGGACTTCCAGTGTCAATACATGGGAAAATCTAAAATTCCCTCTCTGCCAATATTCTCATAGGGGGCGTGGAAATTTGCTTCCTTCTAATATCCCTGCCAGTAACACTTGACTGCATTAGTTCCTGTGGAATGTGTGCACACAGACAAAGCAAATTCAACAACAACAAGTTTGAGACAATATGCACAAGCAGATTTTTTGAACGATTCAGCGGGATCTAGACTGATGGAGTAGGGAAAAGCCACTTCCTTTGCTGGAAAGGCTCATAAAATTCATATTTCAAACAACTGTTTAAACCTCTAAGATTTCTTATTACTCATTGCTAAGCATTTTAATTTCTGACCTCTTCTGCTCGACTAGCTACAGACCCATTCACTGACCCTTTAGGATTTCCAACACTGTGATTTATGTCCTATCCCAAATTCATGCGAATTACTAGTGTACTGAACCACTGATAGAATTAGAAGCTGGGCTTCTTGCTCTCCCCCAATGCATGGCAAAATATCATCTGCTTGTCCTTATTTTAACCCTCTTGGGGCTTCATTTAAACTTGAGGTGTGTAATTTTAACCATTCCTCCCTCTCCTTTGCATAATCACATGTAAACTTCTATAATATTGCTTCCAGCCATTGGTACTGATTGTAAGAAAACAGAATCTACATAGCTGGGTTCTTTCCCCGGAAAGTCACTTCTGGAATTCTGGATCATTAATTCTTTTTTTAGTAGGAGTTTTTACTGAGCCTTTAAAACTAAGATCCCAGCCCAGTCAATCTGACCTCATTCTTCCTTTTGAGTCTTCAAAGAATTACCTTTGTTTGTCATTTCCTTTTGGTATTCTAAAAAAGTCATTTTGGTATACGAGAGTTGATTGAATTTTAGGGTGCTCATTGACAATGGGTAAGTTAAAACAGAGTCTTGATTTGGTTTGGATGAACACACAAAATTCATATGCTGATCATAAACATAACCCCTCAAATTTGGATCATATTCTGGAACTGCACAAACTGCCTCCCAAATGGTACTCAATCTTCATTAATGTGCACTCATATTCTGGTCAGACACTTCCTCACACAGAGATTCATGCTAGGACAAGGACAAGGAGTAATCTGAGTATTTAGTGGTTGGCGGTGCCTAGGGCCCATCGCTGAGGTCACAAGTGCTGTAACACATGAGCCACACTCCCTGACTCCTGCTGGTAGGTCCTGCCTAGGATTGCCCTTCCATGTCTCTGGCTGCAAAGGTATGCAGAGGGCAGAATCAGAATCCCTTCTCTTCTGTCATCCTTCTCTCCAAAAAGGCATTACAATCAGTGGCAGTGTTGAATCTGGGGCCCCTGTTAATAGAATGAGGTAGGATTGAAATATCACACAAGAAGATATAGACAACCTTGAAAACTGGGGTAATAGAAATGGGAGGAAATTAAATTGTGCAAGGTCATCAACTTAGGGACTAACAACAAGCGTTCTTGCTATAAACTCAGGATGTACCAGTTGGAAATGACAGAGGAGAAGAAAGACCTGGGTGTGTTGGTTGATAACAGGAATGTGATGTGACTGTGAAAAAGGCTGCAATCCTAGGAAGCTTCAGGCGAGGTATTTCCAGTAGAGAGAGGGAAGTGTTAGTACCACAATACAAGGCACTGGTGAGCCCGCATTTGGAATACTATGTGCAATTCTGGTCTCCTTTGTTTAAGAAAGATGAATTCAAACTGGAATTTGTGCAGTGAAAAGTTAGTAGGATGATCTGTGGAATGGAAAACCTACCTTATAAGAGGAGACTCAAAGAACTTGGCTTGTTCAGCATCACCATATGAAGGCTGAGGGGAGATGTGATTGTTCTCTATAAATACATCAGAGGGATAAATACCAGGGAGGGAGAGGAGTTATTTAAGTGAAATGCCAATGTTTACACAAGAACAAATGGCTATAAACTGGCCATCAACAAATTTAGGCTTGAAATTAGACAAAGATTTCTAGCTATCAGAGAAGTGACGTTCTGGAACAACCTTCCATGCAGAGCAGTGGGGGCAAAAAACCTAACTGGCTTCAGGACTGAGCTTGATAAGTTTATGGAGGGGATGCTATGATGGGATTGTCTACAATGGCATGTGGCCCATCTGTGGCTGTTAGTTACAAATATCCCCAATGGCCAGAATGGGGCTCTAGATGGGGAGGGCTCTGAGTTACTACAGAGAATTCTTTCATGAGTGTCTAGCTGGTGGGTCTTCCCCACATGCTCAGGATCCAACTGATTGCCATATGTGGGGTTGGGAAGGAATTTTCCCCCAAGTCAGATTGGCAGAGGCTCTGAGTTTTGTTTTGGTTTTTGCCTTCCTCTGCAACATGAAGTAAGAGTCACTTTCAGGTTTAAATTAGAGTAAATGGTGGATTCTCTGAAACTTGAAGTCTTTAAATTTTGATTTGATGACTTCAGTAACTCAGCCAGAGATTACAGTCTATTACAGGAGTGGGTGGGTGAGATTTTGTGGCCTGCAATGTATAGGAGATCAGACTAGATGATCATGATGGCCCTTTCTGGTCTTAAAGCCTATGAGTCTACAATTGTGTAACCAGCCAGACCTCTATCTGAAACTGTTGCTGCTATCTTGCTGCTGGCTAGGTATTTTCCATTAAATGGCTCTGACTCTAGAATTCACTTTCACCTTCTGTCTTCTAAAACCTTACAATCTGGGCAGGCTGTAAAGCCACTCCATCTTTTTTCAGTGGTCTGAGAGAAAGATATAGGTGGGGTTGTAGTCCTGAGACTCAGTAGTGAATTTTTTATCGTGCTGGTGTATTACAACTGGATGAATAGTGACAGGTTAGTCCAAAGAAGAGTTAATTAAAATTTTTAACAAATAAATAAAGCATGCCTGT
Organism: Emydura macquarii macquarii; assembly: GCF_026122565.2. Classification (NCBI taxonomy): domain Eukaryota; kingdom Metazoa; phylum Chordata; order Testudines; family Chelidae; genus Emydura; species Emydura macquarii. The sequence goes on along the minus strand of NW_027132813.1, from coordinate 35,710,298 downwards.
TGAACCATGGTATCAGCTAGTCTTGACTTTCATAGCACTTCAGCTCAGCAAATCCTTCACTACACTTTCATCCTAGCACAGTGTGTAAAGACCTGCTTTCTCTTTCATTCATTTGGAAACGTCGCATTTGTACATTGTTCGAATCAGAATAGTAGTATATGTATTAGGGAATCTCTTTGTCATTATGGCAATGTGTCAATCATATTGGTGCTGTTTTACTGTTAGAGATTTGAAAATTTAATCACATACCATAAAAGAAGGTTCTGATACAGAATTTTACTTCTATCTATTCATTTAAGATTTAGCCTGAAGTATTAATGCAAAATGTAAAATTGTGTCCCCTTCACTGAAATCTAGTGTGGTTACAAGGTTCTAATAAATATTATGTCCTTCCATCATGCAATTAAAATTTTCCACCTCATTTCACAATGCAAAACACTCACATATTGTCAATCATTTTGAAACATGATTTTTTGACATCATATAATTTCACTTCATTTTTTTAGACAGATATCAGACCAGGAAATTGTATAAGAAAGAGTCCTATTATAGCTTTATTTTTCCACCAAATTTCACCTTCAAATACAGGCATTTGTGTACATTTCAGTAATTCTGACAATAAACTTTCAAGGCGAAGCGACTGGCATCTCGGTGGAGCGAGATCAGCATATGGAGTTTGCCGCTCTTCAGAGACTGCAGCTCAGTCGCAGGCACCTGGTTAGGAAACGCTGCTGTAGCCACAGGAAGTTTACAAGTCTTGATGCACGAAGTGAAAAGGTTGCTGCTTGAAACAGATACCACCTGGGAGGCAGGGAGGGAAACATATGCATGGTTTTGAACTTTCTTGTGTTTAACAGTTAGCAGACACTAATGAATTGCCAAACAGCCCGCTTTAAAATGTGGTAGTCAAAAGCACAGCTACCTGCTGCTCGTCAGGTAGTCCACCTGTTCAACAAACCGAAGTGCTAACCTGCCCTGTGCCAAGAGAAAAGCTGTTGTTTTAAACTGCCGCTCTCCTGTGCATCTGGGTCCTGTCTATTTGGGTTGCTCCGTATCACGTGAGTCAGAAACTCTACCCAATGGAATAAAAGGCTTCCTCCAGAGGTCTCGTGATAAAGAGACAGATTCTGGTCCCAGTTATAAATCTGGAGGAGCTGCTGACATCAGTGTAGGGATGCAGGGTTCACACCAGTGTAAATGGGATCAGAATATGGCCCGAAGAGGGGTTTTTTTCCTTACCCGGGAGGGACAAATCAAGCGTGTAACAGCCTTAAGGGAATATTGTAAATGGAGATGGATTAGGACACAGCCACCCTCAGCTGGTCCAAGTTGTCCCTGAAAATCCACCCCAGCTCTGAACACCTCAAATTCCTATCTTCACACCATATCTTCTTCCAGAGGGGTTCACTGTATCATAGTGTCCTTCATCGGTGCTGTGCAGTGTCTGATTCTGTGATGTCCTCCCACTTACAATGCCAGGATAGGAATTTCACTTCTGTTAACGGGGTTCCAACCCCCCGCATGTTGACAGAATGTAAACGGAGCTGTTGCTGTTTGACATGTCACTGCATACTAAGCCTATGGCTGCTAATTCAAGATTGAGTTATTTGAACATTTTCTCACCAGGGTAACTTTAAAAGGATGCAGTGTTTTAATTCTTTGTTACTGTAAACATAACTATATTACACACAAACGTATTGGGCTCGGTCTGATGACCCAGCCGACCTGCACTTGGTGTGTACAAAAGTGGTTATATGCTACCTTTGCAGGCCTCTAATCCCCGGGCCTGCTGGGGACCGGTATGTTTTCAAGGCTGCTCTAATTTATGTCCTCAGGTAATGACCCTTATGGACCATTCTGCCAGCTGGGGCTCAGTGGAGCTCAGCAAAGCTCTTGCCACATCCCTACTACACTCCCCTTTTTCTGAGGGCTCTGTATGGGAGTTTCCTGACCCCAGGCAGGTCAGCTGACAGTTTTACAGCCTCTGTGTACTTCCAGACCAGCTAAAAGCGGCCATGTCAATGCCCAAGGGTCTGGTCCACAGCACATTTGTTTACAGAATGTATCATGCAAGCAATCCTACAGTCAAAATACCCTTCTTTGTGAAAAGAGCAAAGGCAGTCTTTCAAATGTTTGTACATTTTTAAAATAATGCCTCAACTATCTATTGATTTTCTAATGTTCCCCAATAGTTTGATCTATTATTTACATACCTCTTTTTCTTCTAATCCTTGTAGCTTTATAAAACAAGGGGCTGAGCCTTCAGGTGGTGTAAATCTGCACAGCCCATTGACGTTAATAAAGCTTTGCTGATTTACACCAGCTGAAATTCTGGTAAAAGGAGCCAGAGGAATGAACAACATTGGACTGATCAGGTGATGTCCAATGTGCAAACAAGAGACAATAACCTGGCAAGTTACTCTGTGTAAATTTCTGTAGTAAAGTGAGTCACTGGGAATTCCTGGGTATGGATGGGTGCAGACAACTGAGCTGATTAAGTCACAGTGGTGTGAGGTGTAATCACATGAGAAAATGAGCCAGCAAAGCTTATTATATAGAATATCTAGCCCAGGAAGGATAGATTGCTGTCATTGGGTGTAAAATGAATTTTAGGGCAGCTGTGATTAAAAAAGAACATAATGTGGTAATGATGAACACTATAGAGAAGGCCCTGCTTCCTTCTTTCACCAGCCAGAGTGCCATGTATAGGTACTGAGGATGATCAATTTATAAGTAAATGGGGATTGGAAGGTAACCCAAAAAAATAGAGGGTCATCACCCCCACTTGTCTCCTTCTAGTACAATAACCTTCAGTACAATAACTTACTATGAGAGAGGTGCCTATTAGCAGCACCCCTGCAGCGCGGAATCCAGCAATGCTTCCATTATAAATCCCACTTGTTTATACATCTGCCACAAAAACTTGCACGAGGTCAGTAATTGGCATGGTATGAGAGTATGTTTCCAGAATGAGACCTGGCTTTGTTTTGTAATATAATTCACTTTCAAAGATGACGTTATTTTTAATGCAGGAATGCAGAAGGGTAAATGCAGCTCTCGTGTGAGCAGGGGCAGCTCGACTGTGACTGACTTCTAAGGGCCCAATCCTGAAGTCAGTGGGCCTGCCCACGTGAGAAAGTGCGCAGGACTGGATCTAATAAATGATAGAGCAGATATTCAAGGGGTTACTTACAGGCTTAGCGCTAAACATGTGCTTATGGGCCTTGCTGAACTGGGGCCCCTTAAAAAATGGAACCCTAAGTAAGCATAGGTCCACGGCAATTTACACTATAGCCGAGGATGTGGCAAAACTGCCCTGCTGTTCACAAGGAAATGGTGTTCTCTAACAGAGGTAGATTCATAGATATGTCCTTCAAAGAAAGGAATTATTAGGTAAGAAATCTTTCAGTATATTGAATATTGATGTGTACACATATAAATATATATGAGATTATTCAAATGCAACTTGAATGTATTTTGCTTTATCCATACAGAGGTTTGTCAATATTTCTTTGTTTATTCTCTTTTTTGCCAGCTGCTTTCTGTATATATTTCTGTTTTGTACATTTTTCAGAATGATTGGATCATGTTGCACACACTTCTCCTGAAATATTAAGTGTTTGCAGTCTCCATTCATAGGCACTGGGCTTGTTATTATGATCTATCATTTCAAAATCCGCATATTTAAAAAATAAGGCTCAGCTAGCCCTTGAATAGTAGGAGGCATTAGGTCCAAACAATCTCATTCATCTTGTCAATATTCTATAGACTAACAAAAAAAAATTGCTTTCATTGGCATAGTCTTGTTGTATTTTTTAAAGGAAATGAAACACACAAAAGGGACACTTAGCGCATGTCTCATTAAGGATGTGTGTATATCAGGAAACAAGGAAAAATAAAACTACTAATCCAAGCTGAAGCCAGGCCAACGTGTTGCAGGAATCTCAAGACTGATGTTATTTTGTATGATTAATTATTGGTACCATCCACTTACCACTTATGAAAAGGAAGGGATGTCTAATGATTTGGATGTTAGTGATTCGGGGGTTCAGTTCCCTGCTCTGCCACAGACTTCCTGTGTGAATGTGGAAAGTTCACCTTTATGCCTCAGTTCCCCAGCTGTACAATGGGGATTATAGTGCTTCCTTACTTCACGGGAGTGTTGGGAGGAAAAATATATTAAAAATTGCCAGGGGCTGATATACTACAGTGATGAGGGCTATAAAAGTACCCAGGACACATATATGTTCCCATCTTCAATCCAAAGTCCCCTGGGTACTTTGTGAATTAAAAAAGAACATTCATTCATCCCAAAATGTGCCTAATGTTCTAGTGATAATCCTTTGTTGACAAAACCCATGTCCCCTTGCAATTTTGTAAAAAATAATAGGGGAGGGAAAAGCGGAGAGGTCATGAAGCAATAGGTGCAAGCCAGAAGGATATATCAATTCTGAAAACAGCCACACAGAAATGTCAGATATTATATAGGAGAGAATCACACAAATGGAGCTACCCCAGCCTGATTCAAAATGAATGTGAGCATAGCAAAACAAGGACAAGCCAGCTGATCATAACTGCCTCGGCGGGACAGAGTTGGCATAAATTACTCAGATCTAGATTATGTTTAAAGTATATACTAGAACACCTAGGCACAACAGGCATTATAGATTACTCATTAGAGTTAACTTCAAGCATTTGTGTCATTGTGAGTTTCTGTCTCAGCCACAAGATTGCCATCAATAGCTTTTTGTATTGGCTCTATTTGCTCTTCAATAAAGTTTCATGCACCCATTGTTTTAGAATTATAAGCAAAATCTGAACTGATACTGAACCCCATGGGTGAATGTAGTACTGCAGTATAATCTTAGTAAGGCTGTAAATAAAACTACGATCCTTAATTGTCAAAGTTTACTTTTCTTTGTCATCTCTTCTTTGTATTGTTTTACAATCTAGGTATATCTGTTTAACATGAAATGCAGAAAATGACAGGGCTCAGACAGCTACTGCATCGAGTGACAAAGATTACTGTCATCCAGGCTCATCAGTTAATTCATCATTGGCAATGGTCCATTCCATTTCCTTGTAGCCTAGCAACAGCCAATCAAAGTGAAAATGTTTCCCCATGTGATGATAGTATGTGGTACTTTCCAGAATGCCTTTACATAAAAATAGGATGATAATATATACATTTACATTTTTATTTTAATAAATGAGAATATTTTGGTTGTAGGGTTGAAATTCAAAACAGAGATAATTTTATTTTGCAACCTCTTGACTCTGAAGTGCTGCACTAGTGACTAGCTAACAGGAATGGAGCTATCAATTTCATGCATACCAGGGTTTAAAGTTGAGTCTGACATTGTACAATTGCCTTGCCATCTTTTTTTCCCTTACAGATATGCTGTAAAAATAATATAGTTAAATTACAGGGTGGGCTTTTTTGTATATCTTCTACTTTTGAAAACTTTCAGGTTTATTTTTTTTTAATCAAAGGAAAGAAAAGGCAAAGAACTATACGAGCATAAATTATTCCTTTCTCCACTCTTTAAAAACACCTTTAAGATTCTAGTAGTCCTCTGAACTCTATATTGGCGATTCATGGTGCTGCAACTCATCGCAAAATATGCTCATTCATTTTAACCGATTGAATTTACTGATTGTTAATGTGTATAAAAGTGTTATGTACTTTTGAAATAATCTTCTGCTAAAGAATTTATAGGAAATACTATTTAAATATGTTAGCATTTTCTCTGTTATGACAGTATTATCGAGTAAATAGTTTAATTTTAGTGCCCTAGTTAAAAAAAGTCTATAATGACCCCCACATAAATCGTTTGCTTTTTTTATTTCTATATTTAGTTCCCTCCACAGAGACTGGAGTTGAGAAGAGGCTAGTACCTAAGACATGAATTCTGTTAAATATTTAAGAGATCTCATCAATGATTTTATTAGTCTCAGTACTCAGTAAAGGCCTCACTGACATCTAAAGCCTAATGATTTTTTTTTATATATTTAAAGCCTTGTACTGCACCTTTAAATATTGAACAATATTGAAAAATATTGAAGCACTTTTTTGTATATTAGCTTTAGGCAGAACTGTTGTATGATTTCCACTCCTTTCATGACATTGTAATGATGTTACCACATACAACTTTATCTTGCATGAAAAGGTGAAGTCATGAGTGATTTCTCCAATTTAAAAGCACTCAACCCTCACAGTGCTAGAAATGAATATTTTGCATATATTCATGCAACAATGATTCAATTTAAGATTTCTATTTTCAAACATTGCTTGAAACCTTCACTATGTTAGTAGTAAAATTGCCAAAATGTGTAATAAGATTTATTATAGATGAGTAGCATTTTATTTAGTGTTTCATGTTAACACGCTTTTAGGGTTACCCTAGTTTAGCAGGAGAATTCATCTTTCTTTTCTAATCAGAGCTAACACTTCATTGTATTATTAAGATACACTTACTGTGCAATTGTATATCACTGTTGGAGCAGAATTTTCTCTGCCTTGCAAATATGAATGTTGTTGATGGACTGTATATGCATAGTGCACCCTTACCTGAAAGCTCTCTAGCACCAGGTCCCCCCATTGTAGAGTTACTTGACTCTAGCTTTTCACTCTAGTAAGGACCTGTCCCTAGCACCATGCTCACTCTCACTTGGTTATGACATGCAAGCTCCTAGCTCTCTAGAACAGCCGTATTGAGAGAGAATGTTGCACAGAGATACTACAGGGGATTTGATAGTAGCCTTTAACTGCCTGAAAGGGGGCTCCAGGGAGGATGAAGTTGTGCTGTTCTCAGTGGTAGTAGATGGCAGAACTAGGAGCAATGGTCTCAAGTTGCAGTGGAGGAAGTCTAGCTTGAATGTTAGGAAAAACTTTCCCCCTAGGAGGGTGGTGAAGCACTGGAATAAGTTATGTAGGGAGGTGGTGGAATCTCAATCCTTAGAGGTTTTTAAGGTGCAGCTTGACAAAGCACTGGCTGGGATGATTTGGTCAGGGTTGGTCCTGCTTTGAGCAGGGGGTTGGACTAGATGACCTCGTGAGGTCCCTATCAACCCGAATCTTCTCTGATTCTATGATATAGGAGATCAAATTCTGACCCTCTGGTGGGTGAAATAAAGAGAAAGTTAGCTTCTTATTCCCACTGATTATGGGCATCTACACTGGCCTCACTGATCGGTCCCTGAGGACAGTCAAGCTGAGAGGAAGGGAGTGCTGAGCCCATGGTAGTCAAGAAGAGGGCAAGGAGCTGGCTGAGACCTTACCATTCTGCCTCATTGTCCATGGATCTCATTCCTACTTCCTCCATGTAGGGACCACAGAACTATGAACTATGGAGGAACAGCCTGTGAGGTAGGGGAGCTGGAGTAGACCTGGGATAGTCTAGCTCTCTCAACCCCTACCCCCAAAGAACTGAAGTTATAGGTGGGGCAGTGAGGCTGGAGGGGTCACTGAGGTGGTGCCCACCCCACCCCTCTTCACTTGAGTTCCTGGAGTCCCTGCTGGGCTCAGTGACCCTGACTGACAGCTCCATTTCAGAGCAAGATGGTGCCACAGGTTTTGGGTGAATCAGTCACTTCCATCCCTCAACTATCATTTAACCTGCAATATCCTGCCCCTCACCATTCCCAGGCCTCTTCCAGTATCATTTCACAGCAGTCTTACTGTCACTCCGCCCCTTCCCCCCCAACTCAGTGTCTCCCTTGCTGTCATTCATCCAGGGAGCTCCTGCCCTCCACAATGGTCATCATCCCCTTGGGAGAGGCAGGAGTAGGTGGCTGTGGAAATTCCTTTGCAGCTGCTATGGAGATGGGACAGTTTATACCCCCTCAGGATTCAATTTGCTTTCTATGACTTCATAGTGCCGCCGCACTGGCACTGTGGAGGGAGTGTGGTTCATAATTTGGTTCAGAGACAGGCAGAGGAATAGATCTGTATTTATTACACTAATATGTAGTGTAGACCCACTACACAAATATAATAGTGTTGCTGTCCATAGGAGATGCACCATGAAAACAAAATATCACATATATTGGGCCAAATTGTTTTCTCAAGTCAAGTCCTCCAGGCCCACTTCAGTAAATCTGACTGCTAGGCCTGGAATGTGCCAGGAATTTCAGGTTTAAAAAAAAAAAAAGTCAAACCACAACTCCCATGCTGAGTTCAGGACTTTTTGTTCATGTCTCCTCCAGTGCAGGGCCAGAAGAAGGGAAGACCTTGAAGCAGCACATCCATTCAGACAAAACTTCCTTCCTCCATTTGGCCACTTGGAGGTTTTGATGCCCTCCATGCCACCACATGCCACTCTGCTGATCAGGGACACCAGCTCCACTTCAGAAGAAGCATTGCCACCTTCATCCTGAGTTGATGCTGAAAGGGGATCAATGCCTGGTAACCTGAGATCGCAGGTGCTGGTTTCAGCAGTTTCTGATAGGTAGAGAGAATACTCTTTAAAAAAAACCCTGTGTTGTGGGCCATTGTTGTGGTCTTGATAAAGCTGATCAAAACTCCTTTGGAGCCATTCAGTACTTGTGAATTCAAGTTTCTTACTTGAAAAGTAATTTCCATTCTGGGAATGACTTCATGTTATACTTCATCAGCTGCCCATTGCCCTGTGCATCAAATCAAATTTTTTGTTGTTGCTTTAACGGCCCCTGAATTACATAGCTCCTACCTAATCTCTCACCTGAAGACTTATGTACATTTTGGGGCACCTATGAAAGCAACCTGATTTTTAGAGGATACTGAGCATCTGTGTCTCACATTAAAGTCACTAGGAGCTGTGGCTTTGGCTTCCAGACTCAGGTCTGTCTCTAGACATGAGGAGACTAGTTTTCCTCTGACTTGTACCACTTATGCACCAGTATTGTAATCCTTTGACTCCACTGGAGCGATTTACGATTTTCAACAGAAGGATGATCAATCAAGACCTAGATATGCAAAGTTAGGCACTTGGTCTTCTCTGCCTATGCTTACCAAGTGCTATTGCTTTGATTCAGCACATAGACATTATTCTAGGTTTTGGGTTATATGTGTTGCCCCTCTCAGTTTGTGGTGTCCTAATTATCCTAGGGTTTGGCTTTGTCTGGGAAGTTTTTTTATGCAAGATATTGGGAAATATTTGGGGAGGCGTCTTGCTTTGTCTTATACAGTTGACTCTTCCTCCTGCTTAAAAGGAAATGACCTTTGAAAACTAGGGGACAACATAGGTGGTGACACAAGCTACAGAGGAAGTTCCAGCCGGGTCTTAGGCAGGGATCAGAGCCCCCTGCCACCCTGGCCTGCAAGCAGGTAATGTATTTCATATATTCACATTTTCATATTTTCAGAGAACAGTATTAAAAGTAAGTAATCTGGGCCCCAATCCTGCAACCCTTATGCAAGTGATTAGCCTCACTGATGTCCCATCATGATAGCTGGTAATGAGGGGACATTTCAATCCAATCCCTTCTCCTGAATTTCTTTAAACAAATAAAAAGCCTCTGTGGCAGATAACTTTCCTTTCCCCCTTTCTCCAGCAGCACAATGGAGGAGGTACGCAGGGTAGGAAATAGGTTCATTCTTGTCCCTGGAGAGAAGGGAGCTGCTCGCAGCATCTTGCACCTTTTTTAGAGAAGCACCTCCATGTGTCGTGCAGGGAAGCATGATGGGGTTGGGACCTTATAGCTGCCAAGAGAGCTCCTTCCTCCACTGAAAGCACAGAGTAGTGCTGGGATCAGGATGTGCTCCTGGGCTGCTTGTACAATCCTTTTTAGGGCAGGATCTGAGTAATCCCAGAATGTGCGGGTGGGCGCCACCCAGTGTCGAGCTCCACCTCCAGCTGTGGGGGAACACAAGGGGTTCAAGGAGGAGCAATGAGGTGGGTCAGCTTATGATTTTAAGGAGGCAGCCGGCCTGTGACTGAGAGAAGGAAAGGGGGAGATTGGGAGCCAGCAAAGGGAAAGTTGAAGAGGTGCCGGTGACTACAGTGGAAGCAAAGCTAGGCCAATAATGAGTTAAATCCTACCCTTATTGTTTCCCAAATTCACCAAAAGTTGCCTCTGCCTCTCCTAAATCACCGCTAAATGCAATTATGAAGCAAGGGGGACTATTCTGGACTTAAGCAGCGCATGCCCATTTTGCAATAGGGACACATTCTGCACTCCATTGTGTCTGGGTCTCCCCCATGACTTTAGTGATTTTTCAATTTCAGGCTAGGATTTGGTCTATAGTTAGGGATGGATCATTCTTTTTTCATTGTCAACCCCGTTTTAAGGGGTTTGTGATCTGGGACAAGACTTTGCCTAACACTTGTGTGGATGCACAGTGGAGGGTGAAAGGAGATGTCCCGAACTCTGACCCGGAAGAGTGTCGTAAGAGCCAGGCAGAATTGTAGTCTACGTTCTGCAAAGCACGGGGACTGCTCCATCTGCTTCTCTGAGGGCACATTGCACCCCAAAGGGATGGGAAGGAGACAAGACCATGATTTCCCATTCAGTACACAGGTAAGCAGAGCTTGCTATCGCATGGCGGAAAGGAGCAATGCCCACAGAGAGGTTAGCAGTCGCAGGCACACAGCCTCTGGATGGAGGATGTTGACGACTGAGATGAGTGATAAAGTTCTCCACTCATTTATATACCAATCATATTGGCTTGTTGGCATGACCAAAATGACTATGAATGCCATGTGGCTGTGCAGCTTGGTTTCCTCTATTGAAGCACTCTTGCTGTTGATGGCTCCACACTGCCCCTTGCTATGACACAGTCTAGCCCTCAGGCGTGAAAATCTAGCCTGGTCTAGAAACTCCGGGCTCAGTCAAGAGGTGCTATTTACATAATACACTTTCTAGCACAAATTATCTTTAATTAGAAATAAAGAAATAAATAAACCAGGCCAGCAATTAGCCAATCCTTTTGTCTCTAGTGCTTTAGTGTGTACATTTTTTTTTATACCAGCTGAGATGATTAATTTGGTGAAGTGATTTCTGTGAATCACTCTGAAGGGGAAGCATGGACCTGTAGCTCAAGCTGTTGCTGGAGACATGGGTTCAATTTTCCTGCTGTATGACCTTGGACAAGTCACTGAGTTTCTCTGTGCCTGAGCTCCCCATCTGTAAAATGGGGATAATACCATGGCCCTGCCTCCCAAGGGTGCTCTGAGAATAAATACAGATGTTTAAAGAATGTGTGAGGTGGTTGGAGAAGTGTGAGAGGCTCGATTATAGGGGACCAGATGAATACCTTGGATTTGTCTAACTCTAGATTTTTGTATGGAACGGCCAGGTTCCCAGTGCCTCCTGCTCCCACAGATGACTTCGGGAGCTAAGGGTGCTCAACACCTCTCAGGGTCAGATTTAATTAGCTTTTATTCACCTGAGGCCCTGATTCAGCAAGGTAGTTAAACACATGCCTTACTAAGCCTGGGAATAGTTCCACTGACTACAAAGGATGCTCCAAATGACTCACCTGCTTAAAGTTAGAAGCATGAGTAAGCACTTTGTTGAATTGGGGCCTCAACCAATGGGAGGTATAATTCAGAGGGTACAGTACTGGACTGGAGTGAGGAATGACCTGGGTCTGTTCCTGGCTGTGCTACTGACCTACTGTGTGACTTGGGGCATACTTCACTTTTCCCACTTGTAAAATGAGGGTACTGATACTTACTGACCTTTGCAAAGCACTGTATCAGAGTTAAGTATTCATTTTATTACTTGGGATAGTGAGGAACACTTGTGTGAGTAAGGGATTGCAAGCTGTGGTCTGAAAAATTCCTAGCATTTTGCCCTTCTAACCTAGGGTCAGATTCTGATCCCCTTACTTGGACTGGACAGTACCTTCACAAGTAGCCCTAGTGAAACCAATGGGGCTGCTTGTGAAGTGAGTTGCTACCCACCAAGGGAAAGGGCATCAGAATCTGGCTATCCCAGAGGATAGCACTATTAAAAATAAGTGTAAAGGAAGCTCAGTGATGGCCTGACATGCTCAAGTGATAAATCTGTTTACATCCATTAAAAGTTCTAACTCAGAACAGAAAAGCCAACATCCTACTTCTTACATTCATGTTCAATTCACAGTATAAAGAGACTCTCTGTTATTAGGGAAGCTTTCGCTTTGGCTGGGGAGCTGATGATGATAGTGAGAGTGGTTTTCATAGATGAAAATAATTGTACACTTTTTGTATTATTATTTTTGGCAAGGAGCTTGGGTGTCAGCTTTCCAGAATATTACATCATTACATTGTATAATGCATCATAATGATAGAGTGAATGGAAGCAAAGAAATGCCAGCTTCTGTTGCAAGTTTAAAGAGAGAGACACATTTTCAGCTGGAAGAGCTGCTGTTCAGCTAAGTGTTTTCCTAGATGAAACAAAGCTGCAATCCCACTTGGCATTCACATTAATTGTGGACTTGCCAACAGGCCGGTTTCACTGGTGTATAAATTAGTGGAGAATTATTCAACTCATCTCAATAACTAAGAGAATATCCTCATAAAGCTTGCTGAGCTGTAAGACTTTTTCTCCCCCACCCCTTTCCAGTGAGTTTTGCCCCCTATACTTAGAAAAACCACAGAATTTGCATGCCGTTAAAAAAACAAACAAAGCAAGCCATCAAATGTACCAATATCACACTAGCGCACAGTGGTGTCTGCCTGTGAAAAACAGCAATTTTGTATTGATCAGACGCTGTCAACATTAAGAGGGAATTTTCTTGGTTGATGTTTTTAATCCAGTTGCAATTTTTAAGGGTTTGCGAAATGTCCCATCCTGACAGCACTAGAAAATGAAGGTTTCATTTATCCCCAGGAAAGCTATGGTAAAGGCAGTGCAAACTTCCCCAAACTGTCCTGCCAATGTGCTGCTTTGACCTGGAGGGGGATCACCTTTATGGTGACAGGATAATTTGATCTCTATGCCATTTAATCCTTATTCTCACTGCTGAGCCTGCTAGCAAGGGTGCCAATTAGTGCCAATTGTGATGGTGGCTTTTGTGATGCAGACACCTGCCCACTAGGAATTGGACTGGTACCACCAACTCACATATGCCACTAAACAGCTGTCAGATGGTAATGACTTTCTAGAGGAGAAGAAGGGGACAGAATTTCATTCTGGATATAGTTTTGGGAATTTCACCTCCCCAGTCCGTCCGTCCCCCTTATCCAGATTTCACCTGTCCAAATTTTGAGTTAATCTGAACTTTAAATATCTGACATGTATTTATTGAATGGACAGCCTCATACAAGTGACACAGCTAGATGAGCAAATATAATCTGAAAATGGTTTGAATTCACAAGTGATTTTCCAGATCCAAAATTATCAACTTTATCTGACTTTAAACTTGTTCTTGAAATTCCTTACTGGATGGGGATAACTATTTGTCTGCTTACCTTCAGGTGAAATACTTTGTGTTCCTTTAGCAATCTTCTGAGAAAGCCAGACCCCGTCTCCATTTTTCTGCCTTACATTAAAAGAATAAGTTATATGTAAACTTCAAATATTGTAAGTAATTTCTATTAATTTTTTTCTGATGGCAAAATGAAGCACAGTACAGTTTGGTGCTCAGTTTCTCAGAAATGCAGCAGTTCAGGGCTCCTTTCGTTTTATGACTTTACTATAGGTATTCTAAATGTCTTTGATTCCTATAATGTGCATACTCACAAGCCTACATTTCATTCATTCATTTATCTATATATAATATGTACACTCATTCACTAACTATTGCATTTGTTAGATAATTTATAGTCACCCTAGGATATGGGCTTGCAGAAATTATGGGACTGGTTTGGTGAAGGAATTTCAGTTCTTGAATGAACTCCTGTATAGCAATTGGGCTGCATAAGCATAGGTGTAAATATAAGCTATCGGTATGTCTACACTGTAGTTAAAACCCATGGCTGGCCTGTGCCAGTTGACTCAGGCCTCACGGGGCACCAGCTAAGGGGTTGTTTAATTGCAGTGTAGACATTTGATCTCAGGCTGCAGCCCGAGCTCTGGACCATTCCATCTCGCAGGGTCCTACAGCCCAGGAACCAGCTCAAACCCAGATGTCTACACTGCAATTAAACAGCCCCTTAGCCCAAGCCCCATGAGCCTGAGTCAGCTGGCATTGGCCAGCTGCAGGTTTCTAACAAATTGCAGTGTAGACATGTCCTAACAGTTTTATGAGATGCTTAGCACCATAAACTCTTGTAGAAGACAATGGGAGTTGAGGGCACACGTTAACTCATAAGAGATACTCAGCATCATGCAGAGTCTTTACTCCTGTAAGTAGTTTCCTGTACTCCATATTATGGGAACCCAAATTGTTACTAGCAGTTCCTGCAGCCTGATACACCAAGCAAAGGACAGATGCAGGCAGTTACCGTGCTCTTACCTTGCTGAGACCAAACCAGGAAAATATTAGTAAGCAATGATAGGAAAATGTCTAATATTTTTTTTAACATAAATGAAGATATTATAAAACAACTAATACACAGCAGCATTTTAGGGAAAGACACAGGTGCAGGTCTTTCTTTTATATTAAAAGTTCATATGAGGACAGCTCAGATAAAATGAAAACAAATCCAAGTGCATCTGAGTCAGTTGTTCATCCCTGGTTATTCATTGCCTTTTATCAACATTCGTTGCCCAGGGAATTACTTGGTTCATCATCACTGATGATTAATTTTAACTATCTATCTATCTATCTATCTATCTATCTATCTATCTATCTACATGAATTCATTCCTAATGCACCAACCATTATAGCATGACTGCAAATATCTACGGTCCCGTATGCAGGATTTTTCAGGCATCAGTTTCAACCGCTTTCCCAGCCTAGCTGTTAACTGCTCTTCCATGCTGCCAGAAGAGCTGCCACTTCATGCTGAGTGTTTACCTTGAGTGGCCAGAATTTGGCCTATCTTACACTAGGTACAATTTGAAAACATTTGAAAAAATTGCAAGGGATAGGCTCTAGGGCAGAAAATTACCCTGAGTCAGATTTTTCGTTTGTTTTTAAAAGTTATAATTAGTTATTGATGGTGACAATAAACTATTTTTTATTTTGTTGCTATTTCTTTAATTTACTTAGATTCACAAACTCTTTGCAGGTTCTCTAGTGTAATACATTAAGAGACACCAGAACATCTTTTCTAAATTCTGGAATGTAAATATTTAAATTACCCTAAATCTGCTTATTTAGCGATGACAACAACTGGGCAAAGATTTTCATATGAGCTTGTCTCCCATTTAGAAACTCTATATAAGAGAGAGATTTTAAAATCCTCAGCATCCAGCAGCTGCTATTGTAACATCTGTGGTCAGATTTTCAAAGGGGCTCAGAAGCACCCAACCTGCTGAACTCTTTTGAAAATCTGGCCCTCAGTGTTATTCTTCTTCAAACATATGACTTGTTATGACTTGTTATGTTATGACTTGTTATTTTATAGAAACAAAGTATAGTGGGCTAGATTGTACAACATTTATTCACGTGAGTAATTTTACAATAAAATGAGTAATTGCACAACAATCTAGCCCATTATGCCAAATTCTGTCCAAAACTACAATTCTGCAATCCCATTTAAATCCGGGGGATTCCATAGTTGTAGCTGAAGAAAGAACCTGTCCCATTGTGTACCTACAGTATTTTTATTAATGCTTCAAGTAGTGCAAACACCAATTAATCAGTGTTAATGTACATCCTATGCACATAATAATATATATAACTAATAATGAATGTGTAAGATGAGAGTTAACATATGCTAATCTTCATAGCATATGTAATATTAAAAGAAAATTTGGTAATTCTTTAAATGTCCTATCATTGTGAATTCATATCATATTCATTGTAATAGCATTGATCAAAATGAATTCACTTGGTATTCATGTAGATGTCACATGTACTTCCATAGGTGTTTCATTGTAAATTAGCATTTCTCAGAGGACTCTTAAAATAAAGTGTTCCTGAAAGTTCTCATTACACATATTGCTGAGATTAGTACATTAAGGATCATGTACTTACATAGTACTAATGTATTTCTGCCACTTAAAATGCTGCATTACCCATTTCTGATATCTAGCAAATATCTAAAGCAATTTTGAGAATTACTGACATCCTGAAGGAAGTCGTCCTTATGTGATTAAACTGGTTTTGAATATTTCACTGATTTAAGAAGAAAGAAAAAAAACACTATGCCAGATATATTCATATGATTCTGTGCTACAAATCAATAACCCCAACATTCAAGTGAAAATGAAAAAGTGAGAGAGGCACCTAATTAAAAAGAAACAAATGTTAACAACTTTTGTGAGTTTGGCCATACAAAACCAAATTGAATAAGTCCTAGTATATCACACTACCACGGACTTTCTGATACATTGGCTTTACGATCACTACTTTTCCAAAAAAAAGTTTATGGTCTCAATCAATGTATTTTGACATCTTGAATTGTCCTTTAGAGCTTGTTTTGTCTGAAGTTATTTTTGAGAAGATTAGGTTTAAAGATGACCATGGTATGTGATTTTATAAATTGCTGACTAAAGGGTGTGTTAAAGGAACTATAAAAGAGGTAACAACATTGTCTGAGTCCTAAAACTCCCTAAATCTGTCTGAACATGTTGTGGATGGTCTATCCTCTGAAAATAAGAGGCATTGCTATTGTGTAGTTCCTTGTAGCACTAATAAAAAATAGCTCAAGTTTAACAATGAGCCTGATTCTAAAAGATGCAGCTGGCCTCTGGGGAAATGCTCAGCATCCTGATAACCCATTGACTTTACCTTTACTTATTCCACTTAGTAAATACATTACATATTTCCTGGTTTTGATTATAAACTAACTTTGGTTGGCAGTATTCTTTGTAGGCTTTCCTACTTTTGTTGTGTAGCGGCCCTGCATCACCAGGCTCTGCTGAAGGAGATTCTGTGGGGATGCCTACAGTGGCTTACTATCCACAACCACTTGGCGGCATCAGGGTTGTGGTGAGAGGGAGAGAAAAAAGAATCTTTTCCCTCAGCTGTAGACATGAGGCCCAGTGTGTTCTTCTACCAGCATGAGATTTAGAGCCCTCCCCCCACAAGAAGCATAATCAAATTATGTTTGAGAAGCTGAGGACTTCCCCAAAGAGCAGTACCTCTAGTCTGAGACTCCAAGATGTCGTCACTCTCCAAAGAAAGAAAAGATACCTCCCTCACCTTTTGCTACTCTGCCTCATGGCCACCAATACCTCTAAATGCTCTTCTCTTTAGGAGAAAGGAGCTTCTCCTTAATTTCCTCCAAAGAAGAATTCACCTGTTCCCTTATCAGGAGGCTGGGCCTTCTTTGAATTGAATTGATAACAAAGTGGTTGATACTCGTGTGGTTAAAACTCTGGATTGGGATTGGGATTCAGGAGATCTGGGTTCAATCTGGCTCTGCCATAGACTTCCCATAGACATAGGCAAATTACTTAATCTCTCTGTGTCTTGGTTTGCCCTCAGTAAAAGGGGAACAATAATGGTCTGCTCCCACCCTTTGTCCTGTTTGTGGAGGTCCAGGTCCAGGATGGGCATGCATGAAGAGGAGGAAGCAGCATGTGGGAAGGGGAGCACATGGAGGGAGGTCTATCTATGATTTGTGATATGTGGTATGTAGTGATATGTAGTGATATGTGAATCACTCTTTCATTCAGAACATGATTGGAAAAAGATCCTCCCAAAGATCCATGTGATAGCATGTAATTATCTTGTAGAGAAGTGACTTAAATCAGATCTCAGCACCCTGAACTTTGGGAAAGTTTGGAACCAGATCCCAACTTTTTGGCTGGCTTCTATCTCTTCAGTGGGCTGAGCCAAAACTCTAGATCTGAACACCCTACCACTTTGGGAAAGATCAAACCTGCATCTGGAGCTGAACTTTGTCTCTGGCCCATCTCTAATCTCTTGTTGTGCTTATGTTACTCAGGTGCAGGTGCCACAGTGTTTGCCTTATTTATATTACTTATGTAGCAGACAGGTTTGACAGTTTACGAGATGGTAAGTGTCGGAATACAGTGTGTAATATAGAAATCAGTTGAAGGTTAGAGCTATAATTAGCTAATGTAACATAATAAATAGATAATAAAATAACATGAAATATATGATGGAGCTAGAAAGCCCATTTTTACAGTCCTGTTCCTCCCTTTTTCCACCTCCTCCTCAGCGTAACAAGACCCTAATAGGCTTCATGTACAAGTGCCTATTTTTATTAAAGACAAGTGTAATCTTTTGTAGTCCAAATGTCCCTATCATAAATGCTAACTGAGAAAAATATTAGGACTCATTTATTTATGAACCCGTTAATAATGAGGTGCAGTTATGAAAAAAGCTTTCTCAGCACAAAGCCTACTGAACAAACAATGCACACTGGGGAAAAGGAGCTAGTTAGCCTTCCTGACTTAGATAAAGCTATGGAGAAATGACAAGTGCCAGTAATTAGCAAAGCCTCTTCAACAAGATAACCCTATACATCTTTGTCTATTTCAATCACCAAAGACTCCAATTCAGTGTAAAATTAAAGCTGGGATGCCATCAATTTCTGTTAACCTCTTTATATTGTTCTGTGTTCATGCATATGTGATAGATAGTTTTTGTCATTTTATTAAATGGTGACATCTTGGTATGCATGTGACTAAAACTGTTTTCTCTTTAGCAGAGTATTTTTAATCATCTCTCCATTGCCTTTATTAACTCAGTTGTTCTGAGTCCTCACTGCAGTCTCTTCACACAGTAGCATGGGCCACAGTTCTAGTGGACACAAGGCATTTGACCATTCTTTTTAGCAAACAGTATATTAGGAATGACTAAAAGATTTGTTCTCTTACTTGTATTCAGATTTGCATGTACAATAGCTCTTTATAAATGTGTTGCTGATCGGTAGGACTCCTTTCTTTGTCTGTATTAGAATGGGGTAAAACTCAATAGTTCAGGGGCACATACAAATGTTTGGTTATGGATTACCTGGCTTTACATCTCCATACACGTCTACTGTCCATAGCCAATATGGATGCTCTCGGTATTGCTTTAGCAATGTAGCTGCTGTTTACCCACTTCAGACCTGATCTAAAGCCCATTGAATTCAGCTGAAAGCTTCCCATTGATTTCAAGATTCTTTGTCTTTCCAAAAAACTGTCTGTGACTAATATATTTCTGTGGAATTAAACTGAGTGTCTGAATTTTTCTCTTCCTCTTTCCAGTATTTGTGCATTCACATTTACTCAGCTTCATGTTTGAATGGACCCATAAAAACAAAGCAAAACTCCTCTGAAGTTCCACAGAAAAAACATAAATCCATCCAAGTTTGTTTGAAATTGGACCTGGGCTCACCTGAAATGTTCACAAAGTTAGTAGTAAGCAACCTGAGAAGTTTCATGTGGCTTTGGGTATCATAATAAAAGTTCCTCACAGCTCTTTTTTTTCTTCATTATATCTTTTTACTTGTTTTAAGTATTCCAGGCCCTGACTTCTGAGGTTATTAGTCTTCATCTGCGATCTTTTTCAACTTTACTACTAGCACTTTTTTGCCTCAAATATGCTTTTATTCATTCTTTTCAGCAGCAATAACCTCTTATATTGGCCATATTAGGAAATAATTGCAAATAATAGGGATTCCTCTTTCAGCAGTTCAATAAAGGATTATATATGCACTGTATGTGCAATGTGGCTCATAGCATAAATACAAAAATATGGGAAAATGTCAGAGAGGGATGTGAAGTGTGTTGTCTAGATCTTAATCTACAATGTCTCATGGTTCAGAGGTGTCTGCATTTAGTGTTCTGAGATGGAACTGAGATGGTTCTTTAGTGTACAGAGATGGGACTGAGCTGTGAAGTCTGGGGAGGGTGGGACCAGTCTACGATCTGATGGTTCAGTTTGTGCCAAACCCTGCTGATTACTTACATAGACCATTTAAAAAAGTGTACACAAGACTCTTGACTAATCTGTGTTAAAACTGAGGTGCTCGAATAAAACTAAAAGAAGCATTTGGGTCAGTTTGCTCTTAGTTGTGGGGTCATGATATTCATTGTTTGTAATCAGAAGACTTTTGGGTATTTGGGAAAATGTTTGTGAACCTCCAAAGTTTCAAGAATTCTATCACAAATGATTGTTTGCTCTAAAATCTGTAATGGATGTGAGTTAATTGCTATTCTCCTCTTTGAAAAGTCTCAGTCATCCAATCAGGCAGCTGAAACAAATACCATGATGACTGTCACTAGTCACACATCAAAAATAGCCAAATGAACCATTTGTAAACAACACAAACTCTGAAATTTGATTACATATTAGCGCAAGCCTATAAATAATGAATGTACCTGTAGGACTCAGGATTCATCTCTGTAGATCTGGGAACTGTAAAAGGATTGAACAGGACTACTCCCAGGTGTAAAGTTACTCATAGACATGAGTGTTTGCAGGACCAAAGCCAAGTGAATATTACTCACAACGAATAATTCTATCAGCTCTGAGAAGAAAAAATTGGAGAACATTCATGTAGTGCTGCTATCTCAGCTGGAAAGCAAGGAAATCTGGTGTGTAGAGGGGTAAGCAAAGCTGGCCCTCAGATTAACACTTTTCTTTCTTCTTTCCCACTGTATTTCTCTTGGACCATTGTTTCACTTTGCAGCCTTTGCATTGTTTTTTTCTTGTTCATGTGAATCAGTAAGGAACTTTTCTTCCCTCTCTTTAATTCAGAAGAAATTGCTGTTGCTCAGCTCCTGCTGGGGAAAAAAGTGCCAGGGTTCATCTCCTATGAGCTCCTTCTCACTCTGAGCGCTGACTGCAATGGTTCCTTTGGAAATGTTACAGTCTATTATATAAATATGTATTTACACAATAGTTTAAGATGCACATTATCTACTCGCTAGACCATAACAGCTCACTATTACAGCTATTGAATAAAACCTCTTTGAACAATGTTTTAAAGCAGATATTATGTATGTGATAAATCATGAGCCAGTTTCATACAATCATGAGTTCATCATGTAAGATCAGGCTTGAATACCTTATAATCTCAAATTGAACATTTTTGTTGTTCGACCCCCATAGAATGATTTGTACTGACTAAAAAGAATCATAGAAAAAAACAAACAGAAACCTGGGAACAAGTCACTGTGAATGTGACATAGAAATAATGCAACATTATTTTTTAAAGGAGTATTTTAGATAATGAACGATTATCTAAAATTAAGGATTGTTAATGAAAAAATGGGATGAAATAGCATCCAATCTCCATTGCCAAGTCATTTTGCATTGCAGATGTTCAAAAATTCATGGAAAATATAGGAATTTTAATTCTTTTCTTTACTCCCTAATGTTAATATGTCCAGAGTGATTTTTCTGAAGAAACTTTGCCAAAGTTAAAGTTGATATCTTTGCTGAGACGCTAAATGCTAAGTTCCAAATCTAAAGCAAATGTTCAAAAGCAACTAAGTTAAATCATAGCCTTCCCTCCCACCCTTAAAATTAAGCATATATATTAGCAATACTAACCAACCCCAAATCTGGTAAAACTAAACCATCCGAAAGAAAAAAAGAAAGTAAAAGAAATATGGATAGCTGGCAAAAGCACATCCTTGAAAATCCATGCACCTAATGCTGAGACGTGTTGCACAAGTATATAATGTATTATACATTTCTACTCTCAATGAAGCAAAGCAATGGGAAATCTGTGCTTGGGAATGCCACACATCTCTGTGAACCATGCATGGGACAGTTGCCATGGGTCTCCACTAGGAGACACAAGGAGTGGTAGCAAATAGGTATATTATCCACACATGAGGTGATGGCCAGCAGGTCTGTAAATAGTCTGGATCTACCTTTTCAAAGCCCCATATAGAAGGAAACCAGTGGGCCATGTCCAGTCTTTCTCCCTGCCCAGAAGTAGCCAACTACACAGGTACCCTTAATTTTGTAGCATGTTAGGGTTAAAAAATGTTTATCATGGGCCCACTGCAGGAGAGAATAATGGGGTGACATTCATCCATGTGCGGAGAGTCCTCTGTACCACTTAAGCCCTCAAAATAGGAAGTAAGTGGCTCAGACGGATGAATTTCAAGCTAAGAATACCATGAAGGTCATGAAGCCATAACGCCATCAATGGAGTTCACATGGTGTCAATATCTGAGATACCTGCTTTTCCCTCTCTTATTCTTCCATATTGCTCTCCTAAAAGGTTTGGTGCAGTGTCTGTCATGTTGCTGTGGGATCACTTTACTTCCTTGACCTCATCTGAGTGTTTGGTTTTTTTCCCTTTGGACTCACCTGATAAGGAGGACCAGACAGCCTGAAGTTCTAGCTTTCTAGGTATGTTTGGGTATCCCCCCTCACTTTTTAAATAGTTTATTTGGTTTAATTGTCATTATTTTTAAATGTTACATTTTAGATCTGTACAGTATGTCTTAAACTACTGTATTAGAATGCTGTTTGACTCACTTCCAAATTGAAGACCTTTTAAAAAAATTGAAGCAGTCCAATAATTTTAAATCACTCTACACTGTGCATTGCAATTTAAAATTATTGGAGTGCTTCAAATTTTTATAAGTCCTTGAATTTGGAAGTGATCAAGGTTCTGGGCATACTCAGTGTACAGCAATTTAAAATTATAAGAGCTGTCAAATTTTTATATAAGCACTTCAGTTGGAAAAGAGATTTGGGTTCTGGGCATGTGCAGAGGGAGCAATTTAAATTATTAAAGTACTTCAAAAATTTTTCTAAGCACCAGATTTTGGAAGGGTTTTGGTTTGTGCCACCTAAAATGACAACTTCCTTTGAGAGTTTCATTTTAAGGAGAATTTCAGTCTTGCAAACTAAAGTAGTCTTTAAAATGTGAATTCATTGACACTTTTTAAGTTGATTTGCAATGAGCTTGATGCCCAGGACACCAATTTTATCTCTTTTGGAAGAGTCAAATATTGTTCATTTCAATCCTTTAAAGGATGAACTGATGGTATAAAAAAGCTACCTCTTTGAATTTAAAATCTTCTTTATCTATTATACTTTTTTCCACCTACAGTGGGAGGAGGTAGAGGAAAAACAATGAAAAATCAAGGAAAAAGAAGAGTTGTTTTTTCATAATCTGTCCTGTCAGACCTAGGTTGCCAACAGAACACTTGGGAAATGTGAAATATAAACAATTTGCAATAAAACCTCATTATAATGTCACTCAGACACTTATATTAAAAATGGGGTTATGTCCATGTGATATTTGATCCAAATTTGAAGAAAAAATCAGAAAAAACTTTTGTTTGCTATGCTATTCTCTATTCTGACATGATTCTTGCTGGGAATGCCATGACTCTGGATCCTTTATACAAAAAGCCACATCCTTGAACACCATCTGAAGCTCAACAGCAATGCAGGACAAAGCGCAGCACAAAGAGCAGCAGGGGAAGGGAAAACCAAGATTTTATTTCCCCAAGTCTGGCTATAGACATACATGCCTCATAACACCTAAGGCTAAAATGAAGGCGTGGAGCAGTGGGCATAGATAAAGTTGTATCTGTGGGACCAAATTCTGCTTTCTCTTGCAGTAGTGTAAATCCAAGATATTGCTATTGATTTCAGTGGGGGGCGAGGGGATTAGCTCAGATTTACACTCCTGTAACTAAATGCAAGATTTGGCCCATGATATTATAAGTGAGCAAAAAACTGTGCTCAATGAGTGGAGCAATAGCAGAGATTGATAATCATCCAAGTCACCTCGCCCGTCTTTGTTTCTTATTTTCCATGTATAAAATGGAGGCAGTATTACTAATCTACCCCCAGGGATGCTGTGAGGGTTAATTAGTTAATGGCTGTAGGGCATTATGTATTGTAAGTACAGAGTTATTATTAACATGTGCTACATACGTGTATTGTGTAGTGCATTACATAACATGCCAATTTGATATTGAATTCGCATCTGAATGTTCTTTTCACTAGTTACCATGCAGGTGATAGGTGACCATTTGTGGTTGTTTTTCCTTCTGCAACATGAAGTTTTTGAATAAAAGCCAGTAATAGAATTAAATAAGGGGCAAAGATATGTCAGAGGTGAAATTCAAAAGATAATACATAATAATTGGTTTTAAAGCAGGAAGCAGATTAACCATACAGTCAGGAACAAAGGCAAAACTTTCAGAAGAGTCTGCTAGGCTATTGATGAGAGAGGCTGTTTTCTTAAAGGTAAAAATACAAAAAAACCCTCAAAAAACCCAGTGGGTATTTAAGAGGATAATTAATTTAGATAATAATATAGTACACAAGCCACTAAAATAGCACCTCCTATTGGACTCTTAAAGCTATTACAGAGCTGCGTAGTGGAAACTTGAACAAAAGATGATGGGTGATATAACAGAGTTGCTCTCTTTTTCTCTCACACCATGCCAGTGTTGTATAGCAGGAAAGATTTATGGGCATGAGTTTGGAATGGACATGTTAGTTGTGCATCTATCATCTATTTCTGTACACACATATACACAGTGTGTGTGTGGAGATATAGACAGATTAGACTGGAGAAAGTGAGAGACTGGCGCACAAACTACATAGGCATAATTTAGCCCTTTCACAAGTGGATGCCACAGTAATTGTCACCAGTGGGAGTTTCACCCTAGGGCTGAATTTAACCCCACATATATTTGAGTGTGTGTATATATATATACACATGCTGTTTGTCTGTGCATGTGTGCATGTATGCAAAGATAAAGAGATATTAGAGATAAAAAAGAAATTAGGCGTGTTTCTAAAATCCTAATTTTGGCACAGACTAAAAAGGCATCAGCCCCAACCTCTCTTGACATGTCTCATAGAGATGCACATACAACTACCCAGGCTGCTTCTCTTAAATTTCCCTACCTACTGATTCATTTCAGACATTGCTCACTCAAAACCCTCTTTTTGACTATATTCATGCTAATGTTGACAGTTTTTTCTCCTTTGTTACATTGTGCAAACCAAATAGAATGTGAGGTGAGCTTGTCTGAGCAGATGAAAGATGGCAAGAAATTGGCGCTTGGGGACCAGTGTCTTGGTGACATCGACTCTGCAGTCCTTTTTCTCTCTCTCTCTCGCTTCCCTTCTCCCTCTCATTCTCTCTGAAATGGTCTGTGCCTCCAGTAATTTACATAATACTCTTCTGACACCTTTACTTTAGTCATCAATCACGGTACCTTCTCTCAGTCTATCTTTTGTCTGAGCATGTCTCTTCTTTATCAGGCCATGCACAAAAGATTAATTTCACAGTTTTTCTCCCTTCTTTCTTTCCTTGCAAGATACAAAGCTCATGAAATGACAGAAGCAAGATAATGAAAACAACAATGCAAGCAATTTTTTTTGTTCTTGCAGGTTGGATCTCAAGATACTTTTTTTAACCTCATTGTGTGCCATCTGTCTTAGAAAAGGTCTGCTCTGTATTTTTTAATACTGTTCTGGTGCTGTTCTGAAGACTACCTGGAAAAAAATTACATATTTAAATCAAGTCATAGGCATTGATTTTTTTTTTTAACTCTTGCTACACACTTAAAGCAAGGGTCCATTTCTAATGGTGACAAGGGCTACTACACAGTGCCCAGACCCCAATTAATATTAATGAGCTCTTGTGCATAGTAAATTTATGTAATCTGATTGGCTCACACAACTTCGCTTCACACTGTCCTGCAAAGTGAAATATATGGGCACCATAGTCTAATTTGCATAGGCATATGTTCCTAATATTAAATAGTCCACTGGGTCTTAGATCACGGGAGATAATTTGGATTTGGGGTGGGGTGGGGGTGGGAAACAAACAAAACAACAAACACACAAAAGTTGCCCATTATATGTATGGACCTAAGTGTCTTGAAATAAGTTATCCAAAATAATTGGCAAAAGTCTCTCCTCTTTCCCCTTATCTATAGCAGGATCAACTGAATTAAAATCTTATCACATATTATGCATAGTTTTGGCTCTGACCCCTACATTTTAAAATGTTTAACATGCCAAATAGATTGCAGAATTATATGCAGCTGAGTTATATGCTTATGGGTGTAGGTCAAGGTTACTAGATTTGCAGCCCTGTTCACAGAAGGGACTATTCTGTTCTTGATGCACCATGTAACTCCCATTAATATTAATGGGAACTATGCAGGTGTATGGAGGGGAGACTGGATCCCTAAGACTGCATGATTTATGAGCTATTTGCAGGATTTACACCAAAGCCAGTTGCAACCTAGGTGTACCCTGAAGAACAGAAAATAGAGGGCCAGGAGAGTCCAGTGGTTTCAACCCTTTTTAGACCTGTGCAGAAAACCTGCCATGCTTTCTTTCTGTGGTTATAATCCTCTCATGAGCTCAGCCAGGCAGATCTAAGATATAGGTCAGATTTCCCAGACCAGCAGAGGGGAATAAAAATCAGGTGGCTTTAAGCTACTGTTGTGGCTTCCCAAACTTGGGGCCAGCAGGTGCCATTTGAGTCATCACAGAATTACAGCTTCTTTGCACTGCCAGAAGGCACTGGAGAATCAGGCCCAGGAATTGCTAGATCAACGACAGCCCCAGCTCCCTACCAACATAGATATACATACCCTATACACAACCAATGCCAAAGGAAATCCTCTCCTCGATGGCAGTAGGCTAATGCTGCCGTTACTTGTTTTGCCTTCGGATGGCGTGTGCAGACACCATAATTAGACGGCAAGTTCTGACCATCAGGCATTGGTCTATTCCCATACACCGATGTACAGAAATGAATGTGCCAGAAGGAGAATAGAGAGGGGCTGAAAGATGAGAAGAGGAGGCACTATAGCTCCGAGAACAGTTCTGGTTGTGACAGGTAAGTGTGCGTCATGATGAGCAAGGCCTCATATAGCTAGTCCATGGAATGTAACTGACACTTTTCTTTATAAGAAACTACTGGTTTGGCAAAAGTTTGTTGCATCATTGTGGTTGTGTCTACTGATAAAGTATTGAATACTTTATGCTTGTGAATGCTGATAAAAATTAATCGGCCTGATTATACAGGCAAAGATAAGACAGACATGAGGAATATAGCTTCTACCTTGACTTTAACTTGCTGGCAGAATACTGTGGGAGACCGTATGAAAAGCTTTTCTAAAGAAGTATGGGTTGGATGAATGGACTATAAGGTGGATAGAAACTGGCTGGATTGTCGGGCTCAATAGATAGTGATCAATGGCTCAATGTCTACTTGGCAGCCGGTCACAAGCGGAGTGCCCCAGGGGTCGGTCCTGGGGCCAGTTTTGTTCAATATCTTCATTAATGATCTGGAGGATGGGATGAATTGCCCTCCCAGCAAGTTTGTGGATGACACTAAGCTGGGGGGAGTGGTAGATATGCTGGAGGGTAGGAATAGGATACAGAGTGACCTAGACAAATTGGAGGGTTGGGCCAAGAGAAATCTGATGAGGTTCAACAATGACAAGTGCAGAGTCCTTCACTTAGGACGGAAGAATCCCATGCACAGCTACTGACTGGGGACCGACGGGGTAGGCAGGAGTTCTGCCGAAAAGGATCTCGGAATTACAGTGGATAAGAAGCTGGATATGAGTTAGCAGTGTGCCCTGGTTGCCAAGAAGGCTAATAGCATATTGGGCTGCATTAGTAAGAGCATTGCCAGCAGATCGAGGCAAGTGATTATTCCCTTTTATTCAGCATTAGTGAGGTTGCATTTGGAGTATTGTGTCCAGTTTTGGGCCCCCCACTACAAAAAAGATGTGGACAAGTTGGAGAGAGTTCAACGGAGGGCAACAAAAATGATTAGAGGCTGGAGCACAAGACTTATGAGGAGAGACCGAGGGAACTAGGTTTGTTTAGTCTGCAAAAGAGAAAAATGAGGGGGAATTTGATAACAGCCTTTAACTACCTAAAAGGGGGTTCCAGGGAGGATGAAGCTAGGCTGTTCTCAATGGTAGTAGATGACAGAACACGGAGCAAGTTGCAGTGGGGGAGATCTAGGTTGGACATTAGGGAAAAGTTTTTCACTAGGAGGGTGATGAGGCACTGGGTTACCTGGGAAGGGGGTGGAATCTTCATCCTTAGAGGTTTTTAAGGTCTGGCTTGATAAAGCCCTGGCTGGGATGATTTAGTTGGGGTTGGTCCTGTTTTGAGCAGGGGGCTGGTCTAGATGATCTCCTGAGGTCCCTTCCAACCCTAATCTTCTATGATTCTGTGTGTATCCAGTAATCATGGACAAGAACAACATACATGAAGTGGGAGTAGCAGGGCAGCGGTACCCACTAGTATACATGATCAACGACTTCATGTTGTCAGTGACCACAGTTCTTAAGAGCTCTGTGAACCAGGGTTCAGGCGCTACTAAGTGCCAACCTGCCACCCACTGACTTGCTAACAGTTGTCAGAATAGAGTGGAACCCTGACAGAGACTCCAGTCCTGGAACCTCACTGGCAGAACGCTGGGAATCCTGATTGGTTCACAGCTTTTATATAAACCTGGTATGGGAACAGGAAGCTGGACTCTGATCTCCTGGTAACCGGACTCTATCTAACTCTGTTTTGCCCTTTGGCTTTGGATTTTTTGGATTCTGACTGACTGACTCCTGCTCTGACCACTAGGTCAGACTGCCCATACCCTGGTTTTGACACATGTTCCTGCATTGCCACATCTTATTTATTAGCATGGGCAATGTAGTATCAGCCGTGCTGGGGCTATAACAAATCTTCCCCTTTATTTTAAGGTGTACAGTGTTATTTGTAACACACTAGGCAAGAAGGATTAGGTGAGTATATTCTCATATTGCATACAAACACACGTACACCCCTGACTATAATGATGCCTGTAGACCTTTCACAATATTTCAGCAAACCCCTTCTTTGTCCCCAAAATCGAGTTGTTTAACTGAAACTCACCACTGCAGATTTCCTAAAGTTACTTTCCATAACAATTTTTAGCATCTACTGTGTTGTATTGCAAACTATCCCTAGTACTTGTATTAAGTATAATCCCTTTGATTTAATTAGGTCTTTCTGCACTAAGAATTACCTTCAATAGCTTTATGATCCTAGTGTCACATCACTTCAGAACTTCTGCAAGGAAAGGAGTATATTTTCAGGGTGGTGTCCTGGGTGCCAGGGCAAAATCCCTGTAGGCTCCTTGAAGCTTAGCCCTCAGTGATGTGTATTCTAACTTTTCCATGCCATATCTCTTTGCAAGTTGAAAAATGCAAAGGAAACGAGCATGTGGCTGCACAAATATGTGTGTGAATCCATGTCACACTTGTACAACTAGTTTTAACCTTGCCAGCTTGTGGATGTGTGCCTACTTCTGCACTGTGTAAAACTGAGGTGGGGGAAGCTTATGAGTGGAGCTACAAACTAACAGTTATTGTAATTTTCTAAGCAAACTATATGGGTAGTTTCCATTAAGTCTAGATATATAGAAAGCATCAGTGGAGTAACTGTTGATTTTACAGTGGAACCTGCCTATGATCAATTTGCATACAGTCAAATTCCATTTATGGTATTTGATGGATGAGAACTGCAAAGGTCATGACCTGATGTAGACTCCACCAAAGTTGAGGAGTTTTTAGATCTGGGAGTTTTGTTAAGCCAATTATAAATGTAGGGGACATCCATGAAATTCTGTTCTGGAGTCTTGCTTAGAGTCTTGCTTCCGGCCTATCTTTGCAGATATTATTGTACCAAAGAAGAAATGCCCCAGATCTCAGTGTACAAATTGCAACTCTGGTTCTGGTTCTAGAGAATCTGCAGATGCTGATCACCTCCTGTGAGGTGCTTAGTTGCTCTGAGTCCTTGTCAGTCAATCAGAGATGAGGATACTCAGCTCCCCACTGGATCAGGTCCAAAATGATATTGTCCTGTGTAAAAGAATGACTTGTCTTTAAGAGGACTCCACTTATAAACTGAATATATATAATAAAAACAGGAAAGCCTCTAGTCGCTCATTTTATCTGCTAAGATGCCTTTAGGCTGACATTCCTGCTGTGAAAGGGGTTATGGACATGTCATATGGGGGTCAGCAGTGAAAAATATACCCAACGTTTGTTATTCTTAAGTCTAAATCAAAAACCTTTTTGCACAATCCACTAAGGGATGTTTTACTAGAAAGCTGAATGTGGTATCAATTATTTCTGTGGACATCCTTTTTGTTATAAGAAGCAAAAGAGGATTGCTTGAGAGTCAATAGCATGACTCCATCTCATATTACTAAATAATGAAATACTAAACTTGGTTTAGGACTATTGCAGAGGCTTCAATTAAATCCGAGGACAGTGTTCAATGAATGAGAAGGGTGCTTAAGGTATGATGACATATTACTGGATATTACATTTGAGGGCAGTGCTCTGTTGCTTTAATAAAAGTGCTAGAGCAGATGGTCATCTGGTGGCATTATTCAGGGAAGACAGTTTATTGTCACGTATTGTTTATGTTTAACTCCCCTATTATTTATATAAATTTATTATGCGTTTTATTTTATGAATTTTCTGTCATTTAAAAATAATAATTGATAACAATTATTTACTAAACAGCTCTGCTGAAGTGGTTAACAACGTAAAGACATCCCTAACCCAGTACTAGATTATAGCACTATTGCTTTGTGTTCTGACCTGTATCTGGTCAGCGCTGCATGAGTTAGTGTAACAGAAGGATGTATTGTGCCTTTAAGCATAATATGCCTGCTGTGCAGTGGGAGTGGCTGAGTCAGAGCCATTTTCCCCATGCAGTATTGTTGCATGCAGAAATCTTTGGGGCAGGGCTGGAGGCAGCAGCCTAGCACTCACTACACGTCTTTTAAAAATGTTCAGTGTATATATCCCCAGTGCTGGACACTAGATGTTAGCAGGAACTCATGGGGTTGGGGCCCTGGCCTGGCCCCCTACAGAAGCTGGATGCACCTCACTTGGGGCTATAGGATACTGTGCGGGCATGTTTGCCATCCGTTGCTTTTTTTGATCAGAAGAGCATTCTTCCTATGCTTGGGGGGTACAGGTGGGGATGAAGTTCTTTCACATCCATAAGCATAGGCACAAGGGTCCGTTTGCATGGAACAATTGCAGGATCTTGGGCGATGAAGAGGCTGGGAAAAAAGCTACCCATAGGGAGAGTGTAATTTCTTGTTTTTTATCATTAGTACCTCGTTGCCTGAGATAACATGAGTGTGTATCACACATACCTCAGATTTAGTGCAGCAAACTGTGTGTGTGTGTGTAATTTCTGAAAAATGTAAATTTCCAAGTGTTTTAAATGGTTGTCAGAAAAATGTCTCTGTTTAGATTTCCTGGTCTGACAAGTCATTGCTGTGACTTGTCTGATCTGATCACGTCAGTCATGTTCTATTATATAAGTGATGAAACCTTGGGTGACTTAACTGACATAACCTGATGCATCACAGCAACAATGTAGCTGCTGTCAACTTAAAAAAACAATAAGGACGTTTGGGAGACCTGGTAAACCCAAATCTGTTTTTGTTTTGTTTGGTTTTTTGTTTTAAATGAGCCCTTGCCCATGGTTGGGGCTACTAGATGCTACCAAAGTAAACATTATAAGTAATAACAATAGCACCAAGCACAAAGAGTGGGGATTCAACCTCTTGGCAATGGATGGTGCTTGACCATTTCTGGATGCATATCTAGAAACCTCAGCTGCCTGAAAGAAAGGTAAGGAGGGAGATCATATGGGCAGTTCAATTCCCACTGAAAGTCAATCGGATGCCCAGCTCCCATTTGTGTCTCTGCATATCTCCCCCTAAAGCCTGAATCTCCTGAAACTATGCACCTAGCAATGGGGTGGTGCAATGACCAATTAAAAAGGAACATTTATTTGTTTAGATCTAAGAAGAAAAGATGAAAAGTCTTTGCTGTTGGTGCTGATTATAGTTTCTACCCAGAGCAGGGGGTGTGCTTTGTGTGGGGAGCTATGGGTGATGTAGCTACAGTTTCTGGAAAATGGAGATTACTTGACTATTTTACCTGTACAGTTTCCTCAATAGGTTTCTTTTTTCACAAATGTGCAACCCTTTAAATAGCCCATGGTGTCTAATTTATGTAACACCATTTATTCACATGACACCATTGGACTAATGCATCTAGGAAATGTACTGTTAGGTCTGCCTGTGAAAGAAGGTATGGTCAATATTTAACTTTATATTGATTATAGCAAGCAACTGACAAACAACTGATTTTGTATGTACAAGCCGAAGAAGATAGTATCAGTCCCTGACACATTAGGACAGCTGGGTTTTCCACATGATCATACAAATTTGGGATCTGAAATGTAATTAATAGTCACACAATGAGAAGACACACTCTTTTCTGTGCCCACAAATCACACTCATTAATACTAATAGGAGTCATCTTGAAAGGTGACTAGACACAGAATCAATAAAGACATAATGGGAGACCCCCATTTTCAGATGTAAAGTATTGAGAATAATTTATATTTCTTAGATTGGTTTGCAGTCTACCCCTGATCACCAAATACACCCAGCAACATTTGATATATTGGTCAATGGAGGCTGTATGATACGTGGTTATAGTTGTATGATACATAGAGTTCTATTTATACATGTCTCCAAGATCAATGGGAGCTGTGTACCTAGCTCCCCTTTGTTGCTTCGGAAATCACACTTGCTATCTATACTTCCTATCTACATCACAGCCACTCTCTGAGGGCTAGTTGGTAGAGTAAAAGTATGACTGTGTTCAGTCAGATGTGTCTTTACAATAGGACCTATACAAAATCACAAGGTGGTTTAACACCTTATTAAAGATTTCCTGCATGACATTTTTAATGTATAATTACCGAGAACTGTTTCTTAGGATTGTAGAGATGCACAGTAATTTTTTTATTGTAAACATAATTAATTAATATTCTTTCACGCCATTGGCTCACTTTCTCTTAAAAGGAAAATCTCATAAAAATCTCTGTGTGTTTGTACCAGCCGTTGCCCAGGTAAAGTAGCAGTCAACCCCCAGTGCTGCTCTTGCTTACAAATGGGTGGGTGCGACCATGCTCCGTGCCAATCAGCTTGGCATATGTCTTGTGAGAGGAGGAAAGAATTATAGATATGGACTGGGCAATCGGTTTGCCAAACATACTGTATATGTCATAGCTTCTTTTTCCAGGGGATAATATAATGTGACTATGCTGTGTGCATATTTGTAAATTACCATATGATGAATACAGTTTCATAGTGCAGCAAACCCTTTCTCTTGACAAAGTGCTTTACCTATTCCCAGTTCTCTCTGGCCTCTGTTTGTGTTAATTTTACACTGAAGGATCAACATGCCCAGGATGCATGCATGCATCCATCTCTCTCTCTCTCTCTCTCTCTCTCCCTCTCAAAGGAAATTAGTGCTTTCCTGTCACTGCAGGTGATGTGAAAAGAGGAGGAAGTACACAAACTGATTTATCTGAAGCTGTCAGCTGTTTTGAGGATGTCGACTACTAAGGGTGTCAGCGCCTCCTCAGTAGTTGGCTGGTTCTGAAGAAGACCCCATCCCTCATTAAAAGAGCACTGAGCTGCACTTGAAAGTGACTTTCCCACTTGTTCTCCTCTCGCAAACATCACAATAACAGATTCTCTGTTTAAAGTGGCATGATCTTCATGCCAGGCCCAGACAGCTTTGTAAAAGATACCTATGCAGTACTTGGTAGTACCAGTATGCTCCCTGCAAGTTTCACTTGGAGGTATAAGCTAGAGACTATCATTATAGAAAATCAGTGTGCCATGTACAATTTCATCCTTTATTTACATTATGTATCACAAACATTTTTCTAGCAATGTAGTTTGAGTCAAACGTAATATCCTACAATGCATCTCTGCAAATGAATATAAGAAATCATGACTGTAAGAATCTGGTACAACTTGAAAATGAATCAGTGTTTCCTACCATAATTTTAAAAGACTCCCCTTCCCTCCTCTGACCCCAGCCTTATGAGAAATGCGGAACCTGAGCCTGAATGATTTAGTAACTCCTGATTTTGCACATTGAGCAGTATTCCAAACAGAAGCAAACCAGAGTATTATCAATACTTGTATGATGAGGTCTAAATAGATTGAAATGATACATTCCCTATGAGGCATCCGATATTCCACATTAAAATATGATATGAAATAATATTTCATATTAAAATTCCCCAGCCAAGTGGGAATATCACTTGGTAATAAAGATGTCTATCCCCATTTAGAGAGGTTGTTCTATTAAAGCATTGGATTGGGATTTAGGAGATCTGCTTTCAATTTCAATTTCTGGCTCTGCCACAAACTTCCTGTGTGACCTGGGGCATATCCCTTAATCTTCCTGCCCTTGATACAATAAAACCCTAAAAGCATCCCTATTCAGGGCAACACTTAAGCATGTGCTTAAATCCCAGTGAGGTCAATCAGTTAGTGCTGTCCTGAGCAGAGATGGACGACAGTGAGGCTTAAGTCCATGCTTTTGTGCTATCCTGAATAAAGATCCTTGCCTCAGCTGGTGATTCAGTTCCCCATCTGTGGAAGGAGGAATAACAATACATTTTGTTGGGTTTAGCACAATGGAGCCCAATCTCATCTGAGGCCTCCATGGTAACATAAATTACGAGACAGTCTATAGGTGATACTTCCTAACCGTGAGCACATCATCCTTGATAACAGCTGAGCTGTCTGGTACATAGCTGCTGTCTTCCTTCCCGAGATGAGAGACATTTTACAATATATCTTTTCAGAGACCCCAAGACTGCTAAATAATAACAAAAACTTTGTTTGCCGCATCCCCAAAATGAGACATCTTACAAGAAATGTCTTCCCTATATTCTCCAGACTGAAAGTTTTGAATGACAGAGAAGGAGAGACGTAGTGCACACGATGTGAAGGTTTGCTGAGATTCACGGACCTTCTGAAGGCTCCTGGAGCCACTTTCAAAGCAAATTCGGTCTGAACTGTATCTTTACCAAACATAGAGAGCTAGCATGAGTCTCTTGCCAAAACAGGTGAAACTCAACCATTCCAAGTTCGGGTTTGGAGTTCTTTTGGACCCCAAAGTCAAAGTCTGCTGAACCCATATGGATTGATACTAAAGAAGCTATTTTCATAACTCCTGGCCAAGCAATTGAGTGTCACCACTCTTTCATACTGAGACACAGTGTTTACGGAGTAAAGTTCTTAGCACTACTCCCAGTAAAGTCAGCAGCAAAACTCCCATGGACTCAATGGGAGCAGAGTTGGGCTGTCACTGAGCACTTCTGAAAATCTCACCCATGAGTACAAAGTCCTGTTCTTTTCCAGTGTTGAACTTGTCTAAAATGGGATGGAAAATGGTTTATGAGCTTGGATGCTGGGCTGCTGTACTACTCCTATCGCAAAGGCACAAATGAATGGCAAGAGAGACTACTAATGCAAGCAGCAGGATCTAAAATGTCGTCGTTGCTTTCAGAACACGTTTTGCAGTTTGCATGAGGTCAGAAGCACTTCTCATCATGCAGATTAGCATCTTGCTGGCTACGGATGCTGTGGGTGTGGCTTCCTTTTAAGTGAAGAAAACTGAAATGTCAAAGATGGGTTTGAGCTGCAAAGTCTGGAGATCAATTCCAAACTGAGCACTCCCAAACTTCTGAGACATTCAGGCCCATACTTTGGTTTGGCCCGTTACAGACACCAGGACCATCCTTTGAGTCATAGCTGGATTCATATTCAAAATTTGGAGATATCTGGATCCAGAGGTTAGGTTAGGGGCCCGCTGAATAATTCAGAGCAGTTCTTTAAAAAGACACTTATCATCACACCTTTTTAAATGCATCCTGGTTTTGATATTAAGGGTGAAAAATCATTTAGGGTCCCCTAAGGTGAGCACTCAGAGAAAAGCTGAAAGAAACATTGTGGTTATAAATCAGATTTTTTGTTAATACATTTTAATTCACTTTTCCAGAATTGATCCCACTGCTCAACAATTTAAAAAACCCATATTGGCTACAACGCTTCACCTCTGACTTAGTGGAACATTGCCTCAGTGACCCCATTATCTACACACTAAATGCTGAGACCATGGTTAACAATTAGTAATCTGAGCATAAATGAAATTGCACAACTGATTCTCTCAGTACACTGGCAGAATAGTAGAAAGAGGCAGCCAGGCCCTTGCAATGCTGGCAGAGAAACGTAGTGCTTTGTGCCAGCCTGCAGCCCAATTTGCAGCTCGGGAAAGCAAGCATGAAAAAGGCCTAACTGTGAATTGCATTAGGGTACTGACAGTGGACCGTAAACATTCACTATTGCCGGTGACACTGCAGCTCAGATGTCAGTCCTACCAGCTCAACTCATTACCACGAAGCTAAACATATCACTGCTACAGCAAAGTCAGAGCTGCGTGGAAATTTTCACACGTGCATGGACAATGGGGCAAAAGAAAGTTTTCCCTCCAAAAGAGGAAGGGGAAGCCATTTTTGTATGAGGATTTTTGCAAAGATGTGTTTTAAATTAAAAACTGTTTGTTGTCTGGAAAACTGCTTTTCTGCTCTTCATAGAGCCACCATCTTTAGCTAGTATGTCTAGCCTGACTTGTTCCAATTATGATAAATGAATATCTTGCATACAGAAGGATGCTCTTGTAATTAAGGCTCTGGACTGGGACTCAGGAGACTGGGCTTCAATTCCCAACTCGACTGTAGCCTCCCGATGTGACCTTGGGCTCAGTTCCCCACCTATAAAATAGGGATAACAACACTTACTTTCTCCCACTCTGTGTCTGTCTTGTCTATTTACATTGTAAACTCGTCAGGTCAGGGAGTGTCTCTTACTATGTGTTTCTACAACGTGTAGCAAAATGGGACACAATCTTGGTTGAGCCCTTGAGATGATACTGTCATTTGAATAGCACTAGTACTTTTAAAGAGCTCCTTAGCTGGTTTTCTTGCTAATGACTGTGTTCCCATGGAAGTTAAGTGCTTGCACATTCCCACTGACTGTGCTTCTATGCCTTTCAGAGTGTGCTCCTATACATACCAGACTACAGAAGAGCTCCCCCATAGGTGAATGGGAGGCTTTTCAGTGAAGATGGTGTTTTCAGTGAACACGATCTAGCCTTAGAATCATAGAATCATAGAGTTGGAAGGGACCTCAGGAGGTCATCTAGTCCAACCCCTGCTCAAAGCAGAACTAACCTCAGTTAAATAATCCCAGCGAGGGTTTTGTCAAGCCGCATCTTAAAAACCTCTAAAGATGGAGATTCCACCACCTCCCTAGGTAACCCATTCCAGTGCTTCACCACCCTCCTAGTGAAAAACTTTTTCCTAATGTCCAACCTAGACCTCCCCCACTGCAATTTGAGACCGTTGCTCCTTGTTCTGTCATCTGCCACCACTGAGAACAGCCTAGCTCCATCTTCCCTGGAACCCCCTTTCAGGAAGTTAAAGGCTGCTATGAAATCCTCCCTCATTCTTCTCTTCTGCAGGCTAAACAAGTCTAGTTCCCTCAGCCTCTCCTCATACGTCCTGTGCTCCAGCTCCCTAATCATTTTTGTTGCCCTCCGCTGTACTCTCTCCAACTTGTCTACATCCTTTTTGTAGTGGGGGGCCCAAAACTGGACACAATACTCCAAATGCGGCCTCACCAATGCCGAATAAAGGGGAATAATCACTGCCCGCGATCTGCTGGCAATGCTCCTCCTAATGTAGCCCAATATGCCATTAGCCTTCTTGGCAACCAGGGCACACTGCTGACTCATATCCAGCTTTTTATCCACTGTTACCCCCGGGTCCTTTTCTGCAGAACTGCTGCCTAGCTCGTCGGTGCCCAGTCTGTAGCTGTGCATCGGATTCTTCCGTCCTAAATGCAGGACTCTGCACTTGCCCATGTTGAATATCATCAGATTTCTTTTGGCCCAATCCTGCAGTTTGTTTAGGTCCTTCTGTATTCTATCCCTACCTTCCAGGGTATCTACCACTCCCCCCATCTTAGTGTCATCTGCAAACTTGCTGAGGGTGCAATCTACCCCATCTTCCAGATCATTAATGAAGATATTGAACAAAACTGGCCCTAGGACCGACCCCTGGGGCACTCCACTTGTGACTGGCTGCCAGCTAGACATGGAGCCATTGATCACTACTCGTTGAGCCCTATGCTCTAGCCAGTTCTCGATCCATTTTATAGTCCATTCATCCAACCCATACTTCTTTAACTTGCTGATAAGAATACTGTGAGAGACCGTATCAAAAGCTTTGCTAAAGTCAAGGTATATCACATCCACCACTTTCCCCACATCCAGCCTTCACAGCCTTCACCCATGGAGATTTGGGGTTAAAAACTTAAACAGGCAAAAGTGTAAAGAAGGTAAATGATAAAACAATACCAGACACCACCTTTGTTTCTGATTGGATTGGGCATCTTTCTCACACTAAAATTTGAAAAGAATATGGACTGTTATTTTATAGAGCTATCTATAGACTGGAAGAAATTCAATGGCTCATGTTATACAAGAGGTCAGACTAGGTTATCTAATGGTCCCTTCTGGCC
Source organism: Emydura macquarii macquarii (assembly GCF_026122565.2). Taxonomy (NCBI): domain Eukaryota; kingdom Metazoa; phylum Chordata; order Testudines; family Chelidae; genus Emydura; species Emydura macquarii. Next base: position 35,671,872 of record NW_027132813.1, on the reverse strand, counting down.
TTCAAATCCACAAATCTAGGAAAATCAAAGAAAAAAGAGGGATTGCATGTTTTTATCCAATTAGCTAGTTTAGAGATGGAATGAGACAGCAGCAGAGCTGAGATTGCAACTCAGGAGTCACCTCTTCCCAAGCCTGTATTCATTTTTCTAGGCTTTCCCAGAGACCTTTGACATTAGGCAGACATTTGTTTCCTATCTTGGCTTCTTCAGTCTATTTCTACCGGTGAACAAGTCACATCTTGCCACCTTTGTCAAACCAGCTCCCAGCTCTTTTTCATTTTCCCTCATTTGTGGTCTTTTAGGTGTAGCTGCTCCCCTGCAACAATTAAATATCCTTAAAGTGACAAACACTTAAAGACCTTCCTATATCATGCTACTACATAGCAGATACACAATGAACATATTACAGACCAAGAAACATAATCACTCAGTGGCTATTGTTTTCACCAACACATGTGATCTAGTTCAGTGGCTCGTGGTGTGATTAACTTCAAAAGCAGTATTTTGAATTGGATCCCTCCTGTGAGCCTTGGTGACTCTCCTAGCATTCCCAGATGGATTAATATTGAGTGTCTGTCAAATGTGGTCTACCCCTTTTTTGGGACATTTGCATCACTGTGATATTGTGTTGTCCTGTTTTTTCATCCTGTTATAACATAGCACAACAACATGAAGATGTAATGTGATCAGATTATGACTCTGTACCACAGTGTCACAATACATTTGGGACTGTGCAGGACAGATTTGCCAAAGTACTCAGCACATTGGGAAACGAGCACTTTTGAAAATCCAGTCCAAGTTCTGGCTGCTACGCACTTGAAATTCTAACTGAGAGCTGTTTGGAAAATCTGGCCCTTTAATTGTCCTGCCACGCAGCCATGTAGGACATGGGCCAGACCCATAAGAAGTCTTGGGAATTTCAGGATGTGTGGATAAACTACCCTCCGACACGGGCATTAAGAGTGCACAAAGCCAGCCCTAGAGTTAGTGGTTACGTTAAAGAAGCAAATAAAATCGGGTGGGCTCTAAAAGCAATTCAGGCTGTGTTAGCACAAACCTTTAGAGATCTCAAGCCAGCCAGCTTTCCCACTGATTTTATTTTAGAGCCTCATACACTAACACTAAACACACCACAAAACAAAACCCATACTGAAGTTTGAGTTTGAGAGCTACAAAATTCCCCCTTGTATAACAATTACGGAAACACACAGACTAATTGACATTGTGGTGCAACACTGTGAATATGTGAATAGTATTCAATAGCTCTCATAATTCCTAATTTTATTGCTTGTGGATGGGTAGTTTAAATGTTGCGTACTCTAGGCTGAGTACAAAGCATACACAGTACTGGCTCCCAACCATTTAAAAACTATTTTTCCATACCCTACAGGGCATCTTTGGTTTATTTACCTAGCACATTGCTTTGTTTGTTTATATCTTAGAAAAGAGCAAACTGATTTGTCTCTTGCTCACTGAAATGAAGGAACACAGTCATTTACCTAGAAGAGAACAGAAATTTTTACTTACGCTCCCCTTGGGGCAGATCCTTAGATGGGATAAAAATCATAGCACCATTGATGTGAACACAACGATGGCAATTTACACCACATGAGAATCTGCCCCCTTGTGCACTATGTTTAGAATAGGTTAACTCTTTCCCTCAGGATCCTTTTTGGGGTCCCACAGGAAAACAGAGTTTTCTATCCCAGGTCATCTTTTGTATACTAATAACCGCCAGTAATCCTAGGGTAATATTTTTAGCACATGGATTTTGTCTGCAATAGTTTTATGTCTGATGGGGAATATGTATTTTAATTTTATGTAATCTAAACAAGTTTTTAATTAATAAATCTAATCTATCGCTCTCTCTTTCTAACCCACCATTGTATTGGAGTCCATCTTAGCCTCTGTGTGTGGGAAGGGAGAAGGCTAGCAGAAAAGGACATTATTCTTAGTTTGTTTTCCAATCCTAAAGAGAGGAATTTTATTTTAAAATCCTATCTATCTATCTATCTATTTATCTCCTTCATTGGAATACATTGCCTCCAGTAGAAAATGCAATATATTGTGTTTCTGTTTTTTCAGAGAAAATCTAGTTAGATCAAGGCAATTTTTAGTATACAAATTATATGCTTTTTTTAAAGTTACAGTACTCTATTTGGACCAAGACCGTGTCCTTCTTTTTAACCATTAATCTTACTTTTGGCCCTAATCCTCTCTTTACTACAGTGAGATTTCACCATGTGGTGGGAAAAACCCTGTATTAGATTATAACATTTTATGAGTTGTCAAATAAATGACATTAGCCACCTGACTGAGAAGTAAAACCTTTGTGGTGTCACATAACAGGTTAGAATGGGCTGGTAAGCCCTTGTGAAATAAACAAGGTTAAAAAATAAAAATAAATCCCTCCAAAATATATATTTCCACCAGTGGATATATCCCTCCCTACTTGTTAAACCAGTGAGGGCACTTTTTAATTATATATTTAAAGTCTTCCAAAATCAGAAAGGTCTCAAATTTAATTGGAATGGAAAATGCTAACTAATTGGCATCCAAATTTGATTTGCTGCAGAAATCTCATATTTGTTTGAAACACAACACTGTGTCTTGGAACACAAGCCCAGTCCTTCAAAAATCATACACGAGAACCATGGAAGAATCAATTAAAGTTGATTTGGCAGATCTGTTTTTGACAAATATAAAGAAAATCTCTGATTAGGCTGAGAAGAAAAGAATCCCTCTTTCGTGCTCTCTCTATTCTTTCCCTCTTTAAAGGCAGTAGATGTCAGAAGGGGGTGGGTAGTGATATGCAAAACACGGCCTCCATAACCAAAGTAGCCTGCAAAATTAGGTGTCAGCATGCAAAGCTTATTGATGTATGAATGCGGAAAATGAAAGCCGGCAGTAGACAGACGGGGCTAAAGGTGAGACAGCCACAGTGAGAGCAGCTGTACATCTACGTCAAGGTGTTGCTATATGAGCCTGCTTTTTTCTGGAGGGCCACAGCCTAACAAGCTATGCTTGGCCATAAAATGATGAAACAATACAATGTAGGCACGCATTATGTGAATACCAAATAAATTGAGTTGGTCCCCCCCTTCAGAGTATGCCTGTGTATTCATTAATAAATTCATATTCCGAGTTTTCAATAAAAGAAGAAAATGCAGTGTAAACTGGAGTTACTTAGTGACACCCAGCTCATTGCTTTTTATTGTTGCTTGCAGCTATGAAGCCTTCACTGTGCACTAGTAGAATTTATTACTGTCTTTGTGGCAAGTTGGTGAAGTGAGCCTTTTGAAGAAAATTGACCCACACTTCATGAATATGATGAAAAATGCCAATAACACTACAAAGACAAAGCTCTTGACATTAGTGTGCAAAGAACTAAGAGGCAGTAATGAAAGTATTGCAATTATAAATCATTATACATCCTTCCCAACCAATGGGTGCTGGGCATTTTCAGACCATGGTGAAGTCCTCTTATCTGTCCAGGCATTCTGTCTTGCACTGTGGTGGGATATGCAGTGTGCTGTTCCATTATCCCTCTCTTCTGGAGGGGAAAAAAAGAAAAGCAGGTTAAGGACCTGATTCTGCAAATATCACCCTTAACTCCTTTTGTATGGCTGGTGAGATTGCTCAGAGGAAAAAGACAATCTTGTCGCTAAGGAACATGACTGGAACTCAGGAGATCTGGGTTTGGGACTTCCTACGTGACCTTGGGCACAAGTCACGTCACCATTCTGTGCCTCAGTTTCACCATCTGTAAAATGGGGGTAATAATACTGCCTTTGTTTGTCTTGTCTACTTATATTGTAAGTTCCTCATGGCAGTGACTGTCTCTCACTGTGTGTTTGTATAGTGCCTTGCACAATGGAACCCCGCTCTTACTTGACACCATTATAATGTGAAAAATAACCATTGTAAATAATAATCAGCACCTTTCAGGAAGTATTTTTGGGCCAGCATCTGAATGCTAAAAGAAAACAAGAAGCACCAGGACATGGAGAAACTCTCAACTAAATGATTGTTCTGATGACTAACAGCTATATCAAATAGAGGAAAATATCAAGGGGAAAAACAGTATGTTTTCTCCTCCCAACAGTTGATGGCAAAGCACAACTAGGAGAACAAAGAACACAAAGTATAAGACAATCTGGGCTGTACAAATATTAAAGACAGCAAGAAAAGGTACTTAGCCCCATGTTGAACATTTGTCACCTTCTGAACTTGTTACTCGGCAATCAAATTTTACCTGTCACAATGACAAACTGGAAATGCTAAGCCCTTAGTCTGTGTGGCTATTGAACGCTCTGCTCCCATATTTATTGTAGGAGGTGCTCAAGTTAAAAAAAAAAAAAAAAAAAAAAGCAGTGATTTATTATAAATTAAAACATGACAGTCATGGGTATATCTTATCACATCAGAATATTGGTGTCACAACAAATCAAATTAGCTTTGCAGTTCTCATGCCTACCATACAGCTCTTAGGAGCTGACTCCTATTAATTAAGAACATGACTGTTAGGTCTTATGGTCTCAGCCTTTTGAGAATGGCATTTGCTAAGATAATCAAGAGCAAAGGAGAGGGGTCCTGCACGATGCTTTGAACTGAAGAAAACCCATTTATGGTTCCCCATTTGGAACAGTGCTCCTGATTTAACTCCCACTGAACTTTGTCACCAATGAATTAGGACTGCCCTGCACTCAAAGTGTAGCACAAGGCTATATTCTTAGGGCTAGATTAAGGCAGTCTAGGGCTATAGAGACACTGCCCTCTTGGTCCTGATCCAAGCCATGGCTTCACCCCCGCTTTGAGTTCAGAGGGTGCTCAAGCAAGAGCCAACTTCTGAGCTGGTGGGAGTCCTGCCACCAATCCTCTTTGGGCAGACCAGGGCCTCTCTTGAGCACTACTGTCTGTCTCTAGGTGAGTTAGGGTATATGCCTGAGGAGTGAGGACTCAGTAGTATTGCCTGTCGCCCGAAGCATTCAAAAGTCATGAGTCAGGCCTAAAAAAATCATGAGGTTGACTTTAAAATCATGAGATTATACATATAGTGGGTTCTTTTCTTTATCCTTCTGGTCTCTGAGTCTTTAAGTTACCCCCATTTTCCAGATTTTTCTCTGCAACAGTGAGGGCTAGAAACTCTCTTTTGATTTTAAATGAAAACTGAGATTCTTACCTACCCTCAGACAACCCCAAGAGCTGGAGCTTTAAGAAAAAAGACCAAATATCACAAGACTCACAGTGATGAGTTGGCAACACAGACTGTGTGTGGAGAGGTCCTTCCAACACCACTCGATCAGAGCCACAATGGTGAAACAATGGGGAGGATTCCCTTCACGCAGAGCTCTCAGCTATGGTGGTGTTGGTGAGGGCCCACAAGGCAATGGATATCGGAGTTCATAACTAGGTAAGGCAAATATCCTTGGATTATGTTTTCAAGGTTTGCATCACAACCAGAAAGGGTAGCAACATCTTTTTTTTCAATGAAAGCTGATGTCATCACAAGACTTCAGGAAGTGGGATGCTAATTATATGCCGATGGGGTCCATTATTTAATCTGGTCCTGTGCTTCAGCACTTTAGGGAATCTTGGGTGCCTTTTGTCTAGAGAGGAGAAAAGGGTAGATTAATCTATCTATTTCCATTTTACAGATGGGGAACTGAGCGACAGAGAGGCTAGGTGACTTGTCTAAAGTCACAAAGGAAGTCTGCGGCAAAGCAGGGAATTGACCCTACATCTCCTGAATCCCAGGCCAGGACAGTGCACTGGACCGTCCTTCCTCTCCGAGGATTTAGATATGCCCTCAACTACATATTTTATTTATATAATACTGTCTGTGGAGCAAACATGAAATGGTATCACTTCTGGCTGTGAGAGGAGAGCAAGTCAGAGGAGCTACTGCAGGTGTTCGAACTAGTGGCGTGGGCCAAGTTTGTTAAATCAGTCCATTGAAACTTCCTGTTCTGTGTTATTACTAAAGTGAAGTTATGGAAGCGACCCTGTGCCTTAGGAGGACTGAAGGGAATGTATTTTAATATCATTTAAAATGTTTTGTATGTCATTAAAGGTTTACAGTAAATTGCAAGAAGAAAAGAGAAATATGTGAAGAGGCATCCAGGCAGCAGTCTACTGTACAATGCATAAATAAATATCGACATGGCACAGGCTTCACATCCACAGCCATCCATGCTTTGAAAGCCACCCAAACATTAGAAATCATTTCTTATGCTGTTCAGCTTTGAAAACAAGCCTGATGCATCTTCAATCCAAAGAACTGAGAGAGGAAAACAGGCGACCGAATCAATGATGCAGCTACATAAATTTGGCAGGAATAAAAGTACAAGCAAGAAAAAGAGAGAGACTAGATCATCCAGTTATAAAAGGAGAGCTGGCCAAATATCAGGAGAAAGATTAATTGAGGGCTAGATTAAGTCTTTATGTTCAGAGCTGAGAGAGGGCATCCGAGATGTATGGCTCAGGTGCACCCCACTGTGACTCAGTCACAATTCCTCCCTTGCTCCCAGTTATTGCGTCCTTTAAAAGGGAGAGGTTTATTTCCATTGCCTATGTGGCAAAATGGAACCAATAGTTTGCCAATCCCTACCCCTCTCTGCCCATACCCTGCCCACTTTCTTTCATGCAATCTGGAGAGGAGGGAGAATGCTTTGTGGTAGGCTGTATCCAAGATTCAGGTATGCTGAATGTCGGCATGAGTGGGACATATTCCTCCTCACTCCCCCACTCAGCTGAGTAAGACATGGGCTCAATCTAACCCTAACTAAACTATTGGGTGGACAAAAGCAAAATCTGTCAAATAATGTATTGGACCAGCTTTACTGAAAAGGCTGAAAGAGAGAAAGAGTGAAAACACAAAGAAAGGAGGAAAATATGATTTTGTTCCATAGTCTCTTAGGTTGCCCCACCTCAAAAAAGATATATTAGAATTGGAAAAGGTACAGAGAAGGGCAATAAAAAGGATTAGGGTTCTGGAACAGCTTTCATATGAGGCGAGATTAAAAAGACTGGGATTTTTCAGATTGGAAAAGGGACAACTAAGGGGGACCTATAAAATCATGATAGAGATCTATAAAATCATGAATGGTGTGGACAAAGTGAATAAGGAAATGTTATTTACTCCTTCACATAACACAAGAACCAGGAGGCACCCAATGAAATTAATACACAGCAGGTTTAAAACAAACAAAAGGAAGTCTGTCTTCACAAAACGCACAGCCAACATGTGGAACTCTGTGCAAAGGGATGCTGTGAAGGCCAAAACTATAACAGGGTTCAAAAAAGAACTAGATAAATTCATGGAGAATAGGTCCATCAATGGCTACTAGCCAGGAATGCAACCCCATGTTCTGAGTGCCCCTACCCTCCGACTGCCAGAAGCTGGATTGGATGACAGGATGGATTACTTGATGATTACCTGTTCTTTCATTCCCTCTGAAGCTCCTGGCATTGGCTGATGTCAGAAGACAGGATACCGGGCTAGATGGACTGTTGGTCTGATCCAATATGCCCATTCATATGCTCTTATGTTCTAGGTCTTTGCTGCTCATTCCTTGTTTATATGACAATTCTCTGAATTTCCTTGTGAAGGCATTTTATAACCCATGTCTTTCTCCAGCGAGGTATGTCGTATATTATATGGAACAAACATTGTGGCCCAACTTTCAAACTTGGGTGCATAGTTAGGATTCTGCATTTTGATACAAATCAGCACTTGTGTGCCCAAATACCCAGGAGAGCTGCCCTCCCAAAAGCAAAAATAACCTCCAGGCCTGATTCTGAAAAGTGTGACTCTTCCTGCATATGTGAGGATAAATCAGATAGTTGACGCAGAGTCCTACATATGTCTGGCAAGCTTTAAAAAAATGCTTGAACTTGTCAGCCTTCATATAGCTCTGAAATAGTGCAAATAATTAAATGGCAGTTGATTTGAGATGATAGATTATGGTTAATTATACCCAGAAATCCAATTTTGAATTTCTAATCATATCTTCACTTCATAAACAAGGAAAAATATTTTCATATCTTGACATGTTTAGTATTTGGACTGGACCATTTTATCGATCTATAACTCCTAGAACTAGATTATCATGTAACCATATCTTGTGAAAATCATGCATGGCATTACTCTTGCATTTCTGCATGGAAGAAAAATGAAACTGGCCTGATAAAAGCCCATTGGAGTCAGTGGAAAGACTCCCATTGACTTTAACAGACTTTTGATCAGCTCCCTAGACTGTTCTTAGATTGTCTATAAATTGATGATGTGCTCAGCTATGGCTGAAAATGAGATATTTGCATTACAGTTAACCAATGGCTCCTGGGTGTTTGACTTGTCAGTTCTTATGGACGTGAACAATTCCTGGTGCATCATCTTGCACTGAAGTGAGTGAACACTGATTTCTAAGAGACTGAAAGAATATAAGACTATCTATGTTTATGGCATATTTTCTAGTAAACAGTAGATAGGATTCTAAAGTAAGCCTTACAGTAGTTAGCGGATACTAAATGTAAAACAATGAAAGAGGTAACCCATTCCAGAGTTATTTTTGGTCTTATAAATTATAGAGAAAAGGACTCCCATTATATATCACTGGTGAAGGAGATCTCGAACTTAAGTATTTCCCCCATATCTCTGTAAATAGTGAAATTAAAGAGATTATTGAAAGGTAGAACCAAAAAGATTTCAAACAATTTTATTCAATGCCAGCTGTTTAAAGAAAAGATAGTACAAAAGAATGAAGAGGGTTAAAATTAAAAGCTGTTTCTAAAGTCTGCAATAATAATACAATAGACTAGTGGTAGCCATAGGCAGAATTTACTGTCCTTGGTCTAGTGAACCAGTATTAACCCTTCGAATGTCCCAGATGGTTCTGTATATGTGTAAAGTGTCACTTTATGTGCCTATCTATGGATGTATGCTTCCTGTCAGATCCCTCAATTAATTATAATTGTCCTGCCTTTTAAGATATAGCCCTGGGCTTATCTAGGGGGTGTGGCACTCATGGGGTTTTATTTCAAGCCATATCCTACTGACTCCAAGTCAGTCAATGGATTTTACTCATCAATATTTAATTACATGAGTGTATCTTCATTTTTTTTTAGGTAATTTCTCTATACAGCCAGACAGGTACATTGTCTTCATGGTATGCATTGACAACAATGAAGGCAATGCATTTCTAAATGTTAGTATCTAGGAAATAGTTTGGTAGACCACAAAAATCTCAGCACGTACTACATGCATTTGAAAAATGGGCATAGCAAACCCTTTGTTCTGAATATGAAAAGTAATGACAGGAATCTTCCTGGGAATTCATTACCTTACAGGTATTCATTGCCTTAGAAGCAGCGTTCACCAAGGCCATAATACATGGGAGTAAATTGGTTTTATAGCACAGGGGTAGGAGAGACATTTCAAAGCAGAGGCAACATGTGTGTATGGGGGTAGGGGGTGTGTGTGCATGTGGGGTCATGTACTTCTCCACCCCCCAGATTTGTTGCTTGGCTTGTACTGAGCATGCTCCCACAGACTGGGCATGCTCAGTAACATCTGCTGAAGCCACTGCCTTCACTCTGCCCCCCCCAACTATCAGCAGGTACGGGTCATCTGTCTGAAAGAGTCTCTTCCTTTTGATATATATTTTGTACTATTAGTGCCTTGGCACAATTTTGGATCACTATGGATCAAGAACCACAACCTAGATTTTCTATAATTGATGATGAGGAAAACTAATTTTAAAACATTAGGCTATCCTTCTGCTATGAGCTACTTTTCCTGGTGAAAAGAATATATCACCGTATTTCAATTACTATTTTAGGCTGTGTGAGAGAAGTGTAGCTTAATGGTTAGGTTATGAGACTAGGAGCCAGGAATTCTCCAGTATTAATTCTGTTTTTGATACTGACTCTGTTTGTGGCCTTGGCTGGTCATTTAATGTATTGGTGTCTGAGTTACCACACGAGAGTCCTATCACAGTTGGGACAGTGTGAGGATTAAATAGCCCATGGCTGTGATGTACTTTGAAGTGGCAAAGCAGTATATACATGTTAAGTAACAGTATTTTAAAAGTTAATAAAAAACATTTTCTAATTTCAAAGGGAGTGGTTGTGGTATAATACTAGCCTGACAAGGTAACTAATATGACTAACTAGCCTTCAACCTTGTGGCTAATAATGCATCTAGTGGTCATGTTATACTCACTCTGTTCACTCATCAGAATCTACATTAACAGAACATTAAAGTTATGGCAACCAACGCCAGCCTGTTTTCCAGTCAGAGGCAAACTGAAACTACTGGAAAACACAGAGATCCCTTGTGATGGAAAAAGCAGCTTCTGTAGTTAAAATTTTCTATGGTTAGTTAGTCCATAGAACTTGCTTTGTTGCTGATAGATATGCAGGTAATAAAATGAACAGACAATTTATGGATACAGAGTAATCTCGTGGTGTCAACTGGAGCACAACTCGTGTTGCAGCTAGCAAAGGACCTGAAGGGTAGCAAGAAGGGTTTCTACAGGTATGTTAGCAACAAGAAGAAGGTCAGGGAAAGTATGGGTCTCTTACTGAATGGGGGAGGCAACCTAGTGACAGATGATGAGGAAAAAGCTGAAGTACTCAATGCTTTTTTTTTCTCTGTCTTTACAGACAAGGTCAGTTCCCAGACTACTGCACTGGGCAGCACAGAATGGGAAGAGGGTGAGCATACCTCAGTGGTGAAAGAACAGGTCAGGACTGTTAAGAAAAACTGAACATGCACAAATCCATGGGGCCAGATGCAATGCATCTGAGGGTGCTGAGGGAGTTGGCTGATGTGATTGCAGAGCCATTGGTCATTATCTTTGAAAACTTGTGGTGATTGTGGGAGGTCCCGGACAATTGTAAAAAGGCAAATATAGTGCCCATCTTCAAAAAAGGGAAGAAAGAGGATCCGAAGAACTACAGACCAGTCAGCCTCACCTCAGTCCCTGGAAAAATTATGGAGGAAGTTCTCAAGGAATCCATTTTGAGGCACTTGGAAGAGAGAAAGGTGATCAGGAACAGTCAGCATCAATTCACCAAGGGCAAGTCATGCCTGACCAACCTGATTGCCTTCTATAATGAGATGACTGGCTCTGTGGATGTGAGGAAAGCAGTGGACGTGATGTACCTTGACTTTAGCAAAGCTTTTGATATGGTCTCCCACAGTATTCTTGCCAGTAAGTTAAAGAAGTATGGGTTGGATGAATGGACTATAAGGTGGATAGAAAGCTGGCTGGATCATCAGGTTCAATGGGTAGTGATCAACAGCTTGATGTCTATTTGGCAGCCGGTAACAAATGGAGTGCCCCAGGGGTTGGTCCTGGGGCCAGTTTTGTTCAATATCTTTATTAATGATCTGGAGGATGGGGGAGATTGCACCCTCAGCAAGTTTGCAGATGACATTAAGCTAGGGGGAGTGGTAGATACCCTGAAAGGTAGGGGTAGGATACAGAGTGACCTAGACAAATTAGAGGATTGGGCTAAAAGAAATCTGATGAGGTTCAACAAGAACAAGTGCAGAGTCCTGCACTTACGACGGAAGAATCCCGTGCACTGCTATAGACTGGGGACCGACTGGCTAAGCAACTAAGTTCTGCCAAAAAGGACCTGGGGGTTACAGTGGATAAGAAGTTGGATATGAGTCAACAGCGTGCCCTGGTTGCCAAGAAGGCTAACAACATATTGGGCTGCATTAGTAGGAGCATTGCCAGCAGATAAAGAGAAGTGATTATTCCCCTCTATTTGGCACTGGTGAGGCCACATTTGGAGTACTGTGTCCAGTTTTGAGACCCCCACTTCAAGAAGGATGTGGACAAATTGGAGAGAGTCCAGTGGGGACAAAGAAAATTATTAGGGGATTGGAGCACATGACTTATGAGGAGAGGCTGTGGGAACTAGGGTTGTTTAGCCTGCAGAAGAGAAGAGTGAGGGGGGATTTGATAGCGGCCTTCAACTACCTTCAACTAGGCTGTTCTCAGTGGTGACAGATGACAGAACAAGGAGCAATGGTCTCAAGTTGTAGAGGGGGAGGTCTAGGTTGGATATTAGGAAAATCTTTTTCACTAGGAGGGTGTAAAGCACTGGAATCGGTTACCTAGGGAGGTGGTGGAATCTCAATCCTTAGAGGTTTTTAAGGCCTGGCTTGATAAAGCCCTGGCTGGGATAATTTAGTTGGGGTTGGTCCTTCTTTGAGTAGGGGGTTGGACTAAATGATCTCCTGAGGTCCTTTCCAACCCTAATATTCTGTGATTCTATGAAGTTGTGCCACTGGGTTGAATGGAGTCAGGATTTTACTCCTAGTAGATAAGTACCCTTATATTCAATGGAAGCGCTATAATTTTCTAATATGCTTTAGCAGGCTATAGGAGAAAATGAATAATTGAGACATGGAGCCTTTCATGGGCCACTTGTTTGCTCCATCCAATGTCAATGATAATTCTAGTTAGCAGCTGATGGATATTCCATTGGTCTCATTCCACAGGTGCCCATATCACAATTATAACTGCACTGAACTTTTCAGTCTCAGCAAAATGGCCTTAGATTGAATGGATCTCTCTAATGCCCTGTCTTTAGGATATGCAAATACCACTCACCTTCAGAAGTGGGCAGACCTGAAACACATTGATACAAAAGCTTGTGGAGCCAGAGCTCATGCTGTGCCTTCTTGATACAAGAAGAAACTAATCTATGTATGATTCACCACTAGCACCCTATTGCAAATCTAGAAGAGCTATGGGAAACAACAACGTGATGAGGCAAGGAATAAAATGGACATTGACTACAATGAGCTGACCAACAGATTCACTGAGAAACTAGTTATAGGAGCTTAATACAGTGACCATGATTATTAAAACAATAGGTCATTGCCTACCCAGCAGAGAGAATTGCTAGGGATTCCATGTTCTGCTTCTGGTCAAAAATGCGTAGGACAGAATCACATGTAAGAATCCATAATCCACATAAAGTGTAGCTGTTAGACCACTTCCCTCTGACCCCCCTTCTTCAATCAAGCCATGCCATAGACATGAACAAAGGCTGGAGGTTACAATATCTCCTGAGCCTGTAGCCAAACGGGCTGATTATTTTCCCTTCCAACCCCTCCCCCACACCTAAGCATATCTGACACCCAGTCATGCTGCCTGTAGCTGCCAGGTTTTCCTCTGTCAGTCCTCCAATGAGGGTCACTGAGCACAGAGAGGTAGCCAACATAGCCACATTTTTACGTGGGTTTAAGTCTGCATGGGAGAGTGTTTTTTCTCTTCTTTCGCTGACCACTCCCTCAGACCACCTACATTTTCTTCAATCAATTGGCACAGATCAATTGGCAGCTTTCTCCCGAGGGGGGGGGGGTGTGTTGAGGTGAGGAGGCAGGTGCCTTTCCTCTCCCTTGTGGCTTTCCCACTGATTCTTCTCCTCTTCACACTGCAGCAGGGGAGGGGAGACCCTACAGAAGAATCTGTGAGAAACAGAAAGGGAGACTCAAAGCAGAGTATGGAGTTTGGGGAATATATTTTGGTCCTGTGACAGGCAAAATGTTTCCTCAAAAAAAAGACAGTTAATCAGTGTGTGTGTTTCCAGCATTGGTATTTAGCAGTGACATGTGGTTTTGAGGGACATGCTGAAGCAAAGTGGAAGTTGTAAAGCTGGTGATGGAGTATGTGATATTAATGATGGTTTGGCGAGAGAGGAAAACATCTGCGTTAAGAAACAGATGGAGCTAGAGGATGCAATGGGGTTATAAGGAGGTAGAACGAGAATGGGAAAGATGTGGTGCTAGCAGGACATAAAATAACCAGAACAAATCTATGGTAGAATAAAAACATCAGGGTTACAAGAACATTTTGAGATTAGTCTGAATTCAGCACTTTTCTGCTTCGGCACTGATTAGTATGCATGAGAAAGTTCCACAGCGCTAGCCAGTGCTACATCATCTAGTTGGTTCTTACCCACTCTCTCAATTATAATACTATATAAAATGTGACCAACAGTGGGATATAAGGTCTAATGCTACGGGACAAAACATATTCTTGACTCTGAATGGGAGCAGTAGAGTACAACCTAGTCAAATAACCACTATGTATAGTTAACACAGAGGCAATGAGTGGAAGCAAACTTGGCCGATAGATATCGTGCAATATTTTGTGCCAAGAGGAGGTGACTGGAGAGGGAAGTTCTCTGGGAGGAAGAAGCTCCTAGTGTATGTGGCAGTGGCTGTAGGCATTATGTTTGTGAAAGCTGGGAACAGGTACAATGCTACTAAGCACCCTGAGGGAGCACATTCACTACTGCTCTTTTCTGCGTCTTTTCAATGGTGTAGCATGCACTCCTTCCAGCCAGGTCACCCACACAGAGGACGGCGCCATGACCATGTCTCTGTCTCTTGGCCAGGACTGACAAGATGGGGGGGAAGGGGAGACAATTTTAATGGGTCCAAAATTCAGGGTCCCCCCAAATGTCTGTAACTGGGATGAAACTGGGGTGGTACATTTCTCTCTACAGGCCTGCCCCCAGCCAGACGTGCCTCTCAGGGATTAGCACAGGGTGAGTTGGCCCAATAAGGGAAATTTTACTCAGTCTCACCTGTGCCCGATGTACCTGCCTGAGCCGGTGACTATGAACCAGGCCTGCTGGGAGCCATAAGAACAGCCTGTGTTCAGTCTATGGGAGAACTGGCAGGAAAAGCAGTGGGAGAAGCTCTCTAGGAGCTGAGGTGGTGGCTGGGTCTCCTATTGCTGGGAAGTTTTGTGCCTCAATAATTAGGGAGAGTGCAGAGCCAAATGATGTGGCAGCACTGGGGGGAGGGGAGGTTGAAGTGGAGAGGGAACTTCTCCTGTCCCCAGGTCCCCGGGACACTGGTAGCTATAACTGAACCCTTTTATGACTTTTCAGTCCCTCTCACCTCCAGGGTTAGACGAGGCTGGGAGCAGAGATGGCTGGAAATTTTCTGACAAAACAGAGTTTCATTGGAAAAATGCGGATTCTTTGAACCTGGAATGGTTCATAAAACCATCTCGGGTTCAATGAACTTTTTTTGTCTCACTGGCAGGAGTTCAAGGAAAACCTGCCTGATTTCCTGGTGCGCTGCTGGGGATCCTGTGGTGCTGGCCAGTCCCACTACGTGGACTACCCTGGGGCCAGGGACCCTGGGGCTTCCAGCATCTGTGGGTCTGGGGCAGACCCACCATTCCAGGGCTTCTAGACTCCTTGCCATGGAACTGGGAGCTTGGGATACCCAGCTGGGGCTGGAGCTCTCAGTCTAGGCTCCTGGCTCTGGAGCAAGGAGCCTGCAAGCCATGAGAGCTCTCAGGAGATTCAATTCAACCAAGGATGAGCTCCTGGCTTCACCTGGAGCCAGGGATCTCAGGTCTTCCAGACTTCATGCCACAGAGCTGGGAAGTCCTGGGATGGGCTTTCCATGTGTACTGCCTCCGTCTGCGAACCGCAGGGCTTTGAGACTCCTGGGCCAGCTGGCTCCCGGGGTTGCCTGACTCTCAAGCAAGAATCAGGTCAATTTCAGTCAGCAGCTGCTGGTCTCAAGGAGCATTTTTTTTTTTTGCTTTTTGGAAAACTTTGAAAAATGTAGTTTTGTTGTGAATTGGAACTAAGCCAAATTTCTAAATATCCTAATTTCCCGTGAACCAGAAATCCTGAGTTTCAGCCAGTTTTAACCAGGAGGGCTGCAGGAAAAGCTTGCTTTGGACGAGAGGATATCTGCAAAGGCATCTGAAAATCTCCACCAAAAGTCAAAGACTACAACAGGAATTCAAGACTGGATGTTTTTCGAAAAGATATATGCTCCAGGAATTATTTTGGAAAAACTCTGTGGCCTGCGTTGTACAGAAGGTCAGACCAGATAATCACTGCGGTCCTTTCTGACCTTGGAATCTATGAATCTCTGAAAAAAAGAAAAGAACATTGCACTTATAATGCACAAATATATGATCTTTCTAGGCCTTGCTCCTTTGGAAATCTTGAAATACATGTATGTTACAGTCCTCTTTTCCAGGAATGCCTTTTGTAAAGCTGTGTTCCCTCTAGCAGTCAGCTTCTCTTTATTTTTTGAAAGAATGTATTTAGGTAGGAACTGGCCTTTACATCCAAAGGCAGCAATGGCTATCAGTCAATCTATCAGTAAACCGCTCATGAAGTTCACTAGACAAAGGGTTAGTGCAGCTAGTACCACAATAATGTAGAAACAGAAATATTACAAAGTAAAGGCTTATAAAATAATAAAAATTCTACTTAGTTCAGATACCTCCCAGTGCCTTTGGCAAAATACCTTAAGCATTCCACATAAGGCGGGCATTGTCTTTATAAGATGGCACCTCATAAAATGGTATTAAATATCACCAACGGGGCTTCATATTTCATCCAGCAGGGTTTAGGCCAGACATGTTCTATATCACACATTATTAGAATGACATCTGCTTTGCAAGTTGTGTACCCAGGAGCATACCTTGATAACTCATTTCAGCACTCATTCTTGAGGCTTCTGTGCCTTCATAATACCTAATATGTTTAACTCATTTTGAATAGAAGTCTAAAGCCTGTCGTGGCCCTCTGGCCAAAACTGTAGCTGTCAGGCAACAGAGCCAGCTATCAAACATTACTCATTTATCATTAGTGGTGATGCAGCTGTACAGAGAAATGTATCCACTGAAGTGAAGGGCTGTCAATTGTTCCCTGTATAATACTCTTCTTCTCAACAGGGCATTTCTCTATGGATGTATTGCGATTGCACTTCACTATTTTCCCATAGCATAGAATTTATAGTAGCAAGGAAAACGGGTAACATATTTTCATTTAAATGGTTCTGCCACAAGGTGAATAAAGGGATCATCAGTAGGATCTGTATACAGGTATATGCAGTGCAATGTTTATAAACATTATATATGTAGGAAGCGTTTAGAAATATAACATACAGCTGGATATGAGTATTTAAACATAGGTATACGTTCAATATTAAAAGCTCCGCTTGCTCTTTATTCACCTATTCTATAGGAAAACTGGAATGTGCAAGTTAATCTAGTCTGCTTACAAAACTCAAGGCACATGCTGCCTTGAACTTCTCTATCCTGATCTCCAGTCTCCAGGGAGGGAAACCGACAGATTAAATCTATGTGAGAGATCTCACTGCAGACTCCACTGCCTTTATTCACAAAGGGAAAGTACTGGATTGCTTACAGAAAGCATCACAGTTGAGGTAGTCTGTTCAGGCTGCTTTGAACCATTGCTGCACCCAAATGTTTGTACACATGCATTATGAAGAAAGTGCAGCACAAATGCCTGAATTTTTATTTGTTTGGTTCTATGCAAAAGTGAGATACAGCAAAGGGAGACCGACTCTCTAAGAGCAGGAATGCAGCACTGGGTTCTGTTTCTGTCTCTTCTGCTGACTCAACATGGGTCTGATCTGAAGCCAATGGGACTCTTTCCATTGACTTCACTGACCTTTGGATCACACCCTGGGTGACTCTGACCAAGCCACTCAGGTCAAAATTTTCAAAGTTGGATGTCTAAAGTTAGGCACCTAAATCCCTATTTGCCTAATAAGGGGGCCATGAACATGGGCATGCATATTTTAGACTTCTGGTCTTGACTTCTCTGTGTCCTTGTTTCCCCATCTAAAAAATGAAGATGATAATGACGTGTCTGTACAAACTGGACCATTCCTTTGTAATATTTCTGTTTCCACATTATTGAGGTAGTAGCTGCACTAACCCTTTGTCTAGTGAACTTTGTGAGCAGTTTACTGATAGACTGACTGATAGCCATTGCTGTCTTTGGATGTGAAGGCCAGTTCCTACCTAAATACATTCTTTAAAAAAAATAAATAAAAAGAAGCTGACTGCTAGAGGAAATACAGCTTTACAAAAGGCATTCCTGGAAAAGAGGACTGTAACATACAAATATTTCAAGGTTTTGAAGGGAGAAAGGCCTAGAAAATAATGTGCATTATAATTGCAATGTTCTTTTCTTTGTTTCATAGATTCATAATTTCCAAGGCCAGAAAGGACCATAGTGATCAGATGGTCTGATCTCCTGTTCAACGCAGGCAGTACAGTTTTCCTAAAATTATTCCTGAGCATATATCTTTCAGAAAAATATCCAGTCTTGAATTCCAGTTGTAAACTTTGACTTTTGGTGGAGATTTTTGGAAGCCTTTGCAGATATACCAAAGAAACAAATGTAATTGCTTAATACAAGAGAAATGGCGAGAGCTCTCTCTCCCTCTTTTTCTTAATTAATTTATTTTGGTTTAATGCTATTGTCACATATAAAATTTCATTCTCGTTCAGTTCTGTGTATTTAAAAATGAGTGCAGAGTGTGAGAGAATATTCCAGCCCACTTTTAGATATCTTATTCGCGGGGGTGTAAGGACTGAGTTAACAGCTGCATGAAGTTAAAGACCCCAGTGAGAGATATATTTGAGCTGGATGCTGAGTAGTGTAAATTGGCAGAATGTTCCACTGGATTCAGTTTACACCAGTAAAATGTATACACCAATATAACTGTATAATTGTTTATTCCCTCTCTATCCATGTTTTTCCATTTTGCCACTCACAGACACACCTCCTCGGACAGGGCAATAAGCAGCACTGTAGATATTTAATTGTGGAATAGCTTCCTGATGTGCCAGCTCAGCAATACTTGGTCATTGGGGATTTAATTCTGTGAGGTGTATCTTGCACTTCTTGGAGGTCCTCTCTAGAAAAGATTCTCCTCTGTTCAGTCTGGGTCAGATTTTATAAGGTGCTGAACATCTTCAGTTTCCATTGAGGTCAATGGCAGGAGGAGCTCAACACTTAGCAGGATCAGGCTGATGTGACTACTTCAGAAGATCCCCTCTACTGAATAAATAATGGGTCTAAGGAATTCTTCCTTTGCCTGAGCTCTGGGGGGCAGCCTTTGTACAATTCGCAGCTCAAAAGGCAGCACTCCAATACAACTTGTGGTTCTTGCTCTTAACGCTAACTCGCTAGAGTGGCGAGCACCCCATTAACTTTTTTTCAGGCTAAGTGATCTTTGAGCTGTAGTAGCTAAAGATTCTACTGATTCGAGGAGCCATTAAGCTAATTTGCTAGTAACTTTTTTGCCCTTGAAAAACTCACTATCCCCTCCAAAGGCGTTATCCTCTGAGTCCAAGGTTCACAGATATTCAGATTCATCTTCCTTTATACCATAAACATGCCACATAGATATAATCCATTTGGAGTCTGGCAAGTGATAACTGTCACAGGCAGAATGGGTATTGAGGGGCCCACAGTTAGACACTAACAGCATGGAAGGAGCCTATCCATCCTGCTGAGATGATCTGTCTCTCTCTCTGCCTGTGGTTTGTATCACATAAAATAAATTTTCATGCCAGAATAAAACTCAGACCAAATATTCTGTGCGTACTGCCATTGTGTTTCAGCCTGTATTTCCTACTTTTGTTTTTAAATGAACTTAAAAGAATAAA
This sequence comes from Emydura macquarii macquarii, assembly GCF_026122565.2. NCBI lineage: Eukaryota > Metazoa > Chordata > Testudines > Chelidae > Emydura > Emydura macquarii. Next base: position 35,652,370 of record NW_027132813.1, on the reverse strand, counting down.
AAATGGTAAAGCACAGCTTTTGAAAGAAATGCGTATTAAAATTTTCTGAAAGTCACTGCTCAGTATCTGACATGTCCAGATACATCTGGTTATGTCATGAAATATCAGCTTGTTGCAAAATTTCATGATAAAAGGTGACAAATCATGTTGTAAACTGTTTAAGTCAATGTTTTTGTTTATCCCACAGTGTATTTTGTGCAAAATTACCGTTATATTTAGAATTTCTTACCTTTTCTGCCACACAGTGAAACTCGTGGATTGAGGATATCAAACAATGAGGCTCAATATTTGGGGCACAAATGCAGGTCATACAGCAAGTCAATGCCAATATTTACAAAGTGCCTTTCATCCTACAGCAGAAATATGTTTTTAGAATAAGGCCCTACAATAGAGGTTGTGATTATATTACACTATTCAGATAGGACTAGATCATGACGTTAGCCACAATCCTGCACTGGGTGCAGCACAGTGCTGCCTGGTCCCAGGAGGCATTTTACCTCAGAGAAGCACACTGCCTCCCAGAGCTCCATGCTAGTGTCAGATGTGGATACGGGTAATTTGAAATACCTATTTGAGAGTCCCAGCCCGTGTGGGAGTGGAAGTGGGACTCCGTAATGGAGATCAATTCAGTAGCAGCCCTTGTGCTCCCCTGTGCAGAGGACAGCATTGATGAGTGGCTTTTGTGTAAGCCATGCAAAGGGAGGAGGCTCCTTACATCCTCTCCATCTTCACAGCTGCGTAAGGGCCAGCCACAGTCCAGCTCACACTGCAGTGTAACATGTCCGTGTCCGGTGGCATGGCTCCACCCCCCCGCGCCCTCCCCCACGAGAAAGCTCATAAACTAGTTTGCAAATCTGTTATTTTAGCTGTACAGGTGGCTTGTGTTTATAGAGTTTTTTAACTCAAAGCTCATTTCCTTAAAATCTGTCCTTATGTTCACTAAATTCCACACAGTCCCTGTTCCAGGTTTCATGATGATTTTATCTCCCCCCCCCCCTCTCTTTTTCCTTTTTGCCTGTATTGTTGCAGCAGTCAATGGGAAATACACAGAAACAGGAGATTAAAAATGTAAATTTTATAAACTGAAATCAAAGGTCCTAAATCCTTAGCGAAGAAAAGCCAACATAAGTACAAACATTAAAAAACATACATAAATAGTACTTCAAGGCTGATTGTGTTAAATAATTCAACAGTTAAGTCATAAGTGTTCTTAAACTTAAGTATAAAAATGCCCTTGACAATATTTCATAGCCATGCATTTCTTTAAAATATTTAGCATTCTCATTAAAGAGAATGACTTTATTTTATATATTAGTTACACTCCTGCTTGTTAATATGAAGGAATTGAGTAGCAAAGAGCATTCTTATGTATATAAGCAAAAGACAATTTACATATAAAGTTGGACAACTATTCACTTTTTATTTATTCCTGGATCATCTACATCCACACACAGCCATCCAGCATTTAAACAAATTTGTTCCTTAAAGTGTAATATTAATATTTCCTGCCCAAAATGTCATTTGCTAATGCCATCATGAAGACAGGTTCATTCAAAACTACATGGAAGTTCTTGCCTTTGAAAGACTTAATGAACCTTACATTTTTTGAATACTGCACAATGTAATGCCTATTACATATTCATTGCCAGAATGGAAGATTTCCTTTAACTCTGAGCTTCCTGGTCTAGTTCACTGTAAAACATTGTCAAAAGTCACAAGAGACTTTCACTGAAAATTGTGACTCTTGATAGCAGGATGTAATAGGAGGGTTTAGAATAGAAGAACCAGTGGTATATGGGTCCAGTGGGAATAGTTCTGACAGACAAATGGATGGATAATACAATTTTTGACATAATGGGATGAAAAAGTTTATGCCAGAAAGAACTAAATTAAAGTTATTACTTTAAAGAAATTCTAAAGTTTTCAAGATCATCAGTATTACCTGTGTGTGATTCATTTTACTGCCTCTATGCATAACAGATTTTTAAACAGGGTTGTTGTCAATTGATTTATAAGCTTACTAACAAATCTGCAATAAAATGTTAGTTACCTCCTTGGAAATACACACAGTAACATCATTTTACACGGTGTTTTTTGGTTTGTTTTAAAGCAAGCCCTGTCTAATCAGTTTGCTTCTCAACTCCCTTCTGTAAAGAAATATGGAAATAATGTTCAGAGTTTTGTGCTGGAAGAGGAGAAGAGGTTATAAAACTCTGTTATTTTGCCCTTTATATTTTGAAGATGCTATCACAGGTTTGGAAATTAGCAGCAGGTTTCGAGCTCTCATTGTCCTGATCTTACAATGGCCACTGTATATATGCAGGTATCAGCCCATGTAGAACCCATTGTAAGATCAAGGCCTTAGTTAACTGCCAGGCTGTTTATACATACTATCCATCTTCCTGTCTATATAACATGTGTGTGTTTAATGTGGGCAAAGGGTTGAACTGCCCATCAAGCACGCTTCTATTTATGAGTAGATGCCTGGATTTGACCACAGGTCTTTAGAGATGGCTAGTGAACTAAAAACTACTATGGCCCAAAGCTCCCACTTTATCTATGTTTAATTTTAGCTGGCAGGGACTAGAATTAAGCCAAAGGCTAAAATGAAGTAATCTGGGTGATGGAGACAGGCAAGTAGAATATTTTTTTTTCTGATAATGACAAAGATGAGAAATTGGTTGGCATAGAATACCGAAGTAAGGCTAAATTTAGGTTTACCAGATGTCCCGATTTTATAGGGACAGTCAAGATATTCAGGGCTTTTTCTTATATAGGCACCTATTATCTCCCTACCCCCCGTCCCAATTGTTCACACTTGATATCTGGTCACCCTAGCTAAATTTGAGATTCAGAAACCGGTCACCCCTGATGCCATGCTGCCGTCTGAGTGGTGCTGAGATGTGTGAGAGAGCACCAAGTAAAGGTGACTAATTACACTGTATTATTCACTCTTGCTCATTAGATTTAGTGCAAAGGTTTTACTTTATATATATAATTAAAAGCACAGAGATGTACTGTAATAGATAACTTGATGTTTCTTACTAGCAGGTCAGTTCAGATGGAATTCTCATTGCAGGTTACATTTGTGAAAAATCACATTTTCATGGGCTCCCAACTTCCCATCCTCCAGAATTATAGCTTTCACCTTACAGCATCTCAAAAGCCCCAGAGAGGCAATTCTCACTGGCAGAAATACAAGACAATATCCTGCTCTGATACAGCTGCTATGCACCACTCCTGTGGCACAATGGGACAGCAGAGCCACATTAATGGTCAGATGGGGTTTCTTATAGCATAGGGGACTTCCAGTCTAGTGCCTCCTTAGTGCAGGGGTCATATCAGGGACATAGTTGAAGAGAGGGAGAGGGCTGCCAGGAGGACGTGGCATTGTGTAGTTTCACAGCACTGGTGGGACGTCAGCTGACTCACCATACCATACCTTCCATGTACATCCCACTTGTTCTGTCAGCCTGTGTGTGTGTGGGGGGGTTCATCCACTTTCTATGCCCCCCTCGAGAGTGATTTTCATTTATACCTAGAGGGAGCAGTTCTCAACTCTCTTACGGAGAGGGACTGTAACTGTCCTTGGCATAGGTGTTGGGCACTCAGATAGAAACACTCCTTGCGCCCTTTCCTCCTTCTTCACATACACATCCACTAGTTTCCAGGACAGTCTGGCAACATGTAACCCTCGATCCTCATCACTGAGGGAAATACCTTGGTCCCATCACCCCTCCCCTGATGGTGTTACTCACCACTCAGTCTCATGCAGCCACGTAGTACTTTGCAGAGTGGCAGTGAAATGAATTCAGCTATTTAATAAACTTTGGCTGGGATACATAATGCATTATCTCTTAGACGTTCTATCTGCCCTACAATCCTTGTATTGCATTTGGATCAGTAAATGAGCCATTAGGCAAAGATGAACAGAAAGGTAGAGGATTGGTTTTATTGAAATTATTTATATACGAGAAACACATGACTTGTCAAATGTCTCTTTTATGCAGAAGACACATAGCAGCACACACTGAATCTCCAAAAGGAGGAGAGGAACAGGTTAAGTGCATCCACATTGGTGCGAATGAAATCAAATATGGGCATAGTAAAATATCCTTTCCACAATGAAAATTGCCATGCTGTTCTAACTGTGAGTATCACAAAAGCCACTGCTTCTCTACAATGCCCTGGAGCTGCACAAAAGGATTGACTGGAGAAGCACACACTAAATGGAGTAGCACTGAGTATCTACTCCATTTCTCACACAGGTTGGCATAACTCACAGTGGTACATCTGGTGGAATTGGATGGCATTTATCAGGAAATAATCCAAACGTGGCATGCCAAAACCCTAACATAAAAAGTACTTGTGCCTCATGTCAATCATTCACCCTCTGACAGTTCAATAAACATCCTTTCTGTGACGGTTTTCAACAACGCTGATACCCAAAATGCAGGAAACAATGCCAGAGATGGAAATGACAATGCTTCTGTGAAACATCAAAAGGGAGGTACACAACCTGGCATGAATTTTGCTAAGTGTTGCTTAGCAATACATTGCACGTAGGCCACCGGAATGTCAGCCTTAGTTGCAAAGGGAGTGACAGTCACACCTTCACTAAAAATCCATCCTTACGAAAAAAAATACAAAAGTAGGGAATTACAGCATCAGCAGGAGAATAAGATGCCAGGGTCTCAATGTGCAGCTCTAGGCTTCCAAAAATAATGTACCTCCCCACTCATCAACACCAAGAGGAGATCTGAAATGGGAAGAGACTGATTACATGTTCATCTCCCTAGCATGTAACAGGACACATCCAGACCCAAGATGGATTTCAGATCTTAGACCCAGGCTCAGATCTCAGACCCAAGATCTACTTTCATAATTTCTTTGAAAGTAGTGCAAGGCAGACATCACTCAGAGGCTCTTAGCAGGTTTGATCCACTGGGTGCCTTTATCTTTCTTTGCTCCCTGATGATCAAAATGGACCGAACTCTGTCATCAGCTGCATCTAGCTCCTGCTGATATCAACGGGACTCACGTGCATGCAGAATTTGTATCGACTGTTGAGGTTTAGATGAGGAAGAGGATGCAAAGAAAGTAGAAGTGAAAAGAAGTTTGCGGAATCAGGATACATTTGCCAATGTCACTTCTCATGAAGCATGAAATAAGGACAATCGTTTAACAGCATAGTTGTTGGAGACTGCAATACTTCTACATAAATAGCTGTTTTTTGTATGTTTGTCTGTTTTTTAAATTGCAGCTCACCTGCAGGAATGAATAAGTTCCAAAATGCATAAGAAAGCCAGAGAAATGCCTGGTGCTTTGTATTTCTAGCAAACCAAACCCTACAACTAAACCTGAAGGGTAAAGATAATAATAAAAAATAAGCAATACTTTTATACAATTAGTATCACCATTTTCCCACAGATGTGGACCGGAGGCACCGAGAGGGAAAGTGACTTGACCAGTAGGCCAATGGCAGAGGTGGGAACAGACCTGAGGCTTCCTCACTTCCAGCCCTACTGATCCAAATCTGGCAACTGTGGTTCAGAAGATCCAGATGAATCACCTATTTTATCAGTCCTTACTTTGCGCAAGCGCATTAGAGAGAGAGGACCAAAACACGCATATTAAAATCTGGATAGGGACTATCCCCAAAGTTGGGAGTGTTTGGGTAGAGAAATCCAGTTGAGGCCCAGAGTATGTGAGCTGCACATCTGTTTATTAGTACTGCAGCTATACATTCAGGGCTAAATAATGATTTGGACTAGGAGTGAGGGGGAATAGGGACCTTCCTTTACACTGACCGGTGCTGCTGGGTGGGGAGGGAGGCATCGGAGAGTGCCAGCACATCTGCATTGCCATGGAGGCATTGCTCATAAATTACTGCTTGCCTAGAGCAAGGGAGAATCAGAGAGGGAGCTGGGTGTGTCTGAGGGTAACTCTGGGGCAGTGCAGCTAACCTACCACCCCTTCTTTGCTCAAGGCAGTGCCTAAAAGGACAATATAATCCAGAGATACTATGGTAGCCTAGCAGGTGTCCTAGCAATACCACTGATTAGATACTGCAGTTATAGAGACAGACAGATGGCTATGCACAAAAATCCTGAGGCGTATAGATTCTTATATACCCTTATGACAGTTTTGCAGAGAGAAGTGCTAGCTAACTCTATCAGTGCTTCTGAGCCTAGACTTGTTAATTGGCATTACTTCTAATTCCCAGCTATATTTTAAGGCATGAACCTAAGGAATTTTAAAGTCGTTATGTGGGTGAGGGACTGATAAAAATAAATCCTTCAGGTTTGAAAGTGGCAGAGAGGGACTAAAAGGTGTTAAGAAATTCATGAGTTTTCAGCCAATTGGTTCAAAAAAGCATCAGGTAGGACTGAAAAAGGTCACTGAGAGCACTCGGGTTGCTCCTTTTATCAGCTTTATGCATCACATAAAATAAATTTAAAGCGGTTTAATTTAACACTCTAATTAGTAATAGGGTTTTTCATTTTGTCCTTTTAACTGTATGTGAAACAAAGAAAAAGATGTAGAGCCAAATCCAGAACTGGACAAGTGAGCAAAGTAGCACTAAAGTCAGGGAAGTGGCCGCACTGGATTCAGTCCTTGGATACGAATGCTGACATTGAGTCAAATTTATTCCAGAGGCAACACAGCTGAAGTAAATACAGTTGTACCACAGATGAATTTGGTTCTCCAATATTAACAACTCACTGTAGAGATCATCCCTAGATCTCTATTTGCAGAGCCTGAGAGATACAATTTAAAAAATTCTTCTCATTAATCAAACAGCTGGGAAAAAAACAGTGAAAAATCTTAAGTAGATCTCAACAAAACTCTCTGTGCTTTCACTTCACACTGATTCATGCAAACATTTTCTTCAGTTTCAGCCCAGTGGGTTCACACCTTGAATTTCACTTCAAGTTTCTTGTTCAAATGAACTGAAGATCTAAAAGCAAACTGCAGTCAGAAGGACAAATCTTTAGCTGGTGTAAATCAGCATCGCTCCACTGACTGTGCTTTGGCTATGCTGATTAGCACCTAACCTCCGAGTTCCACCTTGGTTCACATCTAAAATGTGCAAAACCACAAATTTTACAAGGATGAGATACAAAACCATAAACTGGCCCATAGTGACCTGGTACCAAAGTTACGGGGATGGTATCTATAACAGGAATCTTTAGCAAATAAAATATTAGGTCAAATGTTTAAAACGTGGGTGCCTACAGTTAGGCATATAAATTCATAGTTAGGCACTGATTCTTTGTGATGTGGGGTTTCCCACTGCGATTGTTTATGAAATCAGTGGAGTTACACCTCAAAATTTTTTAAAATTCTAGATTTCCTGAAAGGAAACCAACATCTGTTTAAAAAACAGTTTGCTTTTAAAACCAACTTTCATTGATCAGGGCACATTTGTAACCATTTTTATGCAGCTACGCAAAGGAATAAGGGGGTAGAATGTGCTCAAATACCCCATACAGTGTGTTGCAGAACTGAAGGGAGAACCACTGATACCCCCTCTCAAAATAGGTGGGTGGGGAGAGAAGGTTCATGGGCAGAGAGGGGGCTGAGCCTTGACTCTGTGATCCACCCAACCTGGTCTGCTAATGCAGCTAAACTGGTACAAATAGGGAAGGTACTGGGGTGGTACAGATTATTTCCTCTCTAAAGCAAGGAGGGAATTGTGATTATTCTTTTGAGTCACAATATGGTCCTTGGTCTGCTCTTGGACTGTGCAGGTATGTAATGCCCCTTTACTCAGGGCATGAGATAAAACCATCATCTAGATCCCAGTCGTTACAACAAACTACAGTTAGCTAAAGATTCTTATTAAGATTTTAAAAAATCAGATGTAATATAGTGCAATGAAATACACAGGTTTTGAAAATATAAGCTCTCTATGGACAGCCCCATCAAAACAGCAAGTACATTTTGCCAACACAATATAAACAGAAGTTAAAAATGTTTGTCATTTGTCCTCATGGATGGCAAATCTCTTCCCTCCCCTTTGCTCCTTTTTTTTTCCCCCTGGGGAAAAAAAAAAGTTCTTCTAGTTTTAAATGGTTTTGCTATTTATTCAACTACGAAGCTTCACTTTGTAAGGAAGTTGCATGAATGGCACAGATCTTATAGTTCTGCAGCTTTCATCCTGAAAAATACACACTGAACCAAACTCATTCCACAGATTAACGCCAATGAAATCAACTGAATTTGAGTATGGCTGAGCTTTGCCTCCAGCCCCTGACTGGATGGCTCAGAGTACTGGGATCCAGCTGAAGTCTTTCACTTCTTGATTACTAGTTCAAATCTAGCCCACGACTGCCAAGATGTTCATTACTATCTGAAACTATTTAATGACCTATCTCAAATGAGAGTAGTGGTGACTTCAGTCCTTTCCCAAGGTACAAGTATCCCCAGCTCCAAAAAAATACCTCTCCCAGTGTACATTTTTTGGTCAGACTAAGTAAGCATGGAGATAAAGGTGTGAAAAGGCATATAGAGTGAACCATCCCCTCCCCATGAAAGCTGATCCTTCTAGGTCATGACCGAGGCAGTGAAGGAAAACTGACACCCTGGCCCATATTATACCTGGGCTGTAGATTAATAGAGGATTTCTGTCTCTAGAGCTCTCACTGTAGCTCTTTCATGAATACTAAATTCCCTCATTTTATGATAGTTATTTTAAACTTCTCTCACTACTAGAAAACATAACTTTTCTCATGTCTCTGCAAACCTGTGTTCAGGTCATTATTTGAAATATAATGATGAAATACTGAGGTTCAGATCACCAGCTGGCGTGAATTGAGGTTGCTCCACTGAGGCTAGATGAGGAGACGGCCCTGAGTTATAAGAACATTTGAGTTCAAAGATAATTAACTGTAGTGAGATTTTCTTTATCTTGCATCTTGAACCTCAATTCAGGATACCCACGTTCAAGGTGCAATTTAGCCTGACGCCCATCAACCAAGCGGGTTGGGTGCCCTCAAATTTACTAAGTATCACCTCAGGTTCTACATATTCTCCAACTTTCGAGCAGGCTTTATATGCTTCAGAGGCTTGTAGATGCTGAGTTGTGTCTAATCTGACAGCATCTGAGATTAATTGTAAGGGTTTTTCTCTACCCACCCACAGAGATAAATGCAGAGAAACCAATCTGGTAATTACCCTGAGTCCTGGTGCACTTCTGAATTGTACCAGGGCCAGAATAAACTAGGACTAGGAATATTTATCAAAAGACAGAACGAACATTTACATTCACTCCAGCTGCAACAGGAGCCAGATTTTTCCCTAGAGGGGCAAAGACAGGGGAGAGTTAGGAGAAGGGTTTGAGAAGGGGAATCATGGTCTTGTGGTTCAATTGTGATGGAAAACATTACAGGTGGTGAAGTTAATGGAATAATGTTGTAAATGGCACAGTGAAACTGTTCTGATGGTTTCACCCATGCTAGCTGATTCATTTAATTAACTTTGAGAGAAACTGCTACAGTGTTTTATCACGCAGCCCCATAGTGTCAGACATCCTAGACTAAATCAGCAGTGTTTATTCTGATCTCCATTTTTCTGCTGTGTGTTTAAAATTTGGTATTGAAAGATAGATACAAGTGAAGAAGGCATCTCCTAAAGCAGAATGGAAGAGGTACAAGGAAAAAAAGTCTTTTTTTGAAGGGGTAGGGGGTCATTTTTAACATACAGTTATAGGTATAGTATGTGATCCATTCTTCTTTGTCCTGAAGGATAAAGGATGCGCTGGAGGGTAGGGAGGAGATTCAATTTAAAGCAAGCTCTTTTGCAGGTTATCGGTAGGTAGAAAAGTGAAAAGCGGCATTGGCACCTGTTAGTGGCCATTAAAAACTACCATGAACTGCTAATCTCTGATCATAAAAAGGCCATCTGCTAATGCTCAAAGGTCATTAAGATACCAGCCGTGTTTACCCTGTGCTTACTGGCTAGGCCAATTGTTTCTAAGAAAAGAGGGCTTAAATGGTTATTATGGTGGCGCCTGCTAACAGGACTATATAGTTAAGGATCTATCAGCATTTTCATTAGAAACCCCTGCTTTCAGGGCTTTATAACCCAGCCATTTAAAAAAACCAACAACCTCCTAACTCCCTCTGGATTGTAAGAGGTCTTGTCAAATTTCAAGAGGAGAGTGAATTCTTTTTTGAATTTTTTTTTTTTAAAGAAATCAGTCTGGGCTCATTTTAAATTAAGGGAATTCAGAAAGATTTGTTTTGGATGCTTTGGCTAATGCTTCTTTAACTCAGCCATGGTTGTGCTTTTGAAAGTAACAGTTTATTGGGCATCAATTTGTCACAATGATTATTTGTTATGGCAATGTTAATTTTTTTTTCTTTTTGTGAATAAAAATTATCAAAGATGCATCTATGACTCTCTATGTCAATGGAAGCAACACAGATGCATCTGAGAGTAAAATGTGTCCCTCCCTAGGAATAGTCTCAGGCATCAATAATGCACACAAATAGCTACTCTTTTTCATAAAACTTTTTATGATGTATTCAGACATACAGTTCTTACAGTGTGCATGTCTCCTGTCTGTTGCCTCCCTCCCCCTCTCAGTTAATGACACCAGGCATGACATCTGATTTGTCTGCTTCTCCTGATAACCACACCCAGACCTGTATCTAGAATCCCCTCACAGTTCTGATCCACCAAGCCATTGTCCTCTCATTCAAATGTTTCCTTAAGACTCACTTCATCTGCCATGCCCATGAGCTCTGAGCCAACAATAACAATTTTTATAGTAAAATAATTAACTGAACCATCAAGATTTGCATATGCCTAAACTGGGAAAGCATGTGATTGCATTACTTTTACGGGCAGGGACTATGTTCTGTTTTTCTGTAAAATGCCTAGCATTCTATGAGGTGCTGGCAGTTAAATAAATAAAAAAATTAAATGCTGATCCTGCATATGTCTTCATGCAGTCAGATCCAAATGTCCTTGTCTTCAGCAGAGGTCTGTGCAGATGTAGGGTTCTGTCACCTGGACAGAATCAGGCCCTGATACAATAAAACTTAGGGGGTTGAATCTGTCCCTGTGCTTGTTCAATTTGTTTATTACTTTTTGGACCAAAACAAATTTGGTATGCCCCTATGGAAACAGTTTTCCATGCAATTCTTTCTATTTTTATTGTGCTCTTCGTCTACTGCAAAACTCTCCTAAAATAACTATGGAAAAAGCCACAAGCAAACCTCTACATTAAAGAAGTGTTAGGCATCTGACTTAAGAACACAAAAGCAACTTATGTAACTGTAAAAGACCACACTTAACCCATCCATTGTGCCTGATAGTGTCTCCAAACAGTGGGGGATTTTACATACCATCTGTTCCATAATACCTAGGCACAATGGGTGGGTTAAGGAGAGAACTGGAGACTGAACTCCAAATTGTCTTGATTTTGAGTCAAACCTTTAAGGTTACATTAACATCATTTTTGTGGTTAAATGGAACTATCAAAAACTTAAATCCCTTTTTGGTTCTGAGACTTCCCAGAGAAAAAAGGAGATATTGCTGTTCACATTTTTTATCCTTCATTTCTAATAATGACAGCATCTCTCATAAAAAGCCTGCCTTTTATCTTCTCCAATTGACTGGCTAGCTGTACCCTCATGTTGAAAAGTTCTGAGTAGATTGCAACCTCTTCCTAAGCAAAGTCAAAGTGCCCTCTCTAGTCCTCTAAATGAGAAGTCTGTCCACAGCACCCGCCCTGAAATCTCTGCTTGTGTGAGCATAAATTTAATCTTTTGCTTTCAGCATAAGACTAAAGAAGAAACCGAATTTATTGACTAATGGAAGCTCCTTCAAAACTTGAGATGTTTACAGATTAGTCTTCTCTGTCTTTTGTTTTGACTGGTGCTTCTCTTACACTTTAATTTTTATTTTAGTTGTCATGAATGCAGATTGGCCCTGGTAGTTTTCATTGGCATGCATGGTTTGAGTGAGTTCTTCTGATTATTATTATTATTTCTATTCTTGTTGCACCTCGAGATCCCCGCCAAGATGGGGGCTCCATTGTGCTAGGCACTGTACACGCAGTATAGATAGAAAAGCCAACAATCTAAGCAGACAGGACATGTAGAGTAGGAGAAAATAAGTATTATGATTCCCATTCTACAGATGGGAAACTGAGGCCAAGAGAGATTAAGTGACCTGCCATAGACAGTATATGGTAGAGCAAAGAACAGAACCCAGATTTTCTGAGTTCCAGTCTAGTGCCTTAACCACAAGATCATTCTTCCGCTCCTTGTTCCAGTTGGTTTCCCACATAACAAATAAATCAAATGCTTCCTCTGTCTTTTAGGGACAATGTAAATTTGCTTTACTTGTTATCTGATTTCTGATATGCAGAATAACAACTGAGTAGGTAAGGAAGAAAATATCTCATTCTCAAACCCAGTTCCCTTCAAAGCACTGTAGTTTTCTTGCAGCTAAATTCCACATTAAGCAAGTTTATTGTCCCTTTGGTCATACGATACCTTAAAAATGGGCCCAAAGTATTATAATGGACTGAAATAAAATGTCCAAAGTGCTCTATAGTTCAGCAGTGGTGGTTTTGCCAGAACCATCTTCCCATCAACCAGTCTTTCTTCTAAATATAACAACCCAACAGGTAGTTAAAATGGTCTCCGTTAACTGTAAACAGCATTGCTGGCTTGCTCTGTGCCTATTGTTCTGGGGCTATATCAGGGCCAAAAAACTTCAGGAGCTGTATAGACAAAGTTGTTAGTGTATCCAGTGAGAACTCAAAACAAGAACAACTGCAGGTCTGGGTGTTTTGGTTTTCTTTATTAGAAACTGCTATAAAAGCAGGCCTGGGTGTCTGTTACAGATATGACTCTTTAAAGCCCATATTCAAATGCTTCCCCTGTAATTATTTTTAATCTTATTAAACACAGAAAGAAAGTTTCAGCTTCAGTAGCAGGCAGTTGATTCTCTCTGTAAATTTCTTTGGTTTTTAAATCTCTCTATATAAGGCAGCTGTATTGCAGATCTTGAAGAAATGTAAATTGCACAGAAATCTGCTGTTACAACCATGCATTATTAGGAAGGAGGATGAGAGCAGTAGCAGGATTCCATCTGGGGCGAAGGGGAGTGAGCTGTTCCCCTATTTGGATTTTCAGGCTCTTCAATCTTCAATTCAATCTTGTAAAAGCAGAATTTGTGGCATTTATGTAATAGAAATACAGACAGAAGTATGCACCTAGACAGGTGATGTCTGATAACTTCAGATCCATGTGACTAGCTGTGCAGCACAAGGTCAATGGTCCTCCAGCAGCCAACAGGAAACGCGACAGGCAGAACTGGGGCTGGTGTTACAGGTTTGCATTTTTTTTCCTTCTGAGTAATGCAGCTCCCATTATTTCCATGTCAGGGGCTAAAATCTCATTTAAAACCTTTTCACACTTTTTTAGTTTGGGAAGTCTCTGTTCGCTTTCTCTTTAAATAAAGTTCTCTTGGGTTTTGTCTAGATTAGGGAAATTTGCAACAGTGTAACTGCATCTTACTCCTACGTTAGTGCAAATATCCCTGCTCTAGATAGATCCTTACTCCTGGTCTTTGTCTTGAATCTTGTGAATACCTCCCATTATGAGTCATTCATTTATTAGAGCACACATTTTAAATATCTGGCTTTCTAGATATTGAATTTCAATATGTGAAATTATACATGCTAATCCTATGAAAAGCAAACTGGTTTAACAAAAATAAGCATCATCCTGATGTATGTTATTTATGAAATCAGTTAGGCTACAGCATTAGAAAAAGGAAGGTATGTGATGTTTTCTGTATAGACTTTAATAAAACTTTCTTATTATTGATTTTTTTTTTATTTTGGACAATGTGGTTGGTGCTGTGCAAAAACATAGTACAAGAACATATATTCCCTACACCAACATAGATATGATAGTGTAACTGAAGCTGTGAGAGCAGAGAGGGGTCGCAAAGAGATTTAAAGAGAAAAGAGCTAGGGAATAAAAATGAAGCCCTGAGGGATTCTGTCAGATATTGGGGTAAGATATGCAGAGCAGACATTAAAAGAGTGATCCCAGAGATAGGAGAGCTCCAAGAAGAATGAGTTGAGGAGGAACTGAGAGTATTGAAAGCAACATATAAATCAAGGAGTATGACAATAAAGAATACTTGACAAGAAGATCTTGTTAAAGACCTTGATTAGAGTGGCTTTAATGGAGTGGAAGCCACCTTAGAGGGAATCCAAGACAGTTTTAGAGGATTCTTAGTCAAGACAATGGGAGAAGACAGCACGCCTAAGGAATTTGGAGATAAATGGAAGAAAAAGGATGGAAGAAAAAGCTGGAGAAGCAAGAGGGATGGAGGAAGATTTTATAGAATAGGTGAAACAAGGGCATGGGGTCGTAAGGTCTGAAAATTAGAGATGGTACAACAGGCTATGAATGCTTTTTTCTGAAGCTGGGGGTATGGATCACAGGCATACTGTACAAATTGGGTGACCAATTGATTGCAGAGGAGAGAACTAAGTGGTGAGATGATTCAGGGCCAGTCCTATAGGACTGTAACAACATTTTCTGGTGACCATAAAATTGGGAACCTTGAGCAACCAAATTGATCAGCTATGGAAGGCCTTAGCTATAATGATAGGTGAAGGAAGCTAAGCCTATAGCTGTTGGGAGAGAAGACTGTAGGAGGACTGTATTGCAGTGTACTGTAAAAGTATCTAAAAGAGGATGACAAGGACTTGGTAAAGGGCTACTTTGAACTAAGCAGAGTTGGAAAACACACGGGCAGTCTTGGATATTAACCCCCACTCCTTAAAAATTAAATTGAGTACATAGATTATGTTTAGTTTGTGCAGTAGAGGATAGTCAGGGGTAGCCAGAATTTAGAATTTTCTGTCCCTTAGAGATATTGGCAGAATCCATCTTGCTAGGTTACAAGAAAAAAATGAATTAGGCAACTCATTGGACATCAACTGTATCTTGGATTATAAATGGGATCATCTAATCTTAACTATGGTGATTCTTGCTTAAATATGCAGGGCTAAATTGATTCCCAGTTTCAAGATTGGTGGAAAATTTATGTCCAGAGCAGACTGTGGCAGAGGATATTAGTTTAGAGCTTTGGTTCTTTGTTGTCATTTTCTGAGGATCATTGAGTAAACACCATTCATTAGGATTTGATGGGCATAGTGCCCATAAACAACTTTCTGCCTTTGTAGGAGAGCAAGCGTTGGTGGACTTCTATTTATCTACCTATCTGCTTATGCCCCCATCACCATTGTATCTAATTTGTGACAAAGATAGGTTTAACTACCACAGGAGGAATTTTAAAAGGCCACAAGAGTCAACACAACTTACTGATCTCTTTTCCATCTCCATTGATCCCATCATGTTAGAATGTCTAATTTATTTATTATGTGCCAAAACCTCTTTCCCTGGATTCAGACTTACAACCCACATCCTCATGAAAGCTGCCTTTGATATGAAATAAGATACACTGGAACCTTTTCATGTCATCAATAACATAAAAGTTCGGATTGAAAAATTAGCTCTTGGAATAAAATAGAATAATGAAAATCTGTTATTATCTATGTTCCCGAAAAGGACTGTGTTTTGTTTAGCATTTTGGTTAGAAATGATGTATGGCTACATCATAAAACACTTATATTAAAAAAGATCTTCTCACCCTGCATTCAAATATATATTGTACTCTCTTATCATCGAGTCACTTTAGAGTGAAAGTTAAAAATGTCCATCGTGTGGTAGTAGTCTTTGACAGTATATCTTATAGCTGATGTATTCTTCTAATACTTTTACTGAAAAGGCCTATTACTCAGTACTTGTATGTATGACCAGTCATTTTGTTATTGAAAATAGTAATTCTGCAGATCGTATTTTTGTGTTTAAGATTGCATTTACAGCATTTTCCTGCATGCCATCCTGTTACTTAGGTTCAGCCCAAATTACTCTTTGGATTCTGAATCATGGGAAACAGTTGAAAAAGCTTGCTCTTCATTTGTATGAAGATTTCACTCAGCCAAACAGTAAGCACTGCTACTTAAGCCTTAAGATTCTTGCTCAATGCTGTTTTGCATTGTCCTGCAGGATAGCTATTGGGGGCCCGATTTTCCACTGCCTTGTACTTTGTATCACTACTTACGCCTGGGCAAAGAGGTCTGAAATGCTGTTATTATTGTTAGTAGCATTTTATACCCACTTCGTGGAGGTGTCGATGGGACTGTGTATGTGCTAAAAGTTAGAAACATGCTCCAGTACCTTGCTGAATTGGAGTCTAAATGACTACTAGGATAGTAAGCAGTGAAGATTCAGCTCCGTGGCTTCTATGATTTTGTCTGAGTGATTGTGTCCTTTTCTACGTCTTCACATGTTTCAGAAACATTTTAGAAACACATGAAAATACAGTGAGTAAACATAGCAAGTTATAACCACTATTAACTAGAATAAAATGGGACTCCAATGATTGTCAAATCCTAAAGTCCTTAGGAACTAATGGAAGCCCATGAATCGATGGGAGGGTTGCCTGAGTAAGATTGAGCATGGATTTAATGATTTGGCTCCAATTTAAGAATTAGGACATAAAAAGTGAGGCACATGAGGATTACCCTGGTATGTAGAAGGTGAAGGAAAGGTGTCTGGGAGGCAATTAACTTGCATGGTCTTTTTGGGCCTGCAGAACCATTTATAGAAGGGATGGTTAAATAGCATAGATTAAGCTCTTTAACAGTTCCTATTTGCTCGGTTTACACAATGCTGTCCAGAAAATTATATTGATGCTTGACAGTATTATCATCATTATTTATTTTGTTATAAGCCAGATTTATAGATATTTGTAGCATTTGTAAGGCTAAGCATCAGAAACATTAATAGCTTTACTAATTATATTGCTACTTTAGAGAAATAAATAGCGATAAAAATGCCAAGTAAAGTGAGCTAGTAAAACATTTTAAAGAGAATTTTAAACCAAATCGCTGATTGATGATCCCTTGGGTGAGTCTTAAGTTTTTTAATGTAAAAATTGGGCTTCCCATTAGGTTATGAGTTCTTCTTACCTCTACCAACTACTGCAAGAGACTTGGAAATAAATAATGATCATTTGAATAAATGATTATTAAATCGCATTGGATTATGTGGATAATATTGAAATATTGTATTGTAAGGTGCTGGGACTGCTACTAATTATACCAAGCAGAATTGTTTCACTGTGAACTTGTCCTCCATGTTTCCTACCTTTTTGATTGCTTTTTTCTTTACTTCTTCTCTCTCACTGCATGCTAATATTGTAAGCTCTTTACAGTGGGCACATCATGATTCTGTGTCACGGTGTTATGAAACAAACAGAATTGTCCTGTGCTCTGGGACTCAATTCTCAAAATCTGGGCAGAAGAAGGAGTGTTTGATTTCTAGTTGGCCGCACTTTATAGTCAACATTGAACCCCAAGTCAAAACTCTTTGAGTTGCTTCCTTACTCCCTGCCCTAGATTGTGTACACTGTAGAACAGAGTTAAGGGTTAAGGGTATTAGAGGCAAAATTATCTTAACTTTTTGTGATCTGCAAATTCTGAGGAGCAAAGTCTTAAAGTGTGGTTCTGGAAAGTGATCAGGGGAAAATGGCATTCTCCTACTTAGCAGACTTGACCCTGATGTATATTGAGATCTTGCTGATGTAAGAAACAAAAGAATGTTTTTACAGCCCTTTACTTGTGTAAAGCCAATATAACTAAAAGGGAATGCAAACCTGTCAAGGGTGTAACTTGGCTTGCAGAACTTTTATTCCTGGTGAATCAACTGAGAGAAGGAAAGAAACCAGCTTGACTCTGAGATCTCTAGTTGAGTTTGCAGGGCTGGCAGCCAGCAGGGGTTTGCTGGGGCATAGAGAAATCAAAGCCAAACCCTTCTTCTCCTGACATAACCCCTACACTGAAGGTCAGGAGGGGGATGGCATGGGAGCCACTGTAGCTCTTCTGCAAAACCTGGAGGTTTGCCCAGGCATGGAGAATTCTTAGAGGGCCTGATCTGTCAAAGCAGAGACCAGGATCTGGCCCACATGTCTTTCCCAAACAACAGAGTGATGTTGATTACAGTATTCTTGCCATCTCTGACTGACTGTCTAGCAGTTTGCAGGCCCCTTCATGCTCCCACTGGAATGTATTGCAGATCTCTGATACATCTGGGTCTGCCACCTACAGCAGTATGGAGGACTTCACTCTCTCTGATTTCCCTGCAAAGCCACTTGCCTCCAGGAAAGTTTGGAAGCACTGCAGTCACCTCCTCCAGGTCTCTGCCAGGTTCCCTTCTCAGCTGAGGGGTTCATGTGCCTTTCCTAGCTCCATTTGTGCAAATATTTAGTTTTCTTCTGGCACTATGTAGTAAGTATGTGGTTTGAAATGAACCAAGCAACAATCTCCTGCCAGCATGTTGTGCTGAACATTGCTATTCCAAAATAGCCCAATTTAAGGTTGGTGTTTTACATAGAGTACTTTCATATCTCCCCATATTTGTTTGTGCTTATTCTTATTCTTGAAGATAAAGATGAAGATGAAGGATACCCAGTGGTGAATCAAAGGACTGTTGAGATGTTCTCTGAAGCAGTTAGTTTTTTTTACCATCCTATTGCTCCCCTTCTTTAGAATAATAGAATCTCTTCATTCTATAAATAGTTGCTTATTGTATGTAAAGTTCAGACAGATTGAACTAGTTGGTCTTATAGGTGCTTGTGTTGGAACATAGTAGCTCTGACTAAAGAGAGAGGAGTAAGCCAGTTTTTAAAACCATGATGAGTTGCTCAGTGTCTACAAGGTGCCCTCTGGAAAAGGCTTCAGACTCTTCAGTGGCATTATTTCCATGAAGATTTTGCCACAATGCCAAGTTAACCAATCAGCGCTGCTTTGCTGGCTATGACAATGCCTTTTTCCATTTTCACAGATGCATGCATAGAACTGCACTTTCTGATCACAAAATCTAGCAGTATGGATGCTGATGGGCCTGATCCTCCTCTTATTTACACTGGTTTCACACCAAAGTAACTCCTTTGATGAAATGAAGTTAATTCTATATAGCCTGGTGTAAAGGACTAAAGAAGTTGGTGTTTTACACTAGAAATAGGTAATTCATCCTGAACAATGAGATCTGATGGAGTATGAATATGAATGCTAACTTCACTTTTCTGCTGATGGGTAGCAAGACATTTTAAACACTTGGCCCATCCCATTTATCCTCACTCCTTTAATGGGTATCATCAAGGGTTACATCTATTGAGAGAGATGAAGTTCAGCAGAGGGCTTTAGGGTTTTCCCCACCCCCTGAACACAAGGTTTCAGAGATGATCTTTGCCTTTGCATTGATCTTTGGAAAAAATTATGAAAACATTATAGGGGCTGAATGGCTGGATTTTACGTTGCCAAGAAATACTGACCCTGAAGTTTCAGAAGGTTAATGATGGCCTCTATTGATAATGAATACTGCCCAGTAGAATTATCTTGCCAATAAGGATAAGGGACCAGCAGTGTGATGAGATTATGTCAGGACTAGTCAGATAATGCAGATATTTTTATCTCTGCACTTTTTCAAAAAGGGGGATGCTGCAGCTTTAATTAAATGTTATATGAATACATTTCAGATAGACCCAAACATAGGGCAACTGTGTTTCAGAAATGCTGCTTCTACATTTAAAATGCATTTGAAACGTAATTTTAAAAAAAAGATAATGGAAAAAACCCCTAAAATAACTCGAAAGAAGCCAGAATATAGTAGCTCATCATTACACTAATATATCAAACAATATGAGCTTAGCTTAATTATCCCCTTTGAGAGTTGAGAAAACTAAGCACAACCTTCAATTTACAGCTGTTTGGTGCCGGGAACCTGAATTATTATTTAAGAAGAAGAGAAAAAAAAAGTTTATTTATTGTGACCTACACTCAGTTTTTATTCATCATGGAAAATCTGTATATTCACAAATGAGGGCTATTCATCTGCAGACTGCAGCATTCTTCAGCTGTCCGGGGCTGCATCAGCCGCACTTCTTCAGCTTTTGTGTTCATCTCGAAGGCTCTTCATCCAAATTGTTCATCATCTTGATGGCGGAGCTTTATCTTGCTCTAGTGCAGCTGCATTCCGCTTATCCAAAGTGCTGAGAGATACGAGAGAGAGAGAGAGAGAGAGAGAAAGAAGCAGAATAGAAAAGAGAAAAGGGAATGGCCAGTGCTCATATGAGGATAATTTGTAGTTTCTCAATAATAATAATAAAAAAAAAGGAGGACAGGCTAATTACTGGCTTAACTAGGGCAGCCTGTGGATCCTCATGTCAAAAGGACTGGCGTAATTATTTGCCATCAAAGCACATTCATATTGTGGCACAAAAGAAGGGCCTTTCGCAAATGGATCTCACTAATAAACAGGGCTGAGAGGAGCATTATGTGTCTCCCTGGATGCAAGCGCATTAACACAGTGACATGGAGCATAACTCTGAGCCTGGAGGAGAAAAAAAAAAAAAAGACTGATAATTATCCCCTCTCCCCACCCTTCCTCTCCTTTTCCTTTGTGTTGGACTAGCAATCCGAACACGACCCATTTGAAGGCCCAAGGCAGACTATTAGTGACCTCTGTGCATTGACAAGGTGGCTACATTCGTAAAAGCCTGGATCTTGATGTCAGGCTGGTCACATGAGCAAGCCGGAGTAGCTTTAAATGGTCCTTCAACCTTAAAGACCCCTGGAAGGTCACGACCAATTTAATATAGATTAATCCCACATGAAGAGAGCTCTTCTGAATCCACAGACAAAAGTTTCGGAGATTTTTTTAAAAATAGGCCCTAATATTAGAAATAAATAAAAAAAAATTAAAAAGATTAAAGAGAGAGAGAGAAGAAACTGGGTCAAGAAGGCCATTTCTGCAGTCAATAAGATCTTAGGGCATAAGGGGGTATTATGGAAAAATGAATGGCTTTTTAAAAATGAATAAATATGTATATAGCTTTGAGGGATGGTTGTTACTATCTATTTATCAACACCTAGGTTTCAAAAAGGGACAGAAATAAATGAGAAGATTTATGTATATTGCTTGTGGGAGCAGAGGGCAGTTTGCACCATGGATTTTTAAGACTAAGCTACAATGAGTTGTTCACTGGAGATTCAGATTGGCAAATATGCCCCAGTTACAAGTTTGCCAGTCACTGAAGTTTATCTGTTAGGCTTGTGTTTGGCAGATAGATTGCTGCTGCTGCAAATCATCACTGGTCTTGTTCCACACTGGAGGAGTCAGTTCAAATAGATTAAAAGGACCAGCAGGCAGCCTGAGAAAAGTGTTTGGAAATTTTGGGGTTTCTTCCCCCTCTCCTAAGGGGAAAACCTCTATTCCATGAGGTGCGTAGTGCTGCCTTCAGGGTGCTAAGTACCATCAACTGCTCTCACAGGACGTGCCCAGGATGTTGTGCCATTGGGTTGATAAAGGAGTTGAGGATGAGCAGCATCCTACAATAGGCACTCATTCAGCACTTTGTGTCATTGGGTGAGGGCTAGAGGTGGTTAAAAAAATGTTTAATTGGGAGGATTTCAAAATTTTGAAGTTGTTTCCATTTCACAGGGCTGACAAAGGATTCATTTTTCATTGGGCTGGTAAATGAAACATTCTGATAATGATTTCAGTTAGCTGGACAGAGGACAGAAGTTCTGTTTTGCAAAGGATTTCAAGATTCCAAAATTTGGCTTTGTTGCAATTTGGAATGGAAACAGAAAATTTCAAAATTCTCTATGAAGGAAAACTTGGAGAAGCTTTTTGTCTTACATTGATTGAAAAGTGTCAGTTTGAGGAAATTGAAATTGTTTCAGTTTTGACTTTTTAACAATTTTATTATACTTACAAAGACTCCAAAATTTTTTTTAAAAATTTTTAAAAAGTATTTCAAAATGGATAATAGAAATGCTTCATTCAAAAAATGTAGAAATAGGGACATTTTGACATTGTCAGACCTTCCCTCCCCCCAGTTTTCTTCCAAAACAGAATTCTGGTGAAATCAACTCAGTTTCGTAAAGCATTTTGATTCTAACAGAATATGATTCCTTTGAAGATTCTCCAACCAGCTTTATTTTTATTTACATTTTCTATTAAAAAGCAATTAAAAATTCACTAACCATTTTGCAACTTTCCCTCCCCAATTTTTTGTCATTTTTGGAAAAAAAAAGTAATTTTACAGTGTAACAGTTTTTCACTTAAAAAATTTCAACCAGGTCTAATGAGTGTTTATATCTCCCTGCAGGAACAGGCATTTTGTTAAGTGAGACGTATACTGGGCCAAAATAATGAATCAAGGCGTTCTGTTTGAATTTTTACATTGGTGAGGGAGTGGGTAGTTCCTCAGCAGCTGGAATGGGACAAGCAGTAAAGATAACTTGATTTTTTAAAATAAACCAACGTGGCTACAGGACAGGAGGGGAAGAGTGAAGGGGAAACAAAATATTCATAAAGCTGTTGCTCTTAGATTATCTGCTCACACCGTGACACTATGTGAGAGCTGGGACAGGACTATTTTAATATAATTGCGAATGCCTTTCATTAAGCTACCCTTAGACTCACAGTTTTGGAGAGCTTCTCCTTCCTTTTCTATACAGATGGGGCTTTCCAGGTTTTCACAGCTCCACTTTGTGCAATGGCAATTAGTGCAAATTCTGCAATGGTATGGTATCTATGCATAGACACCCTTCAGCTGCACTTCACAGTACATTCCGAGGCTCTGGTATTCACTACTAGTTTATGCTGCTTAAGTTTTCTTCCACAAGCGGACTGGATGTTCCCTTTAAAATATCCTTGCTCAGATGTTGCTATTTGAAATCAGAGGAAGCAGCATGGACTCTTCAGAAAGAAGAGTTAAACTGATACTGATGTTCACGTGCCATCTGGATTGTTAAACTTGTTACAAACCTTTGTTTGATATCAAAGACCTGCTAAATTGAACTACAATTCAATTCAGTTTTTACCCTGCTCCTATACTAGGAAAAAGGTAGAGTTTAGGCTGTATTTAGCGGGTATATGTTAGCTAAACACAACTAAACTTGACCACTATTTTTTAGTCAAGACAAAGCCGTCAGGAAGGGAGTGTATGGAAGCTTCCACTGCTAGTTCCAAACTACCTTTTCTGTGGATAAACTGCACAGAGAATCCTCAGTCTCCAGAGCTGTTTATCTGACCATTTTCACAAGCACTGAATTCACATGAGAAAGAATAAGTATCCTAAAAAGGAAAAACAGATAGGAACTTTTCAGCCAGTATTCTCATAAAACTACTTTAAATAGTAAACCTAAAGCAATCATTAGTGCTGTTATTTATGTTGACATTAAGAAAACCATTAGTCACTTCCCTACTGGATTCTGATATAGTCAGTGTGGTGGTGAAATGTGCACGTATTTTTTAATGATACAACATTCCACTGAAATGTCCTGAGTAGTGACACGTAGGACCTGGTCCATGTGGCAGCTCTGGTGGTGTACTTACAATGTTAGGCAGCATTTCAGTGTCCATATAAATGAACAAACCTGAAAGACTGCAAACATCCCAGGTAAATATTGTACCACTGAGCTAAAAGGTATAGGGAGGGCAGCGCTACCACCACTGCCTTCGTGTCTGGATTTTGAATGGGACCCCAATTCTCTGAGCTCGCCTACCTGATTAGGACCTCCGTGCAACTTAGATGGCGGAACCTCTACATTCCCCTGGTTTGTGAATTACTCTGGGGCTAAGATGGGAAGCAGGCACCCAGAGGCCTGGAAGGAGGCAGCAGAGTACATGCTCCCAGATGGAAATATAGGAACCTAGGGAAATTTTACCCTGAAAATGTAGGTGTCAAGTTTAGGCACCTGTGGCGTTCATCAGGAACCCCCACCTTTTTCTCTCTCTGCATCACAGTGGTCCTGAAACTGGGACATACGGTCCTAAAATAGGGCTTGAGTTGCCTAACTCCTTTTGTGCACCCAGGCTGCTGGGCCTGTGTCCTGATCTCCCCCATTTTGGAAAGTGCTTTTAGATTCTTCATTGGAAGGCTTTGTATAGGCATAACATACTATTGTATTAAGAGAATAGGTTTTGACGTTGAGTTCTTCCTTTACCTTATCTACTATAGTCTTACAGAGACCTTAAACTGGTTAGTGAAAACCAATATATACGGAGAGGCTTTTGTCCTTAGGCAGTGAGCATACCCTTCCATGCTGAACCATGTCTTTCTTCACCGTCCCCCAGTTTTTGGTCGATTAAAAAAGATCAGTAAAACTCCTGAGCATTGGTAATGCTGTAATGTGGATGAACTACAACCTGGCACCAATGCAGAGCACCACTGGGTACAAGGGTTCACCTACATCCCATCTGATTGGTGAATTGGGGCTAGAATTCGCTTTCCAAGTGTATTCATTGCCTCAGTAATGCCATGTTCTTTTTCCTTTCACCCCTATTCTCCAGTATTTAAAAAAAAAAACATTGTGGACCCAATTCTTCCTTCTATTACTGGGAATTACAGCCACGTAACTGAAGGTAGAATCAAGCCTGTTCAGTCATGCAAACAAACTAGTTATTCTCTCTCTAAAAATATATATTTAGTAAAGCGATTTTAGAGGCTTGATTTTTTATTTATTTTTTATTTATTTATTTATTTATTTATTTAAAATCAGGGTGAACTTTCCTGGCTTCATTACATTCAGACCCACCAAGGTCCTAGTGACATTATTAGCAATAAAGACAATCTTTATTGATATCGCTACATCAGTGTAAAGAGAGTTATAGAGTTAATATTTGTAAAAATAATTATGTTAATACTTACTTTTTGTACCAATGATTTTCTCTCTAGCAATATTTTATACACTTAAGAGAGAGTTTATGTACCTGGGTATGTATTTCTAGTGTTGCCAAGAATAATCAAAAACAAATATAACAGTTGCATATTTTTCAGATGAAATTTTATTGCCTCTTCTAAACTCAGAGTTGGCCTCCAGCAAGGGACTGTGTCCTCTTAAAGCAGAAGTGCACCCTTTGAACTTTGCTATCATATAATGCTTTCAAGGCTGCTTGTCTAAAGTGACTTAATTTGTACTGCAGAACTAGTTTTGTACCCACAAATGCTCCAAAAGCCACAGTGAACCAGGGCAGCAGGGCTATTACTAATTTTTTATTAAAATCCCTTAGGCACACACACGAGGCCCAAACGCAGCTTTAATAATAGACAACATACAGCACATTTTTCTTGTATTGCCATGTAATCAAATCTAAAGCTTCTGTTCACTCTCTTTGTTTTACCTAGAGGACCAGCTTCCAATTTAGTTGTGGCCTGCACTAAACTGATTTTTCATTGTAATTAATGCCTACTTTGGCCTCAGCCACTTATCCAACTTTCCATTAGAGGTTTGCAGCCATCCACAGAGTATTTCACTGAGTTACCCTAAAAAACCTGCTACAGCTGCACTTTTTGTGTAACTGTTTTTTATTATTATTATTATTTTACAAAGAATTTTTAAATAACTCAGCCAAATAGGTTTTTTTCTTCTTCCTCTTCCCCCCTCCCCCCCCATATTGCACCTATTAACGTGCTTGGGCAAGGGTCCAAGTGGAAGAAAAGCCTTTAAGTGATTTCAGAAAAGGCTAGTGGAACTTATTTAGGCCCAGGGTCTGCTGTGGTTAATTTTCAATCTGTGTTTTGTGCTGTCCATTTCCTCTGAAATACTACCTGGGGTTTAAGGTTCCTCAGCACAGGATGTTAATAGACCTCTGCAAACATTCAAAAGGCAGCTTTCCCACCACTAACCTTAAAAAGATTGTGGCACTGGGCCCAGGGTCAGACTGAATAGATGAAAAAGTATATGCTGTGCTTTTGCTGCTCCTTGGACCTGTCCCTGTTGGCTTGTCTGACATTTTTGGTGACTTTTCTTAGTACCTTATTTTCAACATGTTGACTAGACTATTCTGCCTATTACTATGCTTTTCTCTTCCCCACAGCAGCAGTACTAAATAGGAAAAAATAGCTATTAATACTTATGCCTTGCCAGCTTCTTGGACATTTCCTTTTCAATTGTAAGGTGTTGCTTTCAGGAGGACCCAATGAATCAGCTAGGTCCCTCAGCACATAATCAATATAGTGCAGCCACTATAGAAGTAGGCTTGCTGACGCCAAGTTGTCTGGATTTATCTCTTTGAAGGTCTTTGACATGCACCTTTCCTGAGAGAATATTTTTGTGTGAAGCTAAAACAAGAACTAACAATGAGTTAGATTGAATCTGATAAATGTGATTTTTTTCCTCTTCCTTTCAAACTCAAATGGCATCAAGACATTAGGACTGTATGTGTGTTTGTGTGTGATCATGTATATGTATATACAGGTGCATGAATGTGTGCATGCACCTGTGTTGGGGTCCCAGTTGTTAAATATAAACATGATTGCCAAGGGTTGCTGCAAATCATTATCAGAAGGGCTTGCAAAGAAAATCAGTGAGACTGTGCATGTATGCTGACATTTTTGGCTTGCTCTAATATTGCCAAAAAGGAACAAAACCCATTTTAGCTCCATGTGCGCACCATGGTTTAATGTAGATATATTGACATACCTTTTAATTGTACCTGACAAATTAGACAAAGCCAATTTGAAGAGATGATGATGCCTTCCAGGATGCAATTGCGCGTTATTGATTGTATTGCTTTAATGCACTGTAATGATGGACTATACTTGAGGAACCAATTTTGTCCTCCTTTGCACAGGTGCAACACCTATTGAAACAGGAACTATACCCATGTAACTGAGGGCAGAACTGAGTGCAATAAATGAATTTTTCTAAACTTGCCTTGTTACGAGCTCTGGGATAGAGCAATAGAAAGGAATGTAATACAAGGGCTGTAACGGACCTGCACTGTATTGTCCTTAGGGCAGGCACTTCCATCTGCCAACAGTTGAAAGTGTAAAGAATAAAAGGTATTTCTTTGTATTTTGTCTCCGGAAAATAATGGTTGCACTCTCCCTGGATCCAAGCCTACTATGTTTTGATTTTGGTTCTCAGATGAGACTCATTTTCAAGTTCTGGTTCAGGTGCAGTCTCATTCTCCTTTCTTGCCAGTGTAAATCAGGAGTGACTCCACCGAAGTAAATGGAGTTACACTGGTGTAGAGCTGGTGTACTCTAAGGGAGATGGGCACCAGACCCATGGAAAATTGATAAATAGTGTGGCATATGTTTGTTGTGAAATTCATGTTGTAACAAATCACAGAGGTCACGAGTTTAAAAAACACCACACAACAACATAGCCATATTTTGGGGGTTCTTTACTATCTTATTAAGGATGTTGTCTCCTACATAAGTATCTGCAACTATAACCAAGGGATAGGGCATATGTTAGCATCAAATGAGCATTTCTTGAGCAGCTTTCAGTCTCAGATGAAGCCTACACACCCACACCATGTTCAAATAGCCCCTGTATTTTTGGAAATCTAATGACATTTATATAATAAACATCTGAAGTGCTCACAGCTGCCAATAGCAATTGACTCGTGTCTAGCTAGGCAAGCAGTAACTTGAGATATCTTTTATATAACCAGTAACATATAGTTTCCAAGGTATCAATTCTCTTACTCCTCCCAGATTACTAGAGACCTGACCCTCATTTTAGCTGCTGGCAGATAGCTGTCTGCTCCCATTTTTCTGCTGTAATTTGATAAAGTATCACACAACGTAGGAGGTTTTGGGCAGCACTTAGACTTTTGAATGTGTTTGCTACTCCTTTCTCCATTCCACTGTGCCCTAACCATGTAGCTTTGTGTATCCATGGGTAAAATCACTTACCATGTTGTGAATCTCTCATAAATTTTGTCACAAAGCGGCCAGTTACCGGCACAAATACTTGACCCTCTCTCCTTCCCCTTTGATCCATGGAAGTGGTGCAAAGGGGCTGGGAAGCTAGAATTCCCTCTTCTGTACAGGTGAGCATACCATTATAGCAGCCCTGAAGTTGCTCTAGCTGTATGCTTCAGATGTGGGCTGCAATGGCTTCTGACTGCTCCCCCCCCCCGGATCAGAGGAGCACCAAGATGGCTTTAAGACACCTTTGCCCGCCTCCCACTCCACTCAGTTCCTGCACTAAGTGTAGCTCAGCCAGACCCACGGATCTGGCCCATTATTTCTAGGTGTATGATTTTCACTGCTGTTCTTCTAAGAATGACCTTAAAACTCACGAATATGCTCACTGCATATACAGTAGCTAGTGAAGTGTTGTAGCTAGTAAATCATTTGCTGTACCTGTGCCTGACTGAATACCCCCTGTAGATAAGTACCTGATATTGTTCTAAACACATTTGTGTATCTCTCCCTGACATTTGCTCTCCTAAAAGGTCACTGCTCCACAGTGCAGACAAGAATTGTCTTCCTCATTATTAGGTATTACCATGAATTGCCATTTCTGACGCCAAAGTTTCCAATGATTTCTGGTTGCCCCAGTGGGGGTAATACAGCACAAAGCACCATGTGTCATGTTGGAGTGTCAGCTCTGAAATTAACCTGCCAATATTCAAGTGAAAAAGAAGTGATGAATGGCTGGGGAATATTTGGGAAAACCCACTGCATTTCTCTCATCAGCTAATTCTTTGCTTACTAGGAAAGATTTGATGACAAGACAAATTTTACACAGAAATAAAATCTCCAGAAAGAGAGGTACATCCTAGACTCATTCTCATGTTTTCCTCTTTTCTGGGAAACCAATGCTCTCAGCATTTATATCTAGACAGGCTCTGATATTAGGAGAGAGGCACAAAAGGCTACGTTTCAGAAAAAACATATTTGCTTAAAATAAATAGAATCTGGGACTTTCATTTGTTTGGGTGCCTTCATGAGGAGAAAAAAAGCCCTATTTTTCTTCTTAAACTAAGGTCTTGCTGAAAGAAAAATACAGATACAAAAAACAGTGTGTGACTTGGAGTTCTTGAGGGTGTTTTAGGAGAGTTCACTTTATAGGAGTGTCTGTTCTCTGATTTTAAAACGAAGTACCCAATACAACCTCAGGAACAGTTATATATTTTTATCTAGAAAAGGTACTGAATTGTTGATGGAGTGTCATTGTTGTGTATTAAACAAATGTTGCTGTCTCTTTTTGTATTCATTCTGTAATGTACCTATCAACATAGCAATATAATATGCACAAAGAATGAATTTCCTCACATTGCAAACAAATCTCCAGGTGGGCTGGTATGCTAGCAACAGCAGCAGCACCAATCACTTACAGGTTCAGGCATGATCTTGGGACTTTTGCTTACTGGCACAGCAGAATTTAGTCATGTCACGGAAGTGGTGCTTTTGAACTTTGCCAGGGTGGCAGCTTCTGGAGGTCCACTTTATTCGTGCCACCTGGAACAGCAGCCATTGAAGTAAGAGAATATTGAAGCCTGCCATATTACAGGATACAACCTTTTGTATCCTTGACACATGCCAGATGACTGAGCTAGGACTCTTACCAGAACTCCTGTGTGTCACAGTTTTATTATACCTGTGTCATGGAAGGGTATTGCCCTAGCATGCTGGCAACCCTGTTTTCCCATCTGTTGTAAATTCATTGTAAGCGTGGACTCCCAATGCAGGCTGAAAAGTTTAGGGGCAGAGATGGGAAAGCTGATCGTCCCACAGTGAGTGAGGGAGAACTCAAGGACCTTGTTTATATTAGCCACAGGGACTCTGGGGAGCTCTGAAGGGACCCTGGGAAGCACTCCTACAAAAAGCAATAGCTAAAGAACAAATATTGCGTAACAGGTTTAATAAAGAGTATTGTTTTCCCAAAACAGCCACAAAGCAAACATGCACTTAGTAATTTGTAATACAAAGTAATGCAAAGTAATTTTCTTATGTTCTTTGAATTAAAATTGTCCTCGTGTATATCACTGTTGCAGACTACAGGGCTGTCCTCTTGAGAAGCAAAGTACATGCAGATGCTACTGTTCAGATAAAGAGTTACTAAAGGTAATGGTACAGGATCTGTTCCTGGATTGTGGAGCCAGCCTTCTGGATAGATTTAATTTCTAACATCAAATGAGTCGGTCATTTAGAGCAATGGGAAGGCAGTGAGAGTAAAAGCTGATGCTTTAATGAATCTGAGAATGTGTGTGCTGGAGTCTAGTGGAGGGAGAGATGAAGTAGAGAAAGGAGATGCTTGTCTAGTACTTGAGCAGCACATTTCTCTGAGTCTAATGGCAACTTTGCTAAGATGGGCAATATCTAAAGAACAGCCACTAGAAATACATGCTTCATTTGCTAGCAACCCAAGAGAGGGCTCCTAAAATGATGGGCCAATCATGCTTTTAATCTCAGAGGCTGAAAGGATTTGAACCATCATGGTGTCTTCCTTTCCTCCCTTTGACTCTATAGACGCTATTGCACATTCTCTCCATGCATTTGTGTTTTTCAAAGGTTGTGAACCATGGGGATGGAGCTGGAGACAAAAGGGAGACACTCTCTATGGCACCATCTTCTCCAAATCTGCAGGGATTTCTGCACCACTGATAATCTTGACACTATTTATATCATCCTGCGTTAGATCCTATTCTCGGGGAAGGTGCAGACAGGTAGCCAGTGGAAATACAGTTGTTGGGGGATCCTTATTGCTACCAGGGATAGGGTACCCTGAGATTAGAGTCAAAGTTGCAGGATTCTATGAAAATGTCCAAGGTTTAATAATCTCTAGGATTTTCCCCCAGATCTCAGATCATCTCTGTGTCAAGAGGACTACTTCCTCTGCCTGATCCAGAGGGCGGAACCACCCATCCTCCAGAATTCATGGAATTTCCTGGCCCTACCATTGTTTTTCCAACAGAGGGCATGGTTTGGCCTAATATTTTCAGGCAATCAGAGGGCACTATTTCACCCAGAGCATTCATAAATGCTGTCAGTCTATTTAAATTAATATAGAACAAGACAAACAAAAAAAACCCCAAGCCAATAGAATTCTTGCCAAGAAAGGTACAAGATGAAGATGACCTCTTCTCATCCATCTGCCTCATGGTTATAGGAAGGTGGGCATAAGTTTAATTGTGGTATGCCATTAATGAACAATCCCACTGTTTTTATTAAACTTCAGAATCATTTCACCTTGCACGAAAACCCATGATACTGGATTTCTTTTTGAAATAACAACGCATGTAACGTTGGGGGAAAAGCTAACATTTACTTACTGCCTAGAAGCCAAGATATGGTGAGGCACGCAGCAAACTGGAGTATCTTTGGCCTCTTCCCCACTACACTCTTCTGGGGGCGTGTGTACGTGTGTGTGCATGCAGAGATGATAAAAGTTGACTCTGCTTGAGTGGTTTGCAAACTCCACCAACACCACCCTTTCCAAGAGGGAGAAAGCCAGAGCCATAGGAGGAGAAAGGGTTATTTTAGTGGCTAGCTTGGACCGTGCCAAAAATAGATTTGGGAAGGGCGCTTGTAACTGAAGCCTCGATGCTTGGCTCAAGGAGGCAGAAGATGTGAACCAATCCAGAAGACTTACCAGGATCCAGAGACAAGGTCAGACTAGATGGTACCTCAAATAAAATATATATAGCAAGGGAGCTATTTGCTGACTGAGGGAGGCTTGGGTGGGGGAGAGAGAATTCTGTAATATGTGAAATGTCAGCTGGTGCAGGCTTGGCCAGTGAAATACAGGGGAATAGATAAGAGATACATTTGCTCTTATGCATGCTTCCAAGACATAGTCTCACATAACCTCATCTGTTATATTATTTTTAATACATATTTACTTCTCTTCTAAAAACCCCAGTGTTTACTTTTTACATTGGTTTCTCTTAAAACTTGGTGTCATTTTGAAAGTTTCTACTGTTTCTAGCCAACATCCTCACTATATAAAAAACCACCCCCTAGGGCCAGCGATTCCCCGTGGCCTGGTGATCCCTGGCTGCCATAAGGGTCCCTCGAGGCAATTAGCAGCCAGCCCAGTATAATTTAGAACTGCCTTCAGTCAGCTGTCTAATACACTGGGTACAAGCACTCCAGGATCTGGAGAGTGAAAAGGTGGCGTAACGCGACCCTAGTAACCTTTCCTGAGTTACGTTGGGCACCCCTTGGTCACAGCAAAGAATCTGGGCTTTAGACAGTCTAAGGGACTTAGGAATCATCAAACAACCACAAGGGACAGTAGCAGCCGTGTCAGCCTCCTTGTAGCATCTGACACTGCTGACCACAAGCCCTTTTAGAGTAATCCAGCATATTTGTTGGATGTTTTGCCCAGGGACTTCCAATGCTACTTTTCGTGTACAACTCAAATAGGAAGCTTACTGCCTTGGGCTATTGTATCCCCAGTGTGCACAGAGTATTTCAAGGATACTTGGCTGCCTTTCCTGGAACATGTCTAGCTCTGCTTCTATTTGCATGCCTTCCCTGGGCAAGTTGTTCATGTCCTTAGCCTCCAGTGTCCCAGCCACATGTATTTCTAGAGCCTTTCAGACCAGGCAGCGGAGCAGCCTTCAGTGACCATTTGCCAAGGTCAGGATTTGCAAGATGACTCAATGCATTAAACTGAATCCAGTGTGCAATATAAGACTGTGATAAGGACAATCAGACCTCACCCTACAGGGCATAAACTGGTTTGTCTGGAGTTAGGATGAGAATCCCTCCTCCCCAGATACAATACAGCACAACTGGCTAAAGACAATTTGGATTACGTTTACCCTTGTGCAATGAGCCTGTGCAAGGTTTATGCAGCATTACACTGATAGCAATAGAAAGGCCTTGCTCAGGCAGTTTGTACAGGAGTTAACTTCACCACGTGTGTTCCCCCCACCCCATTTCCCCACATATCTGGCACAAGCAGGACACCAGACTAGATGAAGCAGTTGTCTGATTCTGCATGTAAATTCCTTCCTTACAATGAATGCTGACAAGACTGAGCTGTTAATAATTTCTCCCTTCACCCATCATGGCTTTTCCCAATGATGGTTTAATTTTCCTTGCTTTAAACTCTTACACTTTCAGGCTCATATTAAGTAGACTGTAAAGCCTTCTCAGTGCTCTCACAGGAATTTTTCCAAGCTGCAACCCAAGCTGCCTCCCTGGGATCCTGAAACTCTTATACTTTACATGCCCTTAAGGTGTCTTTATTACTATTATAATTCTTTATTTGTAGGTCTGTCTGCCAGATCCCTCAGGTGCTTGCAGCTTGGTCTACAGCTCTGCCACCAGAACACTCTCCATAAGCAAGACTGGTGAGCACATTACTCTCTCACTGAGAGAACTTCTCTGGCCTCCTGTGAAGCAGCAGATCAGCTGAGGAATTATTTTACTAATATAAAAGACTGTGTAGGACTTTGCTTCATCATTTATGAGACCCTTTTAAACCAGACCCCTTATGTGCCCTTTTAACTGTGGCTTAGAAATGCCTGACTGTTCTTCCCATTAAGAGCCATGTACCTCAAGCCAGGTGCCCAGCTCCCATTAGAGCTGAGTTTTTAAAAGTAATGACTAGTGGTAACGTTTGGAGCTGTGCATGCTAAGATAAGGATCAACATATCCCATGCTTCATTGTATGAGCTGATCAAAACAGCACTTAAGCAAGAAATTTCCCTCCAGTCTCCAGATGCAGAATTGTTTAGTTCATTGGGGTGGGTGGGGATCCTCTTCATCTTCCCCAGGGTAAGGTATCTTCCAGGGCTGGAGGTAGGATAGTAAACATGAAACACCAGTGCAGTACAGCAGCTATTGACAGCAATGGGAGTTTCTCACACACGTCAATGGTAGATTATGATCCTAATAATACAACATTTTGGGCCAGATAGTTTCTTTACCATATGGAACTGAGTTAATTGACTAATTCCGAATCATCTCTAAAGGTATTGGACCAAGTGTACTGTGCTGTCTGACATGCTGAGCAGCTTCATTGATTTCACGGGGGTTACGTGAGGTGTAATGACTGATCCAAAGCACATTGAAATCTGTGCAAAGAATCCAAATTTTGAATTGGGTATGTTAAGTCAGTGCAGAATTTAGCTTATATTTAGCTAATTTTTCCCTATTGTTTTAACCTTCTTTCATGTAATTGTATTTGTTTTTATCTCTGGTAAAACATTCTACGATTTTCGCATGAAAGGTGCTGTGTAAGTATAAATGGTGGCCTGATTGGTTCTGATTAGCAGTTAGGAATTATAAATAGCCAAATAGCTGATAAGACAATTTTTTCTTGTTGTGCAGTTATAGTAATAAATAATAAGTACATATTTTGTAAGGCTTTTATTCTTAGAAATAAAAGAGAAGGTTTAAAAAATACATGTCACATAATTTATTCTGAAAAACAGATGTATTTTGTTGTTGCCATTATCATTTGATGAAATACTTTAAAACTGGTCCTAGGTGGTACATTTTCAAATATAATATATACAGCACATCTAGCAGTTAACAAAATTTGGATGTGTAGCATAGAATGGTCATTATTTTTACTGAAAAAAATAAAGGCACTAATTACTTACAGACAAGATACTTAGCACAAACAGATAAGCTTCAAAATGAAAAATTCTCGGTTTATGATAATTATGTTCTCTGCTTTGTTTTCAGAGACTGATAATTTGAGGCTTTAAAATCACCAGGAAGCCATTAATTGGAATTCTTCAATAAAAAATAAATTACATAGAAGTTCATGATGAGTTGTAAAAGCACAGAGACTGTATTACGCAGTGAGCGACATTGCTCATCTATTTATAGGCTTGCACAGATATGTCTAACTGAAAAACTGTAAAGAATTTGAGATGTGCAGATAGCAATTATTCACGGATCCAAATGATCTGCAGATATTTCAGATAACTGCTTTTAGCGGATCAGCTATCCAATAAAAGCAAGGCTTTATTTCCAGGCAGCACTTTTCCAACATGTTGCTTCTTATTTTTGACATCTTATATGACATTATTCCACTGCAGCCAATCTTAACTAGAGAACATAGAAACCCACGTCACAGCAGACACTACATTCCATTCATGTGCTAGTAAATATGCTTTTGAGAAGATTGTTGTTGCCAATTCCTTTACTCCTGTAGGAGGCTTAGATCCTATTATCCATAGTAATTGACGGAAAGAAAAGTTAACATGTTGTCTTCTCCCCACCCATCCCTCCACTACTGATCTCCTTACTCCCATTAGAGTTAATAGGGATCTCATGGAATAAGGTGCTACTCAGTGAAAGTAAGGATATAGGAATCTGGACCTTATTGTTTATATGAATGATTGAAACTTCTCCTTAAGCAACTGGTCTGCTAAAGTCAATTCTTGTTACTAGATTTAATGTTGCCTATGGGCTCCACCCAATACTTCTTGAAATGCATTGCAATCTTTCAATGGACTTCAGTAGGAGTTGGAGTGAGCCCTGTGTCAGGATGTATGTCAGCTATTTTGGGGGAACCTGGAAGAACTGCTACAACTGCTTTAAATCAGCCAGGTAATGTTAAACAAAAGCACGCAAGCAGAGCATAGCATGAGATTTTGTCAGCTTTACGTTGGGACCCTGTATTCAAAATAGTGGTAGATTCAGTGACGCTTACTGCTCTTTTACACTTCCTTCCCCCTGTCCCCGGTCCCCAAGGTTACCCTAAGTTACATCAGGGACCGGTTCACTGTAGACTTTTCCTAAGCAGCCATGCACACTCCTCAGAATAGCCAAGGATCTGGGCCAATGGCTTGAAAGAACTGTCCATGGTCTTCAGGTGAGTCATTAATGTACTTCATTGAGTTGTTTGCCTTGGATACGTATAAAGGAATGTTGTCTGCAAACTATGCTTTTCTTCATCAGTATGGGTCCCACTGATATCCTTGGTTACTACACGGAACTCTATAAATAAAGTGAATAATAAAAGTGGCAGTGGGGATCCTTGACATGTGCCACTTTGTAAAGGAATAGGCTTAAAATAGAGTAGGCTTCAACTTATTCACAAGTGAGCTCGAGGAGACACATACAATAGCTTAATGGCCTTGGCATAGCCTTGTCCAAAGCTATACTTCCAGAACAGTGAAGAAGCATTTCCAGAGGATGTTATCAAAGGCTTTCCCAGCATCCAATGCCAATAAAATGTTCTCCTTTTCAAGAGCCATACCTGGTAAGTAACATTCAGGGTCCTTTGGATATTATCACATATGAGTCAGGGTAGAATAAACATAGATTGGTCTAGATGAAATAATTCTAGCAACATCAGTGAATGCTGACGAGTTAAAACTCATATTTAACATTTTGTTATGCAAATTAATCAAAAGTATTGGTTGATACTTTTTTCCTATTTACTTAAATCTGACTTATCATCATAGTGATGTCATGACCTGCATATCTATAGAGACAAGAATAATATGAAACAATATCAGTGAGTGTCTGCAGGGGTAATGTTACAGTGTCAAGATGAAATGACGTAGTGTCAAGTGACAAAGCTGTACAATAAAAATACTGGGTCTCTGCTTGCACTTGAAGTGTATCGTAATTCTTAGAGAATAAAACCTACAGTAAATCATACAAAATCAATTGATAAGAGATCTTGGGCAGATTAAAAAATGTTCCCTCCCCTTTATTAATAAAGATGGCTTCTGTCCAAAGTTGATTGTTGATGCAGTCCTACTTTGATAAAGGTTTTCTTACCCATTGAAAAGAAACACTCCTTAATGAGCTATCATCTTCTATACTTTTCAATTTTCAGATTGCTATGGTAGAGGTACAGACAGAGTTCCCTAGAACTGACAATACTGCACACTGAGCTGATCCTCTATGTAGTATTTTGTGACATCAAACCAGTCCCACAACGTGGCCTTTGTATGGCACTGAAATCACAACAGTAAATTTGCGGGATTTCTAACTTTCTTTAACACTCATTATAATGTTAATGAAGGCCAAAGTCTTCAAACTTTAGTGTTTAAAGTCAGAGGCAGAGGCTCAGCAGCATATTGGGTAGCAGGACATAGACAGTGAAGGAGGCAGGGGGCACTTGCTTTGAACACCATGCTCCTTTGGGTGGAGAGCTGATTGATAACAGTTCAGCTCACAGTGGCTGGCATTCAGACAACTGATGTCCCAAAGGGGATTTTCAGGAGCTCATGTGAGCCCCTTGCTAGCAGCCCTTTGAAGAAGCATCACAGTTTTCATTTAACACTAAGTTTCTTTGTACTAAGTTGTTACGAAGTTCTTATTCCTTGAGTACAGCAGCCATTGAAACCAAGGTAATGTATTTCCAAGTGTTGAAGGAATAAACTGCTGGACTCAGATCTGTGTCTGGAACCTAAATATACCCTTCTCCTATATATACCCTACTCCTGCTCCTACCCTCACTTTTAATGTAAATGAATTAAGTTTGGGGGGTGACAGAGTCACAGGACCTCCCTCAAATCCTTAGGCCCGGTGCATTCAATTCAGTTGGAGAGACTGGAATTGATAGCTTCTTTGGGAAGAAGTGATTGTTTCGAAGTCCTATCCAGTCCCACTCAAGCAGCTGTCAAGCCATGGCTCTGGAGCTGCTACAAGGCGAGCATTTTCTCCAGTACCTCCTATCACTACTGTTCAGAGGGATGCACCATGGACAGTTACACCTCCTCACAAGTGCTCAAGGCAAAGGAGAAGAAGAAGAGCCAAGCTGCTGCTGGCACTGTGTGGGAGTCCTGCATAGCTCTCTCTTCCTGGGCTGGTGCCTGCATCTCTATCTTAGGTACTTGTATAGCCCCACTGCTGTAGTATCTGAACACCTCACAATCTTTATTTCTTCTCACAACATCCCAGAGAGGTAGAGTGATGCTATGAATCTTCATTTTACAGATGGAGAACTGAGGCACAGAGAGTCTAAGTGACTCAACAAAGTTATTCAAGAAGTCTGTGGCAGAACAGGAAACTAAACCCATGTCTCCTGAGCCCCACTGGGCCATCCTTCCTCTCATCTACCCATCCCAACCAGACTTTGAAGAGCCAAAACTGGAAAGGAACCTGGAGCCTCACTCTTGCCTTTTATTCCCTACCTACCAGACCTATTTCCTGACATGACCCTCTCCCCTCCATCAGCCAGGGGAGAGAGCCAGTAATCTACTCCAAGAGCTAATGGGAACTTACTACCAAATCCTGTCATCACTCGCTCACCCCAGCAGTAACTCCCTGTTTATGCTTCCTATCCTCCTTCAGGAGCAGAGTGAGGGGAAGGGCACAGGCATTTGGATGGTGAACTGGCAGGAAAAGGGATTAGCCAGCAAGTGGGATGCTATAAGAGCTCTGCAGAGGGTTTAAATCTTTGAGCTGCTGGCTTGACACATACACAATCAACTTTCGCATTCCCCATCTATCCTTGAGCTTTGCAGGTTGGCACCTACCCTCTCCTTGATCCCCAAAACCTCCTCTTCAAAGAAGAGATGGTCAGACAAGCACTCCAAATACAACCCCCACCAAAACAGGTAAGGTTTCCTGTGGGATTTTTAGCATCACTCTGCATTATCCCCAGCGTAGTAGTGTTTGGGTCAATGACAGCCACACTCCTAACTGTTACTTCACTGACTTCACTGCTCTGTTTCTTCCTCCTCTCTCCCCGCCACCCCCGAGTGTTACTAACTATGTCTGCAATGGCAACTGGATACATGTTTTGCCACACCCTAAGCTGGCAAGCTCAAGTGTCCAAGAACTCCTTGGACTCCAGCATTTCTAAAAGGCATTAGGGGAAATAACAGGAGTTCAGGATATTTTGGATATGTCAGAATTTTCAAAGGATTTGTGAAATGTAATGAACTCATTTAAATAGTCGTAATTGTCTTGTGTACATGTGAGAAAAGTTCTGGAGAGCCGAATTAGGCATGCTCTATTTTGTAGCCTTTCAATGACCTCCAGCAAACGTGTGACCCAGATCCGAGGGCCTCCTGTCCACTTGCATAAACATGATGTTTTAAGAAGCAGGGAGGGAGAGAAATAAAAATACAAGAATTGGACTCCTAATGGCAATGGAACAGAGAGAGACACACTGCCGTTACAAAACAAATGTAGAAACAGAAAGAGAATTGCCTCAAGACTCTACATTCTGAAACTCTGCTGCAGTTTGCTGGGCTGTTCGTTTGATGGTGGCGGACCTTAAATCAAAAGACGTCATCTGCTTTGGATTTTCTTTGAGGGTGGGTTTCAAAGGCACAAATGACAGGTAAGTGCCCAACTCCCAATTGCACCTGTGAAAATCTCCCCATAATGCCTGGATGATGACAAGAACTGGCTCCATGGGTATACTAATGTCTCAGGTGAAGCCTACTTTTATTTCCTGGCTTTGGTTGCCTGTCAAATGACACTCACTGCAGTAGCTGCTGTTACACTGATGACCAGCCTTCCTTTCTGCCACTTAAGTACCTGCTAGAGTGCAAAAGAGAGTTACTAATGCTAGGATAATTAAAAAACTAATTTGTTAACATACATTTTAATACATCAGTGATTTCATATGGTATTGCTGCAAGCCTGCCAAATGAAGGGCAGATATCAGTTTGGTGGTAAAATCTTGACCACAGCTTTTATTGACCATTCAGTGTGACAGGAGGTAAGCAGTTCTCGCTCACTCTATCCCCTCTGTTACTCAGTAATCTGCTGGGGTGCCATGTCACTTTCACAAGATATCATCACACGGCCTAAGAGGATTTCTGCCCAAATCAGATCTTTGTCCCCCCACCCCACTGCCTATTTTGGCTCCAGTAAGGAGCTCTGAACCATGGAGTACCACATCCCAGGTGCTGCATGACTGTTTGCTGTCAACCCTTCGAGTCAATAGATGACTGGTTGATCACGTCCTCAGTATGATAAAACCTTGCTCAAAAGTAGGCCATCATGCAAAGACACCTCTCATCCATTAAAAATAATGAGGCCGTACCCTACTGATACAGCAGTGATCAGTGAAAGGTCTCTTCTCCTTCCAATCCCCACCCTAACCTGTAATGCATTGTATGTGTAGATCATATGAGCAACATTTCTTATTTTAAAGACTAGGTGTTTGAGTACAAATGGGCTCAAATGACAAGATGAGTGAACTGTAGATGTAGAAACCAAAGAAACACCTTCCTTCTACCGGTGGTCTCTACTGTGACTGATTTAACTGGGCCATGGAACCACAGTCTAGCTAACCTATCCTTTGGGCCCTGCCTGACAGGTTTCAGAATGAATAGCTCTGCCTGTGAATGGACAGTCCCAGATGCCCACACACACTAGATACTGCCACCTTTGGTAGGCACCACCATTCATAAGCTGCCTGCCAAATTATTGACCCTCCTACCCTCCATCATTATAAAAGAGGGATAAATACTGGGTAGGGTGAGAAGTTATTTAAATCAAGGGCCAAAGTTGGCACCAGAACAAATTGATATAAACTGGCCATCAAAACATTTAGGCTTGAAATTAGACAAAGGTTTTTAACCATCAGAGGAGTGAAGTTCTGGAACAGCCTTCCAAGAGGAATAGCGAGGGCAAAAATACTAACTTGTTTTAAGACTGAGTTTGATATGTTTATGGAGGGGATGATGTGATGAGATTGCCTACGATGGCATATGGCCCATCCACTACTGCTATTAGCAAATATCTCCAATGGCTGAAGATGGGGCACCAGAGTGGGTGGGCTCTGAGTTAGTATTGAGAATTCTTTCCCAGCTTTCTGGCTGGTGGGTCTTGCTCATATGCTCTGGGTCTAACTAATCATCATATCTGGAGTTGGGAAGGAATTTTCCCCCAGTCAGATTGGCAGACACCCTAGGGTTGTTGGGTTTTTTTTTTTGCCTTCCTCTGCTGCACGGGATCATTGGCTGGTTTTAACTAGAGTAAATGGTGGAAGTCTTTAAAGGAAGATTTTAGGATTTCAGTAACTCATCTAGGATAAGGATCTCTGATGGGGAAGCGGGAGGTTCGATGACCTGCAATGTGCAGGAGGTCAGACTAGATGATCATGGTGGTCACTTCTGGACTTAATGTATGTGAGTCTAGTGAAAAACAGAAACAAAAACAGTGTTACTGGGATTTAAAGGTGTATCAGATTAGCTATTAGACATAGTAAATTAGGTAAATGTTTGTTCAGAAGAACAATTTTTAAGTAGAATGGAATTCAAATTGCCCAGCTCAGGATATTGTGTAGCACTTCAAATCTGGGATATCCAACTTTCTCAGAAGGCATATATTAGCCTCTTATTGGGCAATACACATGGCATTTGTACATATTTGAATGCAAAAAATGGCACTCTTATGCCTATGAAAACGATTTCATTTTAAGAAAAATTCAGAAGCATGTTTTGTTTTTCAACTGAGCCTATAAAAACACTGAACCAAATTCTGTCCTGACTGCAACTCTAGGCCCTGCCTGTGAAGTCAGTACAGAAATTGGACCATGCTCTTTGGCCATTTTTCACAGCAGCGAGATTTGTTCTTCCACTCCTTTCCCCTGTCATTTAGGAGAAAAATGCAAACGAAAACGAGACAAACAAGTCAATCTACTGATTAAAAATTCTTCTCCGTTAGCACTGATGAAGAAAAGCACACAAAAGTCTCTCACCCTCCTAACTTACTTGGAAATCTACTCTTACTATATCAGTGACTTTAGAGCTGCTGATTATGAGACAGGACATTTTGAGTTGTGGTATTCAGTGATAAGAAAGGGAGAAAAACAAAACCTTGAGAAGTCAATATTTTTTGTTTCCAGACACTTGGGGATGGGGGAGAATGGTTGAATTTGGTTTCAAGGGTCTCTTTCTTTGTCTGCCTTCATTACGCTACAAAATAGCTGAGTGAGAAGGAAACAATTTTTGATCTGCAACACTGGTAAAGCAAAGCCAATGTTTACTAAACGTTTGCATCCTTTCACAAGAGTTGTAGCACTGTGAGAACGGTGACAAACATTGACTACATTTTGCATGTGCAATATCTTTTAAGCACTTAGACATCATGGTGATGAATGTGATATAAATAGATAGGTAGCCCTAGTCTAATGAAACCAAAGTTAAGGTACTGTGGAAATAGTCATAACTTTTATTGGACTAAAGAATATAATGCACAAGCCACAGCCTTGAGTCAAAATGAAGTGCATAAAAAGCCTCGTCAGCCCCAAATGCTGTGTATTAAACTATCTGTTGATCTAATAAAAGTTATTTAATTATCTATCTTTTCTTCCTTTTCTTGAAGAGCAATATGGCTGAAATGCTTTTCCAGAAAAATGCAATATACACATTTATTTTAAGTAAATGTATCACATTCTGCAAAAATTAACTTACAGCTCAACTGGTTGCAAAGAAATATATACATATTTTCCTCTTGACTGTTGGATATAAAGCAGGTGGCAAGGGAACGTGAGATCTCATTATTGTCTATTGTACCATGTAGCAGGGGAACAGAAATTAAAGAAGTCAGGGGAAAGTCAGCAGCTTTAGTGGCACTGACACCAATAACTTTTTATGAGGGTGAGTCAAAGCATCAGGGATGGCAGACCCATGTTTCTGCTCTCTTGAACCTATTTCTATAGATCATGACAAAATAGAGAACTGAAAGAAAAATCCTCCTCTCTCAAGCAGGGGCAAAGAGGAAACCAACCACTGATGCAAATATTTCAGATGAGAAGTTAAAAACACATCCTTCTCACAGGGGCAAGGACAGCCACAGCAGTCAGTGCCTGCATATTTTTAAGCTAGAAATGCAGCTATAAAGTAATAATAAATATATCAGGGACCAAATGGGTCTTCCTCACGCCCACTCTAGTAAAGTAAACTAGGAAGATCAACACTGTGGGGATTGCT
This sequence comes from Emydura macquarii macquarii, assembly GCF_026122565.2. Lineage (NCBI taxonomy): Eukaryota > Metazoa > Chordata > Testudines > Chelidae > Emydura > Emydura macquarii. Next base: position 35,609,618 of record NW_027132813.1, on the reverse strand, counting down.
GAGTTCTGAAATGCAGCGATGAGGCTTCCAAAACACATCTGGGATAGAGAATGGGAGAGGAGGTGGGATCTGGGTTTTCACTTTAATACATATGTGCTGTAACTCTTATGGTAGACAGAGTAAAGTGACAAATACACAATGGCCTGAAACAAACAAGAAAACTAGTGACCAAATTCTTCATCCCTTCCATGGAAATGCAGGGACTGAAACATAAATTGAAGCATAGGGTGAAGAATGGCCCAGGCAGGGGGACCCTCTGCAACCCCCTGCAAGATACAGCAATGGGCTTTGCGGTTGATTTCTAAGGAGGAGCATAGCTAGAAAAACTGAGTGGGTGAGGGGATGTCTAGGTGTGGTGAAGGACTCAGCCCAGGGGAAGCAACAGGCCACATGACCTTCTCTCTCCCTCAAAACATGTAATAGTGGCTACAGAGTGGCTTCCACAGTAGCTCCTGCAGGCTGGACTCTGTATGACTCTGATGACTCTGTTCCTCAGCCATGGTCATCATTACCCTATTTATCCAAAATGTTGGAAGGCTTTAGCATTGTTAGTAACAAAATAAGCCCAAGGTAATACATCCTAATTAACTTTTTAAAATTTCATCCTTGTGCTCCTTGTCATCCTCTTCCTATTTGTCTTTCTTGCTTGTATGCAGTATGTCACACACTAGATTTGGAGGCATATTTACAATCCCTTCACTGAGTAGCACAGAAAGCATAGGGAACCATGGGCCAGGTCCATGGGGCATCTGGAGCTGGTTTAAAGCTGGTGTAGCTGCCACTACGCCAGAATCAGTGTGGGAGAAAATCTGGGGTAGGAGCAGACTGCACTCAGGTGATTCTCAGCAGGGTAACAATCTGTAGGGGACAGTTAACAGCTGGTGCAGGAGAAAGCAGCTCTTGGACTACTTTAACTTGCCCAAGGAGACAGTTCCAGGATTGGGAAAGTGGTTTAGAGCCACTTTTGCATCCCCTTCCTCACAGCTAAGCTGAAGGTGAGCTCAGCACAACTAAGCACTGAGCCCCACATTTTTAGTGTATCGCAGGCAAACCTGAGCATTTTGTAACTCTTTTACCTGTAATTTAACTTTTTTGGAGCCACCAAGGGTCCATCCACCTTTCCTGCACTCCACTTTTTGCTGGGAGTTGCTAACAATGGGTGGGAGCTGCAGAGGCTGCTTGAACAGAAGCGGAAGCAGCAGCAGCTCTGTGAAGATCTCTGGTATGATGCGCCTGGCTGAAGACATCTGGTTTCCACTGGGACTTACCTCCCCCTTTTGAAAAATAATAGCTGATTGATGGGCTATGGGGTGTTGTTAATGGGGGCAGCAGGAGAGTGGCTGTTTGCTGGGCACTCAGAGATGTGGTGGGCAGCTTCAGTGATAGTACTGAGGACTGGTCCATTTCAAGTTGTGGACTGGTCTATATTTGCTTTTGTTGCACCCTCACACTGTACTCAGGGCTTTTTTCTCACGAAGAATCTCCAGTGTGCTGTTGACAACATTGCTGGAGAGAATCTCTAGGGCTTTAGGTTGGCCTCTCCTCAGTGAGAGAAAAGACAGCGGGGGGAGTCTGAATCCGGGATCTCCGTGTGTAGATGGGATGCTGATCCTTTTTCATTATGACTAGCATATAGCTGTGTGCTACCATAATAATGCACTTGGTGTATCATGCCCAGTTGACTGAATCCATCAGTTCCAAGTCAACTTGCCTGTGTAAAAATTTCTTTAAAAAAAGCATGATATGACTGAGGCCTACACTGTCAGGAATGAGTTTGGGTGCAGTTGTGAACTGAGCTCAACTGAGCCCTGCAGAGGGTGTGATGGGAAGCCACACTGCCCCTAAGGGAGCACCAGGAGAGACTTACTGTCTCCCCTGGGGCTGCTCAGTGCTCATGGTGGGTGCATACATTGTACCACAAGGACTGCTATGGTGAGTCACCCTTGCATGGGCCATGCAGGGGGACAGAGGGTGTCTTTTGTGGTCTGTGCACTTTGTGCATGAGTATCTCACAACTGGCCCTTACTATTTCTTTAGTGCTTGGAATATGTAGTGATACAATATGAAAGTGAACTAATTGTTGTTATTTTATTGCTGCTCAATTCCAGTAACATTCTCAAGTTGTTACAGGGGCTTTCCACAAAGGCTCCACAGAGGCACAGTCTGAACCAGAATGCTCCCACAGCGCCCCTTTACAGCTCTTCAGACTCATCAATGGTTGCGCATCACCCAAACATTCAGTGGTTAGAGTCCCCTCGGACTACGGTAATACCACTTACTAAGGTGACGCAGAGTTAGTCAGTCTGTAGTTTTAAAAAAGAAATGATAAAATGAGAAGTGAGAAACAGCTGGCTTGCTCACAGACCTTTCACGAAATGGTGGCTACAACATGTCCTCTTGCTGCATTAAGAAATCATGAGAGGTCAAAATAAGGTAATTTGCAAAACCCAAATGGTCCCCTATGATAGTATGCACATAATTTTGTCCTTATTTTAAGAAACAGGGAGAGAGAGAGAGAAGTTTAACTCCAGATAGATCACACCAAATTCACTCATGGGGATCTATTATCCTATCGCAGGATACAAATGATTTCCACTGAGGTCAGTAGAAGCTATAGGTGATGTGTGGTTGTAGAAATGTTATTTATTTGTATTATATGTATTGCAGAAGCAGTAGGGGTTCCAGCTGAGATGAAGGCTGCATGTGGCAGGCACTGTACATACAGTTTGTAAGAGACCATCACAGCCCCAGAGAGATTCCAATCTCAATGGATAAAAGGTGTGAGGGAAAACAGAGGTGAAGTGACATGCTAAGGGCCAGGGGTAGAGCTGGAAATAGAACTCAGGTCTCCTGACTATCAGTTCAATGCCCTATTTACTAGACCACACTGCTTCCCTCCATGGTGCTCTAGCTGTGAATTTGGCCCATAAACACAGTGGAAGACAACAGGCTGACACTTCCTACCATTCAGTACCCACAGTGAGGGATTTTTCAAAGCTGCACATGCAGACTGTTACTTTACAACAGACTACTGTGCTTAGGTGAGAAATTTAGCTGCCTTATGTTGATACAAATTGAAAAGATAAAGACTTCCCATTGCTTTTCTATACAGATAGTGTCGTTGGGTGAACCCTACACCATCTGTGCAGGGCAAGATGTATTGGTTTACATTTAGAGGTAGATTTTCAAAGACAAATGGCAATTGGATGCCTAAATCCCATTGAAAGTAAAAGGGAATTAGGACCCTCACCATCATTTGTGACTTTGAAATTGGCCACAGCTGCCTACAATCACATTGACAGTGCTTTTTGAGGATCTTTCAACAACTCTAAAGACCTTCTTCTGGAAAAGTAGGTTCTACTCAATTTTTGCCACTTACAGTACAAGCTTTATGACCCACGCCTCAACAACCCAAAATTCTCTGTTACCCAAAACAGGGTCATTTCCTGGCACCCAAGTAGTTATGCTGAAAATTCTGTAAGTCATCCAAATTTATTTAAAGTCCCCCATGGTATTCAGGTAATTCTGTGAATTTCCTAAAGTGTTTCAGGCTGATTTCTCCTTTCACTTATATCAATTTTCCAGCAGTGTAATTCCATTTATTTCTATGGAGTTATTCTTGACCGACAATGGTCCAAGTGATAGAAAATCAGGCCCTTGGACTCTGTTATCAAGAAGTACTGCATGTCTGTAGTTACCTTCATATTTAGCATTTGTAGGATGGTTTCTGTTGTATTTTGCTCTCCTTTAAGTTTTTTCTCCCCAGTAGCTTAAATATTTTTAAAAGACTATTAGAAGCTTGGGTAGCCATGCAGAGGTAGGAATGAGTAGCAGACATATTAACATCTATGCTTCTGATTTGGAATTAAATTGGATACTAAAATCTGTTGGAAAAAGCCCTCCTTACACATTTCTCAATCTGTATGAAAACATATATGAGTATTTTGGTCAGACCACATGATGCAGGGCTCAGAGCAAACACATATCCCAGAGACTCCTGCATGCTCATCCAGTACCTGCTGTACTCTGCCACAGAGAACAAAGCAAAATCATTGTATTAAAATGAAGGGGAGAAGTACCCCAGCTAGGAAAAAAGAAGCAAAGGACAGATACCCACGCTAGCCACAACTGAAAAGTAGCAAGAGGAAGGACCAGTGGGAATCATGCCCTCACCCTGCAAACATAAACTGCAGCCTAACAAATTGTTACAGAAGAGGGAACAGAAAATATGACCTTTGTGATGAACATAGAATTTGTTGAAACAAAGAGCACCCAGGAAATTATTGCTGCTCTCCTGGACAAAGTGGATAGCAGAGATGAAACAGCTGAGCATCAAACTGCAGCATCACAAAGAGGTTCATGAACAGCCACAGAAATTAGTTCAGCACCTGGAAAGCAGACTGCATTGTAAGGAAGAAAATGTGGATGAGGCAGAAAAGAGCCCATAGGAGAACTCTGCACATTATTGCAAACCCAGAAGGAGAAGAGGGCTCCAAGCTGGGTAAGAATTTTTTAGAAGATGTTTCTCTAAATATTTCAAATTCCTTTAGAAAATAACAAAGTAACACTGGAAACAGCCCGTAGATCTTTGAGCTATGGGTTGAAGTTTTTTTATAGGATTAAAACCCAGTTATGAGTAGAAATAAAATATCAGCTTTAAGGTATAGAAGACTGTTAATAGTGGGATGCTTGGCTCCAGAGATCCACATTAGTAGCAGTGTTGTTTCAATATATTTATTAATGATCTGGAAGAGGAGGAGAATGATGAGAAGACAAAATTTGTGGATGATAAAAATTATTAAAGTTTAATCAAGTCTTGAAAGGATAGAGGAAAATAGTTTTTAAATTTATAAAGTCCATCTTTAAGTATCCAGTCAAATTAAACTGTTATGTCTGTTGTGTCATTTTACTAATTGTCAAAGCACCTCAAGGCCAGGATAAGCAATTTTGTGTATATAAATATAAATAACTTTATATTTTCCAACATTTCAATTCAGTTTAAATAGCCCATAATGGCAAGATTGGAATCAAAGGGGACTAAAGTACTTAAAAGTCTCTTGAATAATGGCTAACTAAAGTTATTTCAAGACCTCTGTCACCACTATAGTTTATCATGTGAGCAATTCTCTATATTACTCACAACTTCTAGGAATGAAGGAAAGAACTGACTTTGAATCATGTTTTCTAAATAAGGACACATGAACACTTCCAATGGAAAATTTCCTTTCAGAAGAGTATAACTTTTATATGCAACACTACATAATTTAAATCTTGACCCGGAAGAGAGCAAACAATAGAGGCAACTGTTAGGTTTGAAAGGTGTAGCAACCAATATATTGAATGAATATTGACTGAAATATTTTGTTAACACAATCTACATGGATCAAATGTTGCTCTCAGGAGTAAACCTAGAGTAACTTCATCAACATCTATGTTACTCCAATTTTACACTGATATAACTGGCCTATGTTTCTTACCTTATCTGAACTTCGAGTTGAGAACACTATCCATACATCATCAGGCTAACAACTCACCGATCATTGATTTCTTAATTCTGAGGGCCATATTCTGCTCTCAGATATGCACACAGCTTTGGAAGCTTTGCAGAAGTACCTAGAGGCAGATTTTGACTTTACATGGTCAGTATTCACAGAGGAAGAAGGAAGTGCCTCAGAGCCAATTCCTTTCAATCCTTATTACTCCACACAGATATAAACTTGAGGACTCAAAACTGCAGCCCTTCCTTTATGAATGTTTCATTGATGTCAATGGCTCAACTCATGTGAGGCAGGGCTGCAAGACAAGGCCCTGAAAATATTTGAACAGGGAACCATTCCTACATCATTCAGCTTCTATCTTTTAATGCCGTAAAAGGCAAGTGTGAGGCAATTAATCAACATTTTGTTTTTCAGGCTAGCAGTGCTGACTATTAGAAATTTGATTACATGTGGCCAAAAGCCACTTCGCTGCCAGTCAGGTATTTGCATGGAGATTGGTGCAACATCTTCTGGCTGGCAAACTATGTTATGTGTCTGACCCTCTACCCAGAAATTAATATTACATTTCTTTGGCTCAATACACTGCACTATGCATAGCCAAAATCATAAACTTTTCTTTTCAGTCTAGTAGCCAAGAGATAGTCAACATTACTGACCTCTCTTCAGATTAGGAAGGGACATCATCTATTTGGAAAATTTGCTAATACAAGAATCATTATAGAAATGTGACTTGACAATTGACCCACCAAGACCCTAGGAACCGGCTGATCAGGTGCTTCTGGAACCAGAAATCCCTTTGCAACCCGAAGTCCTCTTTTGTGTCATCCAAGCTGCTTTTTTGACTTTTAGCAACATATTTTCATTAATTGGGTCATGTGACCATTGCATATAAAGTGTAATCTGACACAGTATGAAGATTATTTTGTGCATGTGTCTCCTTTCACCTTATTAAGTCACCATTTTTTCTTTACATTTAGATTTTACATTCTTACATTTTCTTTGCTATTTCAGGTTATGGTAAAATAGAAGAACTAACTATACAAGTGAAGGTTAACATTTCTTGTTGTCATGGAGGAGTCCATAACCTCCCCCACCCTCCAGTCCAACCTATCTGTCTGAATTGCTGAAAGCATAAAGCTCACATAGAAGAGATAAGTAAGTGAGATTTCTTTCTTTTCCATAGGGATGAACTATAGTGTATGCAGATTATTAGGAGAAGAAAATAATATCAGAGAAAGGTGGCTTTCTTAAAAGGCATCAGTAGCATTAGTGTCATGTGTGAAGCACCCATTTGTGACAACTGTGCAGACCTTTCAATGGAAAATTGTGGTGTGCTACCTTTTAAAGTATGAAATGCTAATTTTGGATACACAGTTTTTGAACTGGAAGGCTGCATTTTGCATGGAATTTTGTTTAATTTCCCAGTGAAAAAAGGCATTTGAAACACAACTGCCTACAGCCAACTGTCAACAAAAATCAACTGTAAGAGCACACAGCCTGTCACTGATTTATGTGGTGATGTGGTAATCTTTTCAATTTAGCTAGATATTTCTTCTTCATACAAAATAGCTGAAAGTCTTGCTAGACATTTATGAATATCAGGAGGTACTATTAGGATGATAATAGGGCTAGATTAAAGAAGTGTTCACTAGTTCAAAGTGTCAGTTAAAGAGACAGGAACTAGAAAGATATATATGGCCCCCTTGGTATAAGTGAACTTCATATTTTCAGGGTTGCTTAAGATTTGGAAGATGGCATATTGAATTCCATCTGCCAGGAAAGCATCTTCCTAGGGGAGAGTGGGGGGCAGGGAGAAGTTGTTATATTAGAATTTTTTCAGAAATCTGTTTTTGTTTACCAAGATGGTGAAATGAAAATCTTTGATATCGAATATGGAGAAGATAAACCAGGGTGACCGCCTAACAGCTAGAGTTCTGGGGCCTTTTCCCATCTTCTTTGATGGCCTGTGCTTTCAATGGGGTCATTTTGCATTATGCCATATTTTGCTGAGGATTGGAAAGTGAGATGTCACACCCTACAGCTAAGCAAAGTAATCGGCCTCTCATACAGAACTAGAACTAATGCAGACAAAATGATACAGCATGGCTTGAGCTGCAAATGAAGAGACAAGTTCATGTTTTCCAAAAATGTATAATTTACCAGGCATTTCATTATTCTATATAAAAAAGGTAAAAATGATAATTGAAAATAAATGCGGCTGCCTAGCTACAGTATATGCTGTCAGCATTACTTGAAATAGAAGCACTTTCTTGCTGAAGATACTTAAAATTTTGTTACAATTTCTGTCTGAAGATTTGTGTAATGTACCTTGTTAAATTGGTTTCAGTTTGAGTATTTGTTACAGAGCATCAGGCACAATTTAAGGATCTGTCTATGTATTTACATACCTGCAGGTTTATACAATTACATTAATTATTAACAGCATGTTCTGCAGGTGCATGCCTGTATGCATGTCCAAATGAATATATATAATGTTACATTTATTACTCTGGGCGCCCAGAGTTGCCTGCTATCTTTAAGGTTCCTAGAGAAATTCCATTATACACCCTGTTTTATGAGGAACAGAGTTACTAATACAGATGTACCACCAAAGTAATCTGTTTTTTCAAGCAGAAGGAATTCTGAATTCCATTTTTTCTTGAGCAGTATACACAAAGGGGACATACCTTCTAGTAACTGATGTTAAGATTCAACCAGAAGAGAGAAAGTAAATGTGCTCAGGAATTGTCATTTCTTTTACTTTTGGGACAGAAATTTCCCCCTGATTTGCTCTCTGGCAAGGACAAGTAAGATGCATGTTGACAATCTATGATATTGATCTTTCACAAGCCTACCTACAGTAATCTTGAAGGTCCCTACTCCATTTCCAGAATGGCAAAATCTTCTCTCAAGAAAATGTCTTATCATGTCTCTATGTTTCTCGTTAGGGTGTGTGCTGCTACACCCTCTGGGTCCAATTCTAACTGATATTCAGTAAGAAAGGGAAGTGTTTTTATAGGGGTTGCTGCCTGATAATACTGAACTCCTTTGGGGTCTGTTTTGGAAGTAACCTAGTCAAGTACCATAGTGGGAAAGGAAAGAGAGATTCTTCACCTAGAGACTTTCTGATAATGGAGGACTTACCCCTCTAGAAACAGGCTTTCAGGATAAGAATGTCGAAATCGCCCAGTAATAGTTGCTTAGAATAGTGCAGAACTGCTGTAACTCCCATATTATGTGAATCCCACGAGGAAGGGATGGGGAAGGAATGGACTGAGGATCAGAAATGGGCATGATCTAAAGGGGAAGCTCTTCCCCTTTGAAATTGCATTCTGGTTTTGTTTAGTTTTATTATTTTAAATCTTCTATTCTTATGTTCTATTGATTTTCTCCAGAATCCACCCCCTCATGCAGCCTGCATTGTTCAGAGGGCTGTGGATGTGTTTGGCTGGGTCAGGAGCTATGAAATTGCTTGTTGATATGCAAACATTCACCACGAGTAACCAAAACCAAACTATTCTTTTTTAAATAATGCATTATACTGTTCTGACTTTAAGGGGGATTAATGGGTATTTTTTTCTCGATTATCTGCCTCTGGACTTCTTCCCTTTCCAAAATGGCTAGTCACTAAGTGCTGAAATTTCCAGTTCTTAATGATTTGATGGAACTGGGCAGCTGATTATAAAGGGAATATTTTTAAAATAGTTGTTAATGAGTTCAAAAGTTTATTTTCAAATTCCAGCTGAATACACAAAAAGCCAAATTCTGGCCTCAATCACACCTAATTTAATGGGCTCACTCACTTATAACTAAACTTGGAAAGATTAGATTTCTAGTGGTAAATGTTGGTAAATATCAATTTCACTGTGCATACACAAACTGATAAAAATATTTTTGTTGATAATAATCTACATTTATTGGTAGGCAATGTGAGAAAAATACTGCTTGAGGCTTTATTAGAGTCCCACCTCAGAGTGTATAAAATGTGTTGTAATCCCAAATTAGTGGAGCTAGAGCAGGGATACCTTTTAGGTAACTTTAACTTTTAGACTGTCATTAAATAATTATTATCTCCCCGCTCCCACACACACTTTTGCGTAACTCTGAAAATTTAAATTGATAAAAATCTAGAAAAAGCTCAAAAATAAACTGATATTTTCTGTGGAAAGTATAAAAAAATCAACTTTTGCCAAGCCTACTTATAACACCACGGAATTTGCCATAAAGACATTCAAAATAGTTGAGTTCCTAGAAGTAAACATTATGATTGGGTACCCATCATATAACTGTATAAGCCAGGATATGCAGACAAACAGTAGCACATAGGAGAGGGAATTCAACATACACAAAGTTGCAATTATGAAGAAACAGAATTTATTGGGCATAGAAAATACTGCCACTAAATAGCTGAACAGTTCTCATGAGTCCTTGCTGGGATTCTAAACAAGTAGTCTCAGACAAGATTCTTCTTTTTTTCGAGGCCTTTATTAAAAAGTAATTCAGGCAAGCGCTGACAGTCAAGTAAGCAATCAAACCTGTTGAGCCACAAATCCATACCTTCCTAGGTAACAGGATACTTCTCAGTGATGTTTAAGAGTGCAAATTGCTGGAGAAAATATGGAATTTTTGGCTTTTCTACTTAAAACAAATACAAAACAAAAAGGTGCTCCTGCTATGGAGGTAAGTTACATTTTAAAGCATTTTATGTCTCCACCTCACTAATCCTATTCCCTTAAGACACCTTGCCCTGAAGTTCCAGTGTCCCTGAAGTTCATTGTTTAGAAGGACCATTTTTCCATAATGCCCTGCAAATCTCCACTCCATATTTCTGACCAGGTCTGTGGAACAGCCAAAGACCACATGCTCAAACCCTACCAAATAATCCATTCCATTATTTAGAGTATGCTGTGACATAGCTTTGGAAATTTAGTCATTGCTGTGTGGATACTCATAAAGGGCAAGTACAGTTGGTAATGCTGATAGTAATGTATCAGAATAGCAAGACGCAGCATTTTGATTCCATCACTGGAGACACCCAAGTGCCCTTCAATCTCTGTTTGATCATTTCCATATTAGCTCTTTCCTGGCCACACTCTTGCCCTTCTGCCTTTTCTGCATATAACTCTCAGACAACTCAGTCCTCCATTGGCCACAACTTCCATGTGAACAAATAGATTTCCATCCAGCCTTCACTGGGTCTCACCTCCCTAGCAGGACCATCCCTGAGTTCCAGGTAAGACTTTTCATCATTCTCCAGGGCCTAGACTGTCCTACTCACAATCCCTTGGGTAAGGGTAATAAGAACACTTCTGCTTACAGGATGTTTGCCCCCAGTGTCACTGTAGCTTTTTCTAGACTGACTGTAAAGTTGGGGTAAAAGGGAAAGTAATCATTTGAGGTCAATGGGACTGATGATTCACATGATTAAGGCTTTTCAGGATTGGGGCCTAGGTCTGATAATGGCCTTAATAATCATCTTCAGCCACTATTTTGTAGTGGTGAAAAGGGGTTATGGTGGGATGGACTCACAGTAGACAGCCGACCTCCCCTTTTTAATACAGGATTGATTTGATATGAAAAGAAAACTAATTGTTTTTAAAAGGGATAGTGATAAAAGCAATAGAAAAACTAAAAGAAAACAAAAGAGGAATTTCATTAAAGCAACAGTTTGGTTTTAGAAGGCAACAAAGACCAAGGGAAATGTGTTTATAAGGCCTCCTCAATGGCATTTATAGCTTTCAACACTTGTAGATGTTTATCATATCTCTGGCTGTGTCTACACTGCCGGTGGTACCGCTGGTAGTGCACTATCAATTTTGCGGGTTCGATTGAGTGGCAGTGAAGACTTGCTCAGTCAAACTTGGAAGTCAACTCTGTTAATCCACCCCGGCAAGAAGCGTAGCACTGTATCGATGGGAGGGCATTTCTCATTGGCACAGCACAGTGGAGACTCCACGGTAAGTAGATGTTAAGAAAGTCGATGGGAGATACGCAAGTTACTGTACGGAGCTTGTGTATCTCCTGTCGACTGCCACCGAAATCCATGGCTAGTGTAGGCTTGCCCTCTGTTTAGTAGTTATTCAGCTGATCATACAGAGATAGTAGCAAAGATTTTATAAGAGACCGTATTTTTGAAGAACGTCATACTTCATTGATTTTCTGTCACAATAGTGGGTGATGGCTTTGTTTATAATCATCAGACCCGTCAGTTGCAGAAGCTTTATGGTATTTGTAGTAGATGGAGTCAGAGCTATAGTCCTTACTCTGGCAAAACTCCCATTTACTGTAGTGGGAGTTTTGTCGTCATAAGGATTCTATCCTGCAAACATTTATTCATGCACTTAACATTACTTACATGAGTTCTCCTACTGAAGTCACTGGGAGTTCTCGTGCTTAGAGTTAAGCGTATGTGTTTGCAGTATTAGACTCCAAATGATCTTAATTAAGACACAGAGGGCTAAAGACTAAGAAGTCAATGGAAGGACACCCACTGGTTTCAATAGACTTTGGATCAGGCTCTGAATCTTGCCTTCTGTATTGGGGCTAAGAAAAGTGGGAAGGAGGCCTCTTACTGTATGCAAGTAGGCAGCATATTTTCATAGTAAACCAAAGCATGATGGCCTGAATATAAATGGCTGAGCCTATACTGAGAGAGGAGAAGCTTGATGGATCCTGTGATTCATGTAGGTGGATGCAGTTTTCCCACCCCCATAGAAACTCCTGTTGATATCAATGAGGCCAGGATACCACCCATACTGTATAGCTATATTTTTTCCAGAATAAATATTTATTTACCTATTATCTACAGATATATTCTAATGTATATACTAGCACATATTATGTACATCTATACTGCATATACAGAATATACAATAAGTAGAGCGTGTGTGTGTGTGTGTGTGTGTGTGTTCTGTGCAGGTTACACTACACATTAATAAGACAATCCATACAATGTGTTAGGACATAACTCTATGCAGACAATGCTCCAGGTACTGATTTTTTTTAATCCTGAAATATGGCTGATATGGTCCACTGCAAAATGAACCTATATTGGAAATGGCAAAATTGTAATGTAAAATATACTGGGGTCAGTGGGGTGTGATGTTTTTTGCATATATTTTTTCTCCCTTGACCCATGCCATTCTCCTGCACATAGGGAAAAAAGCTTCATCTCACACAGAAATGTGATGTCCTTTACTGCCAGAGGCTGTTGCTGTTTTAAATGAGGAAAAAGCACAATGCATGAAGAAGGAAAATTAAAGCATATTCATTTTGAAAATTAGATATGGTGTCAGGAGACTCTCTGGAAATAGCACAGTTTGAATGGAGCACCAGACTACATGACAGTTCACTGAACTTTTGACCACTGTTTATACCAGGGAAGCTTTTGAAATGGGTAGATAGCAAAGCATTTTATAGCTGCTTAATAGTAGGTTATGGTTTTTAGTAGTCATTTGCCTTTTTTCAATGTATATGAGATATGTAAACACACTACATAATATAATTACATTATATTAGCAGGACTTTAGGGTTTTTTGCCCATTTCTGTTAGAAACAGGCAGCTGCTGTGATGTTCATCTACATAATTGGTTAGTTGCCACCCAAATACCTTACTTAATACATGGTATAGCAAATGTATTTTCTGATTGCCCCTGGAATCACTGTTTGAAGGGTCAACATTATTTCTAGAACTGGCATTGCTGCTTGCCATCTTTGGAGAATAATATACTTCTAAATGCGGCTAGTCACTAACTCTACCTCATTCAGGTACCCCAAGTACCCATCTTTATAAAGTATATATACATCTTTATACTTTATACTTTATACACTTTAAACACTTAAAGATACTTTATCTGTATAAAGAAAAGTACCCAACCCTTCTTTGAGCCTGTATTAACCTATCTCTAAATCCTCTTTAACTCTGTCAGTCCCCCTTTAACATGCTAGGTACATTGTGCAAAATTTGCCTCCCCTAGTCTCCTAGGTACCAGGTTCAGCATGCTGTCCCATTGTGACTGTAATGACACATCAACAGAAAGACATCAGTTAAATCATGATATGCATGAAAAAGCCTTTACTATACCTAAAACTTTATTATTTTAGGATTGCAAGAAACTAGCCCTATTATTTTAATGAATGAAACCAAACAATAATAATTAATGTGAAAATATAAAGGTAATAATTTTGGTGTAACTGATTTCTCTAGAAGTCTACGTCCTAGTTCAGCTTAGGCATTGACTTTCAGTGAAGTCATGGTTTTTTGTTCCACGTGTCTGCAGAACATGGCTTGCCTAAAGCTGTACCATTGAGTTGGAACGTCAACCGGAACTAAAACCCAAAAAACACCCTGTTTCAAAATGTTTGCTGTTGTGGAAGATCTTGTTTGAGGAAAGCGAGGTTGTCTCCCAGGTGCCTAAGTGAGAGTTCCAAAGATTAAAATGGAGTCGTTTTTTTACTATCATAGATGCTTCCCTCCCCACTTTATTAAGAGAATGTTGACAGGATCAAGTTGCTAGCGTTTAAAACAGTACAACAATGTCAGATTCTTTTTAAATTTGACATTAAGATAAGCTTAAGCTTGTGGACATTCATTATGAGGAGACTGGTTTGTCTTTTGTCTTCTCTGTTTAGCTTTACATACAGTACAGTACATCCCTTGGGGGGGGAAGGGGAAATAACAGACACTCCTTCTGCCACAGGAGATGCTTTTCCTCCTTGGATCAGAAGCTCCTCTCCTATCACTAGCCAGTAACAACCCTTCTGTTCATCCTTATGTCAAACCGCACAACTGCACTAATAGTGATCTCTGACAATTAGAGATGAGCTGAAATGATTTGGCAAACTTTGGGTACTGCTGAACCTAAGGGTGTGCTCAGATCCCTTCGAGTAGATTGGGTATCTTGCCAACCATCCATTCACCACCTACCCATTCCTAATGGTGAGATATAGTAGTTAGAACTTTTAGTCCAGCTGGACCTGGAGGATGAAAGAGAAATAAGGGGGGAATTTGGACACATATGCATCTTCATGTCTCTGAAATTGCCACCCTTTTTGTTTGTTGTTCTTGCCAGCACATTCCAGGCACTGTCAGCAGCCATTTCAGGTTTCCTGTGACTGTGTGAGATATATACAGTTGAATATCTATGTTTTTTTCTGTCTATTCACAGCATCTAGATAGATGGATTATATTCTGAGATAGGGATGTCACGTAAATGAAAGATAAAGTCAACATGTGAGGTAAAATTTATAAACAAATAACATCTCAGTTAAAAAACCCAACTAGGTTTTGGTTTTCAAGTTGGCCTTTTTGTCTTAAGATTTATTATGTTGTCTGTCTGTGTCCAGGGACGAAGGACTTTCGAGGGCTCTGATTGCATTGCTGATTAACCTAAATTACATAGGCCAATAGCCTGCGCTAGGTAAGCCAAAATTTTACTAAGTGAGAAGTGATCTTGGATGCCTCCATTTTTAGGGGCCCAATTTGAGACAGCCTTAAGAGACATCATTTTTCTGAAAATGTTGAGATTCCACCCTTTGAAAATCAGTCTCTTTTAACATGTCTCAAGGCTGGCACCTAAAAATTAAGGCACTGTGATGGAGTGGTCCATCACTGAGAGTGATTGACTAGCTGGATTTCAGCTAAAATGGGATTCAAGAGCTGCAAAGCTTGTTCCAGAATAGGAAAAAAAAATGTCTAGTTGGGGACTTGATCTAGGCTGAGACCTGCTTCAGCTTTGGAAGACTAGTCATCCTGGGACTGAATTTAGCCTGAAAGTCTAGCTTAGGCCGAGGCCTGTTAAAACCTTGAAAGACTGATTTTAACTTGGATGTCTGTCAGAGGTGTCCACCAACACGGAAAGATTTTGTTCAGCCCAGACTAACATTTGTTCTAACTCTGAGGCTTTCACTTCAGCTGGGACTCTATTGTTACAAAAGTTGCTCTGGGAATTACAGCTTAAAATATTTTTATTCCTATGGGACCTAGAATGAAAAATATATTTCCCGCTATATTTTTAATGTGTCTCTTTCCCCTTCATGGTATCTGAGTCTCTGACCCATAGTCCACATCCATCAGAACATTGTGCAGCAGACATCCAAAAATCTTAGCCTTATTCTTTATTCAAGTGAAACTCCTACTGACTACAGACACAACTCACATTTGTAGGAATGGGATAGTGAATGACGATAAGCGAATGAAAACTAGGGACCAGTAAATTAAAATATCCGCTTGGTAGACATATGAAGTATTGCTGTGCAGTTCTTAGCAACAAAACAGCCCCATGGAGAAGGATTTCATTGACACTAATGCCTTTGCACAAGATGGCTGTACATTTCACAACTGAGAATGTTTAAAACCCCAGGCCAGAGCCCTGGCAATTAAACAAGACAGGCAAAGACACGGTCACATCATGTGCAGCTGAGATGGTGTGAGCACATGCTACACACACTCACTTCCTGTGAATGTGAAAGGTAAAATATAATTTTAGATCTGACACAAGTGTATTTTATAAGGGCCTCATTTTTCTGACAGCAATGTCTCAGGCGAAACCAGATTCAAGTGGACCAGAACTAAAAGTTAAAATGTCCAAAAATTTCCCAGATCCTGCCAGCTCCTTCCTTCCTAAGTCCTCAAATTTAGTGAATCAAAGGTGTGGTGGCTTGATCACACCCTTCCCCTTGTTATGTCAGTGACGCTCACCGAGTCAGTGGACAGAAATGATAACTTGTGACATAATGTGATCAGTCTCACAGTGGTAATAACACATGGTGAATATACACAGCAAACACAATTCACAAACAATCCATAGTCTGAAATGTGTTTTAGTGGAACACTGATCAACTAATTTCATGTAATATGCACATTCGTATAAAGGAAGTCAATTCAAGAATAATTTGCAAACAGAAAAAAAAGGTGAAATTTGTCAAATAATTTGTTTGCTATTGATAGTTTGCTCAGCAATATCCAAGTATCAGATAGGTGCAGTTACCCAATTGTTTTTTAAAGTAACTTTTTATTGCTATGATGGTTTTTAAGCTCCATCCTATTTCTATTGCAAAGGCCATTGTTTAGTTCTCGTATGGGTGAAGGATGAATTCAGGTTACATTCTGACATTACAATGATATTTTCAATAGCAATCAATGCCTTGTCTCATGACAAGTTAGGGTTTATGAGGCGGCCTAACAATGTTCTTATATCTCCAGTTCACCTTATTATACTACCATCTTTAGGAGCCAAACGATTGTAGTGTTATAAAAAAGTATTGTCATAGTTAAGGGGATTATAATGGAGTTTAATAAACCTGGAAGATGAGGCACAGAACCCTAATATTGGAGTGTTATAAAACTATGGGTTGTCTGCAGAGGCTGATATTTGTATCCACATTCATTGATCTTAGAGAAGTAATATAAACAGAAGAGATGGAGGTCAAAAAGCTCACCTTTTCAGCTGCTGCAGATCTCAATGGAACTGAGCAAGTCTGTACATACTGCATTGACATACTATTGTATCAACTCTGTCCTCACAAAGACCTCTGCTTATTTGGCCATGATTGCTTTTTAACTGTGACTGCATTACTTTACAATAGGAATAACACCAGGGTACGTATTTCAACTATTACTCATGTGGCATCATCCAAAAGGGAGTTTTGAACCTCTGATATTACAAAGAGATTTGTTGTTAAAGGGGGCCATCTACCTTATGGTGTGTATATAGCATCTGGGATAACGGGGCTAGGACACCATTTTGCAACTCAGACTTTCATGGCACCTCCTGGTTGGTAGGCTGTGCTACACACAGAACATCAACCTGTGCCTTTCCCCAACATGAGTGAGCTGGGAGGTTAGGGTACAAGGAGCCAGTTCCTCCACCTCCCACATGTTGCACACTCCAGGCTGAGGCCAGATCTCTGTTTTTGGGGGGAGCTGAGCCCTCCTACCATCCCCAGGAATGCGAGGCACTTCGAAAGTGTCTGGGAGAAGGTGGCCTCTGGAGCAGCCTGGCATGGACAAGCAAGCGGGTTGCACCTTCCAAAGGGACAGTGCAGCCTGCTCATCGTGCCTGTGCCATCCCCCGACATGGGCCATATTGTAAAGGATGCAACGTGGTTCACAGTTGTTTCTGGAACGTGCGTGCCTCCAGCTCAAACGATCTCAGCTCAGGGAAGATGTGGCCCACACAGAAATTGTATTATTATTTTTTTTAAATAAAACCCCCAAAAGAACATGATTTATAATAAGTTACAGGAACAATTTATTCTGTCTCTCTGTGGATTAGAGAGGTGGTACTTGGAGCAGCTTGTTAAACAGAAGTGCTTGGCCCTTGGCCTTGCACTGCTGTTTAATGATCCACTCTTCATGTGCCACCTCTTTAATCTGCAGAGAGATAGGTACAAATTGTATCTATAATGTTATATTACTTAACAGTATAATGTATTATAAATCGTAGAATTGCATCTCTGCCTTGTAATTGGTGAGATGTGTTGCATGAGACATCCCCTAATACAATATAGAGTGGTTGCTCTTATGCATAACTACCTCTCTGGATCAAACCAATTCAGTCCAGAAGTGTTGAGGGGAGAGTTAGAGCTTTTTTAATTACAAAAAGCAAAAATATGACTTAGAATGGCTTTATAGGCCCCTCATTGGCTTTATAGGCCCCTGGCCTCAAACTGCTGTTTAATAATCCACTACTTGCTTGGAACTTCTCTCTCTCTCTGCAGCAGGAATTGATTTCTGACATATAGAGCATATACCCAAGATTACATGCTCAATACACATATACAACACTCACACACACGTATCACACCAGTGCATGTTTGTGTGTGTAACTCTAGAAAAACAACATGTGCATATGCATATATCTATTTCTCTTTCTCTCTCCCCACCCCATACACACACATGGATGCACAGTATATGTATCTCTATGTATCACTCTCTGAGCCACACAGCATGCTATCCAAGGCTATCTTCATCGGTCACAGAAAAAGCCTGCTGGAGAGCCCAAGTGAGGCAGAAAGTTATGTGGTCCTGAAACTGCAACGATTCTTCTGCATCATGTATTCTGTATCCTGTATTGTATTGCTGTATTTTAGTTATGTATCGGTGATAATTTTGTCGTATGGTTGTAATGGATGTCCAGAACACATGGGTAGATGACCTATTTTTTAGTGTTTGCATAAATCCAAATAACATTGGAACTGAAAGCGGGTCTTATAATGGGAAACACCAGGCATCCTTTAAAATAGGAGGTGCTATCAGCCCTGCCTATAATAGTCCAGGCAATATGGTTTTGAAATGTGTCTAGTAGACATGGAGCTTGACCCTCCTAAACCATGGATGTCTCAAGATTTGCAAGTCATTCCCACCAGCTCTCAGGTTCTCTGCATTTGGAATCTTGTAGCTAATGTCTCGTCAGCTGAGGAGACTTTTACACAGGACTATGTTAGGGTAATACTGCTGAGAGGTTCAGCATTCATTCTCACTGGTCTTTCTTTATGTATTTGCAGGAGGTGGATGGATTGAAAGAAATTCTTCCCCATCTCCCTGCCCAAATGCATCCACCTGAGATTTGGAACGGTTACTGTTATTAATTTTTTATACAGTAATACTTAAAAAAACCCAAATAGGGTTGGAGCTTCATTGTGCTAGGTACTGAACAAACACATAGCAAGAGACAACCCCTGCCCCAAAACAATCTAAACAGACAAGACAAACAAAGGATAGGAGGGGAAATGGAGGGAAAGTGACCAGTTCGAGGTCACACAGAAGGTCAGTGGCCAAGTGGGGAAGAGAAGCCAGACATCCTGTCCCTCAGGCCAGTGCCCTGTCCACTGGGAAACACTGTCTCCTGTGTATAATTCATGCTACATGGGGGTTATCATAATAATTTGTAAAGGAACTTTCTGCTTGCAGGATGGAGGAAAGATGTGTTAGATCTGATGTCAGCTGATATTTGTCTGTCTGCCTATCTGTCCATCTATATGGTACCTATCACCACGACTAAATACTGTTACCTCTGAAAAGTAATTCTCCCTAGTGTCAAATATTAGACATAAATGTGATATTGCTAAATCACTCTGAGTTAGCAATGAGGAATTTTCACATTGGAACAAACCAATGGTCCATCTAAACCAGTACTTTGTCCCCAACAGTGGCCAGTGACAGCCACTGCTTCAGGGGAAGACTTAAAACTGCCAAAATACTCAAAACTGTGCAATCCTATATCAATGAAGGAAATTTCTTCCTGACCCCAGTTGGTAATCAGTCTATGCACTGAAGCATAAAGATTGATAGCCCATGTAATTTTATCATAGCAAGTGTAACTATAGGTGATCTTATCCATATATCTGTCTATTTTTTTAATTTACTGAGCTATTTGCCTCAATAAAAAATCTATGGGAATGAAATACACAACTTTTTACAAAAATCACGTATGTGGTATTAAAAAGGTACAGGGTAAAGAATGTGTTTTGACACTAGAGGGACAGACTTCTCAAGAGAGTCAGTAGAAAATCGCAGGCATAAGAAAATTAGTTGATTCCATGATTTTTGGCTTTACTCACAATAGTTTCTCTTGGTATGGAATCAGTGGGCCTTATTTTGCATGCATTGAAATCAACGGGCTCTAAGGGTAGGAATATCTTTTCCTTCCCACCCATTCGATCCCTCTTGTTCCCCTCACATGTCCTGTGTAAAGGGGAGCAATTGCACCCTTTCCTTCTCCTGTGTGCTGGGAAGGGTGTGTATGTCAGGGAGTGGTAAATACTCTCAGATACGCTTGCATATTCAGAAGTCGGGCTTGAAGAACAGGGCATGGTCTAATGGAACTCAGCTCAATTTCACATCAGTGCTGAAATGCCATATCCTGCCTTTTCACCCCAAAAGTCTTCTGCAGGCATTCTCTGCCCTTATGGCTGAATTTATGGGGGAGGGCCACTGGGGTGTTTCATAGATATTTGCAAAGTGTAGCACGTCGGGGGCTGCATGGTGCTGGAGGTAGCTGTGTGGCTCTAGTACTGCCAACCACCTGCTGAAATTTCAAAGGATCAAAAGAAGGCTGTGATTTGGGCAATAGCCCCTACAAAATAGGAGCCACCATGGTCATTATGAGCTTTGTCCTATTTTCTCTTTCCAGCACAGGAAATATTACACTTTTCTATCAATAGATTACTCTCTGTCTCCACTGCAATTAGATACCCGTCACTTGGGCTCTTGAGGCATGGGCTAGGGGGCTGTTTAATTGTGGTGCAGACATTCAGGCCCAGGCTGCAGCCTGAGTACTGGGACCCTCCCACTTGCAAGGTCCTAGAACCTGGGCTCCAGTCCGAGCTTGGAACATCTACACTGCAGTTAAATAAACTGCTTAAACCAGAGCCTGGGCCTGCCTTGAGTTTTTAATTACAGTGTAAACATACCCTTAGACAACTAAGCAGACACTGGACAAGTATACTGTAGAGGAGCTTTGCTGATCTCTTACTGTCACCAAAAGATATGGTACTAGAGCCTAAAGTACCTATCAAAAGAAGTTGAGTTAAGCATCCAAAAGCTCAGATACTTATCTAAACTGTTCTAAACCACATGGAAATATTGTACAGTCAGACTTTCTCCCTGGATTTTCTGGCCTAATGCTGTCTAGGCTGTAAATGTTGACCTTTCTTGAGGTATTTCTAGACTTCCACTTTCAGTATTTGGCCAAACCAAGAAGTATGACTTTTTTTTTTTATTTGAAATTTGCCAAACTCTCCTGGACCTCATAGAAGATTGGTCTTCACTCTGATTTGAGCAAAGGAACAAGTTGGTTCTCATTTTAACTGAACTGTTCTGCTTGTTCCTTACAATATCTCAGTGTGTTAATAAAAATAAGCAAAGGTTAAGGTCCTGATTTTGCTGTCCTTTTGCAACCACAATTCCTAGTGAATTCTTGGGAAACAACACCTTGTTAAGAGGGGCAGGATGGTCTGTGTGATCTTGGGCAAGTCACTTAATATCTCTGTGTCTCAGTTCCCCAACTGTAAAATGGTCATAATAACACTTTCTTTGTCTACTTCTATTGTAAATTCTCTGGGCAGGGACTTTTATCATGTGTATATACAACACCTAGCACAATGGGGGCACTATGCTTAATAGAGGCCTGCGGGCACTACTTTAATACAAATTGTAGGGCTTTTATGAAAGTTTATTTTATTTGTCAATAATCCATAACACACATTTTAGTGATCATACTTCCATTTTACAACTGACACATTCATTTTTATCTTTAATCTATATTAAAGTGAGGGAAGTAAATTTTCTAAAATGATACCAGCTCCTGCTTTTCAGTTTCAAAATGACAATTTCTGCTGTTTCTTTTTTGAAAAAAATTCTTCAAGGTGAGAAAGGTACCCTCAAATTAATAGCAAAATGTACATTTTCCTGGCACCGTTCACCCAGCAAACCCATCAGAATGCTGTCAAGACACTTTTCAAAGTAATTGAGTAAGATTTTTTTTAATAATTTTTAATCAGGCTTGTTTATGTTGGAAGTGAGTCACCAGAATTTCTGTCCTGATTAAATCTGTGTTTATCATTGGGTATCCACACTGATTTGTTATCGTGCAAATCTCCTGGTCTGCTCTTACTAACCAACATTACCTGCTCCCACAGGACAGAGCCTAGGACAAGAAAAAACCCATCAATATCTCCTCACAGAATTCTCCCAGATAATTTTGTCAGGTGCTGGTAGGTGCCTACAGTTCCACCCCCAAGCTGTGTGGATCCCAAGAGAACTGACAGAGACACAAGGACCACCTCTGTGCTAGGTCTGGGCCTCGTCAACAGCCTTAATTCACTGGTTCCATTGAAACCCTGCTACCAGTGGCCAATACACTCCTTAAAGCCCTGATTAAGCTAAGTACTTAAACCAGCAAAGCATTGAAACACAAAGCTAATCTTAAGCATGTTCTCAATTCACTTCAAAGTGAATTGGTCTAAAGCAGGTGCTTAAAGTTACGCACACGCTTAAGTATTTTGTTGAATTTGATCCCTAAAGGAGGGATCCCTAGTGCAGAGAAGCTCTGGATAAAAAGGTAATACAATCTGAGCTTCATTGACTGGAATGTGACTACTCACATACTTAAATTTAGGCACAGCATGTAGGATTTTTAAAAGAAGCTAAGGCCCAGATCCTCAAAGATGTTTATGTGCCTAGCTCCCATTTGATTTCATGGGTAGTTAGGCACCTGAACACCTTTGAGGATCTGGCCTCAGTGACATGGGAGCATAAGTGATTGGAAATCAGTGGTGCTCTTGTTCCAAAATCACTTAGTCACTTTGGATTATGGGTGGGATTATCAAGTATTTTGCAGTTTCAATATATAAATGTACAAAATCTGAATTACTTGAATTGTTTCCCCTAACTGAAAACTCATGCCATAGTTTACAGTGACTGTCTTTTCTATATAATAAATATCTCAACCTCTTTACCTGTAAACCAAAGCAGAGAAGTAGTGAGCCTCATAAAGAGGAATTATATGATGTGCAGCAACAAAGAATGGGCATAATTAGAATTAACTGAGAAAAGAGCATTTTTGCTAATCAGTATCCATATCATACATTTGTAAAAATAACTTCCTAACAATTGAAAAACCTATATTTCTGACCGCCTGCACTTAGTCTTAAATCAATCCAACAGAATAGTTTTTTTTTTCTGCTTTATACAAACTTGCTTTCACCTTTTGATTAACTGTACCCCAGTGAGCTGTAGAATTCTTCACTTGCCTACCTTTCTCTGCATTAAGGCAATATTTTGAGGGTGATGTAAAGCAGATTCATTTTGTGGAATGTTTTTATATGCATATGTGTACGAAAATACTGTTTGCCAGAAGCCGGGAATGGGCGACAGGGGATGGATCACTTGATGATTACCTGTTCTGTTCATTCCCTCTGAACCACCTGGCATTGGCCACTGTTGGAAGACAGGATACTGAGTTAGATGGCCCATTGGTCTGACCCTGTATGGCCGTTCTTATGTTCTTAATGGGTTTTAATGATTTTGAGAATGAAAGGTGTGGTCAGAAACTTTTAAATATGGTATGAAATACATGCACTGAGTGCAGCTTTTTCTGACCTTCTAGGACCTCTCCAAGGCATGCTGTTTTAACCTGGTACAGAGTGCACAATAGCAATAAATCCTGGAGCAGATTAAGCAGTTTCCCCATAGTAGTCTGTCTATCGGAGTTTCAAATAACCCCGAGTAGCCTGAAACATTTGGATATTTCAGACTGTATTCACTCTGTATGTAGAAAGTTGATGGCGGGGCAACATCCTGCACTCTGACTCCTTGTAAAAGTTTAAATTGCTGCCCTGCTGGGTTGAGTGAATGCTAATTATTTTGCCTCTTACAATATGTCCAGGCTACTTATTAAAAAAACAAGACAAAGCAAAAAAGCCTGAAGACACTGCTTTTGCATGCCAAATGTATTGCACTCAACCAAACAACCACAATACTAGGCATTTTTTGTGTGCGTAGTATTAATGTAATTCTCATTTGATTTAATAGACTTTTTATTTTAGTTTTACATTGCTTGTGTGAAAATTCCTGGCATCTCCAAGAAATGCTCACTTTATTATAGCATGCCAGGATAGCGGCAATGTACAAAATCTTGTGTATGTCTCTTAGCACTGGATAAAATGTCACTGAAACCAAAGATTGTCTCGAGATTGTGACGCTAAGTATATCTGAAATGAACTGAGCTGCTTACAATAAATTAAGAGGCTTTCCACTTTACCTATTTCAGTGTAGACTTTTGTATTATTTACAGTTAAAGCAAGAGCAAGGCTGTAAATGATAAAATAACAGTCAAAAAGGCTGTATATTTAATTGTAGAATCTCAAAATCTTTGATGATTGTATTGGAAGTACAGATGCTTTTTAGATAGCCAAAGCCCAATAATTATTAATAGTTTTTAATAACGATATTAATTACTGTAGAAGTCTACATTCACATGTGATTGTTTTGTTCCTTTCAGCAATCATGAAATACAATTAGAAAGTCAGAAATTACGGGCTCCTGGAGGTACAACTCTATATGGGCTACTCATTATGCCGCTCTTGTAGAACAAAGAGCTGTGGGCAGTAGTGACTTTTCACAGAGCTCATGCAACACAATATCATCTTATCCCTCTGCCAGCAGATGAACCAAGTTTGTGAGAAACACAATAGCTTATAAGCAGGGATGGACAAACCACAGTAGGAAAACAAGAACCAGAACAAACTTAGTTCCCTTACCCAGAGCTCTGGCCACCTCTAGATTTACATCTTTCTCATCCTTGGATACTCGGTGTACTAGCATGCATACTTGAGAATGCATCAGAACAAGAACTGGTTCCATAGAGAGTATGTGTTGATTCTAAAACAGGCTGTATCTGAATACAACATGGTCAGTCTGCAAGGAGGAGTCTCTATATTTTAAGGTGCAGGAAAATAGTCATAAGTTATATACAAGTTATATATACAAGTTATATACACAGTATGCAGCAGGTTAACATGAAGCGTAATAACTGGAGTCTACCGAAGTGCCTGTGTTTTGAAGGGCCTTCAATACACATTGTGCAGCAGGTTAACATGAAAAGGAATAACTGGAGCCTATTGAAGGGCCTCAATTTTTTTTTTAAATCTCAGATAAGTACACCCTGCTCCACAATAGGAAAATACAGTCAGTCCATCCCTTATAAATGTTCAATTCAAGTTTAGATGAAGGTCTGACTTGGTTCTCACTTCATCCAAAACTAGTTCTCTCATGTTGAGTCTCTTTTGAAGTTCAAAAATATTAAAATAACTTTTAAAAATGTGAATCGAAGCCAGTAATTAATCTACAGGATCAAGGCTGCAGTGCAAAACTCTCTCTCTCTCACACACACACAAGTGAGCCTTATTGTGCCTGAGGTACAGAATGCAGAAGAAACTGTCACTAGAGCTGAGAGAACAGCTCAGTCTCTGTGCCCATTCTGCCCTGGACCTTTCAACTGAGATTGCTAATAAAATTGCCAACTAGGCACGGCTGCAACAGTCATATTGTAAAATGGACAAGATCCTGCAGAGACCTTGGCTACAACACCTCCAGCCCTGTCTGAGGGATCTCAACTGTTTTCTTTAAATTGAGTGTCTAATGCTTTTCCTGACAAAGATATCCTTGAAAATGTAAGCTAATGTACTAGCATAGAGCATGGAGTTTATTCCTGGTTTCCCCTTTATGGTGATCTAAGATTGGCCTTTGAGATCCGCAGACATGGATCTTTCTTTTTGGTGGGGGATGGCAGAGGAGGCATTGGATTGTTTTCTGACTATGGGGGTGCAGTGCTTGTACAGACTAAAATGCAGGGTTTGATTCAACTTTGTCCATGACCTTTTCCGTGAACATTTGTGTGTTTGAACTTCTCTAATCCAGATACTTGCCAAAAACAAATTTTCAACTTGATTATTCCAATATTCACCCTAAGCAAACGTCGAATTATGCTTTCGAACAGAATATTTGCCACGGTCAGATCCAGCAGTGCTGTTTAGTTACAGAAGGCTTCCAACCAGGGAAGAGAAACCATGGTTTGTGGTCATAGTGGGCCAGATGCACAGCCCACTGAAGTCAATGAGAGTCTGTCTATTGGCTGCAGCAGGCTTTGGATCAGGCCCAGCATAAATTTAATTTGACAAATGCCAGGCCCATGAATTATTTAAGTCCCATTTAAGGCCTATTTTGAAGGTAGGGAGTTAAATCCAGGCCTCACTGAAATCAATGGCAAAACTCCCATTGACTTCAATGAGGCCAGGATTTTGTCTTTTTTGAGATCTTTAAAGTGATGCTGGCTCTCTACACAGAGCTGAATTTCTTTCCTTGTGAACATTTGCAACACAGTTTAAATTACAATTATTCCCAGTGAAGTGCCCACAAGCTGTTCATGTAGGGGAGATTTTTTGGAAGGAAATCCCACAAATAACTAATTTGGGTTAACGAACAAATATGAGAATTTCACAACCTGTTTGGTAGCAGAAAAAGTGCCCCAAAATCAACAAATACATTATTCATTAAGAAAGATTGGCTCAGTTGTCAAAGTGTCATGAGAGAGACTGTTATAGAATTTTTAACCCAACTAGAAGTAGGAGAGGACTAAACACAGCATGAGAGAGCTTGTTCTTGTGAGAATACTTAGCCCAGTTTTGCAGCTCTTAGGGGTCTAGACCAATAATTCTCAACCTTTTTGATACCAGGGACCAACTTGCTGCCTTCCTAAACAGTGTCAGGGAGATCTCTGTGACAGGCACCAATCCATGGATTGGTCATTTAGAAACACTAGTCTAGACATTCTTGAATGAGGCTGGGATTAGAGGCTGGCTGGAAAACAACAATCCCATTTTGCAAAAAAATGTCAAAGTTTGTTTTCATTACAAGGTGGAACAAAAATGACACCTTTCAAATTTTTTTCAGGAAAGAACACAAGACATACCCTCCACACCACAGAACAAACAATAATCTGGTTGGCACCTACCTTGGATGTGGGAGACCCAAGTTCACATCACTGATCTGCTGGATTGGGATTATGGATTTGAACCTGGGTTTCCTACATGTGAGGTAAGTGCTTGAACCACCATGTTAGAGAGGCCATCTTTCTCTGACCTAATGAATACTTCATTATTTATACAAAATGGAATACCTTCAACAGGAGATCTTGGGAGACCCTGACTCTATATTCTGGTGGTTAGGGCAATTATTTGGAGTGTGGGACACCCAAGTTAAAGTCATGCTCCAGAGTGTCATAAACATGAAGCTTTTGGCTAGTTTGGGGTGACTGGCCCTGAGAAATATTTTTGCCAAAACTGGAAACTGCAAAACATTTCAGTTTTGATGAAAAAGGCACTTTAAAAACAATTTATTTTGGGATTGGAAAAAAGTCTTGTCAGAAATGTTTCGACCAGCTCTAGTTGGGACAGTCATCTGTACTTTTCATTGTTAACTGCACTGAACAAAACTTGAGATATCTCATCATTATTTCAAAAATCAGCATAATGCTGGATCTTTAATCCTGAATAAAAAAGAGACTGTAATGTCTCTGAGTATATAAGAGACCTATGTAGGGGAAGGGTAGAAATTAAAATCATACCTCTATACAATGAAGGCACGATTCTGGTAAGTTGACTGATTTACTGAAATAGTTCTAACAACGAACAGAGATGTGGTATTTGTAGCTCTCTGTATAGGGAAGATTGTGTGAACCTCATGCCATGACACGGCTGATCACAAATGTGAAAAGTGCACATCCTTTGGACGTAATGTTAAGAGCCATACTAGAAATCATCAGACCATGGACCCCCTTGTGGAGTTTATGGAAGGTCATACAGTCACCTTTTACCAGATGATGATCCAGTCGTGTACCACACCAAATACCGAGCTAGCACTCTCTTTGTGGATGTCTTGTCCTGCAGAAGCAAACACATAAACATGCCCTTAGGTTCCACTCTGCATAGAGATTGTACAGGTACTGATTGATTGTCAACCATGCCTAATTCCATAACGTACCAAGCTCATTTTCCATATACAGTCTGTGGCGTGGGCGTATCAGAATTAACAGCTCTATTTTAGATTACTCCCTGGATTTATTACCTTATGGAGGAGAAGTTATTTCTGGACCCCCTGTCAACCCTCAATTTCTAGTAAATGAGAATATACTAATTCTGGGACATGGGATGCTTTATGAAAAGGAAAAAAATGATGATGGAAAAATGATTTTGATCTAAAACAGAAATTCAGATGAAGGATTCTCAGTGTTGTTTGAGCAGACAGTGCATAAACACTACTTTATATTAGAAAGAAGGGAGACTTCCACATCCAGGAACTACTTTATGCACAAAATAAAACTAGGCCCATTTCTGCTTATTCAAATACCACCCACAACTTTCTGGGGAAAGAGCATATGCAGAGCATATTTGGAAACATTATTTGGAATGC
The DNA here is from genome assembly GCF_026122565.2 of Emydura macquarii macquarii. Lineage (NCBI taxonomy): Eukaryota > Metazoa > Chordata > Testudines > Chelidae > Emydura > Emydura macquarii. Next base: position 35,581,148 of record NW_027132813.1, on the reverse strand, counting down.
ATAAAGTACAGTATTAGTCAATTTTATATGCTCAGTTGCATGAAATCTGTGTGTTTAAAAAATATAATAATTTGCATTTCATGGCTTTTGATAACCTCAAGAGTGCACTTGAAATTCAACACATGCCCACAGCACCTCCCAGCTCACCCCATTTTTAACTGAAGACCAATGGTTTCTATTAAGGGATCAGGCAGGGACTCTGACAAGCCAGTCAATAACTATGTGAGGTTACTTCATTAATGCTATAATGGCTGATAGAGTGAGAGGCAAAAAACAGGTTCCTGACAGCAGCAAATGAAAATGATAGAGATTCCTGAAGCAATGCGCCTTTCCTTTGTCATTGTCTTTTGCTTGGCTTATTCAAAATGTGGCATTTATGTATTCAGCCTTGATGAATGTTGCAGGCTTTAAGTACTTTTTCCATCTCTAATGCAGTGCCGATTGCACATTGTTCTTTCTTTCTCTCTCTTTTTTTCTATAACCTCTGCTGTCAAGGCATTGCGGGCTGAAGGGTTGCAGGCAGTGGCTAAATAGCTTTTTTGCTGTAAACCGTAAGGGTGATGGGACAATGTATCATGAGTGCTGGCGAGGTCACACGGCAGTGGGTGGTGGAGACTGGATCCCACAGCTGAATGATACAGGATTCCCCATCCTCTCTTCCTCACTCCCCCCCTCTCGCATAGGAAGCTTTGCAGGAGCCATATCTAAAAGTGAGAGAATCTCAGTTAAGTTCTGAACAATGGGCAGGGATGCAGTTGTTGGAGAAAATGCAGCTCAGGTAAATCGGAAAGCCAACTCTTATGACACCGAAAGGAAGCAACGTTCTATCCTCTTCATTACAGTACGTATATTTGTGGTCAGAAGAATTTGGATGTGTGGACTTGTCAGCTGGAGGTTGTGGGACTTGCAGAACATTTTGGATGGTTTGCTCTTGAGCTGTGCTGTAGATAATGATAAGTAATAGTAGGACAACATGAAGGTCTCAATCAGCAAGGTACTTAAGCACATACTGAATATTAAACTTGTGAGCAGCTAACTCAGATGTTTAAAGTAATTCACATGCTTAAACACCTTGGAGGATCAAGGTCTAAATCAAGACAGCAGAACAGCGCAGACTACAGATATCCTGCCTCCAAGGAACTAAGCCTTAGAAGGATTTAATGATTTATCTCAGCAGTGGTTCTCAACCTTTTCTACACCATGACCCTGGGACCGACCTCCCTTTTTAGCAATAGGGGACGGGTGGGGTGATCATAACCCTCTGACACCTGTTAGTGACCCCTAGGCTGAAAACCCAGGGTTTATGCAATCACTGCACTGACCGCAACTGGACTCACCCTCATGAAGTGCATTGGATTTATGTCAGCCCTCCTTTGCAGAGTCACATGCAGAATATGAACATCAGGGTAATGGCTCTGCACAATTTAGTTCCTTTAAACAATTTTCAGTGTAGCATATAAATGCCTGATTTACACTTGGAGACATGAAACAAAAACAAAACAGACAGTAAGAATATCATTTAACTACTTATTGTAGTGCACACCTGACATGCTATTTGCCTGGTCCCATTTGCCCCATGCCAGACAAACAATTAGGTCACTGTATGCCTGTAATCTAGTATGCTTCAGACCCCTTGAAGAAGAAGAAGCTATAATGTAGTAAGCACCTTATTAGGTTGCCTTATCATCCTCCATTCTTTTCATAAAAAAACACTAAAATTGATGATATCCACCTCACCAAACTTGTCAAATTTGCCATATGATGCATTTCAAAAATACTTCTCATTTATTGTTTCACTCTTTTAATTATTCCTTATATGTCAGCCATGATATGTTGAGTATTTTAGTTAAATTATCTTCTCTCCCTCATGGAGTTTTGTGGAATGTAATGAAGACCTTCCCTTTTCACCACTCCCCAATTTTCTCCTTTAAACAAAATAAAATAAAAAAACCTTAGAAAGAGAATTCTGTACTTCTTAATGGAACCAGTGAATTGCTAGTGCAGAACATTACAACTGAGCCCAAATTCAGCAAAGCAGGTGAGTACGTGTTTAAGAGGTAGCCTTATCGAAATCAAGGGGGCTACTGATATGCTTAAAATTAGGCACATGCTTTAGTATCTCATTGAATCAGGGCCTGAATGACTCCTAATAATTAGATTAATTTGTGGCATGACAATGGAAGATAATGGATTTTGTGAACTGGAAATTGTAAAAGTGGGCATGTATGTGTGTATTTTATGGCTTATTTGTAAGAAATTGTGAGGAAAACTGTGGGGTAATTTTTTGTTTTGGGGTTTTGTGTGTGTGTGTGTGTGTGTGTGTGTGTGTGTGTGTGTGTGTGTGTAAAGGGCCTCAAAATTACACAGGAAACAAACATTTTGATAAATGAAAAAAAAAGCACAAGAAGAGTTGGACAATTTTTCCTGAAAACTTTGATGAAAAACATTCCACCTACTTTAACTAGTGGTAGTTATGGAATATATGCAGTACAAAGAATGACATTTAATGAAGTTAATGAAACAAATTAACTAAGAATATTTCACACATCTTCCATGATCCGTCTGCTATTTCAAGGCCAAATTCTACTTAAGCCAACCCAATCGTACACACATACCCAAATATAGTGCACACATACCAGTTAGAAGATGTACATTTTAAGAAAGAGATGTTAAATGAAGGGCATTAATGTATGTGTTGTACAAGAATAGGGAACATTTAATGGTTTAAATATATATATAATACAAACATTTTAAGACTACTGCAAATTAGTCTTTGTTTAGTCATTTCTCTTTTAAACAAAAGTTAGAAAAATTATTGCTAGCAAACGAAAATCTATTTTAGACAAACACATTGTGTCCTGAAAGATCCAGTTTGTCATGCCAACAGTCTCATTGGCTGTGATTTGTATATTAAAAAGATTTTAATTGCCCAGGTAAGTGCCTGCACCTGCTAAGACATTGTATATTAGAGCACTTTATTCTAATCTTTTACAATACAGAGCACACTTCACCCATAAAATTATTCTCTACACAATTATAGCTCAGTTTTGCTGAGGTAGAAAGTGCAACTTAACTGTTTGGTTTTACTCATTATTATTAAAATCATGGAAATTAGGATCATTAGGTAGCAGTTGTGTAGTTAACTACTCAATAGCCTGGTCATTTCTTTTCTTTTACACTGCAAACAATGATGGAGATTTAAATGAATTGTTACATTGGCAGTATTCTCAATTCTGTCTGGTGTGAAATGTGGTCTAAAACCATAGAGGGCATTTTAGAAACTAGGAAATGCCTTCTGAAGGCTTGGACCTTTGTTTCTATAACAGTTACCGAGGCCCAAATTTTGACTTGCAATGTGCCCATGTGTAAAAAATTCAAGCAGGAAAAGCAAAACTGGAGTTTATATCTAGAATAATTCCTCATTGAAAATCCCCTATAAATAACAGCTGGTGAAAAGCAGCTCGCAGTTATATTCTCATTAATTAGACTTGTGGGGTGCAGGCTAGAAAGGGGTGAGGTATTTGCAAAATGTCGCACCAAACGCTGATCAAATAATTCATCAGATTTGGCTTTTTTTTTCTGTTCAGAATTGTCTGTGATATTACAAATTTGTCTTTTGTTCATAATTGTTCATGTCATTTTTTAACATATTTGGCCCTGTGGGTTTTCACAGAATGTTCATGGCAAATGAAGCCTCCAATATTTGACATTTATAATTCAATATTCAGAGTGTGTGATTGGTCACCTAAGTCACATTTCATGATCCTTGTTCCCTGATTGGTGGACCTAACCTTTATAAAACAGCCTGATGAAATTATCAAGGCACTGAACCTCATAGGTGATAAGCAGACCTAAGAAACTTTAAGACATTTAGAATATTTTGTTTTCCTTTTTCACAGAAGAAAGAACACCGTACGTGGCTATGTATGTGGCCTCCATGGTGGGGAGCTGATCCTGTGCTTACTGAAGTTAATGGGAGTTTTCCCACTGACTTCTTTTGGCGTTGGATTGGGTCCTGAAGAGTATGTCCACGTCACAGCTGGGAACGAGCCTCCCAGCATGAGTAGACAGACTTACCCTAGTGGAGCTTGAGTTTTGTGTGATAAAAATAGCAGTATGGACGCTATAGTCAGCCTGCAGCTCAGGCTCGCAATCCCAACCCTCGGTCTGAGCTTGGGTGGCTAGCTTGAGTCTCTGCCTGGCCGCAATAGCCACACTACTATTTTTTAGCACAATAGCTCAAGCCCCACTAGTGTGCGTCTGTCTACCCTTTCTACAGATGGCCCCTTCGGGGCTCCTTTGTATTTTTCTCCCCGCTTCACTCAGAAACCGGGCTCATTTGGTGTCTAGCAGATTTGACATTGAGTTTTTTCCTGCCATATTCCCACCACGTAATTTGTGTGTGTGTCTGTAGGTCCTGGTTCTCCATTGCCTTGCAGCTTGTGTAGTCCTGTACACCAGTGTGTCGTGGCTATGAAATGCTGCCATTCTGATCTGGCAGTTTTTTACACTTGTTTTGCCCAGCTATCAGGAGTGTAACAAGTTCTGATTCTTAGGGCAGCACTTGCTGGACCTCATTGCACATATGCTACATTTTCTAATTGTGTTTTCCTTTTTAAATGGATAGTTTAATATTTGTGTTGCTTGCTGCTTACATAGAACTGACAGGATAGATTGTGTGGCTGAGCTAATGAGAACCACAGCTTTTCCATTTCATGGATTTTGAGCACCAAAATTTGTAAAATTATTCTCACATTAATGCATATTTATGTATTTTAACCTGTAGTACCCAACGTGCTAGATTTTCCCTGTCCCGTTCATGGGTGGGCAGGGGAGAGGACTCATGGAACTGTTGTTGGTTCCTCTGCCTTCCCTGCATGAGTGCACTCACTGCTTCCTTCATGCCCTCCTGAGGACGCAGTCTTCCCCTGATATCACAGAAAAATACAAAACCATACCTCCATTCTCTCTCTGCACTGGCCAGGTGGGGAGAGTGGAACAGGTGACATCATTCTAAGAAATGGCGCAGTGGGCATGTTTCCAGTGAGGGGGGTATTGTGTTTCTGCAAGCTGCAATCCCTGTGCAGGTGCCAGAAGAGGTAGTACAGCTCTATGCCCTCCAGTGCTAAATGCTACAGTCCTGCCCCCCCAAACCTGTAATAGCCTACAGGAGTCTGACCTGCACACTGTGTCAGAGGGAGGAACAAACAAGAAACATGCAACCCGCTCCAGCACATAGCAAGGAGAGTAAACCAGCCATGTGCAAAAGCAGCTTGTGAACCAGCCCTGCTTTGACACAGCTACTTAGACTAATGACAGAGCATTTCAGGACGTTCAGGGTTAGGCCGTTTATCTGAACCTATGGGAAACCCCACCAGCCTACGTCGCCCTGAGTCCCCACACTATTCTCCTGAACCCGATCCTTTGTGGACAGTCCCATGCGTTCCTACTCAGTACTGTCTCTTTTCAGGGAAGGGTAGCATGCCTGCTAGCTACATCCTGCATCTCTTTGTTTTCTCTCCCCGCCAGGATCTTCAAGAGGTGTTCAGCCACCCTCCTCTCCATCCCGGAGAGTCATTGGTCTCTATGTGTGTGTGTGTGTGGGGGGAGCCATGAGAAGCCTCCCCACCGCAGTGTGCTACCCAGCAGCACAGAGCCATGCTCCTCCTCCAGTCATGTGAGGAGAGGGGTGGAGAAAGTGGAGGTGGGGGTTATGACTAGCTTAGAAGGTAGCCAGTTCCTCTGAGACAATGAGTCAGGTTGGAATCTCCTAACCTTCTGAGCACAGTTCAGCCAGTACCAGCAGCATTTGATCAGTCATAACGAGCCACCCAGCTCAAAAGTCAAAGGAGCATTGCCACAAATACCCCATCTTTCTAATACCAACGAGACGCCCATGCAAAATCTCCTCCAAAAAGTTTGCTCTGATATTGCAAACCTTCTGTGAACATGAAAACTAATCAACCAGCCTAATTTTGCTGTAACATTTTGCTATAAAGTTTAATCCTGCTCTAGCTGCAGGAGAATGTTGCCATATCTTCTCTGATGGCTTCCTGGGTTAGTGGGGGAAATCCAGGGGTATATTAGGACAGGAATTCCTGACCCATACTGTTCATGGAGGAGATATTAAGAAGCCTTGTCACAGGTTTTAGTCAAGAGGGACTTCCAGGCCTGGGAAGTGTCCTGGATGATATCATCAAGTGAGTCAGAAGTCTCGTGTATATCATGTGGCAAAACCACAGTTTCCTGCCACCTGCTGCTCCATTCCTCCCAGGGCTGCTTTTTGCTGGACAGCGCTGCTCTGCATATCCTCCCAGTCACTTTGCAGCTCCTGCTTTCATGAATAACAGCAGATGAATGGATGGGGGAAATAGAGAGGCATTGTCCCTTCACAGACCTTGGAATAACAGCGATAGGTCAGATGGGGTTGAAAGTTTGAAATGAAAAGATGACAAATATAGGATTTCTCCACCCTCTCAAGGCTGAGGATGTGATTGGAAAGTAACTATCTTTAGTTTGCCATGGTTTCACCACTACTGGGTGAAGTGTTCCAGTTATGGGTACCCTCCCCATAAAAGCACATGGAGGGGAGGTCTTCTCCTCCGTTAGGCTGACCCAAATATTTGGAGTTGCAGCAGATGAAGGAGGAGATGGAGCAGATGTTAGTTTTTCATGGGAAAAAAATCCCCAAATCAAAACTATTTTTTTTCTTTTGCTACTTATGAAACATTTTCTCTCTTCCTTTTGTTACTGAACTTTTCCCTATGCTCTTTGTTGCATGCTTTTCTGTCAGTGCCAGCCTTGATGTAAACGTAAGTGGTAAAGCTCATCTGTCCTGGTCTCTTACAAAGACCAACTGCCCAATTTTTTTTCAGGCAACAGGGTGTTTAGTCTCAATCCTCCTGGATTTTGGTTTAATCTTTAGAGAATCCTTCCACATTTTATCCATCCCTTTCTGCTTTTCCTGGATTCATGGGGAGATTTTCAAAGGCACAGATGGGGGTTAGGTGCCCAACTCTCAAACTGACCCAGGAAATTTCTTACTGATACCAAATCTAGATCTGTGCAGGAACAGGAATTTCCATTTTGCAGGAAAATCCATGATTTTGAAATTTGTTCTCATTCCAGATTGGAACACAAACAAAAAATCAGGAAATTTCCCCTGAATCAAAATTTTCTAAAAGAAATTTGTTTCAAGTGAATCAAAATATTCCTTTTCAGTAAAATCAAAATAGTCTGTTCTAGGTTTGACTCTCTTTTTATTTTATAAGATATAATTTACAGTATAACACAAAATAATTTTTGAAATTAGTTTTCATTTTGAAAGGAAACATCAAAACAGTGCATTTCAATAAGGTCAAAAGAGAACATTGTAAACTTAACACAATGCTTCATTTAGATTTCTTTTTAAATGAAATTTTATCAAAATCAACATGGCCCTTAGAAAGTTTAAATTTCCAAGAAACAGGATTTTCTCATGGAAAAATGTTCAATCAGAAATTTTTCAAGCAGCTCTAAGAAAAGCCCAAAACTTTCTAACTCAAACAACATCGCTACTTTACCCTTTCCCTGTTCTACCGTCAATATTTCATGTCTATGTCAAGCATTTTGTGCAGCTGAACAGGAATAATATTGCAATGTACAAAATACAGTATTTTGTCCTAAGACAGTATACTGTAGACAGGTCCTAAGAAATAAAACACAACAGAACTATAGTTGTTGGCTCAAACTCATCCATTAGCTTCAATGGAGTTACTCCAGGGATGAATCTGACCCACTGTTTTTATAAGCATCCACTCAGGTTACTTGAGACTGCACCATGTGAAAGCAAGGCAAATGAATAAATCATTTTATCACAGAGCTGCTGCACACTCTGAAGCATATTGCTTTAGTTATAACAGAGGTTTTATTATTTTGTGTTTGTAAAGAAAAAAGAGACTTTCCTTTTATTTATATATTTTACTAAATGTTGTTTTCTTCTAGATATAACCTGTCAGTGATGAGAGAGAAAAAGGTTTTTTTCTGGCCATTATTTTTTCTTGCCTGTAAAAATAAAAACAAATCTAAGATTATAAATATCGGTGGAAGACTCTCTTTTAATGTCATTTTTTGACCACTCCCTAGTCCGCTACTGAAATGTCGACTTTTGTTGAAATATTCCTTTTCCCTCCCTACTCAACTCCTTAATTAAAAAATGTGTGCCAGAAATAGTGCACATGAACAGTAAGAATGTGTGAATGCTGGAAAGATCTGGAGAAAACAGGTACTTGTGGCTGGTAAGGAGAGAGGCTGCCAGGTGCCTGGGAATCCCAATGCAAGCACCCTGTGTAACAAAACAGGAAGTATGATCCCTGATATTCTATCATGTGGATTGTCTGGACCATATTTCTATCCAGTGGAATAACTCCATTGAAATCAGAATAAATTTATCAAGAGACCACATAGTCCAAAGGAGTCAAAGTGATGGACCCAGTACATAAACTGTGCACTTGCACTGAGATGCAGGCAACTATTCAAAAAACACTTGACTCTGACAGCTGCCAAGCTGCTGGGCTTAATGCATGCATGGATGTATGGATGAGACAGGGAGAGGAGAAAGATGGCACGCTGAACATGTTGGCTCTTTGAGTTTCTTACCAAGGCTGACTGGGCGGAGGTAAAGTTAGGGATAAGGAAAATTGCTAATCCCGCCTTTACCCCCAGTGAGGCAAAGCTTAGAAGTAGCACAGCTCAGCAACTTGTAGCCAACTGAAGCTGGTGCCTGGCTATGGCAGCAAGCGGAGCTCTGTCCCTAACTTGGCCTGAGATCACTGGACAAAAACATACCAAAGGAACAGTATATATAAGGCCTGGCCTGAAGCTGGTTGCCTGAGTAGGGAGTTCCTTTTGGATGGCAGTTTTTCTCACTATGGGCCAGATTGACTCTTGCTGGCAAAAGGAGATTTAACTTACAATACCTGCTCTAGCTTAGCCCATTGTGTCCAATGGGGTTCATGCGAAGGAGGGCAGGCATTTATACCACCACCTGCCCTCCCGTATTGCTTCTCATTGGGAAAGGCAACTTTAATATGCACCACTGGCTCTGTGGGAACCCTGCCGGAAATGGCTGTAGTAGGGATGCACTAATTCAATGCATTCCATAGCCATGCCTCCTCTTAAGTGAATACTGCTGGGCAGTGCTGGCTGCCTGCTGGCTTCCCAGTAGAGGGGGAGTGCTTTGTGCTATTGTAATCTCCCCCTTAGTGCACTTTTGGGTGATGGAGATCCTGTAACCGGGAATCCCTGGGCTGAACTGAATTCAGAATTCTTTCTCTTGTGGGATTACTTCCTGCCACTGAATTTGGAGGGCGAATGAGACTGTAGGGACCTTCTCTCTCTATATAAGGATGCTCAAAAAGCAGACTAGATAAAGAGGGATGTGTGTGTGCTGCATCTGTCCAGGCAAGAACAAGTTCCTCATCACCTTCACTTCTATCCTCATGGACTACCAAGCAGGGCAACCCATTCAGGGTATCATCATACCCTTAAACCATAACACAGTTCTTGAGCTGCAGCTCCTTGTGGCTAGAGGTCAGAGGCATTAGTGTCCTAGGTATCCTAGACAGCGCAGGTGTCCCCCACAGCTGCAAACCGGTATGAAAACTCTTCAAAATTGAGAGACCTTTGGCCATAGACCTCAAAGACACCTAGAGAGGAAGGATAACCCAGTGGTTGGGGCACTAACCTAGGTCTTGGGAGACCTGGAAGTCCCTGCTCCACCACAGAGTTCCTGTGTGATGTTGGACTGATCACTTAAACCCAGATTCTCAAAGGTATTTAGTCTCCTAACTCCCACTGATTCAATGGCAATTAGGCATCTAAATACCTTTGAGGCTCTGGGCCTTTGTCTTTCTGTGCTTCGTTTCCCTGTGTGCAAGATGGGGGTAATAGCACTACCGTGTCTCACAGAGGCGTTGTACACTAAAGATTGTGTGGGGCTAAGATCACATGATAATGGGGGGCCATTTAGGTACAGATAGTTGAAGGGAGGGCACTGAAGTAAGCCATGATCTTCAGGAACACTCAAAGGCAAGCTTTCATCACTAGAAATTAGTTTACATTTGTTCAGAAGCCAGTTTTTTAAAAAAATAAAAGAAATTGAGACTAATCTGGACATTTCTAGCCTCAGTGTTTTTAGGGTTCCCCAGATCAGCGGGGGCCTATGGCTGTAGGCTATGCCAGCTGCCAAATCCATCACTCTGTACAGGCAGTTTTCTCAGTCCTTGTCCTTCAGACTGGAACCCTCATGTTCAGCACATTCATCTAGAGTTTTCAAATAGTTAATAGATGGCAAGTTAATGCCTTGGGAAATCTGCTATAGAAATGGCACCTCAAGGCTACTATTATCCCAGGGAATTCTGGATATAAAACTGACCCACCTTTAGTGGCAAGTAGGGAAAAAATACAGAGTGATCATATCTTGTTTGAAGAGAGGCAACATGCCATTTGGGGGAATAGAAAAAGATGCCCATCAGTTAAAGCCTTTGAAAATGTGTTGCTTTCACCAATTCTGTGTAAATGGGCACTTAGGCACGCAATTTCCTTAAGTGTCCATTTGCATGCACTAATGTTGGATTTGCACTTGCAGAGTTTTTGAAACCACTTTTGAAAACAGGGCTCCTTGTCTTACCCTGGGAGAAGCTCTCAACATAATTGACTCATACCTGACTGCATTTTCCATATTCGTACTCATTTTGGCCTCTGCCTGCTCAATCCTTCACCTCACAGAAATGGAGAAGCAGACCATTACAGCTGCTGGTGATATGAAGCCTTTCATTCATTTTCAAATCTACAATTGACTGATTTTTTTTTCCTTCTACATAAATTAAAGTAAGTAGGGGACAGTAGTATCATTTCTGTGGGGGGGGGGGGGGGGCCACTTTTGTTTCAAAAGAGGTATGTTTAAAAAGAAAAGGGGGGGGGGGGGGGAAGGAATCATGAACTAATGCTGCTAGTAAAATAAACCTAGTGATCTATCTATATGTCTCTTGCTATGAATGAGAGCTCAGTATGGTGTCTGTCAGTGTGTTCCTTTTTTTGCTTTTCTCCAGTGATGCTAGATGAGGGAAAAGATTGTTGTTATATTTTACAGTGCCAAAGCCCATATTAGGGTCCTCCCAGATAGAGAGACATGATCTTTACCCCAAGGAGCTTACAAATTAGTTTGACAAGACACAATGATGGGGTAGTGAGACAATATAGAAGGGTAGAGGAGGGGTAACCTCAGGAGATTGACATGATCACTCAGGGATGCTAGTGCATAGCAAGATGGAGTAAGGAATTTTTTAAATACATAAAATAAATGTTACCTGTAAAAGTATATATACAGAGAAATATAAAATGGAAGAATTTTATTGCCTTGCATACCTTCCACACTACAATGCTGAGCTGGGTTTGCTTTAGTTTTCAGGATATTTTTTAAATTGCTGAATTACTTACTGAATGCTACGCTAGCCATGGGTAATTAAAAGAAGTTGCTTTTACAGTTGGTAGAGCAGCAGGATCTTATCTAACTAAGGAGAGGAGGAACCGGAATCCACAAACTAATCTGATGTGAATGTTGCAAGACTGCTGGCAGCACACAGAGTGTGCTCAGGAAGTTCTTTGAAAAGGAAGTTCCGGATCGTTATGAAACAAGCACTTTGGGCCTGATTCTCATTTACACTAAGGCCCCTCTACATCCCTCTGGCAGCATAAAGAGGCCTTAAAGTGATTGTAAATGTAAAGGACCTTAAAGTGGACACAAATGAACCACATTAAGGACTCTTTAAGCTGCCAGAATGGTGCAAAGGAGCCTTAGTGTAAATGAGAATCCAGTTTGTTAACTCTCTTAGGATCAGAAGAATTAAATATGTATCCAGATGAGGACTATGGACAGATATGGAAACTGCCCATATGTATATGATGAGCTTCAACATCAAGGCGGAAGAGGAATTATTTATGGTGCTTCAAAAGGTAGGAATAATGGGATGAAACTGAACAGAGGTAAGCTTAAGGTGAATACTTAGAAAATGTTGAATTAAGTCTGTTAGTCTGTGGAATAGTCTCACAAAGGATATGGAGAACGTCACATCCCTTCAGTCAGTTAAAGCAGGCTGGCCAAAATACTCACAAATATACTAGAGGGAAAATACTTCAGTTGCCAGCAGACTGGACAAAGGTGACTTAATGGGTTCTTAGAATGATTCAGGGATTATTTGTTTTCATGTTTTATTTTTTTAATTGACTGAAACATATTCAGCCGAATCTCACAAACCCATGTTAAGTCAATACTCTCACTGAAGCTGCGTGAGGAAAAACCTCAGGATCTGGCCCTGTGGGAAAATGTCTGCAAGAAAGAATTAAGGAGAAATTAAACAGCACAATTGTTCTTCCCCCTCTCCCCTCATAAATTCCCCAGTGGAAGACAGGTTGGGTGTGGTTAGTGCTCACTTCCAGTAAACAGCTCTTTAATCCTGATAACTCATTTTCAAGGAAACGATTGTCACGACAAACATAATATATGGATGGGCCTCTGTGCTAGTAAATAGTGGTGTCTAGCCTGGGGAACGCCTGCATTCACAACTGAATGTCTGCCAGTCATGCGCTACACAGCAAGGTTCCCTCTGTTAGTTTCATGGTTTGCCTACCATGAGTACAATACGCAGCATTATGGGGAGAGAAATACATTTCTCCAAGACTGTTGATATTTCACACCATGACATTTCATGGTTAATATAGGGAGGTGCATAGTCTTTGTATATTTTGGCTTTTGAGGAAACATCCTACCTAATAGCAGTTTAAAAATAATTGAGTTTCTTTCTTTTTTAAGCATTTAGGGTAATATTCTCCTTTGCTGTGCTGATGTAAGGTCCTTTCTGTTAATGTGCCTACTGGGGCAAATCCTTTGTTCTCTTGCCAGGCCTCAGAGGCTGGGCTTGGCAAAGGGGGTCCCGAGGTGCTGGGAGATGGAATTCTTCTCCTTTCCATGCTACTGCCTGTCAGGTGCTGCTGCAGCTTTAAGCCTGTACTAACTAGCCTCTCCAGCATTGGCAATCCCTACACTGTGGAGAATGATTGGTGGATCCTCTTAATTGTGCATCCAAGGTGCTCCCTCCCCCTGGTCCCACTCCCTTTTTATGGAATCCCAGAATGCTGCCTTTCTCCATCATACCCCGTATCACAAAACCACAGTGGTTTAATTGCATCAAAGGCCTTCAGTGGCCATGAGTGAGAAGATGGGATTTGTCTCAGTGGATGCACTTAGGAGAACAACGCTTTATGTTTTTAAATATCACCATACTGTGACTACTTCCTTAACCTTATTAACTGGAGCAGCGTACATAATAGCTCCTTGCTGTGCAAGACACTTCTCTGTGGACAGTTTTCTAAATAATAAATTCATATACATTTTGAAAATTCTACAAAGGGTTCATCCCTAAACTCATCAGAACAATGCTATTATTATTTATACAATATTCTACTTGTGTTGTTGAGGTGCATGGCTTTCCCCTCTCTCTCCCGCAACAAAGGGCTGTTATTCAAATAACTGTTGCGAAAGAAAAATATTTCTGTGACAGTGTATACCAGGCATTTGCTGCCCCCTGCTGGAGACCCTGACACCTGGGCACATCTGGCTTGATGAAGGTATACTTTTGGACAAAAAGAGCAGCGAGTTCAGACCTCCAATAGTTGCCTAGAGAGGCCATCCTGGATTAGTTACTGCTGGAACCAGCAAGTGTTGGTCCTCCAGTGTTTTAAAGGGCTGGGAACAGGCAGAAACCTATTGGGGCACAGTGGTCCAGATAAAAAGGACTGGCTGCTTCTTCCAGAGGTCAGTTCTGGATGAAGCTTAGACAGGGAAGGAAGGATCTTTCCTGTCTGAACCTAAGCCACCCAGTCTGCTCAGCAGCCTAATTCTGACTGCACTCTTTTGATTGGACCAGCAAGGGACTGTTGTTTGTGTTATGGCATTTAAAGCTCAGGTGACCATTTTGAGTTAAATATCGGTTTATTTTTTTAAAAGTGAGCTCACTTTGCAGGATGCCCCACTGAATCAGGAGACCCTGTGACAGTGGTTGATAAAATTGGGATGTTCCCAGCAAGTAGAGTTCCACTTTAGAATAAGAATAATTAAAACTGTGTTCTGTTCATATGCATTGTACACAGTAACACAAAACTCCTTTTACTTCTGTGGGACCATGTATGGATTGAGGTCCTATTCGATCTGAATAAAGGTATCAAAATCTGGCCTTTAAATTGGAAAAAAAAAAAAACCTTGTCACCACAACCTTTCTCTTTAGTTCCAGGGCTTCCACTTAGGCTGAAATACCCCTGGGGTGTTTTGGTATTACCAGTCCCAGTTGGATCCAAAACTGATAAGAGCAGACATGAAAAAAACTGACAGCTGAAGGGGGGAAAATGATTCTGGTGTGGATCAGTTTAGTCTGAGTCTTGGGTGAAGGTTTGCTGAGGGTGGAGGCTTCTTACTTTTCATGAACCAGTTCATTCATCCCTGATAGCAAATGAAAATAGGGTGGTTTAAAATTGATGGGAACCACTGATGAGAGGGGAAATTATGAATTGTGATGACCTTCTATTTATTTTAAAGGGCTTTCCTTTTGCCTGTAGCTAGAAAAGTTTGAGTGAAAAACCCACTGACCCACCCACCCAAAAACTCTGTAGTCCAGTGTGTTTTACTTCAAAAGTAAAAACCGCTGCAGGAGGATGGATACCTTTGTGAATGAAAAACCTTCATTGGGGCCGGGCCCTCTTATTCCTGGATTAGGTGCCTGGAGTAGATGTCTGGATATCAGCAAAATGCTATATTCTATGCACCATGCTAATCCTCTGCAGGAAGAGAGTATTTCTGCTCTCAGCCCACGACTTACAAATGTGGAAACCTGCAGCCAGGCACATCTCTTTTACAATGCAGTGAACCTTCCAAAACCTTGTCCTAGTCTCTTGGAACCAAACAAATTACATGTCATAGCACACTGTATATCACATAGAGCATGTTTATAATGTGGGGCTGAGCAGAACTTTGGAATGTGCTTCTCTGGTGAGCTGGAGCTGATCAAGTTGTTGACTGACAAGCTGCCATTTTCATGGAATTTTACAGTTTGTGGGCCTCACCTCTGCACGAATGCAAACCTTAATTCCTGATCTTTGGCTTTTGACCTTAGTATTTTTATATGCAGTAACCATACATACATTTATCACCCAACTTTATGAACAGTGAAGGTTTATTACATTGCACTTAAACCTCGTTTAACCTTTTCTCTGGAAGCAATACTTTAAACTAGAATTGTGAGAGTTTGCAAAATCCTGACTAGCAGGCAAATCCCTTCTTGAGTTCTCTGTGTTCACTATCTTCCCCGCACTTCTATCCCTGTCGCTGGCTGCATTGATTTTTTTTGCCATCCAGCAACATATGTGGCCCGGTGAAAATTTAGCAGTGGGACAGCATGTTCCTGGAGCTCCTCTTCACTTTGGGGGGAGTAATTCTAGAAGGTTTATTTTAAGAAGGATCTCCTGTTCAAGAATGAGAAGTCCCTTGAGCATGGCAAGCAATCTGAAAGGTGCTGGATTGACACAAGGGGAGATGCAAACCACCATTTATACACAAAATTGGCGTTCTCAGGCCCAAGTGCCTCACACCTGTACTGAAGAGAGGGTAGAATATATTTCGTACATATCCATAGCAATTCAGTCCTAGTGGCATACGATGTGGCTGCCAATAGTTATTATCTATTACTTTATTATTGTGTTAGGCACTGTACAAACAACTGGTAAGAGAACGTACCTTCCCCAAGGAGCTTACAGTCTAAACAGACAAGGCAAGATGTTGGAAAGGAAATAGGCGCAAAGGGAGGGGAAGTGACTTGCTCAAGGTCATGCAGCAGGTCAGGGGCAGAGCTGGGAATTGAATCCAGCCCAGGTCTCCTGTCTCCCTTTCCAGAGCCCTAGCCAGAAGTTCTCACTGTTTCATTTATGATTTTTTTTTTTAATGTGAACATCTGTCCATTGAGAACTGGACTGAGACGTCTGCCCTCTCTGTTCACCTGCAATGCAGCTGGGCTGATTTAAAGAGGTGAAAGATGATATGCTGTGCCCAAATACCAGTTTCTAAGTCCTCTCCTAACAGCATAACTTCGTGTGGGCCCAGCAGAAAAAAAACAGAAACAATTGCCTTGTGTACACAGAATCATTACTTACTGTGTGCACCAAATCCTGACAAAGTAAGCACTACAGAAGAAACAATAATCCTGATTCTTTTCTCTGTGGGAGGAATGGCAATATAATCTGTACACTTCCACATACGCCTCTCTATTCTGAGCTGACTGATCTTGAGGGTCAGGCCAGTGCAGAAGAAGGCACACTGGTTCTGCAGCCAGTCCTCTGATAGGACCCAGGCAACTGGCCTCTCTGTATCCTGCCCCTCTCCCTCTGCTGAAAAGGCTCCATGGTATTTACGGAACTGCTGGGGTTGTATCAACCCTTCTGGAGCAATTAGAGGGGATTTCTAGGAGAGGGGGGGAAATATGGCTTAGGGTGATCATGGCAGACTATGCCATCTCCCCGCTATCCAATCATCTGGGAGGGTGTTCTTAAACCCCAGAGAGCTCATCCTTCTTGATCAACAGCTCCATTTTGGAGCCGTCAGTTGCATCTGTTGGTTCTAGGCTACGTGTCTCACTGGCTGATACTCTGCTGAAACAGTCTGCAAATGGTTCTACTGTTCTAACCTTTAGAAAAGGAAAAGTAAGGCTGAATATTGAGGGAAATTTCCTGACAGTCAGAATGTTAGGCTGTGGAATAGGATCCAGAGGGAGGTGGGGAAAACACCATCACATGGGACATTTACAACTTCCATGAATAAAGCCTCTAGGAAACAATCTTGCATTGGTGGGGAAATGGTTCGGATGCTCCAGTTCTGTAGGTCTCTTCCATGCGTCATTTGTATGCTCTCCCTTAACAGCAGGAGTTAGCTCTTAGTTTGCAAAGTGTTTGAGACACCTTGGAATGAAAGGCTTTATATATAGATTATAGATAGCATCAATAGCATTATTTGAGTGAAATTAACTAAAGCTCCTTAATTCTGACAGTTTGTCTGACAGTTAATTTGGGAGAGAACAGCAAAAATAATGGTGCTTCTTGTGTAAGTTCCTCCCCCTCCCCCGCCGTTTTAAGACAGGCTTGCACAGTCAATTGCACTGGATCTGATTCCTTCTCATTTATACTGATTAGACACCAGTATAATTCCACTGACTTCAAAGGTATTAGTTCTGATTTACCCTGCTGTAATTAGAAGGAGAATCAGGACCTTTGCATTGAAGAGCTCATCCATTACACAAGTCAGGGAAGGAAAATGTGCATTTTTTATTTTTATTTTTTTGCTACTCACTCATGCTTTATCTAATTAGTAGTTGGGGTTCTTTCAGGGATTAAAGGGTCATTTCACTCAAATAATATCTTATAGTGCCTTTCAATCATTCCAAAGTATTCCAAGCACTTTCAAGTGGTGGGCTAAAAATTGAAATTAGCGATGATCACAGAAGTTAGAGATTGAATAGTTGAGATTGAGTACAGTAGTTACTGGGCCATCTTGTCCAGTTCCCTGCCAGTGCAGGTTTGTTCTCAACAGTGTAAATTCTAGTGTTTTACCCAAGTTTTAAATGTGCAGTGGAATGTCTACCACTTTCTGTAAAGTCTTCTCACATAAGAGCTCGCAAACATAAGGGTTCAGCTACTGGGAAGGTGACTTCTCCAGTCTGGGATGCTGAACTGTTGCTAGTTGCAGATAAAAAGCAGACAAAAAAATCTTATACAATCATTAGACAATATAACCTTAAACTGGTGAAGAATTCTATATTACATGGCATAGTTTATGAGAGGTTGATTTTGATTATTTTCTGTAGCTCAAGAAAGCAAGCAGATGAGTATGGAAAAGCCACCTCCGAGATATTTCAGCCAGAGAGTTGTGCCTACACGACAACTTGACAATTAAACCAGTTACTACCTTGTGATGCTGCTGCAATGGTTGAGTCTTCCCAAGTCAATTTAGAGGTAAGCAAGAATGTGTCATAACAGCATGTTTATGAACCACAGCATAGTGGCTTAAATGATTTACTCTTTATCCTTTTCAAAAGACAGCAGAATGTCAAAGGTCTTTCTTTTGTGAAGTACTGGAAAACCCGTTGTCAAACAAGCTCTACTCATTTAATAATTTATCCCATTTTGTAAAAGAAAGGCAGCTGACGTGCAGTAAATCTAGTCCATGTTTAAATGACTGCATTGAACAATAATAAGGCAAATGAATAATCTAGTACATCTATTTAAAATTAAACATATATGAAACTGTTTTTTCCAAATGATCACCAAAGGCTATAGTTTAAAAGCAGGACTGAAACCACGAACAGAATGAAAATGCCTAACAGTAGTTTGCAAGTGGCAGCGGAATTATTTATTCTATTTTTCTATACATAAGGAATAGAGCTAAATGAACAATGTTTAAGCATGTCAGAATTTCATCAATTTTGCATGAGCATTCACAAATATCCTGGTGGGGGTAATTGCTTGCAAATACATTTAAACTAATGATATGTTATATCCTTACTTGATATAAAACTATTAAAAGATACGTTATTGCATTTGACAATGCCATGCAGCTGGGTCAAATCTTAATGACAGATTTCTGCATTTGTAAATTAAGATACACTCTGCTGGAAGCAAATATTTTGTAAAAATAAAAGCCATATACTATGTAAGTTTGATCATTTATCTAAGGTTTCTTTTCGGTTTCTCTAAGCACTGTGTTTGCTAATATGGGGAAAGGGGATACTTGCTCCACAGGAGTGGAGGGAACTCTGAAAATCCAATCTGGTTCTTCTCCATGTAGCGAGGATACACGGGGCTTGTAAAATATACCATATGGTTTTAACAATCCAATTGGAGAGTTACAGGCAAAGGTAGCTGCGGTGCATCAATTCAATTAGACAGAGTGGTCATGTTCTCCCAAACGAAGCTTTTATTTAAAGTGTGTGTGTGTGTGTGTGTGTGTAAATTTGGGATTCCGAAACTACTATGATCAATATCAGAAAACTCTGAAAAAGTATTTTTAAATGAGGTTAGTGTAACCAGTGTGATGGGGGCCTGACTGGTTCTTCACTTGGTGGGATGGCCTGGTTGGTTCAGAGTGAGGTTGTGGTATGTTATATAGAGTGTCAGCATTCAGTTATTATTTTGTTTTCCTGCTTATGTAAGTTGGTGATCAAGCCAGTTTTATGCTACTGAGCAATATTGGTTATTTACTGGGGATGGAAATAAATATGAAATACCTAAAAATTAAATTTCCACAAGATGCAGTCATGTATCCTTAAACAGATAATAAAGTGCTTAAAATATTACAGAACTCTGCGTGCTAGCCTGACATTCCAATGGAAGCCAGATGATGTTATGATTGTAAAAGAGATATTGATGCACGTTCCCGAATTGTTTCTTGGGACTTTGAATTCTGTTATGTCATTACAAGGCTATGCATTATCTCCGTAATCTCAAAGAAAAAGAATATCTCATGAAGGAAAATGTGTCCCACTGAGATAATGCTGCGTACGGCTTCCATACATCCAGCAGCATATGTACAGTACCAAATAATAAGGAATAATGGTCAATTCTAATTTAAAGAAAGCTTCCAAAAATTGTCACTATTGCTGCTTAATTGATCCACACACACCGAAAGGCTCTCAGCCTTACAGCCTTTGTCACTATGTCCTGTCTCTTGACAGAGACAGTGCAGAAAATGTTTAGTGACATAAGCTTGATGTTGCAATTGCCCTCAACAAACTCCCTATTGCACTGCTCCCTTCTCTAACACAGGCAGCACAATCCATTTCATCCACAAATAGGGCCAAATTCTGCTTTATTAACTCCAGTGGTGTTTTTTCCAGTTTTCATCAGCGTAACAGAGAGCAGTGGTTTGCTGGCATACTGTTGTTAGGCTACGCTGGCTGCTGCTCTTCTTTCTGCAAGCTCAGATTTAAATAGAAAGATAAAATATATTTATTGATGTGTAATAAGATAATCTTGTGCATCAAACAAGCTTTTCAGCAGGGAGGGAGGAGAAAGGGAGGTATATTTCATTGTGTTTTGGTGTTGTATGCTAGAAAGTCTTCCTCTGAGTCCATAGAATTCTATAGACCAGGGGCCAGATGCTCAGTTGATGTGAATCAGTCACTGATGTCAGTGAAGCTATGTCAGTTTACAGCAGCTGAGGATCTAGCCCCTGATATTATATATATATCTGTCCATAGCACTTTTATTACAGTATGAGGTTTTCTGTTACATAGCAATTCTGAAACATCCTTTCCCTTCACCTCTCTCTCTCACACTCTTTGAATTGCTCTGATTTCTAACATCACTGAAGATTATAATAACCTTCCTTCATAATATACTGTAAATTTTATTATAAAGCACAAATTCTTTGGCTCCTAAGCACATTCTTACAGGGAGCCTGTGTGCTGTAGTTCTTACACTTCAGTAATGTGAGCAGAGAGTTAATGAAGGTCTTTATGTAAATTTTCCGGTTATCAGGTAAAATCTTCACATAGAAATCTGTCACATGTTATAAAAATTCTTTATGTTATCAAATGCTAATGATAACTCAGAACACAGAGCCCATGGAGAATCTTTGAAATCCTTCATAAAAACTGCATTCCGCCCCAATGTCTGGAGCCTTGAATTTCCACTACTACTACTCCGATTTGTAATTAGCATAGTGCAGGCTTCTCTGCCCTCTGAAACCATAATGTTAATTACAAAAATTACACTGTGTTTAAAAGTGCAATTAAGAGACTGTGCTGCACAAAGGGAATCTTGGAACCTCTTTTCACACTTTGAAGCCAGGTCACAATGCAGCCCATAAAAGAGAGGCCAAGCCTTTTAAAGGCTTCGGAAGATGATACAGGGATCGCAGCTAAAATGAGCTCTGGTGGGATCTGCAGAGTCCTTAATGAATTATACTCTTCCTTAGGAAGGAAAGTAGGTAAAAGGGAAAAAATGAACTAATAAAGGGCCCGATCCTGCAAATGCATAGTGCTTGTCATTAGGATTACTTTCAAGAGTAAGCACTGTGGCCGATAGTAAGCATTTGGAAGATCGGGCTCTATGTGGACACATGAGACCACATGAGTTGCCAGCATGCCATGCTGTGATGTATCTGCATGATGCCTAAAAGTATTTGTTATGCTCTTGTGTGTTTGCTCTGTTAGTAACATTTGTGAGACTGAGTCTCGGGTGCTGGTCCTTGCTCGAGCTTCTGAGCTGTTATGGGACACATTGGTGTTCCAGAGGAATGCTGGTGCTTCAAAGATACTATACCTGGTACATGAAGCAGGACGGGAGGTTTGGCTTGCAGTGTTTCAGGTGTGTAAAGTCCCACTGAAGCACTTAATCACATGAGCAGCTTTTCCCCTTTAAGATAACAAAAGGGGAAAAGTACAATTAAAAATACAATTCATGGCATGGCAAAGAAGAGGCAGGAAAGCCTAATCTTCACCTGGAGGTCAAGGTGGTGAATGTTGCATGGAATGCCCTGAAAGAAAATTGATTTATTTTTATAATAAGCATAATGCTTTGGAATGTCTAATGCACCTTCCATCAGAGGGTTACAAAGTGATTTACGAACATTAATTAATTAATTAATTAATTAATTGTTCTTCAGATCAGTCTTGTGTGATAGGTATTTGTTACGAATAGGGAAATTGAGGCACAGACTGACATGACTTGTGCCAGCTCACAAATAGCGTGTGTGCCAAAGTCAGAAAATAGAACACAGATCTCCGGATTCCCAGTCTTTTTCTTTTACACTGTCATTTGTATGTCTTTTCGAATAATTGGGAAGCTCGCTCTATATTTTCCTGTCCCCCCGCCAGCATAAGTATTTTGAGGGTGTACAATGTGCTTACTGAGCATCCAAGTCATACTTTTTCAGTGACCTCCCAGGATAAGGCAGATGAATACATCTATTGACACAAATGGGCCATTTCTCTATTTATATACAGGATCGAATTAAACAATATTGACAGATCTAAGACATAATTACACACCAAGCTGAGATATGATGTGGATCCATTAATTTAGTTTAGTTCTTCCTTTAATTCTCCAGAAACTTTTCTATATAGTCTTATTAACAACTTCAATAACTGTTCAATAAATCATCAACATGACCTTTCCCAGTAAAATTGAATACTGGTATTGGCAATGCTAAGGATGAAGGGAGGCTGAAATTTTCTGAAGAATTTCCTGAAGTGCAGTTGGCAGATTCAGAAAAAGAATCTATTTTCCTCTTCTTTGCCTTCTACCTGCCCAACTGGTTATAGAACCAGACAGTTTACATATGTGATCCTTCCTATTTAGAAAATTAATGGTGTTTCCTGGCTCCAAATCACAGCTTGTGGTGCTCTGCAGGCGATGAAAAACTTGGCCAGCTTCAGCAGCAAAGCAGCCATTAGAAAATTAACCCTTGGTGGCAAAAGAGCAAAGGTACCCGAGTGAGGTCCACAAGAAGTGGCAGGCTGCAGCTTTCAGGTGTACCTACATATGTTAACAGTGTCAAAACAGCAAAGCAGTTCCCCCAGAGAGTCCCTATCAAGCATGTTTGTAGTTGGATACTGTGGAGAGGGCATGTCCATATCACTTGGCAGCAAGAACGACCAATATGCCATGATTTTCATTAGAGCAAGAGAGAAGCACTGAGCAGAGATTATGAATCAGAGCCATACCTGTAAACTGGTCCTGATTGCGAGGCACAGTATGTTGTTCATTTTAGACCCAAATTTGCCTCTTCTCCAAACAAACCTGGCACGAGCTGTTTCCATTTGTCATTGTAAATTACTGACATCATAAATAGTCAGTCATGAAAGCAGAAAACTTTAAAGAAATTAATCCCACATCTTGTCAATCTTTCTCCAGCAGTCTTTACTGTGTAACTCTTTCTGAGTAGAGATGAGCTCAAACCAAAACCCTGCATCCAAATACCTGATCCTCAAAATTGTGGAGTTGTTTGGAACCTGAAGCGGATTAGCCAGTTCTAAATATTGCAAATATCCCTAATTTATATAATTATTAACCTAAACCCTGGCTCTAAATGCACCCAAAGTTTGGGTTGTTTGAAATCAAGGGGCCAGATCCTCAGCCCAGGATAAGTCTCCTTGTGCCAGGGGGTCAAAAGGGACTTAAAGCTGCCCAGAATGGATGGCTTTGGAATCCTCTAGCTCTAAGCCATGTTTAACTCTCTCTTACACGTACACACACATGCGCAAACAGTGGGCATTTTAGGGCCAGACTCATGAGCAGGGGCAAGTTTAGGCAGAGCACATCTCAGTGTAGTGATCCTGGGCCAACATAACAGGTCCTAGATAGGGAATCTTGTGGCTGCTCTAGCTAGAGGCGGAGGAAGGAAAGCCTACTCCCAGCTGACTCCACAACAGGTGTAACACAATCTCTGCCATCTGCCCCTCAGGTGTACCAAGCCGAGCTCTGGATTTGAATTTTGCAGCTTGATCCCATCTCTAATTCATATCGCACATTTTAAATGCCAGCGTTATCCACTTGGATTGTGGTGGGTTAAATGTCATGGTGACAGGCTTTCTCTACAGAGAGATGTCTCAGTGGCATTGTTAGCTGCCCACAGTGCATGATGTGAAGTAATGTAAAGAAGCACCTCCATACCTCCCGTAGTGTGGATTGGTTTACGGTTGAGGATCCCTCCCCTTAGTCTGCTGCAATTTAAAAGTGTCTGCTCATCGGTCATTACCTTTCCAGTGTGCACACTAACCTATAGACCCTTGGATCAATTCACAGGAATATTTTTCAAGATACGTTTTAAAAACAGATAAGAGAAGTATCAGAATAGAACTGGGTTGTTGCTTGGGTACCTGCGGCAGGTAAAAAATAATGGGGTTGATAATTCTGCCTTTATGTCACAGAAATCAGAGAGGAATAGTCACTATACTATTCCAGCCTTGGGTAAACTTATTTTGCAATATTAAAGCTGGTTTTATTTTTAGGCTCATGATACAGGAAACCGCAGCTGTTAATTTTACTGCCTCTGAATTCTGTGCTCTGTGGTATTCAGTGAAATCAGGCTATATTCATCTCTAACATTGTGTTAACACCAGCTTTAATAAAAACAGGGATAAATAACACTAGAGTGTTAATTACTCCTTTCTAGTTTACTCTGACAAAAATGCACTAAAATGAAGACTAACATAATTATAGATGAGGCATTTTCAATTAGCCTTTGTTAATGCTATTAATAAGATTAATAATATATAGTAAAAATGTCAATAAGCTTATCTAAATAATTTTTATATCGCCCTTTCAAGTCACAATATCAGGCATTTCTATGTGCAATTTCAATGTGCTCAGAAGTAAAGTTACTCTGGTTCAGTTTTATTTCTGAAGAACAGACACACAGAGTGTGTGTCTACATTCAGCTCTCACAGCCTGTCTGCTGTACTGTTTCTATAGCGTAGGTGCTTACATTCTCTCAGCTCAGTCTAGGACTTTTCAAAGTTCCTACACATTAAAACCTTCTCACTCAGAAGCCCATTGCTTATTACATGAGCTGATGTAAGTGACCCCTTTATGAACTGAATGATACATAGTGTAAGAAGCTTGCTCCCCCACACTTTTTTTTTGAAACATACAACAGAACAGCGACTGGTGTTAATGTATTAAAATTAATTGCCCCAGTGAGACATTTCTTCCAAAAAAGCAATAATAGTCAGGATTTAGCCTTGCAAATGTGAAAACCCT
Organism: Emydura macquarii macquarii; assembly: GCF_026122565.2. Taxonomy (NCBI): domain Eukaryota; kingdom Metazoa; phylum Chordata; order Testudines; family Chelidae; genus Emydura; species Emydura macquarii. The sequence continues at coordinate 35,556,311 of NW_027132813.1, read as the reverse complement.
CTGGTATACTAATAAAATGAAAAGGTTTCACAAAATAATATCCCAAATAATTGGGTTCCCTCTACCAAAGGACCCCATGTTGTTTCTCTTAAGCAATATAAAAAATGGTGATTATTCCTTTGGACTTAATAAAACATAATTGGGAAAAAAAAACCCTTTAAGGACAACATAGGGTAATCGCTTTCACTTTTCCCAATCAGGTTTATGTTCCTTTCCCTCCTCCTCCCCATCCTCTTTCTTAAAGTGAAACCCTTAGTACAGTCAGCGTGTTCAAGGAAAGAGAGTTTTTTTCTTTGCAAACAAAGCAGTGATGTTTATTTATAGTATTAATATTCCCACTTGTGGGTTTTTTATTATATATATATATTTCTTTTTATAAGGAGCGTTTGACCGTTCAAACTTTTGAACAGCCCTGGCTTGTAAATCCACTCCCCCCATATTCACCAGAAACTGCACACTCCTACTGTGCTGCATTCATAATCAAATTAGTGCACTGTGAATAGGTTAAAAAAACTGTTATCCGGCTGCTGCCACCAAAGATATGTTAGCCTGCTCCCCCAGTGCCTCCCTCCCCCTGTCCTTTTTTTTCCCCCCACATGAGATATAAAGACATCCACGCAGACAGAAAGGTCTTTTCCTTACTTCTTCCTACTCAGCCTTTTTATTTATTCATGTTTTAAAAGAAAACAAACAAATAAACTGACCACAAATGAGGCACTTCCAAAAGAACTGGGGACAGGCTGGGAAGCTGGTAGGCTGTAAGAGAAATGCTATAGGGAGACTGTACTGGAGATAGTTGTCCCAGCTACGAGATAAAAGCTACATTACATGAAATTAATGGAGGCTGTCTGAGACATACATGAATCACTGTTTCAACACTAAGAAACCAGCACAAAAGAATAAAGAAATCTGAGTACTAACTATATCTTCAAAGGTCTCCTGTTTACCCAGCTATACTGGGTACTGACACAAGTGGGGGGAAAATATAAGGAAAAAGCACTGCTGTGATCGAATGAATGAGACCATATGAGCTATATTGGTGCCGTATGCATTCTATTTAGCTGATATCAAACACAGTTTAATGAAAGTTAAATAGTTTCTGAGGAGTGCATGAGCTGGAACAGATTAGATTCCACGGAGAGGTCTGTCAGCATATTGTTGCTCACATGTATTCCCTGCTCAGAGCTGCCACAATTCCAGCACTCCATTAGCAATACACAAAAGACTTATGCAGATAGCGGGCATAAGCACGTACCGCCATGTTGGGGGGAAAAAAACAGATGAAGGTTTTGTTCAGTGTGTTCATCTGAAAATAGATCTCTGTAATTCAAAAGTGATAAGAATAGATGGAGAAAAGAAGAAGTAGGGACTTAAAAAAAAAAGAAAAGAAAAAGAAATATGCAAACTACCTTAGAAGAACAGATATTGCACCAAGTATATAATGAGGTTTTGATCTTTCAGGGGACAATGACATGGGTGAATGCTGTGCCCTTTTGATCTGCAAGCTACATCTGGTCTTAAAGAAACAGCAGCTCCTGTGTTCAGTTTCCCCCAGAAGTTACAGTGGAACGTGCTATTGAAAAAAAATCTTCACACAATATAACATTTCTCCCGCTCCTCTACCTTATTTTAAGATGCAGAATTCATCCCTCAAATACCACTGAACAGCCTGAATGACTATTAACATTGCTGTCACTGAAACTAACATGAATTTAGATTAATTTTCATCACTTCAGAGGATTTTATTCCTTTCCCCACAAAAGAAATTTGCTTTTTAGAGGTGTCTGTTTTAAAATTAGGACTAGGATCAGGCTGATTTAGATATCAGATGGCAATGGCTCAGTGATTATTGCATTTTGATTTAATCTGATAGAACTGATCATGCACCTTGAAATCTATATGTTCACAGGAAAACAGAAGTTGCCATACTGGAAAAAAGCATTTGTCCATCTAGTCCAATGCAGTGGACTGACAATGGCCTGTATCTGATACTTCAGATGAACATTAAAACCACCTGGCCAATTGTGCAGTCCTGTACTTCAGGAGTACTTGGGGAGAAAATTCCTTCTTGACTCCAGCTGTCAATCAGCTTATGCCTTAAAGCATGAAGATTTATATCCCTGAAACTTTTCTTAACCAAGCTAGTGTAACTGCAAATTATATTCCTATTCATAGTAACATTCTTAACCTTTTTTGGAGTGTCAATGTCCATTCATATACACAGGCTATATCCTCATGGGTGACATTTTACTCTGGCCACAGGAACATGTTCCCGGTGAATAAGAACGATCGAGCCCTCCCAAAGGTCCCTGCTCATTTCCTCTTACTTTGCCAGGAATGAAGGGCACAAGCCTCCTGTAATTCAGTCAAAGAAAATGGGACAAAAGTGAAAACATGAGAATTTGTTCAGGTTTCCTTCTCTGCTGCTCGAAGACTTCCCTATTAATATTATCTGGGCTGAGAATGTGCAGAATTTCCTCAGGCATCTCTTCTAAGTCATTTTATTATTCAGAGGGACAAAAATGGCCCAAACTGAGGATCCATTTAGGGTTGCCTGTCAGATCCACTAAGGTAATTGGCTCCATTTCTTCATTCCTCTTCTAAATTAAAATAATTTTATTAAGTGGTACAGTAGGTGTTTCACCTATGTCACCAGCTGCCTATTAGAGCCAGAAAGGGCTTTTCCACATTATTTCTGTCTGTTCTTATAATATTATGTCATCATATTCACTGTTACATCATGTCAGAGGTTGTGCAATCTCATGTATTTAAATCCAATAGTTACAAAATGTAGATCCAAGATGTTCTTTTTTGAAGTGTGGGTGAAGGGAGCCAAATATACTTGACTGTCAAAGCTTTGCTCACTACTTCTTAGATTTAATCCATGCATCTACAAAAACTACAGGATAAACGAGGCTGGGAACTAAAGCGTAATTGAAAATGGATTAGTAACAAATTGTAAACTAATCGTAACAGCAGTGTCGATAACAGAATTATTCTGAAGGGGAAAACTCTTGTGTTTTTTTAAGATTTCTTCCCTATTTGAGAGGAAAACACAAGCATGGTACAATGAACTTGTGCAGATATGAACAGTTTAATTGTCCCATGTAGGAGATAATGCATTCACAGTGATGATCACAGTAGTGATTCAAATTTTTACAAGCATAATACTAAATAATAATACTAAATAAATAATTAGTGTGTACTAATAATCAGCATTTAATCTTCAACGCACTTTGGCTAATCCTCACAACACTCCTATGCAGGAGATAGGTATCAATAACTACATTTTACAGATGCAGAAATTGAGGCAGAAAATTTCAGTGATTTGCTTTGGATCACTTGGTAATTTCTTGTCAGAACCAGGATTAAAATGCAGGAGTTCCTGGCTTCCAATCTCATATTCAAACCATTAGAACATGCAGCTAGATGGAGAGTCCTGTTTTTGGTCACTAGTATACAAATCTCAAATCTGAAGGCTCAGATCAGTTCTTAGGCGAGTAAAACTGATACTTATGTGCTTACATCCTGACTTTTGCATTCAAATTTAGGAACTGGACATTCCTTTCAGGTGCCCACATTTGGTGAGTGGATCCCCATGTCATGCTGAGACATGGTAACCAGAAGCAAATTATTTCCCTGGGATCAACAGTAATCAAGATTGCCAATGTATATATTATGTTATCCTCCACATAAACAATGGTATTAGTTACCAATATTATGGAATTTGCTAACATTGATTCTACAATTAGAAAAGGTATTTTTCATAAAGACAAAGACACTTCTGACCGTGAAAGGTGAAAATGCCTTTTGTTTAGATTAAAAAAAAAAAGGCATGTGTTTGTTCAGTTTTCAGAGATCTTGCAATTGTTTTTCTTCAACCTGCAGGTGGCATTAGCACTAAAAATGGATTTTCTTTCTTTCTTGAAAAGTGTTTAGCAATGAAATGAAGAAAGCTGCAAGTGGCTCTGTAGTAGGACTGCATGCTTGGAGTTAGTCACACTAACTGCAGATGGCATTTTTGCATGTTTTATAATGCAGGGATGTAAAAAGAAACATTCTGGCACCACGAAATATTATATTATGTTCCCAGCAGCCGTAGGGATGGGAGAACCAGAGAAATCGGAGGTTTTACCAGGTCTTTGTGATTATAAAATTAGTTAGTTTGTACACAGAGTGCTGATAACCGCAGGAGCCACAATCACATCTGTCCATCACAACAAAGAGGAAGAATATCCTGTGGCCTGACTGCAGTCCCAGGAGCCAGAGACTTCCCTAATACAGTCTTAATAGTGATTTCCCCTGTGGCTCTGGGAATTACTAAGGGCCAGATTCTGATGCCCTTATTTATGCTGAGTAGTACTGTACTCTGGGCTTGACCTGCTCCCATTCAAGTCAATGGAAAAACTCCCATTGACGTGAATGGTTCAGGATCAAACCCTCTGTGTGCAGTGCCACTGAAATCAGTGGGGCTATTCCCAGTGTGAGTAAGGGTATCAGAGTCTGGCCCTTAGCCTCTCCATGCCTCAGTTTCTCAGCCACAAAATGGGAAATAATACTACTTATTTACATACCTCTTGGGGAGGTAGGTGGTGGTGGTGGCTGGGAAGATAAATTAATTAATGCTGGAAAAGTGCTTAGAATAGGACATGCTCTTTATTTATGTTCAAGGTTATGGTGGAAGAAACTCAACAAATCTGAGTTCTTACCACAAAGTTCAAGGATCCCAAACCCCAATATGAGCTCAAGGGTTTTCCCACCCTCCAGATATAGTGACATGTCACACATGGCATCAGTGTTGTGCAGATGTCGATGTCATAGCATCGCAGTGCAATCACAGCATCTACTCAGAGCTTCATCTTGCTCCCACAAAGGGGAATTGTCCCACTGACTTGGACTGGTTTGGGAACAGAACCTACGAGTATCAGACATGAACACACTGAAGTTCAGGTTTGCATCAACTCCTGGCCCACTGGGGTGAATCCTCTTGCCACTGCCCACCACCCGAATCATTCAATCAGCTCTAGTACAGGATAGCCCAAACAGCAGAACTGGGGAAATGAAGTTGACTAAGGGTGAGCCAGAGTCCTTTGAATCTGAGTTCCCCCCCTTTTGATTGCTCCAGCAGATTCAAGGGAATCCAAACAGTGACAAAACAAAAAGCAGACAAGAAAATCATCAGAGATTTTTATGACCTTGTGCTGTTTCAAATGCAATTGACTTGTCACACAATATAAATAAATGCAGCAGGAAGACACAGTATATGAGTATCCACAAAATACTCGCAAGGAAAAGAGTTGTGTTTCAGTTGGAAATAAAATAAATGAAAAATCTTTTTCTGGTATTAAACACTGGCTACAGAACCACTTTGCCACCACGTATCAGCCCAGTTAAACAAGGCTAACTTTCTCAGACTGCTGATGTCTGCTCCTGTGCTTCTCATTTGTAAATCTCTGTTCTGTACATGAATCCACTTCTCTGCCATCCAGTCACCTGAGTAGATTGGCATCCCTTAATTCTCCAAAACAACATGTTGGAAACAGAGCTCTAGAATTTAGGGATTCTCCATTAACATTCCCTTGACACATCAGAGGAGTAAACTATGAAAGCTTTTGATGTTTTATAAACATTTCAAAACTGGAGCAGTGAGGTTTCATCAGGGCTGTTGTAGCTGGAAAAGCAGAAAGCTGTCCTCTGTTCTTAAGCTGCTCTCTTCTTTTCTTAGTTTTCCCTTACCACTTGAGTGCTCCTTCAATACCCAGACAGTTTACTCCGGCTAGCTTGTTGTCTTCCATTCTAAAGCTAGTCTCCAGTTTTACGATGCCACTGGAGTGTTGCTTTATTCCTCCTCTCACCTGCCACTTGAATGCTTTAATTGCAAACTCAGCCTTCACAACTCTCACAGCTCAGCTGCTTTTTCTTTGTACCACTGCTGCATTCCTACCACCAAACCTTTACACCTCAGGTTCAGGAAAGATTTGATCTCTCCTCCCCCATGCCCTTTTTCCACTTCACTTACTTTATCTTGCAGGTTTTCTTTGGGGTCGATGGCTCTTTCCCACACACTGCCTACAGGTTCACTTTGAAGAAAGCAAAACAGCTGGCCTTCTTATTTCCCACCAGGGTAGCAGGTTATTTTCAGGGAGAAGCCAGTGCCTGTCTTCTGTACTCCAGGGGCAGCAGGACCCAGTAAGCTCCTCCATTGGACCTTATTACAGCAGCCAACAGTTTCCCCAATACCAGAACCATTTATATTGTTATGGCAGGTGTCACTAGGTGGCACTGGTATACATATTCTTACAAGTCTTTTCTTATCATGAAACTAGTTCACAGTCTGAAAAAACGTTATGTTGTTGTCAGTTGTGTGATGTAATTTTCTTTTGTAAGGAGCTGTTGCAGGCATCAAGATAGTTTGCTCTCTTTAACTGGGATAAATTGTTGAGACAGAGTTGGGACCTGGGTAGGTGTTTTGGCTGAGATTCTTGGAAGGGGATTTCCTGAGTGCTATTCATGACCACCTCTGTTCCAGGACTAATGTATATTGTATAAAATAAACAAAGTTGCACCAAAAATAACCGAATTCTGAGTAATTTGTTTTTCCTCCAAAGAGAAACTACCTGCAGTGCTTTGGTATCTGCTACACCTGGGCAAAAGGACAATATCTTCTGCTCTGAAATTTCAGAGGTGGATGCTGAGGTCTGAAGCACTTGGCAAGGGCTAGCCTAAAGGGGGAAAAATAAATAGACTGTGTTTTCAAAGCTGGACTTTATTTACCTGTGAAATTTAGAACCAGATCCTCAGCTGGTGTAAATTACTAGTTCCACTGAAGTCAAAGGAGTTACACCAATTTACACCAAGAGAAGATCTAACCAAGAAGAGTATTTGATTCCTCTTCTTGTTTCATTTATTGTTTTTATAAAAACACATCTATGGTGCCGTGTATGGAGTGGAGACATGGAACAGATTCATACTTGCCTTATTGCCCCTTTGTGCCAGCTAGGCATGTAGGAGGTTGGACCCTTTGAACCAACTAGGGCAGGAAGGACATCTAGAGCTGACATAAAGAGGTGGTAGGGAAGGCATAACCGCCCCAGGAGAATAGCTGGGCCTTAGGAGACTCAGCTCTCTGCCATCTGTACAGGACATCTTGGTGCAGGAAGTGTTCTCGAATAGGAGGGCCTGGAGCAGGTAAGCAGCTACTTTAGAGAGGAGAGGAAAGGTGTCTTGAGGGTTCTTACTAAATCTTAATGGGAAATTTTCCACAAACCATATCATCAAAACCAAAACTGTTTGCAGAGAAAGGGTCAGTTTTGACAAATTTCCCATATAATTTTTTTTAACGTTTCTAAATTGTTGAAATGTTCCAGTTCATGATTTTCAAAGTGACAGGCTTTTTGTTTAGAAATGTAAGTTACTTTATAATCAGAAAGTAAGGGGAAAAAATTAAAAGGTTAAAATCGAACCAAAACATTTCAAAATGATTGAAACAAAAGATTTCCATGAATCCCATCTGAACTATTGTGGGCTGGGTGGGAGTTTCAGTTTGTGAAAATGTTTGAGATTTTGTCTTTTCTTCCTGATTCAGGATGGGAAATATTTTTGAAATCTCAAAAATTCTCATGAGACAGGAAAACCATTTCTTGCCCAACTGTAATTTTTACATCCCATCCATTCGGCAGCCCTACAATGGTACCCAGAAGCTCTGGAATCAAGGGGTTGCCTCTATCCTCTGACTAAGCCCAGGACTAAATCAGACCCATGATTGAGTGGTTAAAATACAGGAGTGGGAATTGGGAAATCTGGGTTCTTCTATTCCCAACTCTGGCATTCACCCGCTGAGTGATCCTGGGCAAGTGACTTTGTGAGGGGCATGGAGCTGACCTGTAGTGATCTATGAATCCTGTATGTGACCTGGTTATTGGGATGTTTACTGTATTCCTATGTATTAAGTGTATTCATTTCATGGCTTAGTTTAGTAGTAGGCTATTAGGACAACAAGCAGGAAGAGTGAATAATGGTTCAAGATAAGCCACCTCCTGGTAAATACTTCAGGGCTGTAAAAAGTCAATGCCACAGCTATTAGCTGGGAAGATTTAGATTCAGCCTCTAGGCTCCAGCCAAATTACAAAAATTGTTTTGCCACATGATGGGAGGCAAAAGATCAAAAGGACTAAAAAGGATTAAAAAGACTCTTTCTGCCCAGAGGTCAGGCAGCTGTTGGGGATCTGGTCAGGCTGACACCTAGGACCTTCTGGGGGAGTTTGGAGAAGCTGGACCCCCCTAGGTCAACATCACAAGGTAGTAGGCTTTAAGTAAGATAGCCATTATGTAAACTGTTGTTTGGAAATCCTTTTCTGTAAATGATTTGTTCCTATTGTACAGGTTAAACAATATTTTGGTTTAAGAAAGGTGTCTGGTCTCTGTATTCGCCACTCGTCACAGACATGCACCGCTGGTGTACAAACCCAGTAGGACCTGCACAGCGGAGACACAGGGTAATGTAGCCCAGAGACTACTCTAAAGAGTGAGAGAATTGCAGAATTTTGCTTTATGTCACAACATATTTTACCTTTCACACTCATATTTAAAGAATTCATATCACCTATGTCCTCTCCTTAATTCATCTAGAAGCATGCAAACATTTTTGAGTTTGCTGATACCTGGGCATTAAAACTACATGAAGATCTCCCAGTCTCCTGTATTTTTATGCATAATTGCATACACCTCTGTAGTCAAGGATCACTTATTAATAATTATTATTTGAACTTATATCTTGAGCTTGGATCCATCAAAAATTTGCTTTCTCAGTGGTTATGTGCACTAACCACTTTAGAAATGTAACTCCCAGCTGTTGCTTTGGCTTCCATCAGCTCATATTATGACCCCACTTGAGGAGTTGAAAAGGGTATCTTGGACCCTGGGTGCCTGTTCTCCTCATTGGGGCTGGCATGCAAACCACCATATTCCATGCCCCATGCTGAGCATTGATTCACTGCTGTGCTGAAACATCTTCCAAGTGTGTGACCTGAAGTCAAGGATCTAGTTTTAGCTCTTTCCTATTTTATTCAGTTTAATTATATGAAAATCTAACTCTGCTTACAACTCCCTGACTATGTAAATGTTTGCTCACTCTTATTTTTAGTAATACTTCTCGGTTATCAAACTTGGTTTACATATTCAGAAGTGTCCGATGGTTTTAAGTTCCTCAGCTTTTGGCTTGCCAGATGGGCCATCATGGAGCTGATTTCCATAGGGTTGGTACTTATCACTTTGTAGCAATTGGACCTCTTTAAGGTGTCTTAAGATGGGCATGTGGAAAGTTTTTATTTCAATTTTTTTTTGTCCAAAAATCAAAAAACTTAAGAAATTGACATGTTTTCCTGAAATATTTCAATTTCTTTGAAACACTATTTTTTTAGTTGCTATTTAGTGTCAATGAAATAATTTCTACCAGTTCTAATCCCCAGTCATGGCTTTTGTATCTTTTAGTTTAAGGACAATAATGAGGCTTTATGTGAGATGTGTTCTCTGAGAAGCAGGAGTCCTACATCTGTATGTTTTTTCAAGCAGTCTAGAATAGAAATAGCTCACTATATCAAGTTTTGTCACCCAGTGTTTATGAGGTGTGTGTTACCATAGGGTACACCAGAATTTTTTTAAACCTGAGTCCAATGATAGGAAATTCCAGTCTCTGATTGAGTTCCATTCTAGCCCAGTTTCATTGTGCCAGGATATGTAGGGAAGACTGACATTTATTCCAAACCTATGACTATTTTTGTGGGGCTCTTTGGCATTTCCCCAGTGACACAGAGCAATTGGTATGTTTAATGACCTTCTGTACCAGTGGTTCAATAGTTTTTTTCCCCACAGAACCTCACCTTATATAGTGCAAAGGATGGACAGTTTTCAGTTAATATTTAGTTTAATCCTTGTTGTTCAATGTGTGTCCCTAGGCCTTATTTATTGTCACTGGTCACACACTTTCTGAACACAGAACTATTAATTTTTTCATGGGATTTTCTATGGAGCTCATCATTGTAGTATCTCAGTGATTAGCAAATATTAAGGAATTTATGTTCGCAGCACCCGTGTGAGGTGAGGGGGTGCTATTATCGCCATTTTACAGATGGGGGCTGCGACACAGAGAAAATAAGGTGAACATTTCCACTAATTTTGGATGTTCTGTTTGAGGTGCCTAGACCTGATTTTTAAGAGTACTTAGCATCATATATGTTCAAAGCACAGCTCCAGTGATTTTAGTTACAAATGTGAGTACTCAGCAGCTTGCAGTTCAGATCCAGGTTCTTAAATTGGGCACCCAGAAAATGAGGAACACGCAATTAGTGATCACCTGTGAAAAGTTTGAAAAAGTGACTTGGCTAGCATCACAAAGGAACTCTGTGGCAGAGATAGGAGTATAATCCAGCTCTCTGGGATGGTATGAACTGCCTTAGCCATGAGAGCATACTTTGTCTTCCTGCAATCCTGTATATCATCCAACACACACCTTTCAACTTCTGCAACAAATAAACCAGGAATCCTACAGACAGCAATCTCCTTCACTACACACCTCTGCTTCAGCCCCAGAGCAGGTCCATCACATGCAATGTGTGAACTGAGAGTTTTCAAAAGTCTTATAATTTGCCAGATTAGGGTGGATTTTTACAGGGATGGCAAACAGCACTTCCATGATACAAAAGCTGCTCCCCTGCCAAATTTCAAGTCCCTGCTCCAAAACATGAGTGTGCTAGACCTTCCCAAAGGACAGATAACCTGAATTTAATTTAACATTGCAAAATTATATATTTTTGTCTAGTGTTGTGGTAGTAACTGAACCATTTTGTCTGAATTTTTTTTTTAAAAAGGTAGCCTGATGCAGGCAATCGATACGGAACATTTCAGTTCAAATGGCTAAAGTTTGGCAAAGTTATAAGCAAATGAAAAAGATCAGGCAATGTTAATAATAGGTGGTGCTGCCAGCCCTGTCTATAATGTGCATGTGTGTGTTTATGTGTAAAATGTAATTAGAAAATTGAATGAATTTAAAAAAGACTTGACCTACTCTCAAACTGATATATGTAGGCCCCCATCTCTAGCGAAAAAAAAAAGACAGCACAAATCTTGTACATCTCTAGCTTCATTTTGTACAAGTTTGTTATGAGTGTAGCATTCTTGTAGAATGAGATTTGCAGACCATAAATCAGGAGAAGGAAATTTGCAGGATCTCATTTACACGTGGATAAAATGCACTAGCTCTTTTGAATGTAACCCAGAGAAATTGGCATGCTAGAGCAGAAGGTAATTCAGACAGATGTTGAAACATGCTACACCCAAAGGCAAGTCCAAGGCCACCAAGACAATTGCTACTCGAGGTCCCCAAAGAACCAGATTATTCTCCTGGATAACAATTTCAACTGTATAGTTTCTGGGTCTACCTTATAGCTGCCACTAAGTTAGACGATAGCGTGCTATAACAGGATTCATAGTACCCCTTTAAAGCCTATTATCAACTTATTAGGAAATAAGTTCTTATTTCTGGAAGAAGCATTTTGTGAACTGTCATTCTAGTTTTCCTAACAAGTAAATATGAACTACCTCAACTAGCTAACATCATTTGCTTTTTTGCTCTGCATGTCTCTCAGTAGTAAGAAATACAAAAATCATGTTAGTTGTAGAGGTGATGAGTCTCCACATGAACCACATGAAGTCTGAATCTGGATCTAGATTTTGTACTTGCCCCCTATTTCTACTTAAAACTTGGATCCAAAAAGGCTTTCTACTTTGAGGAAATCTCAGATCCAAACTTTGCCACATGGGCTGATGTCTAATTTGACTGTAAGTTAGTTGTTAACTGTAACATAACCATGAGTTCCATGCCAAAAACTGTACATATCAAACCTGTCCAAGAGTTGGGTTTTTTATGAGTTGAGAATGTAAAACTAATGTAACTATGAAATGCTTTTAAGATGAAGCCTGCATTATTGTGAGATTCTCTTCATCTATGTTAACATTTCTAGTACATTTTTTAAATGAGATTGCCAATATTCTTAGTGTGAACTTACCACAGGATGATAGATTTTGGCAACTTTAATTTCTTAACACTGCCTCCACTTTAGAGTTTCCACAACAATGCTTCCCACAGGCCTGTTTTAAGGCAAAAGCCCTCAGTGTCGACCTTAGATTTAGCCGCTGTAAAATAGCTTAAGGCATGTATGCCCAAATCTGTTTTGTTTCCTCCTGAGATGCAGCCACTTGGTTGAAATAATGTATATGCTGTGTAAAAGTCAAACGATCAGCATGCTTTATTTTTTAAACGAAGAGACATCCATCCTTCCTATTTCTCTATTTATACCATGCTTCTCAGAGTGGAATCTGAGCACCTACACATAGATGTCTGATTGGGGAAGTTGGGGTGAGTGTGGGTTGGACCCAATAAATGTGATATTAATTGAAGCAAGATGACAGTGAAACTTTAAAAGGAAGCAAGTAATCCTGAGAGAAAGCCTGAATGGCCAAAACATTGGTGTTTTATGTGACGGAGTGGCTTGTAATTTACCCTCACTTCCTCCTGAAAGAAATACATGTTAGAAAATTTGTCTAATTCTTCCCATGTGAAAGGAGCGCATGAAAGAAACACACAAAAATCTATCCTTTTTTTTCCCATTAATGTTTTCATACTAAAACCCTCTTGCCAAACTCCATTCCAGGTGTGAGAACTTTTCCTGTAATTTATCCTTGGTATTCTTATCCAAAGTGTTACCTCTGGAACTATTTCCTTTTAACATTAATTATCCTTTGAGTCAACTCACCCGCAGCATACAAAAAGGCATAAAGACTATTTTGGAGGGAGGAGGGGTTCTCATTGAGCAGCACATATGCTTCTCTTTCCACACATATAGAGAGAGAGACTACCAGCACCTTGAAGACATTACAGCATGTACTGTAGGAACCAAAGTTAATAAGTATAAAAAGGGGTGCTTATTGTTTGCTTATGAGCCATACTGTTTCCCATATGGTGCAGTCATGGAGCTCACAATGCTGGAAGTGTAACATTAGGATAAGAACTCAAGAAGAATGGATGTAAACTTAGCAATTCTACTAATAACATCTTTCAAAGGGGTATCTTCATTGTAACAGTAGCTGTGCATGTGTGGTCTTCTCTGCTCTCTCAAACCAGACAAATACAGATGAATATACTATAAAAACACCAGGGGCTGTAGTTGTTTTTGTGGCTACAGTACACAAAATGGCAAGGGAGGGGTTAATCTTTTGTCCTCCTTGCCTACTGGAATGTTTATCGACTCACAGGGACAGTCTCCTTTCTTTCGGTGAGTTAAGTCAGCCTCTGCTTTGTTTGACGCTGCCCATTTGAGGAAAGCTTATCCCTGACCTTCTGCCAAAGAGACTGATGACAAGGACGGTTTGCACTAACCTTGACATTCACCAGGGTAAATGGCTTTTTCCACAAGTAGTCAGCAAACAAGGCGAGCCAGTCAAGAGCTAATGAATCTGTACCTGAGAGAAACTGAACAACAATTGTGCTTTTAAAGAAGAAAAGGGACCACAGCTAGTTCTGTGCTTAAAGATTGGAGAATTAACTCTTACAGTTAATTTTAGAGGGTGTCCTTGTAATTTATACCAGAGAGAGAAAATAGATCTTCACTTCGCCACCCCCCTCATTCTCTCACCACCGCCTACCCCAAGCATTCAGTGAAGTGATGTTTATCAGTCAGTGGCTGGGCAAAAGAGAAGGTACCAACGGAGGCTAGCATAAGGAAAGGTGCTGAGAAAGGAGACTTACTCAACTCTATGATTATTTTATTAAAGCATAAACTTCAAGATCTCTCTCTTCCCCACATCCCTGCTTCCCTTTCTGATTGGTGTTGTGCCTAGCAATTATATGTGGCGATATGTTGTTACGGAGACATCGTTTAGTCCATCATTTAGCTCTAGAGCCAGATTCTGCATTCCTCCTGAGCTGTGTTTGGTGCGGGAAGCAGTGGGTGGGGGTGGGGTGGTTAAAGGTGTGTATAAGATGCTATTGTTCCCCCCATATTCTAGGCCTTGCATGTGAGACCCCTGGGTAACTTAGAGCAGCTTCTGGGTTCTTCTAACCTAGCATGCACCCAGCGCATCCCCAATATACAGGTTGCTAGGATGGTCGGCAGGGAACTCTACTCTGCCCAGAGAACCTTCTTCTGGTTGGGATATGCCCATAGGGATGGCTCTGCCTGCTTTATGGCAGAGTAAAGGGGCAAGAGTGCAAGTCAGAATCTGGCCCTTTATATCCACATCTCTTCACAAGAAAGTACAAAAATAGAGACCTTTGCCCTTTTTTCACTTCAGGTGGAAGGAGGTTTCTCTAGCCATTTAGCTGAGGTCTGAAAACAGTAGGAAGAACCCTGTTAATTGCAGCATATTTCACTTTTTCCATTGCCATCTAGACAAAGTATTCATATTACTAAATAGTTTGTTTGAATCTTTGTTTCTGTGAACAAGCATCTTCCTGTATTTGTGCTTGTGCAAGTGCTGGACTGACAGCCCTGTAGACTGAAATCCTCTGTTTATCCACAAACCTAGCCCATCGCCTTAGATAACATAAACTCAATAGTTGTAATGTTTGAGGTATTTCCTACAGTAAACAGAGGCGGTGTAGGGAAAACCTCTGATACTGAGGTTACTTTACCTGTTTGTTTAGGGTAAAAGAGACATGTTTTTAAGAGTGACCACTGTACAGCAGCAATGCAAGGGGTTCCCACAATGCTGTACTGCGTTCTGGAGAGACTCTTCTAATGGTTATAAGGCTATTCAATCTCAGGGACCAGCTGTAGATTAGAAGGTAATTCAGTCTTTATTCTCATTCCATCCTTGGACTTCTTGCTGAAACTCAGCAAGGGAATCGATTATGATTTGGATGTCTGGCCACTAGAAACTAAACAGTACTCTCCAACTCATTTCACATTTAGGCAGCACACCAGGTGATTAAAAATTGTAATCAGTACAAATCAAGGCCAGATTCAGACCAGCTCTGTATTGCATAACAAATCCCCTAGGCCATACAGTTTCCCTAAATATTTAAGAATCAAGGGCCAGATCTTCACCTGGACGTATGATAATTTACAGCAGCTCAGGACCTGATCCAAAATGTTTGTCAGGGAAATTAATCCCAGAGCCAAGTCCCTTTTTTTATTATTTTTTTTTTAAGATAAAAGAGAAGAGAATCAAATTAGCGGTTGTCTAGTGGGACTTGGAGTTTCATGACTCATGGGTTCTGTTTCTGATTCTGCCACTAATTCATAGGTACATAACTCCCACTCAGTGGACTTGACAAGTTCTCTGCCTCACTGTGCACTTCTGCAAAATGGGTATATTAATACTTACCTTATAGCTAGGCTGTTAAATATTTGTAAAAGGCTTTGAGGTGAGAAATAAGTGAAACGGACCAGCCCCTATGATAAATCTTAGATACAGGCCATGGAAATGGGCTGGCAATGCCAGAGAGTCTAGTCATACTTTCTGTAGGGCAAGAAAGTTGTCTTTTAATGCCCAGCTTTGCCATCTGAGTTTGTCCTACTCAGTGCTGCTCTCACACTTCAATAAATAGTATATTAAAAACAAATTAAAAAAAATAATGCTTGAAAAACATCCATGTCAGCAAACTACAATGTAAATAAGATGTGAGATCAAAGCAAGATGGCTTGACATTTCCTTAGGTGGAGAACTGTCCAGATTCTGCAACCTGTATCATGGCATAACATGTGAATGAGAAGAGAATAGGAAGGAGTGAATTTAAGGATAAATTAGGATATAACTTTGTATGTGGTTAGGATTGGCTGTTTTTTGTATTTGCTGATCAAACACGCAGGAGTCCCTTGAACTGTCAGAACATGAAATGTGAAACTGGCTCAAAGTAAAGGGACAAACCTTTCGAACTTAGGACAGTGGGCACCCCGGGGTGAAACCTGTCAGGAATGTGTTGAAGGCAGATAAGTACGTCACCTTGTGAAAGTCTAAAAACAAAGCTGCAGTAGCAGTGAGGCTCCCAGAGAAGAAGTTGTATACAGTGAAGAAGATAATATTTCATCTCCCTCCGGGTCAGTTGGTTCTCAGCAGAGTGTTCTCTGTTTGAGATCTGAGGATTTGCAGACAGACAAACTCCATAACCCAGCAAAGGTCAGTCTAAATATCAGCCAGATAAACAGCACCTTAACTATAAGCACAACTCCGATTTATGGTACTCAATTTATTCTTTCCTTTACATGATAAAGTGAAATGTGTGCTTCTTCAGCGAGCCAAAGCTGAGGGATTTAAAGCAACATAACTTCCTGAGGTGCTTTAAAAGAAATATCCTTCCCTGTACCCACGGCCCCTTTCCTCTTTCTTCCTGACCATTTTGCTTCTGAACATTTCTCTTTCTCTTCCCTCCATTAAACATGACATCTGTCTTGCAATTACTTTGCAGAATAAGACATTGGTGAAAGAAAATCCAGTTGGGCTGGATTCATTCCTGGTGCACCTCTGCTGGATGTGGATGAATTGGGCCTACTTTCTTTTTCAGAGTTGTGATTTGAGGTTAATGAATGATGCCCATGACTGGCTGCAAGCTACAGCATGGCAGATTTATACTCCCTTCAAATTGGCAGTTGTCTGCAATCTGCAAACAACCTGAAGCCCATTAGAAGCATTGAGAAAGGTTTTGGTTTTTTTTAACATCACCTAAGATTTCTAGGTGGATGCAATCAAACACTTTCCCACCAACTGTGCCTTTTACTATCTTTGAAATACAGCAAAGAAGTAGTAACCTTGAAGGTCTTCTCTGAGAGAAAGTCTCCTCCTACTTCTACTGGAGTTCTACTTATTATGCTGAACAGACTCAAAGAGACCTATAGGAGGCTTGAAAATAGACTTCCATTTACCTATTCCCTGCCCTTAGTTTTCCTTAGGAGTTAGGCACTACATCTACCTGAGTTTTCATGGTACTGCCCTACAGCTTCAGATGCTTCTCCATGGTAATTTCACATGTCCTTATCAAAGAACTCCAATGTATCATTTGAAATGGGAGTTCTGCATGACTAAAGTCTTTAGGATCAGGCCCCAAAAGAAAGAATAAGGTACAGATAATGCCGGTAGCTTGTGTTCAAGGCTTTGTTTCAAATATCTCTCACAGAGTAAGGCAGTAAGCAAGAGATCTGAAATATTCCCTTGGTGCGGTACACAAGACACAGGAGTTAAGCAGTTTTTGCATGTGCTTCCCTTATTCCCATACTAAGTCCCCTTTATACCACTCTGGGGGTGAAATCCTGACAGTTGGAATTTTGCCATTGACTTCAACGAGGCCAGGAATTCGCCCTGCCAGTGGGAAGTAGCTTTAAAGTGCATGTAAGTTACCTTTATGTGAATATAGTAAATGTAATGAAAAATTCACATGCCTGAGCACTGTAGCTATGTTGACATAACCCTCAGTGTAGACACAACTAGGTCGATGGAAGAATGCTTCTGTTGACATAGCTACCATCGCTCGGGTTGGTGGAGTTCTTACAGTGAACTGTGATGCTACAGCGTCATAGCTGCAGCTATTATTTTTTTCCAAATTGAAACCCAGAAATGTGTACATTCCAGTCATGTTTGGATTCTATATCCATGTCTAAGTATTGTATGTGTGTTGTTATCATCATCATCATCACACCTAGAAGTCTTAATCCTGGACCAGGACCCCATTGTGCTAGGTGCTGTACAAAAAGATGGTTCCTGCCTTACAATCAAAGTATAAGACAAAAGACAATGTGTGTTTGTGTATATATATACACAGACAAGCAGGGGCGTACAAGTAAACAATGAGACAATACTGGTCAGCATATTGGTCAGCACAATAGGCAGAGGCTTTGGCACATAAACTGCCTAACCCACATATACCTAAGGTTCTGGTTTTTTCCACTTAAACTCATTTGCCTTTATCCCAACTTATATAGTAGCTATTTGTCAGTTTGTGGAAACTAATTTTTAGTGTCACTGCACACTTGATGTAGTTAAAAAAAATGCTACTTCTGTATCACTTTAAGCTAACATTTGTCAGCAAAGTATATGGCTATAGGCTAGTTGTCACAGCTCTAGATGCCAATATAGTAAACCATGGTTCAGTTAGCTTACTCACCGTTTGTGGCTACAGCCTCTAAATCATGCAAATTATCTGCGTAGTTTGTAATCTTAATACAAATAACTTTTCAATAATTTGTATGATTTTATAAGACAGATAAACATTGTAAAGTTATGAAAAATTCTAATGTTATTTTAATTGCTTTGAAGTCCTCTATGAGAATCTGTATTTTATAAGAATACTTCTTACAACTTTCACAGCCAGTAGAAGACATTTGAGTCCACATTTATTTTCTCTCTTTCAAATTTTTTTCTCAAAGGCAACATTTTCACCAAACAAATTTAAAGCTACAATTTGGGGGCTTAAGTTCATGCTTGGCATTTTATATTCAATTTATGTTAAAAATGCTATTTTGTTTGAGTGCAGGGCGGAGTAATAAATAAGAGCTATTTGGACTGATTCAGGAACTTGACCTTAATGTGAGTGGCAGGAATAAAAGGCCACACATTCATACAGTGGGCAGGAAGTTACATGTATAACTCCTGTTAAATAAAGTAGACACTGGGCATGTAACTCCCAGTGCACTGGGTTGAGCAAGCATCCCTGTAGCATCTCCACAATGTATTCATTTATATTTAGGAGATGGAAGAATGACATGCTATTAAAATTTGTTATTTTACATAGTTTACTTCAAAATGCACTAGGGATTTGATATAATTACTGGAATACTCCCTTGCTACCCATGCTCGAGGCAATGGGGAATGCAATATTATATTATATATTGCAGACAGATCCCAAGATATGGTGGGCCTCTTTAAATTGTAATTGAAATATCATCCTAAAACAATTTTTTTCTAGTAATTTTTGACCCACTCTTCCATGACCTGAGCAGACATAACCTGACAATTAGGGTTGGGCAAATATCTTTTAAAAAATCTGCAAATATGCACCAGCATAAATAAATAAATCTGCTTCAGTTCAGTTTGGACCCCTTTTTCCTTTTCACACACAAGTTCAGTGGCAGGCATATTGGCAGAAATAGAAAACTTTAAGCAAATATTAACACTCTTTGCAGAAAGCAAATTTTAAATTCATTAACATGAATGTGCTTACTAGATTTTAGCCCATTCCGTTGGGAAGCAGCAACAGAAACGTATATGTCCAATCAAAACAAACTGGCACAGCTCAGATATCAACATCTCACAACAAACTGCTTATGAAGAATCTGCTCTATAGACTTACAAACATTTTGTGCACACTATTCACAGAATAATTTTAAAGAACAAATAAATGTTAGAAACCTGTAAACTGCTTGCAGACAACTGACACACAGGAAAAAGGATTGGATACCTTGGATACATGATCCTGAATTAATTACTCACTCAGATCTGCTGGCAGGGCACAAAACATGTTAAATACTGTATTGAGTTTTATGGCACTATTCAATATCATCAAGACTTCTCAAAATATATATCAAAATACATGTTGCCATGTTGGCATTTCTTTGGGGGAATTCCATCAGTCTTGACAAAATAAATTCAGTACAAAGGTAGGGAAGCGAGGGCACTCCTGAATCTCTGCATACTCACCAGTCTTCTGGTATTTATTTTTACTGGGCTCTCTGAGACCTCAATCATGGATAATGCCTACGGATTTATCCTGAAGAGTCCTGCCATTGCTTTCTCCTCTTTCATAAGGTGGTTGCCACATCACCCTTCCAATTCACACAAGTAACTTTCTCCAATGCTACCAGCAATACTATTGATCTAAAGAAAGTCAATTGTAGTCACTGGGACTCTATCTAGGGCTTCACATATGGACCTAGATAATCAAGTAGCTACTTCTTTAGCAACAGAGTGTCAATCACTGTGCACTTCCTCCTACAACAGAACCAAATCCCTATCCTCATTGGCCTGGTCAGGAGGGTGGAGAAGAATCCTGAAATAAAGCAGAACTTAGGTCTCATGTGTTACAGTAATACAGAGGCTAAACATAATTACATATAATAGACACACCTTATGCTCACTTCCACTGTAAGTAAAACCCCTGTTTTGGACTAGAAGAGAAGACGAACAGAGGCAAGACGGCGTGGAAAGGAACCATTAACCAAGGCCAACTAGTACTGCCTAAGGATGTTTATCATGCACTAGCTGACCAAAAGATGACTTATATCTGTCAGTACTGCCATGCCCCTACATGTACCATTACAAAATCTTGGTCAATGGGAGTTGAACTAAGCCTTTAGCACACATAAGTTAACGTGGCCCTAGGGCTTGTCAAGTTTAAATCACCATAACTTTATAATTACTGAACTGATTTTTTTCTAATGTGGCTTTACTTTTAGATCTCAATGAGAGCTTCAAAAAAGGTCAAGATTGAAGAAAATCAGTTCATCGCTTTTAAAGATATGAACATGTGTATTTGGCAAGTTTTGAAAATAACTGACACAGGAAGGACAGCTAGTGTCTAACCGTGGCTAGAAGAGGAGGAGGACACACTGAAATTGCTGCTGAAGGAATGATCAAAGAGATGGGAGGAGGATGAAGACACGGTTGAGTCATGGAGAGTCATGGAAAGGATAAGATGGGGAGAAGGAAATATAGATCGACAGAAACAACAGAGAAGTTGAAGGGACTGAAGCCAGAATAGAGTCTCTGGCATTTTGCTGGGAAGAAGTCATTAAAGATCTTAGTGAGAGCAATTTCAGTGGAGCAGAGAGGACATAAGGAAGGAGTTGAGGATGGAGCAAGAGAAGAGGAATTCGAGGTTTAGTGAATTGGAAATTGAAAGGAAGAAGGAAAATGAGGCACTAAATGGACAGACAAAGAGGCTTAAAAAGGAATCTTTCTGGAGATGGGGAAGATCAAAGCATGCTTGTATTGTGATAAGGAAGAACCAGAGGAGAGTGAGAGGGTAAGGGAGGGGGGTGAAGGTGGACCTGAGGGAGCTTAGGAACTCAGAAGGGAGGCGAACAAGGACAGGTGAAGGGGTTTGAGATATGGAGAACACTTGTCAGTGACAGGACAGAAACAGAAGAGGTTGTTGGAAGGAAAGAGGAGAAGACCGAGAGGGAGTGAAGAGAAAATAGGTCATGGTGGACCTTGTCAGCAAACCCTGTGCAGAGTGGGAAGAAGGGGCACTGTAGGCAGAGATCTTTAGGAGGGAGTCAAAGGCTGTAAATAAGCAGCCTGGAGGAGTGGGAGCATGGCAGCTGTGGAACAGCTCTACTGCTGATCACAGCCTAAGGGTGAGGATAATTTCCTCATCAGCCCCCTCAGCTCTCCCTGGCACTCAGCTCAATTATGCAGGCTTTGCCTGGGAATAGAGATTGGCCCCACTGCTAATCAGGCTGCAAATATTTCCCTGTGTGTTTCCTTGTACGTTGTCCGTCTCCTCCTGTAGCTGCCGATCTCTCAGAGCCATGTCCCACCGTCATTCATGCAAGGGACTCCCAGGAAAGTCAATGGGGTCCTGGAGTCAAAATGCACAGAAGGGTACAATTCAGGCACATAACTGATCTCAGACCATTAAAGGTAGCCTTCCATAGACTAAACATGCCCTATTAAATCTCTTCACCCTTTCCTTCCCCTGCAACTAACTACAGCTGCTTAAAATTCAGCATGTTCACAACTGAACATGTACTCATGCCTTAAACACGAAGCATAACATGCTAAAGAGAGCAGCTCCTGACAGTTAAGGAAGATTCATCTTATCATAAAAAGCTGGGGCGGGGGCCTGGAAAGGTCACAGATGAAAATGTTACAGGAGACCAGCAAGCTGGCTCCTGATAAAGAGGTCTGTGCGGTGAACCCAGGAGTTGTGAGTTTGAGACAAGCTTTGTACTTCTTGGTCATTGGGCCAGTAAAAGGAGGACATGTTGCCATAGGTAGCGAGTTATATAGGCCCGTGGTGTCTGGGCTCCACCAATATTGAGGATGGTGGGCCCGGCTCCACCACTATTTCTGTGCTGCTAGCAAGTGCTGGGGGGCCGGACGCAGAGCCTCCAGTGGCGTTTGGCCGTGCAGGTGCAGAATGCAGCAGCCCTCAGGGCAAGCCGGCCATTCTGCCTCCCTCCCTTGACATACTCAGTGGTTAACCAGGAGCCACTCCAGCCCTGCCCCCAAGCAGTGCAACACAGCAGCGGCCGCTCCCCCCTCCCGGCTCTGCCCCTTCCCCCATTTCCCATGTGGGCCCAGCGCCCTGGCCAGGAGCTGCTCCCAGCACCACCAAAAATTATACAACCCTGGTGCCCTTGCATGCTGCTGCAGTGTTCCATCTCTTGGGTGAGGGTTTTTGGCTGCTCTCCTCATCAGCATTTCACCCTGCTGGAAGACTGTGCTGCCATCCAGTTTCAACGCAGATGAAACTAAAATCATGCAGCATCCATGTCTGTCTGATTCTCATTGGCCAGCATGTTGTTTTGAGTGAAGTGACTTGTTAATATTCAGATGAACTGTGGGATGTGAGTTGTGAAGTGCAAAACTGTGGATTAGTACTTCTCACAAACTGGTGCAGTTTTATTTGTGGCTCAGGTAGAAGAAATAGTGCTTCCTTGTTTTATGTGAATAAACTGTGGTAAGAGTGAATAATTACTTAATCACAAAAGTAAACACAGTATTGAGTGTCACTGAGGGAGTTGGAGGCAGAGGGCCTTCTCCATCTCAGTTTTTCTTCCTTTTTGCATAAAACACTAATAAGAATCAAACTCCATTCACCAGATTTCTGGGGATGTTTATTTGACTCCCTGTTTCCTTTGGAGATGGCAATTGGAATATGTTTGTTCCTTGGATGGTTTGGGGTTTATTTAATCCGAGAACAGATTTATTTGTAGTATGTTCACCACAGAGTGAAATACAAACGGGGAAAGATATGTAAATTTATGAGCGTTACCTTAATCAAAGCAGAGTCATTAGTTCTTTTTGTTATGGATCGCCACTTGTTCCCTTCCCCAAATCCCAGAGCCAAGATTTTCAAAAAAGACTAGTGATTTTTGGTGCCCAAGTAGAGACACTGTTAAAAGGGCCTGGTTTTCAGAAAAGGCTAAGGACCAGCCTCTGAAAAGCAGGCCCCTTCCAGATATCTCATGACAAAAATTGAGGCCTCCCAAATCGCTAGTCACTTTTGGAAATCTTGGCCTGCAGCTTTCATGACTTTAAAAAGATGCTTTCAATTTAACACTCTTAGGGCTTGATCTCGCTCCCATTCAAAACAATGGAAAACTCCCATTTGACCTAAATGGAGCAGGATCAAACCCTTAGACATAATGTTTTACGACACAGTTTTTCTCTGAAATTCTTTTTACCTGTTGTTACGGTGACACTGAATATTACTAGGATGTTAGAGGAAAACAAATATTTCTCTCTCTTTCTTCAGCTCATTTACTTTGTGCAGTTTCCAGCACAGTTCCCCTTTGCAGTCAGTGAGTTAGTCAGTTTTACCTGTGGTTTATGTGGGTTTTTCACACAGCAAGCAGGGGTGTGTGTGGAGAAAAGCCTTTGAAAAATCTAATTGTAAAGCAATACAGATTGGCAAAGAGACTCAGGGCTAGGAAGAGTACCTGAAACTAATTGTAATCCCGTTCAGTAATTTACTAGACTTCAAGTTGACGATGTCCTTCGTATGATCAAGGCCCTATCCTGCACCTTTGGAAGCTTTTTCCTTTAATTGCAATGTGACAAGTGTCCGTTCCTGAAATTAACTTCTGCTCTTAGGGCCTGATCCTGACGGGTGCAGGGCAAGATTCCCATTCAGGAGTGTATCCCCATTCACAAAAGAGCTTAAGCCCCTGTTTTAAGTTGCTTTGAAGTTAATTTGAATTTAAGCATGCCTTTAAAGTTAAGCACTTCCTTCGGTGCTGTCCTGAACAGGGATGGACTGACTACAGTGTGTTTTGACGTGAACTCCTGAACTGGGGCTCAATGCAACAGGAGTGGCTGATGCAAAGCACCTCACAGGATCAGACCCTGTGTGAGGAATTAAAAAAAATCAGGGATGATCAGCAGCGATCTCCTTGAGGATAGGGTGAGGGAGAACATGGCTCCCTAGCTCCAAGCAGAATACACTGGGCTGCTTTTCTTTTTTCAAATTGCTATTAGTAAATAACGTAGCAAATACTCTTCTTATCTCCTGGAATTCCTGCCAGAATGAAAGCACTGGGCTAGATGGGACTTTATCAGCTCTTTACCAAAGTGGAATGTGCCAGACTATGTGTGTCCCTGCTGCACCTGGCTTCAGGAAGGTCACGGCTGGGTCAATCTGTACTTTTTCTGCAGAGCTTTGTTATTCATCCATATCGCTCTGTTACAGTTATAGGGGTCAGTTCTGTGGGAAAGCTGAAGAGCCTGGAGATTGTTAAGTACAGAATTTTGTTTACTCCCTATTTTATATGGGCATATTTCATATGACTTAAAGAAGAGATCATTTGTTCGCAGAGTTAACCATCGTTTTAACATCCCACATTTCCATTTTAGGACTGTGCCTCTTACAAGCTATTATATTATTCAAAAACGCCCTGCTCTCCTGGAACAAAATGTGGTGTGCAGGGCTGTAGACAGTCTCTGAAACATAAGTCTACAAGAGTGGTTAAAATATCACTTCACGTCGATAAGGGATTTTTTTTTCTTTCCCTTATGAAAACAGTGTGGCCTCCGAATGTCAGCCCAGTCTGTCTGTCAGTTCTCAGTTGCACCATGGGATAAAATTGCTGATCCCTTTTATCCCCTTCTGGGAGTAGTATTAATAGTACACTCATTTTTGTTCCATTTATAATTCATTACTATCCAGTTATTTGGATTTACTTAGTCACACTAAAAGGCGTAATGAGACAAAAACTTAAATGGTTACAAGGTGGGTAGGGTGGTTGTTTGTTTCTCTTTTTTGTTGTTGGTTTTTTTCATTCTGGTGTGAGGAGAGGTGACTGCTGGATGTGTTTGTCTGAGACTGTTGTGTGGTGCCTGTTTTGGATGCAGTTTTCCTGCCAGGCTGATCAGGGAGCATTTAAATGTGCATACTGCCCTCTTGCCAGGATCTGCTTGGAAATAAGATGAAGGGATCAATGTGCTAATCTTTGAATCGTGGGGGGCAGAGGGGATGGAAGGGAGAAATAAAGACTACATAACAACAAACAGTCGTTTGGGATTTTTTTATTGCTGCTAAAAATGGTACAACTGATCATGCTTTTCGGAATGTATTAGTAATTATAGACTATTAATATGCAAGGATTGCCAGTTAAAATGTTATGGCAACACCTTTATTAAAATGTTGTATTCAGCATATGGACACAGCCCTGAGTCTAATATAAAAGACTGATAATTGGAGTGCATGGGTACTCAGCATATCTCAGGCTGTATTTGATTACTGTAGGTATTTAACTATGAGCACACTACTTTGCTCTGTGTCTTTCTCTGTGTTCTGTGCTATCAGTTCTCATCAAATAAATAATAATAATAATAATAATAATAATAATAATTAATAATTCATAACATGTGTCTAAAACATAAATAACTCCACCCACTGTTTTTTTCCTATTCAGGAAACATTATAAGTTTGAAATTCTCTATTATCTTAGTGGTTTTCTTTACACCTCATAATAAGAGTCGTGCTCTTCTTGGCTGAATCTCACTCAGTTTCAGTTGGGAACCAGACCTTTAAAAATCTCCCCCTCAGATCTCTGGGTAAAAAGATATTTTTATTTTAACCTTTGTATCTTATATATTTTTGTCATTTTAAAGTCACACAAGCGTAAACATCCCATCTTCCCTCAGAGAGTGACAGCTTTAGGGACAGATTCTCTGCTCTGCCCATAATACCCACAGGGTTTACCCAGCTGTGAGGGGAAGAAAAGGAACTTTTAAGCCACCTTTACACCCCTGAACTGGGGCCAACCCAGTGCATAAGTTGAAGCAGCCTAAGCCTACTTTATCTCACACTTATGATCCCAAGGGGATTTTCTGACAAACAAGACTCAGCTGGACATAACAGCTTCCAGGCCATGCTCCCTTTTGCCTAGCCACACCCTTACACCGGTGTGTGTGTGTGCCCGCGCTCGCAGGAAGCAGTCTCACACCACCTGGGAATCCTCCTGCACAAGGAAATCCTCAATTAGCAGCTTAAACTGGCTTTATGGCAGTTATGATCAGCTGAAATATTGCAAAGCAGCTACAGCAAGGGACCTGGCCCTTAACATGTTTTTACAGATAAAACTAAACAAATAATCCAACGAGCCCATCACTTTCAAACTAGACACAATATGCACTAACTGCATTTGTGTATTTTGTCCGGATTTTTCTCTTATAAACAAACTGACGTATTTAATTTGAAACTGTGATTCACTATGAACCTGAGCATATCCTGATGTACTGCTATGAACATGGCCTATAATTTTTTAGCTGGATTAGTGCATTTGACTGCAAGGGATCTGAAGAGGTCCTTCTGGATGTCAGGTCCAACATACACTATCTACAAATGATCCAAAATATGGCTGACATGTTATTCTTTCAGAAATAAACCCATGGGAGGATAATGTGCCAGTCATGAAAGACACTTTTCTTCATAGGAGAATGCTAATCAAATCAGTTGACCTAATGTGAAAGGTGTTCTGAATTCATGGACCCTGATTTCTTCCCCTGAAAGTCTTTTCCACTTATTAGCAGCAGGTTCCCCACTACAACCATGCTGCAATTGGCTCTAGCTGCCAACCTGCACCCTACTACCGTTTTCAGAAAGGTCAGGTGTAGAACGGAAGTTACTGCTGGTTTCACCATCTGGGAAATCCACACTCTGCATAGACACGCTCGCTACATCCAGTGTTGCATGCCACTGGCCTGCCACTCCAGGCATCTTCCTCTGTCCAAGCCCAGAAAAGCCCCTTTAGATCCTCATACAGACTTCTCCATGGTCAGGCCAGAAGGATGCATGCTATGGAGAAAAACCCCATTTCTTCCCCATTTTGTTCCACTTTGCTTTACTGTGCCCTAGAGGGGAGCTTGTAAGTGAAGCTCCAAACCTTTTTTGACAACTATGGCACATTTTCAAGTTCAGTATTTGTACCAAAATATGTTTTCTACTTGATGTTGCCTTAATGGTTCTCAAGGAGATATTAAGCTCTCTCAGATCAGAAAGAATGGCAATATTTGTATGAGAAGTGTCCCCAAATGCTTCCAAACTACTTAAATACAGTGGGTCTAATACTGATCTTAGCATCTCCAGTATAAATCTGGGATTCCTCCACTGGCTTCAGAAGGATTACTCTGGATTTAGAACAGTATAAATGTGATCAGAATTTGGGTATGTGCTATAAAAATTCTTATGTGTTGTATTCATCCAATCCTCACTACACAGTAAAATATTGCCTTAGTATAGGTATTTGGAAGAAGAACTATATATTGGGTAAACCCATGGTTTCTTTTTTTTTTGTTTTTTTAAATGAGAAATTCAGACCCAAATCCTGCCTTTAAATAATGCTAAGTTTCTGCCGCTTATCAACGAGGGCCAGGAAATTCAAACATTTTGGGGTTTTTTATTACTGTACTGATCATACTTTTTAGTATGTATTAGTAATAGTAGACACTGTTGCGCGGCGCCATTGCTCCCACTCTCTTCCAGCTGCGTAAATGAAGCCTCAATTTTGCATTTCCTGGTTTTTGTTGTAGTCACCATTTGTAACATTATTTAAACACAAAGTAGGTCTGGGGGAGGGAGGAGACAGGTCTGAGAACTCATATAATTATTGACAGTGTGAGCACTTGTATTTCCATTCTTAAATTAAAGTGACTTGAAAATTGGTTTGATATTTGAGATGGCTCAAGTATTTAATATATTTGTAAAAGGGAAAAATATTGAAAAGGCATGGGGATGGATGTATGATGCAATGGGGGAGGGAAGCAAGGAAGATGCTCCCAGCTCTTTTAGCAGGAGCACAGTTTGCAATCCTATTCACACTCATTGTCTGTCATTGTTGTACCAGACACACTCCATTCATAGCTGTTCTCTTTTTCCTTTTCAAAATGTGCCCAGTGGTCTTGCTCTGTTTGTTGTCAAGAATGAGCTGCCTGGAGTAGGAATGTTTCCCAGACGGGAGGTCAAGAGGTCAGTCTGGACCTCTGGACATTTGCAGCGCTAACTTGCAGACATGTCATGTGAAAGCAGTATGATCCTTTGAGAATTTGAGGGGGTTTGTTTGTATATATTCTGCAAAGCGTGATTCAGATCATGAGATTAGCTGTCAGGTCATCTGCTGTGAAATCCATTATGAAAAACACCCGGAAACTGATGCTTGACTTGAAATCCTTAGTTTACTAAATTGCAGAAATTATCTTTGGAAGGTTTTGTCAGTTTTATGTATGTATTATTTTAAATAATGTTTGCAGCAATGCCTCATGCAAAGTGCTAGTTGAATAAATCTGTCACTGAAACTTCAATTCCAGATTACCACACTCCAAGATCTGCTATTATAAATGAAAACGCATCTTTAGAAAGTTCACAACAGCCTGAAGTAGATGAGCTATTGAAATTCAATAGAAAATCTACCCTTTACGGATTAGTCAGTGATTGTAGTCCTACATATAAACACTGTCTAACTGTATTGTCAGGGTAAATGGTTCATGATTTGCTACCACAAGAACAGGTTAGCTTTTCCTAAGACTATGAATAATGATATAAATTATCAAAAAATAAAATCTTTTGCTTGCAAGCATGGTCAAGAAATTCAAAAGCAGATAGCAAATCAGTCCATTACCAAACTACTGTGTATCCTCAGTATTTTTTTTAATCTCTGTGAGCATCAAGATACAATTTGTCATAAAATGCATCTGAGTAGCTCTTAAAGTACCTTTAAAAGTGGCTTTTATCAAGGGAAGTCCTAACAAAGCCAAAGCCCTGAACTAACAAGATCAAGCAGGAGTGAACTGGTCTCATTTTTCTATGTAGTCATTTTTAGGATTTGGGAGGTCGTTATTTGTTGTTGTTGTTGTTATCTCTTTTCATGTTCTCAGACTGCACACTGTTTTGTGTGCGTGATGGATTTATGCAGTAATAGCCACATTTACCTTGGCTGCTATTTGAATACAGCAGCAAATCACAAACTCCTTAAGGAGAGGAAGGTAAAAGAAAAAAAGAAAGCAACAGAGTAATACACATGCAACCTTCTCTGTTGAGGAGCAACACTTCTTATTCCATTAGCAAAATGTTTTCCACTCTCTCTCTTCAAAAACCTCACCTAGCCCAATATATTTCAGTGGAGTTGAATGGCTGAAATATATGAATAAAGACATAAGAGAAAGGAAGAGCTAAGAATTGTGACAGATATACAGCTTGAATAATTTTAACCAAACATATTGAAATCACCCTTACAAAATTGTCTTGAAAACTTACCAGCCCAGGCACAAAATCTGCTCACATATCCTTATCATGAAGATAATGATAATTGGGGGGGAGTGGAAGAGCAGGGGAAAGAAAGCTGTTTTACTCACCCATCAGAATAAATGAATCACCCCAGGCAAGTGGTCGAGTAGAATTTTAGAAGGCTGTCTTAAATTTATTGAATAATTTCAGTGCAAACTAATTTTGTAATGGATTTTGCAGTTCCATTTTTGTATCATGCACCAGACAGGTAGTACAATATCTACATTAGAGACATGACCAAAAAATGATCAGTTTTTTCACCCCTCCAAAGTGCAGCCAGGTAGTTGCCTAATGCAGGAACAAACATCTGCACAGGGTGCATGATTACGAATTCTCTGCATACAGCCCAATGTGGCTCAATCAGATTGCGCTGGTAGTGGATGAACATGTCACCATTGTACTTTTTTATTTGCATAAAACAATTACCCCATGGACAGTGGCTTCAGAGTTGTCTAGACAACATGCTTGAGATGGTATCGCTGACCTCAGACACACTAGGCTAGCTCTAAATTAGCAATGAGCAGGGCTGGAGGGATGTATTATGGTAGTTATAAACCATAAGAAGGTATTTAAATAGATAGATAAGACACATGCAAATCTTTTCATTGCCATGACAACCATCTTGATATAGGTTTTCCATACGTAGCAAGAAGGGCAGAGCAAAAGGCACTGGAAAAATAGCAAGAACCTGTAATGATAATGAACCCTGACAGTGTATTAGTCTAGATCTTGGTCACTTATTAACTCTTAATAGAATACAAACTTCTATAGTAATACACTGTTCATTGGGTCAGGGAGCAATTACTTCTAAACCTTTGCTATAAGGATCTCTGCTATATGGTTACACCTAATGTACCAATTCTTCACAAATTGATCTGACTGATTAAAAAACACTTTGCTATTAGATGTAAATTGCTTAGCTACTCAAAAGTGCTTTACAGGGTGGGTTCACACACAGCATGAAATTATGTCATTTGTGCACATCTATATTTCCTCCTGGCTTTCTCAGCCAGGCAGCAAATCTGAATTCCCAAATAATAACCACACAATAGCATAGGGCAGCTTATTTCAAAAGGGGGAAATATTTCCATGCTAAAACACACACAATCCTTCTCTACATTACATGTTTGAGGAGGTGAGAACCAGGTATTTATCCTTTTTAATTTTTCCTCTCAGTTCTTCATTTCTTCTAAGTGAGAAAATAGTAGTTGAGAGGGCAGCTTTAGGCACTAATGATTCCTCCTGCGGCCAGCGAGGGTCCCCCTCCAGCAATGTATTTCTCAGATAGATGTGTGGAATGAAGTACACTGATGCTAGGACCTTGATGCATCTTGCCCGGTCTGTCTGTTTCTTCTTCCTGTGTTTGTCTCTGGGTCAGTCACTGAAATGCTGAAGAATGTGTGAGAGAGGTGAGAAGAACACAAGCATGCCACAGGACCTCACTGGAAAGCTTTTACATTTCCTTCCTCTGGTCAGAGCATCTACAGTCCCAGGGATCTTTGCAAATGAATTGTGGGAAAGTTTGAGGGTTTTTTTCCCTAGGTTCTCTAAGGACTCTTCTAGGGAAGTACCTGAAGGCTCTTTGTATACTAATTCATTATTACAGTATCTTGATATGTGCGGGTAATGTATGCTTTCATTTTGAAATACAGTGGAGTTTAAACACAGTAGGTCAAATTCTGCCTTTGACCTGTGCTTTCATATTTTCTGGAAAGTGACAGACAGAAGTCATGCCCAGTGGGGCCTGTTCTAGCCTGATTCAATTCCCTCAAGCCCACAAAGAGTTTTCTGCAGCTGGGACTGAAGTGGTGTGCTCTTAGGTCAAGCACCAAGAGGCACAATTCATGGGTTTTAATATAGATATAGTCTTCTTATTTCATTGCTTCAGCCACATTACCCACCCTCTTTGCTTCCCTGCATTGGCTAACCCTTCCCCACCACACCCAGCAGAAAATACTTGTCTTCATTTTTTTAGGCCTGTCACAGCTTTAGCCCCCATTCTACTCAACATCCCTTATATAATGTGGAACCATTAATGCTTGCCTTTGGTCCACCCACCATGTCGCCTTCTATTGTCTGTTAATCAACTTTTCCAACAAGCACTATCACACTTTCTCCCATGGATATGGAAAGAGTTCCCCATAAAAATCCATTACATCCTTCTCCTTAAAACTCACCTCTGTCATGATGCCCCCAAAACACTTGACTATGGAGAGGCAGCTGGCGTGCTGTGACTGCTGCTTATTCCTTTAACTGTAATCCTCTCACTGTTACCTTGTGTAATATCTGCCCCATCTACCTCTTCTTCTATCTAGCTATTTTTTCAATCATAAACTTAGACTATAAGTAATTTGGGGCAGAAACCACCTGGTCATTTTGTGCGTGTACAGCACCTAGCACAAAGCGGTCCTGATTTTTGTCTGGGACGTCTAGGTGCTACAAATACAATACAAATAATAATTAATAATACATGCTCTGATCCAGACAAATGTACTCCTTTCCTATGCACAATACTCATGCTACTCAGGGTGATTGTGAATGGACAAGGCACCAGCCAGACCATGGACTTACAATAACAGTGCTTCTTCATCCATCTTCTGGCACAAGATGAAAAGTGACAGAATTTGACTCCTAAAGATGTTTTGCTAACATTTATTAGCTTCATTAATGAGATCCCGAAGGCCACGGACATACAAAATTCCCATTCACGGAAGATGCAGGAACAGGCCAGAACCTGAAAATGAAAGGTTCCTTTACCTGAAGATTAATCTATTTAGAATCCAATCCTGCTCCAGTTGGAGTCAATGAAAGTGTCCTTATTGGTGGGGCCAGTATTTTACATAGAGAATTTAATCATCTAATACAATGGAAAGAGAAACAGGCCCCAAATAGATCAGTCATAAATTGATGCTGTTTAAGATGTATTTTTCCCAGTTATTGATATTCATTCATAACTGATATTATTCATCTTCCAATAGCATTCCAAAGCCCCAATCAGAATCAGGGCCTTGTTGTGCTGAGTGCCGTACAAGTGCATGAGAAGCGATAGTCCCTGACCCAGGGACTAGCTATAGAACTACAGCAAACTCAAGACAGGAATGGACTTTGTTACCAAAAAGTAGCCCAAAATGTGAAAGCAAACCGTAGGAGCAAAGGAGGATGTAGTTGTCCTGCTGTCAAATGATATTTTCCTAATCATATTTAAGATATATGCTACTAGCAATACTAAGGTCATTTAAAAAATAAAAATTAAGAAATCACATTCCGATGCATGTACCAGACTTCACCTGTCTTTTTATGTGTTTTTTTTCCCGAGATCCTCTAAACTTTATGAAGTTGAAGACAAACCACAGAACTGAAAATTGTTGGTAAGAACATTCTAGGACATCCGGTGTACTGAAGTCTTAATTGCTTATCCAGACGTGTTGTGTCTCACAAATATTGGGGTGTTATTTTGGCTTCTAGATATTCAGATGTTCCTTTGGCATCTGGGAATTTAATTAACAGACTTTGCATGTATTTAAAGGAAAGTAAACTTTGCCTGATCTGCCTGTTGCTGAGAAGCAATCTTATTTATGAACACTGGCACTTGTCAGGTTAATTTGTACAAAGTTTTTGATTTATCCTAAAAGAACACGTTACACAGTGTATTTGAAGGAGTTAAAGGGAATCTGTAGGGTGAC
The DNA here is from genome assembly GCF_026122565.2 of Emydura macquarii macquarii. Taxonomy (NCBI): domain Eukaryota; kingdom Metazoa; phylum Chordata; order Testudines; family Chelidae; genus Emydura; species Emydura macquarii. The sequence goes on along the minus strand of NW_027132813.1, from coordinate 35,523,134 downwards.
TTTAATCTTTATGTCTTTATATACTTGAGGGCATTTTACTGCACCTCTGCACTGCTTTCACTACACAATCATTTTCTGTTTTAGAAATGTAGCCATTTGGATCAATAGTTACAGTACAATATATTGTACTTCTGATGGGAGCCTCATAGGACAGTTAAGAACCATGATAGTAATTTTACAAAATGCTTGGCTACTGTCTGAAATATATTTTAAAAATAAAACTAGCAAAAACATACACTGGGCAAAATTTACTGGAGCTCTAATGAGATTTTATTTACTCTACTTACTTTTATTAAAATTAAATTGGAAAAAATTAGTTCCTTGCTCGAAACATGGCTGTATTAATAGGAAACAGAGGTATTACGGACTAGAATACCTGCCTTTCTGAATTTGTTGCAGCAGCAATCTTAATCTCCTACTGAATAAATGGTATAATGTTATTTTTGGAGGGGCTGGCATTAATGGGAAAGATTTCTAGCTAGTGTGATGGCTGTGCATTTCCTAAGCTTGATTTATACATATATATATATATATATATATATATACATATTTAAAGATGGTCACAGATAGTTACAGAGCACATGGAAGACAAAATAAAGGAGGGTCTAAAGCTATGTGAACCTTAAAGTGTTAAAAAATGTATCTTGCACATTGAGGGTTTTACAGTAAATTCTTTATCTATCAACAAACTGGGTTATCACAGCTGTTTATTGTACTGCTAGCCCTGATCCTAACCTTTGTGTCTTTATTGCTTACATACCATTCCCTTGTTTATATGTCTGTACCAGTCTGTGCCCTTGAACTAGGCCCCTCTGAGCCCTGACCTCTGCATGCCTGCTCACTCGCTTAGGTTGCGTCTGCAATCAGTAAATCGGAGACAGGGGCTGGCTGATAGCTGAGCTGCAGCAGGGCAATTAACACAGAACTAAAGTGTCATTCATGGCATGGCTATGAGAGTGGCAGACCACAGATGACAGTCCTCAGCTCTGAAGCTGTGACATCCAGGATTATCGTGAAAAAGAAAGAGAGAGAAATAAAAGGAGCACCAAAGAAAAGGATTGATCAGATTCTCTTTGAAGAATTGTGTATTCCTCTACATAGGATTCCAGCAGCATGACTGGCGGCACATCAGCACCCAGAGCTGTGCAAAATATTCTGCACATATAGAGAAAAGGCAACATGGTGAAGGTGCTTTATTTTTAAACTTTGTGAAACACTTAGACTCCCTTTTGCTACAAGACACAGGCCTGTGCAGAGAAATGTAAAGACTGAGAGTGCCATGCCATGTGGTCAAATGTGTGTGCCATTCCCGTCTTCGCTCCCAAGGCAGGAGTTGTTCTGATCTGTCTCCCAGTAAAGTTTAGTTTGAACAGAAACAAGCAAACGACCCACCCTCTTCCAGCCTTCCCGCTACTTAATCCTGAAGAACAAGGCACGCAGCCTCATGCAGTCTATGTGAGCCCTGGGGACCTGTAGTGACAACACTAAACAGGGAATGGGAGAGTGGTTGTAAGGGCTATGCCACAATTGGATTCCTGAGGGGCTCAAACCAAAAAAATATGTGCCCATACACACATCCTGATTTCAAACATGAGTTTCAGGGATATTCAGAACCAGGGCTTTAGTTTGCCTTGTTGTAAAGATTGGTGTCCTTTGCCAGACGGTGATGTGGGTTTGTGTTGTGACGAACACACCCCAAAAACAAAAGTGTTTGTCTGAAAGCATTTTTTCTTTGGCCAAACTTTACATTAGACCAACAGAAGGCCATTCAGAAAGTCAGAGAATGGATGTGTGTGTATGTGCCAGGAAAAACAGGCTTCTAAGACTAAGTATATACGGTACACATTAAAACCTTAAGAGACTTTTTTAATACTGAAGGAAGAAATTAGAGTGATTTTTTTTTTAGTTTAATGGGACTTTCACCAACATTATGTCTACCTGGAATTTTTGTAAAAATATCTCCAGGTCTAAAAACTGGAGAAACAAATTCTTCACTTGCTAGTAAAAATAATTAAATAAATGGAAAGGTTTCACCCACTTCTCTAAGTGAAAAGGAAAAGGATTCAATTAACCTACATCACAGTCATCTCCATAAAAAAGTTACCTCTAGCCAACAGTTATCACTCAGCAATATCTGAGATACAATTACCCCTGTAGCTAGAATAGGAAATCACTGATCACTGTGTGGTATCCACTGCAAATGCAGACTTTTTAATGGTGACCTTTGTATGGATACTTGTTATATGCAGGTCTGATCCATATGTCTCCGTGTGGGAGTTCCGAATGTTCAAAAAAGGGCCGAATGCGAAACCCACTGAAGTCAATGGAAAGACTCTAGTGGTCTTTGGTTCAAGGCGCAAATGCAGGATTGGCTCCATGGTCATTTGAAATGACAGGATTTTACTGCCTTTCAAGGTTACAATAAGTCAGTACAGAAGATGGTACAAGTATGAGCTTTAATGGCATAATATCATGTTGTAGAAGATGTTGTTTCACCTACTACAGTAGCATGTAGATTTTCAGGGCCTATACGTGGTGGGTGTGCATGTGTATATAAAACAATAACATTCTGCTCTTTCAGTATATTTTATTGACCTTAGCGAATGAGGCTCTGCATGTTTCCATTCAGATGATCTTATGCCTCCAACTACCGTATGCACCAAACCAGAGGGTTGGTCTACACTGCCGCTGGCAGTTGACAGGAGATACGCAGTTACGTTGATGTGCCATGGCGTCTACACGGCACTGCATTGATGGGAGGGACACAGCCTTATTCCTTTTTGGGGATGGACTAATGGTGTCAACCGGAGAGCCTGTCTCTCATTGATTGAGTGGATCTACACGACCCGCCCACTCAATCCTGCTGCATTGACGCTGCGGAGCCCACAGTGTAGATAAGCCCAGAGACTTACATCAGTGTTCTATGTTCAGATACTCTTCAAAATACTTTTGTTTCTTAAGAGAAATGTGTAGAATCAAATGAACTGCATAAGGGGAAAGGATGATCTTGTGGTGAATGTGTTGGGTTGGTCCTCAGGAGATGAGCGTTTTATTCTTGGCTTACCATCACTTCCGGTGTGACCTTGGGCAAGTCACTCTGTACTTCACTTTTCTATCTGTAAAATGAGGATCATAGTGCATAACAATGCATGCTTACCTCACAAAGGTTGCACGAGGCTAAATTAATTGTTTATGAAGCACTCAAGTTCTCGGTTACTGAGCGCCATATAAATATCTATGGAGATGTCTGGAAAGAGAATGAAGCCCTGATACTGCAGTGTGCTGTGCAGCTGCTATGAGCTTCTGAGGGCTTTCAACAGCCATCGACTGCAGTGTGAGCTTAGGATACTCAGGACCTTTCAGCTAATTAACTTCATGTAAAGTTGATGGCGCTCAAAATCATACCCCAAGTGTAATAAATGGTTCTGTGGATTTGTAGGTAGGTAGGTAGATAAATAGATTAAAGCCTGCTTTAGCTGTTCATGTGTTTGGTTGGTGTCAAAGTGTCATACAAAATAAAAAGTACCCCAGCTACATTTTATTGGGCTGCAATTATTAGAAACTTTTTATACACTTATTAAATGTGGAGAGAATGCTTTTGAATTATGAATACGTTTTAAAAAATAACTACTTTTTTACAGGGCCTACAGAAAATCAAAGTTCTGTGATCTCTGTACCTTTCTCTAGCAGTAGCAGTTCACTGATAAAAATTATGGGCCAGATTGTACCTGGGCCCTGCCTGGATGATCAAATGTGTGTGTGTGTGTGTGTGGAAGGGGGGAGGGGGAGAAGAAGGGCACTAAGAAGTCTCCTTCCCCATGCCTTAAATCTCTTCTTAGCATCAGACTTTCACTCTCATTCCAAACATTTCTTTATGGCCCCCCATTATTGCAGAATGGGTTATTATTATCCCCATGTGACAGCTGGGGAACTGAGGCACAGACAGATTGAGTGGCTTGCCCAAGGTCACACAAGAAATCACTGGCAGAGCCAAGAATAGGAACCAGTCTCTCGGGGACACTCAGCACCTTCACCAAGACCATCCGACCGTGATGAAGTTTCTGCCCCACTTTCCCACACTCCATGCTCTGCTGACAGCACAACCTCACCCACTGTTGGCTCATCAGTGGCCATGTCTGGTGCCTCTGTCACAGCAGAGGTTGCAGATGCACCGTGCCACTGCTGCACTGCCAGGTGTTCATCGCATACAGCATCTCTGATCTGAGGATCACCAAGTCCTTTACCCAGTGCCTGTGTGCTGTGTTTTTAGTCCCCTATGTTACAAATGAGGAAGTGGAGGCACTGAGAGGTTAAATCCAAGGATTCAAAGGAGCTATTGGTAGAGTCAGGACTATATCCCAAGTTTCCTGACTCCCATTTCCCTTCTCTACTAAACAGCATGACTTTCCCATATACTGGAAGGTGGATAGAGATGAAAGAGTGTGATAGCTATTAAGAGGAACCCCTTCTCTTCATCACCTAGTGTCTACAGGCCTGAGAACAATGATTTAAAGGAAGCTCCAAAAGTGGCTTATCAGGGAAATGGTCCATATATTTAGAAGCCACAAAGATGCTCACATTATAAAAATCGGTGAGTGGGCAAACTGACTGCCCTGTAGGCATATGCAGTAGGGCGAGAGTCCCTCTCCTTCCTCGTATAACTGCCCAGAAGGCAGCTAGAATGCTGATGCTAGCCCCAGTTAGGAATCCTCCATAGAAAAGGTGAGCAGGCAAGCTGAGCTTGAGGCCAGATATCCCTGTGTATCTCCCAATACCCTTTTAAAAATGCAGTAAGTGCTGCTCCTAAGTGCACTCCCTACAGGACACCTCTGGCTGCACAAGGCGTAACTAGAGCCCTGAGAATTTGCCTGATACATTGTTCTGGCTCTGTTAGAGCCATCAAAGACCACCAGGCAAACAACATGCGTGTTAAAAATGTTCAGTTCTCACACACTCCCATGAGGGATTGTATTCTTTTTCCTCCCCACCCCTGAGTTGTTCTTTGTTTTTAATAACATGAAAAATACTCCAAAATCTACACTAGAGGAAGTATGCATGATAAAAACGATGTTAAATTAAAATTGAGGGCCTATGTTACTGTAAATTAAGACTAGGAAATAAAATACACTTTATTTTAAAGGTAAGCCTGAAATATAAGAAATCCCATTGTGTCCAGTTACTGTAGCCAAAACAGTCCTCTCTCAGGACTTGCAGCAATGGATGCTATGGCATGCAGTAATGTGTAAGTTAAAATATCGGAACACAACAAGATTACTTATGGGTGGTGTTTCAAATTTAAACCTGAGCATCCTGGCCTGAAGTGCTTATGTCTGACCTTTAACTTTTAACTTAAGTGTCTCATTCGAGTTTAGATCACAAAAATACTGTATGAATACAGTGAATATATTTTGTTTCTTGAATTAATAGGAATCACTGCATCACTCATGTATGAATTTGTGATTCCATAATATGTGCTAGTGAATTAAAAGCAAGAGTCTTTCTTACTAGATTTATAGGGTAATCTTAAAAAATTACACCATTTCTTTATATATTTTCTATTGGGAGATGGTTTGGAGAGAAGAGGCTGTTACAATGAACTGAATAAAACACTACAACTAGAGTTTAAGTATAAAATGAGATTCTCTGTGTGTTAGGTTTGATGTTCTTAATTTAATCCCTAGTGGACAGTAGTCTGCATTATAAAACCTTCACACATAATTTGGCACAGTTTGGATGATTTGCAGTCTCTCTCACTCTCCTCAGGAGATCCCCTGAGCAGATCTAGAATGGAGACTGAATGACTTTTCATCTCTCAAGAGGGTGGTCCCTTCAGGTCAGTGTTCAGGTCATTTTTGCAGCCGGGTAAGGAATCTTTGACTGTTTCTGCTTGTGTAGGTAAACAGAGGACTTCAATTTCCATTGCTTCTTGTCCTTAACCTTCAGGAACTAAATAGTCAGGAAAGGAGGGAAGAGAGAATTAAAAGATTGAAGACTGTAAAGAATTTTACTTATCTGTGACAAGTTTCTAGGGATGTTTGATTATGGTAATAAGGCACATCATGAACAAAAGGACTTGAAGGCATGCACTCTATAAAGCCACTCTTACTGAAGTACAACCCACATTTTTAACAGTATATATTTTAAATGGAACATGTTAGAAATATGGTAGAACTATGCTGAGAATATGGAGTTCAACCTGATGAGATAGGAAGGGGCAACAGTGGCTAATGATGGAGCACGTATCTAGTGAAGATGAAGTCCCTATCTTCTGTAAGTGTGCACAACACTCCACCCTTAAAACTCTCCTCCCCCTGCAAATCTACTCATTGTTTTAAATGATCTCTGCCAGTGTTGTGCTGAATTAGTCCTTTGGAGTCCCTGAATGGGAACAAGGGAAGAGGAGACAGGAAGAAAGAAGGTGGGAAGGGAAGGAGAGCAAAAGTGACGTAGGAGAAAGGAAGAGAAAAGAGAGGGAGTTGGGTATCTTTCACGTAAATGCCCTTTTGCTTCCTGCATAATTCTAGACACTTTACAAAACACACCATACTAGCAATGAGAACATGACCTTCAGTCCCACTGCTTGTGGTATATCAGACACAGAACTGGAGTGAGAGAATGAAGGAAATACGTTGTTTATCAAATATTATTCCAACCCATCTAATCAGATTCTTAAATACTTACAATTGTTTTGATAAATCAATCTCTTAAATGCTTTGAGTCAGTCAGGTTGTTAAGCACATGCCTAAAGTAAAGCGTATGAATAGTCCCATAGAATTGAATTGGGAGCAACATAAGGAATACCCCACCTAAAGTGATAGAGACAGAAATGCGGATCAGCAGCCCATTCCTTCTTCAACTATCTTCCATTCTCCTGGCAATGGTTTCATTGAAAGGCCAGAGACAGCTCATTTCCTGGCACTCACTGGTTTTCTGAATCACACAGGAGCCAGATATTGAAAATAAATTAGATCCAATGAGTTGGGAGAGGGGGCAATATTCCCATTTGGAGATCTGAATTATTTCTTGAGGGCAAATAACTTGTGGGTCTGAATAATGGGCTATTCACCCATTGTCATTCAAGTTGAGGAGTTACCCTTGATTTATATAAGGGCACTGTAATATTTTCCATGCCCTTCCTAGTGGAACTAATAATGGAGTAGCTCTCTGAAAGGACAGCATGGGCTCTGTTGGGCAACTCTTATTCATAGGAGTAGCTCCACTGATACTAATGGGGCTGATTGCATGAGTGGGTCCTCCACAATGAAGGGTTGCACAGTTGGGACCTGTTTAAAAATGGCATCTTCTTACTCAACAGATCCATTCCCTGTGTGCATCACAGTCATATCTGCTTCATTGATAACAAGAGATTTTCTTTTTTGTTTATTTTTACTGATTTTTGCTCAAAGCTGACACTCCTTAGAGGAAAGGACCAGGGTACTGCCATTTCTTGTACACCGTTAGCAGAATTGTTTGCTTCTAATCAGTTATACCTATGCAAGCCTACTGAAGACTTTGGCACTGAACATATGTCACATAGGGCACAATCTGAAAACAAAATGGTTGCACAAGTGTGACTGAGGGCCTAATTTGGGCTGTAGTATTTTCGTGATGATGCATGAAAAGGACAGAACACAGCTTGACTTTCAGATCTCAGGTTGACTTTGCTGGGCTGGCATTTGGGAAAAAACCAACACATTTTGAACTGTAAAATGAGCACAGTTGATAAGGGGAGATAACAACTTTGTAGCCCCACAAAGCCTATTTTATGGAGGTGCTTCACAAAATAGAACTGAAATTTTGCTTTATAAAATGTTGTTGGCTGGCAATGCTCGTTGATCAGATGCCTTTACTGAGCTACCCACATTGGGCATGTTGACATTGCAATTAAAAACCCACAGCTGGCCCATGCCAGTGGCTCCGGCTTGTGGGGCTGTTTAATTGCAGTGTAGATGTTTCAGCTCAGGCTGCAGCCTGGGCTCTGGGTCCCTCCCATTCCTCAGGGTCCTAGAACCTGGGCTCCAGCCTGAACCCTAACATCTACACTACAGTTAAATGGCCCCGTATCCTCAGTTCCACAATCCCGAGTTAGTAGGCATGGGCCAGCTGCAGGTTTTTAATTGCAGTGTAGACATACACATTAATACTGGGATAATTTCCTTAAAAGCTACACTTTTTTTTCCAGACACCCATCAGCAAGTATAAGTAGTTTACATGTTTTTCCCAGGTGCATTACCTGGAAATTCTCTACAATAAATTCCACCTGCCATCATATTCCCCAGTAGTCTTACTCATTAAGTCCTTCTGGTGATCTTCCCTAGTCTGGTCTAATATAAATAATTCAATACTGTCAGCAAATTTTGCCACCTCGCTATTCACCTCCCTTTTCAGTTCATTCATAAATATATTGAGTCACACTACTATTAACTTCACTCCAATCTGATAATTGGTCATGTATTCCTTGTTTCAGCTTCTTATCTCTTAACCAGTTTATAATCTATGGCAGAATGTTATCTGTCACTTTGTAGTTCCCGAAGTTTCCTTAATAGCCCTTTGGGCTGGCCATTATCAAAATCTTGGGAAAGTATAAATAAACCACTTATGGGCCTGCGTTTTTCTTTGTATGGGCTCAGGGAGCATAGGAAACCACTTGCCCCTATTGCAAACATGCAGTAGTCAGCCCCAGGAGTTCTGAAGATAGTGCTTTCTAAGCACAAGTGAAGGGAGCCAGCACTCCCTCTGCTCCCACATACACTAAAAGGGGCATGATCAAGAGGGCTGAGGACATGGCGTGTCTCCCCTGCTTTTCCTCTCACATCTGTGTGTGATGGCCCATCTTCGCTGATGCACTGGGGATTGAACAGGTGATCTCCAGAGCTAAAAATACAAGCTGCTAGAGCTCTCCAAGTGTGGTTGTTACAGGCAAATAGCCTCTGTGGACTGGACATAAAAGGGGACACTAGCACTCAAAAACTGTCACTGTGGGCAGCACATGCTGCTCCTCATTAAGGGTGTATTACCTGCTGCTTCTGAGCACACTCTCATGAAAGGCTCTGGAGACACTATACCTGTTTCTGCCCTGAACCTCTGCACTCTCCCATATCCCAGTACCCACATGGCTGCCATGGCCATAACTTGTCCCTGTGTGTGTTTTTCTCTTTCTCTCTATTTTAGAAGCAATGGATGCAGGGAGCTATCCCATAAATACCTTAATTACAGGGAAAGCCACTACAAACCACAGGAACCTGCCAAATTCCAGTGCATCATTCCCAGAATTCCCCCTTCCAGAGGACATTACCCTGGTTGGAATGAGATCATAGTGGCATCCCGTCAGTCACAATCAGGTAATTTATTTCTGGAGGCACTTGTTTTAGGCACCCTGCTTTAAGCGTTCAGTACTTTATAGTAAGAATTAAACTGAGGGGCTGATATCTTAATATGAGAGCAGTTCAAAATTAAGCTAGGATTTGATTCAAAACCTTAACGGGATTAGGGTTTGGATCTGATGGCACTGAAATATCATGAGTTGTTCTTACAAGATTTTGTCTCAATATGATAGAAATTTGACCTTGTTTTGAAGGTGCAGTTATTTGAGGGACACTTTTAAGTGGATTCATATCTAGATATTTAGCTTACATGCACCCACAAGTACCTTCAAGTAACATTTCTGAGTCAGGTCAGAAATGCTGGTGAAGAAATATGGTATCATCCCTGCAGACCAGTAAATATTCTAACAACATACTTACTAAAGCAATGATTCTGCAAAGCTCATGCTTAACTCTAAGGACATGGTTAATTTCCTTTGATTTTGACTTAAGCACATGTTTCAGTGCTTTGATGAAGGGGTGCGGATTTACATGTGAGTTTACATGCTTTTCTGAACTGGAGCAAAATGAATAGCACCAAACACATTTCAACAGGAGTTTTCCAGGTACTATATTTGGGGACTGGTTACCCAGCCCTGAACTTTGTAGATACAATTTAATATTTCTCCTTTTGGTCCTTATGGGGTGGAGAAGGTTTTTAATATCTGCACTTTGCACTTCTAATAAACTGAACCTGAAAGAACCTCTTCTATTTGCATTGCTCTTTTGTTGCTCCTTATGCACAATTCCCACTGATTTTTGTCAAGTCCTTGGATTCTGTAGATATTGGTGCTATTCAGTGGAACTGAGGTGGAGAGAGAGAGTATGGCCATAAAAATTACTGGATGCAAGAAACACTACAGCACTATCTGGATGTGTATCAGTAACACCTGGAGATTATTGCATACACCCTACCTAATCAGTAAATCAGCCAGCCTCCAGTTGTTCCCTTAGCCCATCAGACAAAAAGGTAACAGCTGTTTAATTTAGTTTTTATTATAGAAAATTCATATCCTGAATCAGTGGTATCTTTATCTTGCAGTTTGCTACTACTGATTTTTTTCCTCTCTCCTTTGCGGATCCAGAATGGCTTATTGTACAGAAAAGAAGGGTCAGGTGCCTTGGTTTGCGTGGACCCTATTGTGTGATGTAATGTGCCAGAATAAAACCCCAATGGAAGTTCACTTAAACTCTCTTGCTCTACAGAGTTGGGGTAAGATGAAACATTCCCTGGTATAGAGCGAGGTACTTGCTAACATAAGTGTCAAGTGAAGGAAATACGAGTGTGGAACTGAGGCTGTGTAAGCTCTAGAAACTCTGAAGGAAAGAACTGTGGTTGGCTGGAGACTGTGCTACAACTGAATGCTTTATTGCCGTCTGGAAGTGTTTATTTTCTGAACATAAATTCAAAGGACAGATTCAAGGCATGTCTAGAAATAAAGCATATCATCATGTGAGCTAAGCTGACAAGGACAATTTACTGTACCCTGCATTCGTTCTGGGCCAATCGGAAGAGAACAGGCTATTAACATTCTGAAATTCCCGCTGTTCAGTTCTTATTGTCCCTTCACTGAACTTTGGAATGGCATGTATTAACCCCTTGAGGGCCTCAGATGGATAATATGCATCGAAAGAAGGAGCACTTGTTTAGACACTGTGGACATATGCAGTATGTCCAGCTATTATTGACAGCAACAGGACTGCCTTAAAAGCCACGACACTGAGTGTACTGTCAGGGGGCCTAGCAGAGGGTTAAATATTTCCTAAAGGCAGTTTCAGTGCTATACACGAGCACGTTGACTTAGTCTGTTTAAATATTAGAGTTCACTGGTCAGCTTGACCTTGAATTCTCTTGCAAAGACAGGAACAAGCTGACATATTGTTCATGTTTTCAGTGGCTTCAGAGCTCATGGAATATGACACAAATGCTGTTCACATGCTGTGAGCATCTCTTTAAAAAGAATCATTTCCTAATTTTCTAATCATTCAAGCAAGAAAAGCAACAACATAGAAGAGGATTAGAATTTAAACACAAGATACACAATGTCATAATTTGCAGAGAAAAGTGACCACTCTTAATCCTCATATTATGATAAAATCATCAGCCAAAACCCAGCCAACTGGTCATGTTACTGTAGTGTGTCAGCCTTACAATATATGCATGTGTAACATACAGGGAACAATACAATATTTGGGATTTGGGGTTTTTTTTCCTCCCGTTCTGTTTTACCCCCGTTTAAAGTTTTTTCTTTACATTTATTTTTCAGTCTGCAACTCTTGGGCCTTTTACTGCAGCCACGCTGTGTGAGTAGCAACTATTGATGTTAGAGGGAGTTCCATGTATGCAGCAACTACAGGATCAGCTCTATATGAGCATTACTGCTGAGGGAAAAATAACGTACCAGATCAGAATCTCAATGTCTCTTAATGCTGCTCCAGCAGTGCAAAAGGGCCACGTAGTTGGCTTAACTGCCCGCCAGATCCTTATCCTTTCCCCAGCTGCCCCTTATACAGCAGGTGGCATAGAGCTAGCACAACAGCTTTTTGTTATTTTTCCCTCCAGGCCACTAGGCGTAGGGGAGCATGCAGCGAAAACTCCATAACCATTCTGCTGCCTGTTTTCTTCTCCTTTGGGATGGGCTCATGTGGACCATGGTCAGAGGGATATAGAGCCCTCCAGGATTTACCCACAGCCACATGCTGAACAGGATTACACTTCAGAAGGTCTTGGCTCCTGAACTGTGGTCAAACCACTAGATGACACCTGTATCTTCAGGCTATTAGGCATCAATAGGACAAGCCACAGGTTCAACTAAAACATTAAGAGAAGATTATGGGTCAGATTTTCATCTGCACCTTAACCAACCAGTCTTCTACTTTTATACCCACAATATTATATGGCTATCCATCCATCCATCTATCTCTATCTCACCATAAAACAACCTTTCTCCCTTTTTTGCCCAAATCTCCCTCTTCCACTAACCAGCTTGTCTTATCCACCCCCTAGCTATTCCTTATGGCTTAAATACTGCAACCTCCAGTGCTAGATCAGAAAAATGATCCACACAGAAGCATTAATCTGAAATGACACATTTTATGCTCTTGTATAAGTTTTCCTAAGAGACTTCTGAATGTCCCAGTGGGTGACTGTAAAGACATCAAGGACTCAAATAAACTCATAGGTTTCATCTTTTTTATGAGTCTAGAACACTCAGCACAGAGACAAAACTGAGCATTTTTTGAAAATCACAATATTTTATTGTCTCTATGCTGTTCTTTTAAGATCCCTTTAACAGCAGATTGGTTTGAGGGCTGAAAGGATTTTAGGATTTCAATTGTTCTTAATTTCACATTACTATGGAAATACTTCTGCATGTTAAACTAAAATGCCTCCCTATCTCTTACTTTCAGACTATCCTAATTTCAAATTAGACTTCAATACAAAGGTTATGGGTGCACAATTGGGGGTCTTATTGGTTCAATTAGAGGAAATAACACATAATCACACAGGCTATTGCAAAAGTTTCTTGTAAACAACTTCCTGAATATTGAGAGGTTGCTCAGATATGAGCAGTCTATGTAGCCAGATAATTCTGTTATTAGAAAAACATTTACACAATTGTGTGTGTGAATACTCCTCGCCCTGCCCTCCCTCCACAATGGATATGCTCATCTCATTGCTTTCACATTCAAATCCTTGGACTAGTGCTTCTGATTAATTATTAATGCTCTTCTTCATCTTTTTCATTCAATTTCTTTACAACTTAGCCTTGCCTTTCTCTTCCAAAATGCTCACACATAACACAAAGCTCCGATTACTACACTAGTAGCTGTAGTACTATTACTTGTCAATGTCCTTAATAATGATGAAATGTTAAGTATAATGTACCAATAAATATTTTGGAATTAGGGAGTTGGCAGGTATCTGGGGAAGGCTTTGTAATAACAGTTGATATACTGTTGCTATATTGATGAAAACTAGGGATAATGCATGTGTGTAAAGATCTTTCTTTCTTTCTTTCTTTCTTTCTTTCTTTCTTATAGTTTGTGTCCTTGTGGCTGAACATTTGACCCTAGGGGAGTGGGAGGGAATAGTTGTTTAAATAGCAGAGAATTGTTTATTTCAATTCTCTTTTTTTTCATTCCTCTTTATAGCTAAATCACTTGTGAGAGTCTCAGAAAGTTCAGAGGTTCAATGCAGGAAACACAACTTCTCCCCCCAGAAGTTTGGATGCTGAGCCAAATTTATCTGAACACTGTCAACTCTCTGCTTTTGCTTGCATTTCCCTTTCACTGCATTCCTTGTTCTCTCTCCTCATTCCAAGCCAGCCAGATCCTTTTTCTTTCCCTGATCTAAATTGTCCTTTTTGACCCGCAACCAGCTTCCTACTTTAAATGTCCTAGGGGTAGGTGTAACGGTGATAGAATCTGGTTGTTTTTTCTATTCAAATGTTTTGTAGGTAATAGGTATCTGAGAACATCTTGCCCTCAGAGACTCTGTCAATAGACACCAGATGTGTCCTGGAGCTCATAAGACAAGAAGACAGCAGCCGTGTCCAACGGAGACTGCCAGGCCTATAGATAGCTGGATATAACAGTGCCTGATGGCCCACTGAGGTCAGGAAGGGGTTGGGGTACTTATGTAAGCATTTTTGTTTTAGCTAAAAAGATTTTGAAGTCAGTGTAAGAGTTGAACTGAACTTCAGGAAGGTTCTTAGATTCTCTGACCTGGTTTGTCCATCCACATCAGTTGTTACTAATACAACTAAATAGATTCTGCTCTCACTTTGTAGGGAGTACATGGAGTTCAAGCAGACCTTTTCTTAACAATATAGTCTTGTGCTGCAGCTATCCTGGTTTTCTATCAGACATGGCAGACAGCCAAATACTGGAGTCATTATTTGCAAACTCTAAATATAGAGTCAAGATTTATATGAAGAAAACAGATATGTCTTGTTATAAAACCATGAATAAGCATTGGCACAAGCATAATGGTTTATTCTTTCTTGATATCGCTTACTGTAAATTGCTCTCTATCTTTCTGAGAGATACTGTAGATTGTTACCATACCGAAACATTTCCTTTAGTTGAAAGTATTAGAGAACTGCTGTTTATTTGTTGTTAAGGCTTGATTAGTCAAAGGAAGTGATAAGGAGCACCCCCGGGAACTGTGTATATTGTTGGGATGGACAGTTTTTTATAATAAATATACAGGAATCTTGTTCTGCAGGTCACTGCTTATAAAAATTACACTCCGAATATCCCTTAACTCTGCCTAAAATGATGCCTCAACCTTTGCACTTCTGACTAGTGCTGCTTATATAATCAGGGAATATCAGATACCAGCTACAGCAAATACCAATGACACTGTTTGCACCCTTCCTAATAGTCTCTGCCTGGTCAGCAACATGGACAAATGAAAAGAGAGAGACTTTCAGAAGGAATTAAAAAGCACTGATGAAATCCTTACAATGTACACCATATGGCTTGACATTTACTAGATTAGTTAAACATTTCTATTGGGGATAAATATTCCTGCACATCAATGTAAAGAAATTGCATGAGACAAGGGCACATACAGCATATTTATGCCATGGAGTAATCTTTTTCTTGCTAGCAGCATTCAGGTTACTGAATAGGTAAGGTCCATCCAGTCTGATCCCAAATTAACCCCTATTGCCTGGTTGTTTTTCAAAGGGTCTGCAAAAGCACAATAGGGGAAGAAGGAGTGTGATGCTGAGGGAAGTAATACCAGCCCTAAAAGTTTAGGATGAGCAATCTCTGTACAGAAATATTTCTTCGGAGAGGCTAGCACATTAAAGTTAGTCAAAATCTATTTCAGGACTCCCGTTGCCTGTGGAGAGATGACTGTGATGGCTGCCAAATTGATTCTAGAAGGGTTGATGCAGAGGAGGTGACTGCTGGTGCCCGTGTCTGGTATAGACTACCCTGCTCCTTGGTGAACAGCCCTAAAGCCATAGATTTCATTTGATCTTTGCAAAGGCTAACATCTGTCTGCTGTCATTTTAGTAAGATTGATGACAGGCTGGGAAAGGGAAGGAGGGGGGAAGTGCGGTGGGAGGAAGGCAACTCTCAGCAGCCCCAGTGGCAGTGGCCAAGGCTGCCAGGGGTCACTGGCCCGGGCCCTCTGGTCGTCTGAGACAGTGGCAGGAAGCAGCTCGTGCACCATGCTGGCAGTAATTGCACTTGGTTGTTACAGCTGATTGCAGGAACTCCAAGACATAAAGGCTGCATTTTGCACCTTATATATCTTAATAGATTACTCACATTGCAAGCAGCACAGAGCTAAATGTTATGACAACCATAAGAATGTAGTTTACTGTTATCTTAATGTAGCTGGGCAGTGCAAGGTAAAGCTATCAAAAAATATTATTATTTTTTTAAGTTTCCAAGAGAAACTAATTGATGTGGACATGCAGCTACTTTTACATAAAACGCTGAATTTTGGCAAACTCTTTCCAGGCCATAATATTAAATTTTTATTATTTTTTTTTCTTTTCCTCTTCACAATGTCAAATTAACAAGCATATGCTCCCCCCTCTGATGCTTCCCCTGAGTTGCTGTTTGAGCCCCATGCAGAACGGATGTAAATTTAGGTACCTTTTAAAGGGGACATGTATCCCGGATTGGGAGGCTGGATGTTGGCTTCATAATGCGAAGCTCTTGAAAAAACAGCTTTCATAATTGTGCATGGAGGAGCCTATGTATCTGTGGTTCATGAATGGATGGATGATTATCAACACTGGAATTTGATTCTAGTGCAATTACTGATTCTGATTTGGCCGTGTTTGTGTGGGTGTGTGTCATGGGATTGTCAGTGTGACTGGGAGATTACTGAAGTATGCTCTGGGGAAATGGATGACGATAGGGTTAATTACCTCATGAAATGGGAAGTGAGAAATGTATTTACACTCTTTAAGCTGATACTAGATTGGAAACTGTTGAGGGGATGACTGAATTGGAACTTTAAGCTTGTTTTAGTCTCTTCAACCAGTGTCTAGTTTCCTCCAGTGGGGACTTTGGGAGATTGTTACATAATCAGTGAACATTAACAACTTGGAAATCAAGATGAGTCTAAATGAAACCCCAGGTCTGAACACTCACAAACTTTGCGGGACTTCAGCTCCAGGTCTGGACTTTGTGGCTGAGGCCTATCCCTCTTTGGAAGCAGGGACACCATAATACCAACTTTAAAAGCACAGCATCATATCGTGCATGAGGATGTGACACAGCTCACAATGTCACCATGGAATTTCAGGGGTGGGCAGCTAAAAGGTAGTTTAAAATCTGAAAACTAGGTAAATTCTCCTCCTCTTTTATATACAGCCTCCAGATCAGGAAAGAGAAGACATCCCAACTGAAATCAGAGGGCTGGCTTGGGCAGCATGTGAGCTGTATGTTTGGGTGAATACTAGTGGATTGATAAAGAGTGAGAAGGAGAGATAAATACACATGCAGAAAAAAGTAAGAACAGATAATGGATTGGCGCAAGTTACAGTATATTTCCTCCAAGTGATGAAAGATTAAGAATGAGTTATAGATCTTTCCTTATGATAAGAATAGATATTTCTTTCCAAATCATTTATCTATAAGATACTGAGATGCTATTTACACCTTCATATATTTACAATGATACATATTGGAGGGGGTCGAGGCTAGTGCTACTCCAGTAATATAGCAATACTGAAGAGAGCAGGACCAACAGTGGTGGTGTCCCCATAAGCACGTTAACAAGGCAACGAGGCCACAAGGCTAGTAATCTTAGAATTGAAAAAATGCTTATAAAGCTTTTCTAAACTAAAGACAATGCGCAAAGGGAACACAATTGTGTAGGGCTGGAGAATCTAGGCAGTCGATAGCAGTGCTGTTATACAAAAAACTCTGCTTCTTTTATTACATAGGCTTGGCCCTGCTGGTTTCTTTTATCTCCTGTCTTCCTTTCTCACTCTGTTATTTCTTCCTTTTCCTCTCCTTCTGCTTTTTGCTGATGAGACAATCTCTCTTTATCTTTTTTCTCTTGCTAGTGGAGAACAATGGGAAAAGAAGTGCAAGCAATGGTATAGGAGATACTGAAGTCTCATCCATATGTGGCCCCAGGTGCTAAAAAAGTTGATATTGTGGCAAGAGGTCTAGATTCTCAAGTGGTGTAAATTGCTGAAGCTTCATTGACTTCAGTGGAGTTATGCCAATTTACATAGCAGAAAGCTAACACTCTCAAGCTTCCTGGGGATGGCTCACATTGGCTAAAGCTAGGCTTAAAATGCAATGGGTGTAAATATGCATGGTGATATGTATCTTAGAGTACCAAAACCCATCTACATGAAAATATTTTGCTCAGTCCTCTTGTTGGACAGATGTGTGCCGGACTCTTGCTTGCTGTCAAACACAGTTCTCGGGGTAAATTTCTCCATTGTATTCCTGATGAATACATGTGCAGAGATGTAATCTGGATACATTCTGCTGTTTACACTTCTGTCATAGTCATTTAACGATGGAAAATGCTCTTGCAGGGACCCTAAAACACATTGTCAGGGTTTACATCTGCAGATGAAAAATTCATTTTTATTGTAAGGAGTTCAGAAGATAGAGGATGAATTTATTAAATTAAAATAAATATGATATGGCTATTTATACATCACCAGAGTTTAAATAGTAGTTTGTTCAGGCCCTTAATGAACGATCTGCAAGTGCTATAAGTGTTACAAGATACGTTTACTGGTCTGGGATATAATTAACTTTAAAAAAGATGCCTCCATAAAGACAACAACTTTACCTGATAATTTTGCTATCATCAGGATCTTCTCCCTTTGACTGTTTAGAAGATGCTGCTATGCCTCTTTCTGGTGTATCATGTAGTCCTGTTCAATCCTTTCATCCCTTGGCTCAATATTATGCCATTTACATGTCTCAGAGATAGGACATACATAGGAGGTGTGCATGAAGACCAAGTCTGTCTGGTCCAGCCTTAAAAGATTATTGAGGAAAAGCAGGATGATTTTTTTTGTCAATTTGAAAAGAAACAGTAGCGTGTTTCTACAACTATAATATAGACCTGTTTCTCAGAAAATCCTTGACTTTTTACCCACAGAGGTGTCAGATCATGAATACTTGAGCCAAATTTGCTTGTAGGTCTCAGGGGCATGATTAAAATATAAGAACAATACAAGGGCCACCTAACCTGTTTGTTATTATAATGCATGTGATGGCCACGTGAAGCTCTATGATGACCAAGGAGCTAGAACTCAGATCCTCCCATTCCAACCCTAAGGAGAGCCTCCTTCAGCCCTTAGAGATATAAGGTCTGTGAAGCATAGGTCAGCTGTTTTGGGTGCGTCCACAACAGGATAGGACTACACATATAGTTTAGCCATACCATTTACAGTAACATTTTTTGTGCTCTTTTTCACATCTCCCAGAGGGTGCATCTCATTCTCTTACCATATGCTCTGAAGCTGATTTAAAAAACCCCAAACCCAACAACATCATGTAGTTCAGTGGTTCCCAGCCACGAGAATCTTAGCCAGCTTTTTATTGTATTTAGGCTTCCTTTATGCTTTTTTTAGTATTTAGGTTTCCTTTCCTTAGGTTACTTTAATCAAGGCAGGGAGATGAACACAAGAGGTGCAGCTGAGTAGACAGAAAGAAAAGGAGAGATCCTAAAATTATTATGGAACAAGAACAAACAGGATTGAGACACAGTTTAGAAGTGCGGGGCAAAGAGAGGGACAACTGAAAAAATACCTCCAGGTTACAGGCTTGTGTGATAGGGGAAAGGGTGGTGGTATCAACAGTGATAGAGAATGGGGGGAGTGGGGAGGAAAGATCAAGATTTCAGTGACGGCCATGTAATGCTTGAATAGACAGAGAGACATGCAGATGAAGATGTCTGACAGACAGGCAAAGACCCACGGCTGAGTGGAAGGAACAAGTGTTTGAGGGACCGTGTGCTGCTCCTAGTGGCTTGTGAGGCAAAGCTGAGAGCTTCCTAATGAGGCTTTGATCCCCAAGCCCTTTAGCACCCATCAACCTTTAACCAGGGAGCAGGACTACTCGGGAGAACCAGAGTTTAAAAAGCCCTCTCCTAAGCGACCAGAGGAGCTAGTAACCAGGGGCAGATAACAGGGAAGTTTTGCAAAGAAGTTTTAAAGGGGGAGTGAGAGAGCAAGGGGGTAGATACACTTCATTAGCATTTTGTACACTAAAGACAATAACCCCCCTCACCCCCGATAAAAAAACAAACAGTAAAAGAAAGAGTTGCAGGAACAAAAAGAAAATGCAGGCAGAAGTCCAGCAACAGAGTGGGGGCTGTCCAGTTTATTGCCCTAAGTGCAATATGTATGATCACCTGCCCTATGGGCAGGTGGTGTATGTGTGCATTCAGTGCAAGGAGCCGCTGGCCCTCAGGGACCGCACACAGGCTTTGGAGACCAGGGTGGCTCAACTGGAGGAGCTAAGGGAAACAGAGAGGTACATAGATAAGACTTTCTTGGACACAGTAAAACAGTCCCACCCTCAGTCTGACAGCCTCTGTACTGTCGAGGAGGATGGAAGTCAGGGAAGGAGAACATCAAACCGGAGTGGAGTGAAATGATCCCATAGTTGAGAGTCTCCTTCCAGAAGTGTGGTATTCTCTCACACTGACGTTATCTTTCCAGGACAGGGAACTCCAGTTACTAGGAAAAGATAGGTAATAGTAATGGGGGACTCGATCTTTAGAAACATAGATAGCTGGGTTTGTGATGATTGGGAGAACCACATGGTGACTTGCCTGTTAGGTGCGAAGGTTGTGGATCTCTCAAGACAGACTTACATGTGGGGAGGATCCGGTAGTTGTGGTTCATGTAAGTACCAGTGAGATAGGGAAGGATAGGAGAGAAGTCCTGGAAGCCAAATTTAGGCTGCTAGGTAAGAGATTGAAGTCCAGGACCTCCATAGACGCATTCTCTGAAATGCTTCCAGTTCCATGCACTGGGCCAGTTAGACAGGCAGAGCTGCAGGGTCTCAATGCATGGATGAGACAAAGGTGTAGGGAGGAGGGGTTTATATTTATCAGGAACTGGGGAACCTTTTGGGGAAGGGGAAACCTATAAAGGAAGGACAGACTCCACCAAAACCAAAATTGACCCGAAGTGCTGGCATGTAAAATTAAAAAGGTCGTAGAACAGTTTTTAAACTAAGGGCTAGGGGAAAGCCGACAGGTGCAGAGGAGCATGTGGTTCAGATAGAGACATCCCTTAGGGGAGGATCTATTAATGGAGAGTCTCTATATCTCTGTAAGGAGGAGAGGATGGAAGAGGATACAAAATGAATAGGATCTGATGAGAAACAGTCAAATGAAAAACAGCCCCATTCAATTACATCGCATAATGGCAGATAGCTAAAAAGTGACAATTTTTTAAAGTGCTTATATACAAATGCTAAAATTCTAAATACCAAGACAGGTGAACTTGAGTACCTCATATTAAATGAGGATACTGATATAACAGAAACTTGGTGGATAATCAATTGGACACAGTAATACCAGGATACAAAATATATCGGAAGGACAGAATAAGTCGTACTGGTGGGCGAGTGGCATTATATGTGAAAGAAAGCATAGAGTCAAACAAAATAAAAATCTTAAATGCATCAAACTGTGCCATAGAATCTCTATGGCTAGTAATTCCATGCTTGAATAACAAGAATATGGCAATAGGGATATACTGCCAATCACCTGACCAGGATGGTGATAGTGACTGTGAAATGTTGAGGGAGAATAGAAAGGTTATAAAAATAAAAAACTCAATAATAATGGGGAATTTCAACTATCCCCATATTGACTGGGTATAGGTCACCTCAGGATGGCATGCAGAAATAAAGTTTTTTGAAAACTTATATGACTGCTTCTTGGAGCACCTAGTCCTGGAACCTACAAGAGGAGAGGCAATTCTTGATTTATTCTTAAGTGCAGCATAGGATCCAGTCCAAGAGGTGAATATAGCTGAACCATTTGGTAATAGTGACCATAACATAACAAAATTTTACATCCCTGTGGGAAGTGAGCGGGGGAGGGGAAGTGAGATACCAAAGCAGCCCACCTCAGAAGCATTTAATTTCAGAAAGGGGAACTACACAAAATGAGGAAGTTAGTTAAACGGAAATTAAAAGGTACAGTGCCAAAAGTGAAATCCCTGCAAGCTGCATGGAAACATTTTAAAGACACCATAATAGAGGCTCAATCTAAATGTATTCCCCAAGTTAGAAAAGCAGAATAAAAGGTCCAAAAGAAGTGCCACTGTGGCTAAACTACAAAGTAAAAGAAGCAGTTAGAGGCAAAAAGAAATCCTAAAAAGTGAAAATTAAATCCTATTGAGGAAAATAGAAAGGAGCATAAACTCTGGCAAATGAAGTGTAAAAATATAATTAGGAAGGCCAAAAAAGAATTTGAAGAACAGCTAGCCAAAGCCTCAAAAAGTAACAGCAAAAAAAATGTTAAGTACATCAGAAGCAGAAGGCCTGATAAACAATCAGTGGGTTCACTGGATGATCAAGATGCTAAAGGAGCACTCAAGGAAGACAAGGTTATTGAGAAGAAACTAAATTAATTCTTTGTATCAGTCTTCACGGCTGATGATTTGACGGAGATTCCAAAACCTGGGCCATTCTTTTTAGGTGACAAATCTGAGGAACTGTCCTAGATTGATGTGTCATTAGAGGAGGTTTGGAACAAATTAAACAGTAATAAGTCACCAGGACCAAGAATTCTGAAGAAACGCAAATATGAAATTGCAGAACTACTAATTGTGGTATGTAACCTAACATTTAAATCAGCTTTTGTATCAGATGACTGGAGGATAGCTAATGTGACATCAATTTTTTAAAAAGGCTCCAGAGACAATCCCAGCAATTACAGGCTGGTAAGCCTAACTTCAGTGCCGGGGAAATGGTTGAAACTATAGTAAAGAACAGAATTATCAGACACATAGATCAACACGATTTGTTGGGGAAGAGTCAACATGGTTTTTGTAAAGGGAAATCATGCCTCACCAATCTGCTAGAATTCTTTGGGCGGGTCAACAAGTATGTGGGCAAGAGTGATCCAGTGGATATAGTGTACTTAGATTTTCAGACACTTTTTGACACCAAAGGTTCTTAAGCAAAGTAAGTGGTCATGGGATAAGAGAGAAGGTCCTCTCCTGTATCAGGAATTGGTTAAAAGATAGGAAACAAAGAGTAGGAATAAATGGTCAGTTTTCAGAATGGAGAGAAGTAAATAGTGGTGTCACCCAGGGTTCTGTACTGGAACAAGTGTTGTTCAATATATTCATAAATGATCTGGGAAAAGGGGTAAATAGTGAGGTGGCAAAATTTGCAGATGATACAAAACTACTCGAGAGTTATGTCCAAAGCAGACTGCGGAGAGTTTCTAAGGGATCCCACAAACCTGGGTAAGTGGGCAACAAAATGGCAGATGCAATTGATAAATGCAAAGTAATGTGCATTGGAAAACATAATCCCAACTATACATATAAAATGATGGGGCCTAAGTTAGCTGTTACCACTCAAGAAAGAGATCTTGGAGTCATTGTAGATAGTTCTCTGAAAACATCCACTCAATGTACTGCAGCAGTCAAAAAAGCTAACAGAATGTTGAGAATCATTAGGAAAAGGATAGCTAATAAGACAGAAGATATTGTATGGTCTCTTTATAAATCCATAGTATGCCCACGGCTTGAATATTGCTCGCAAATCTGGTCAACCCATCTCAAAAAAGATATATTAGAATTGGAAAAGATACACAAAAGGGCAATTAAAATGATTAGGAGTATGAAAAAACTTCCATATGAGGAGAGATTAATAAAATTGGGACTTTTCAGCTTGGAAAAGAGACAACTAAGGGGGGACATGATACTATAAAGGTCTATAAAATCATGACTGGAATGGAGAAAGTAAAAAAGGAAGTGTTATTTACTCCTCATAACACAAAAACTAGGGGGCACTAAATGAAATTAATAGGCAGCAGGTTTAAAATGAACAAAAGGAAGTATTTCTTTACCCAATGCACAGTCAATCTGTGGAACTCCTTGCCAGAGGATGCTGTGAAGGTCAGGACTATACCGGAGTTCAAAAAAGAACTAGATAAGTTCATGGAGGATAGGTCCATCAATCGCTATTAGCTAGAATAGGCAGGGATTGTTGTTTGTCAGAGGCTGAGAATGTCTGATGGGATGGATCACTTGATGATTACCTGTTCTATTCATTCCTTCTGAAACATATGGCATTGTCCACTGTCAGAAGACAGGATGCTGGGTTAGACGGACCAATGGTTTGACCCAGTATGTCCGTTCTTATGTTCTTAGGAAGAAAAACAGCAGAAAGATGAGTTACTGGTGTAAAGGTGGTAGCTAAATCTGTGTGAGGTCATCTAGAGAGAAGGTGTAAAGTGGGAAGATGAAGTGGACAGTGCTGGAGCCCTGTGAGACCAGCACAAAGAGTGGGAGCGGGGCAGAGGGTGTCCTTGCAAAAGAAATACTGAAGAAGCCATCAGAGAGGTAGCATACAAGAAATAGGAGAATGGAGGCACTCACTAATGCCAAGATAAGTAACAAAAGCAAGAGAGAGCAAGAACGATGAGGATGGAGTTTGTGCCTTAGAATCTGACCTACAAAAACACATTAGAAATCTTTGATAGGAACAGTTTTTGGTAGGGTGGAGAAGGCGGAAGCCAGACTTCAGGTAATCTGGGATGAAGGACAGGAGTTTAAGGCAATGGCTATAAATAGTGTATTCAATTGTTTAAGAGGTGAGAGGAAGAACAGAGATGGGGCAGGAAAATCAGGTACGTCAAGAATGGGGGTGCTGCTGAAGACAAATAAAGAGAATATGCTTGTATTTTGAATTGAGCAAAGCAGCAGGAAGTGAAAGGTTAAGGAGGATGGCAGTGGAGGGGCTGAGAGATGGGACTGGGGAAGTTAGTAGTCAGGAGGAAGTGGGGATAAGGGGAAAGGTATGAGAGTTAGAGACAGAGCAAATGAGGAATTTGAGGGTCAGTGACTAAGAATGAGAATGGGTTTGGATGAAGGGGTGAAAAGAATTGAGAAGGGGGGATGTAGGGAGGTCATAGCAGTTCTTGTCAATCTTTTCTTTGAAACGTAGGAGGAGGAGGGTGAGGGAGGAAATCCAACCAGTGGCTGGAATTATGGGCCAAGGAATTGGTGAATCAGGAGAAATTATGTTGTTTGGCAAGGAATATTTCCCCTAACATAGACATTTCTGTTTCTTAAGAAAAGTGCAGTGAGCACTGAGAACTCTGTACATCTTAACTGGGATTGAGAGGGTTATGGATGGGACATGGGGAGGACAATTCACTATGGCTGATGATACAAGTTCAGTACAATATCTGTGACTAATGGCTATTTACAAGCTAAGACATTTACAGGTCAAGGGGACTCACATCCAGCACATCTTCACCTTCTGTAAATTTGGTTTAAGGCTTTTCTGCTGTAAAATCATTGCTTTTGAATCTTAAGAGAAATCTTTACAATGGTCAGTAAATCCTAATGTCCTATGTGTTCTATTTTATGAGATTTCAAGTAACACAAGGCTGCTGAGATTTGTAACTTGGCAGATCAAACAGCTCTAAGGACACAGCGGTCTTGGAGTGGAAGGGGGAAAAGTCAACTGTCCCCAGCTTGTTTAAATGAGCTTCAGGTTCAGTACATTAATGTGCTAATAAGGAAACCTTGTGTTCCCACACTGTTCTTAAAGGCATTCTCACACTACTGACCTGACCTCTTTAATCCTGGCTTTCCTGAAGAAAAAGCTGATCCATCAGGCCTCCTGTATCTAAAATGGGATGAAAGGAAATGATGAACCTTTTTCCAGGCAAGGGTTTCTCAGGTCCCTAGAACAGACCTGTACTTTTTTTTTTAAGCTCTAATTTCCATGAAAAAAATGTGCATAGAGGTTCAAAGTGCTAATGATGAGTATCAACAAAAGGAAATCAAGAATCTCTTCACCAGCATTAGCTTGTGATTTAAAAAATAAATAAATGATGCTATTTTAAACCATTTAAACATAATACATTCTAATTTAAAAGAGCCTTATCTCTATCCGTGAGTACAGGTTAGTATGATTAGCTTTTAGCACAGGAAGATCTTTGAACCTTATACTCTTCTCAGTTATACCAGGGTAAATCAGGAATAACTCCATGAAGTCACTGATGTACAACTAGTGTAAGTGAAAGGAGAATCAGGCCTTCTGTTTTTATTGCCAGTGCAGTGAAGTGTGATGCTCTTCCAGTCTGGTACATTTTTAAGAACTTAGTGAAAAAATTGTAATTGGTGTGCAAAAACCAGAAGTGCCTATGGATTGTGGATTGTGAAGTTATATTACAACCCCTGAAGAAGGCATAGTTGTGCTGCCCCTGGAGTAGACAAGGGATAGAATTCTGGCCTAGAGTCACATTACGGTCCTAGCTTCTCCCTTGTTCAAGGGTGAGTAGTCTGTGCCAGCCGCATGGTGCAGCTTACGTTCCCCACCCTGTCTGCTCTGCAGAGCTGGTTGGTGCATTGATTGAAGGGGAATCAAGGCTCTGCCCCCTTCCTGTTCCTATCTTCCTGCTCTCTGTCTGCCTGAGTGGGAGAGGGATGTATGGCTGCACTGTCCTCCATTCAAAGACAGGCTGTGGGAGTAATCCACACATAGGAGCCAGTGGGTGTCTTATCCCTCATATTCCCCCCCCCCTCCTCCGTGTGTGTGTGAAAGGGCGCGCATGATTGACCCCTGAAAATTTGGAGTCTGAAACTCAGCACATGGAGCCTGACCCAAAGGCCAGTGCAGTCCAATGGAACGACTGAATTGACTTCAGTGGATTTTGTATCAGGTCCATGATCCTAGAAATTGCGATTTAGTGAGCTGGATCATTGGGGCAGCACATGAGATATAAAAAGTACCAAACAAAGTGAGCCAAAAGTTTTGGCATGGGGAATTCTTGGTCTTCCCTTCTCTATCCTGAACTCCTCATTTGAAGCAACCATATTGTTCAAAAACAGAGAAGAATGCTCACTGAAGAGCCTCATGAATGAACATAGCAATTGGTTCACTTCCGTGAGTGAGAAGACAAATGAAACCCACAGTCATATAAAAAGTTTAGAATAGATTAGATCTCTGGTAACACAACCAAAAACAAGGCAAAACACAGCCACTAGCTGGTTTCATTCTCACCTGAAAGTCAGGCCAGAATCACTGAATATTCACCAAGCTTTGCAAACCTTCTGAGCTGAGTTTTGAGAAATCCCTCTTGGTATAACGTAGTCTGGACCACAAGACAAAATTAATGCAATATTGGCTGATTTCGTAGGAGAACATGCTTTTTAGGGTGTTCTTCCCTGGAATCTATCCCCTCCTTGCTCTCTCTTTCCACCAGACTTTTGGCCACACTCACATTTCACAGCAGCCATGGTCACACATGATCTCCTTAATGTATAGCACAGGGGAGTGTGTGTAGGAAAAGATGGTTTCCATAGATGTTGCAGCTCTCCACCTAGCTGACTTTTCCTGCTTTCCTCTGTGAATTTCTCCTTTCCCTCCATTTCTCCTGTGCACTGGATATTGGGGGCAGATCATAGGGGCCACAGTAAATAAATACAAGATTGGTCTGGAGGTAATAAAGGAGGGTTATTCATGAACAACTCTCATGACCCATGGGGGAAAAGGACCCAAAAGAAACAAACCTGCACCAGCTAAGCCATAAATGTCAGTCCTAGGTGACAGATGAAAGAAGGCTAGGAAGACCAAAGGGTAGATTAATATATCTCTTTCACTGAGTCTTACCCTCTCTTGGCCCAGCACGTGATTGCAGCATGAATAGAGCGGGTTTGGACACTGCACAGATGTGGGCACTTTTCAACTGAATTGGATTCTCAAATACATGGTTTAATCCGATGGGCCTAAGCACCTTTCCTTGGCATCAGTCAAAGTATATACAATTACATTGATCCATAACTCATGTGATGACAAGGAATGATTCAACACTCTGAGGATGGCAAGATAGCTTCCATTATAAGATGAGTGAACGGAGTTTGTTCACCACATGTTAACAAACTAAATGGAAATCCTCAGATGGAAATTCATGGTCAGCTCTTTCCAATGCTATTTTCAGAACTTCCACAAAATACTGTGCTGTGATTATATGTATTCATGATATGTATATCATGTATTCAACTCAAAGGATATTTGAATGATGCATTTAGAATTATTCCCTAAAAAGGGACCAGGCATCTGTAAACTGCATCGTATTTGAAAAGAATATAAGGGCAGAAATCCTTTTTTTTCTTCTTATTTTTAAATATAGCAACTCATAAAGCCATGCAACTTATGAGTTGCAGTTAATGCTACATTACACACAGGCACACTTTTACATCATCACATGTATTCATGTCACACCATCGCTAATACATAAACCCAATGGGATCCCTGCTCTCCATTATTATTTTAGTGTTCACATTCACTTTTCGCATCAGGGAAGGCTCAGACAGCAAAGCAATAGATTTCTCTTCCTCCCCTTTATAGATTGGGTATCAAGCCAATCCAATAAGACTAAGGGGCTATTTTTGTCCACTTGGCCATTCCTGGCTACCTCTTTCCCCCGTCTAACCCTCTGATTCACCTACTGAGAAAGCTGCTCCTTTGTCTCTGCTATGAAGTGCCCTTAGTGCTGCAAATATTGATTTCTCCAGCACCTTTGAGGCCAAGAGTGTCACCTCCATAGTGCTCCTGCATCCACTAACCTGGAAAGCAGGAGAACTGAGGTTGCTGCTGTCAGAGACTGGTCTCCCACATGGCAGCAGGGAAGACAAGTAGCCTTAAATCTCTGGATTGTCCAATTCATTTATTTCTGTGATGTCACTCACTTCAAATTGCACCATATTTTTATAGTAAAGCTGTTAGGCCAAGATGCCCTATGGGCCTTGTCTTAGTAATGAAACTACAAAAGGGTAAAGAAGAGATGCCATTCAGAACCAGGCAGCCCTGTGCCTCTAATTGCACACACCACTTTTTTCTATTGTTTTTTTTGTGCGGGTATGTATGCTGTACATTCAGACTCATGTGATGGCACTACCACCCCTCACACCACAAAGCATGCCATATGTTGTCCTGACTGACGCACTCTGCAATCCTACTGAAGTCAATAGGATTTCACAAGGTGTAAACCAGGGCAGAATTTTCCTCTTTGTGACCAAGAAAATCAATGAAGCAATAGCAACTTTCCCCCAATTCACATTATGGAAGATTTTGTCAAGTACTAAAACTGTGGGCCAGATCCTTAGTGATGTCAAGTGGCATAGCTGCATTGGCTTCAAAGAGGTAACA
The DNA here is from genome assembly GCF_026122565.2 of Emydura macquarii macquarii. NCBI lineage: Eukaryota > Metazoa > Chordata > Testudines > Chelidae > Emydura > Emydura macquarii. Next base: position 35,494,398 of record NW_027132813.1, on the reverse strand, counting down.
CAAATTGACGGTAGCTGAGGATCTGGTCCTACAAATCTTGATTCTGTGTCTTATGATACTGATCCAGCAACTTCTTTTACTGACCAAACCCTTCCTGCAAGAGGCTGATGACAGATTTGCAAAATGCCCGAAGCCTGCAAGATGAAAATATTGGAATCACCTTGTTGAGTAGCATTTACGACTAGCAGAACATTGGTAAATTAAGGTGGAATACCCAATGCTCAAGACATTGGCAGTTGATTACAGACAATTTATTAATCTTCAAAGCACTTTCTGAACATCCCAGCCTCCCTGTGATGTATGTAAAGGAATATTGTTATCCCCATTTGCCAGATTTGGGGGAGGGGAGAAGGAAAAGGAAGAGAGATTAAAAGATCACAAAGTTATTGTCAGAGGTGGGACTGGAATTCAGAATTTCCTGGTCAAATTACCAGACCTCACTTCCACCTTGCTATGGATGCAGTTAATGGTATCTGGGGTATGTATTATTTCTGCACAAAACCATATTCAAACATACTTTTCATTGGAAATTATTTATTTCTGGGTCATTTCTAATATGTGTGTTTCTGATTTTTAATGAGCTCTTCTCTGAAAGCAAATGCTAGCTGGTATACTGTAAAGCAGCCTCATCGTAAGTGTTTCCGTTTCTGATTGTTATCTTAGTCTAAGAAATTCAGAAGGGGGTTACTAGTAAAACTTGAGTTTTAAAAACATTGTCCCTATGATTTTTGTTGTTGGTTTGGTTTGGTTTGGTTTCATTTTAAGCTCCTGGCTTGTTGCCACTTGGATGGATGTCTTACATCCTTGCGATGAATTTAGTACAATCCTCAATGACCTACCAAGCCATTTTTTTCCCTAATGACAAGCTGGGATCATGTCCTGCAATGACTGCTGCATGATTGTCTTGTTAGGCAAAAGTCTAAGGTGGGATCATCTTTAATGACAATGAAAGAAGCTCATCAAATCTGATTCTTCAGTTTTACAGGCATGGCTTTAGAATTTTAGCCGACATAGACTTACTAAATCAGTCAGTCAAAAATTATATCAGTTGAATTGTAATGTTCATGGCAGTCCAAAAACCTGAACATGTAGGTGATTTGGAGGTCACTTTGTTAACTCTTTAATTGGTTGTTTGAGTGCTGGAGGCAGGAGCTAATTGCCTGTAGGTCAGAATAGTTCTAGAGTTTAGGTAAATGTATACTGTCATATGTCACATTTTCATATAGCTCCTTTGCACAGGTTGATAAAAATGATTGCTGCGTAATTAAAATTAAGAGAAGGTGGGAAGAGTGATTCAATTAAACCCCTGAAGCCATTGCACAAATTATCTGAAGTACCAAAAACTAATGAATAGTTATTACTAGTTTTATCTTTTTGCTCTTTGTTCTTCGATCCTGAGGGTATTAAAATTCCTAGATTCTCTTGTAAAGTTCTCAGTGGTAAGTTTTTAGGTGGGCAGTGTGAGACTGAATCATCAGAGAGGAATCCAGCTCCTTTAAAATACATCCATGCAGAAACTTTTGTTGACTAGTGGTTCTGAATTGAAAATAACCAGACCCTAAGCACAAGAGACCTTTTGGTTTCTCCACAGCCCAATATTATTTTGAAAACATCTGCTATATGTCACTCTGCATGTAGCAGGTATTATATACCAGTGCGGGTGATGACAGTGAAAATAAATGAGATATGTTATAACCAAAACATCCCAAGTTTTACATCATCCATTTCACAACCCTAGCAAGCATCTTGTGCTTCAACTTGAAGGCCAAGGGCATGTGGTGGTTTTACAAATGTTTATGAGCATTAATAAACAAGTTACATCATTGCATAATTTGCCACTGCCCCAACCTTGCAGTGCTGAGTGGTGAGTTAACAGTGCTTAAAAAATAGAGCATTTTGCTGCAGGCAAAAGCTTAGTAAGTAAAGACTCGAGCTAAGCAGGTGGTCTCATTCCATTTGGTGGGGCACATTAGTGCCAGGCTGAACATATAAGCGTAAAGGCCACCTCACAACTGATTCAGGCTATTATTTATTTATTTATTTATTTCCCACAGTGGCATGATGTCAGGAGTTTGGAAGAACAAGGTCTGCACCATTCAGAGATAGGTGACATAGGATTCTGTCTCTGGCTGGGTTTAGAATAATGGAATTAAACTTTCTGCATTTAAAATGTCCCCCTATTTTTAACAGAGGCTTCAGCTACACATACAGCAGGTCCAGCTGAGCAGGACACGTCCCACTTACTGCAGGGACTTATATACAAGCAAAGAAGTTTTCCTGGCAATAAAGCTCTAAGGAATTCAAAAAGAGGCTTTTTCTAGGCTTCAGATCTCATTGCCACTGGCCCAGAAATGCCAGGAGTGGATGTGAAACGTTCAATTTCTGAGATAGCGAAAGCATTTCTGAACCAAGATTCCCAGTTTCAGGGCTATTCTATCACATGTTCAGTGAGGACTTGCTGACATGAAGCTATGCAAGGAACAAGTTGTGACTATCTCAATCGAAAAGTCTTTCGCTAATCTTGGTTAGAGCAGATGTTATCCTGAGGGTTAGAGTATGCCACTAAAAGAATGGCTGCAGTTACTGAAGCAGGAGCTCTCTGGGGACAATACAGACATGCTGTATCCTTTTGCACTTCTGTGTAGGGGAGCAAGTTTCACTCTTTTCTTCACAACATGCATGATCCCTTCTCTGTCTCCTCTCCTTTGTGGCCAGACTCCCCCTTGTAATCATTCATAACCAAAAGACTCTACTGGGAGCAAACAGTAGTATCCTGTAATGCTACCACCTTCAGCAAACACTCTCTTCTCCCTCCCCACTCACAGACACAATACACTAGTTTCAAGGTCCATTCTGATTCTTAATGTGAATGATATCAGGAACCTTTTACAGGATCCAAATGACCACAATAAGCAATATATTCAACTAAATAATAGTACCATCAAGTACTACCAACTACACCTCACACAGGGCTAAGCCATTCATCCAGGGTACAGTGAATTGTTGAAGCACAACAATGTCAACTAACCACATGAGTCCCTCATCAATGGGTAATGCTACTGTAGGTAGAAAAAGTAAAGCTCCAATAAAAATGCCCTTTAGAGAAATCCCAAGAGATGAAGAGGGCAGGGGGAAAGAAGACAAAACTGAAGCACAGAAGGTGTTCAATTTATGGAAGAACTCTGTATGCCCCAAGCTTCTGAACAAAAAAGTAAACAGCAAAACATCAATACTATTGTCATAAAAGAGCAAAACTTTTATTGTGACAAGCCTAGCTACTAGAGGGTCATGCTTCCTCCCAGAATGCCATCATCACGCTGTTCTGATGCACTCTCAGCACAGACCATCAGTGAACAGGAGGGAAGAATTGCCATTGTTTGATATCCAAGTTCTGCACACATTCCAAAAGCAACATGCACACACTCCTTATACAATCATAAAGGGGTGTTTTTCTATAGAGTGTGAATCTGTCCACTAGCCTGAGACCACCCAAACTCCAGGCAAAAGGTTCCCTGTCTACAATCTAAGTTTTCCTTATATATAAGCCACAGAGCACATAGACTTCTAGCTGCATTTTTGTTTTTATCCATGCAGACTGAGTTAGTATAAAACAAATAATAATGGTCAAATTTTATTATAAGCTACTGTAGATTGTATGGCGAGGGAGCATTGAAATTCCTGCATTGTGTACAAGAATGAAGAAACTACTTAACAATGTGATGTCTGTTGTTGTGGTTTGCTAGTATGTACATAAAGCAATAAATGAAATACAATATACTGTAAAAGTCATTAAAATTGTTCCGTATCTGTTAAGTGGTTGATGCTACGTGTCGGCTCTATGTATAAATAGAGAGCATTAGTCTTCATGGTTATCATTCCAGGGTCACCTTTCAGAAGCACTAAGACTCAGAGCCCAAAAAGGGTTTAGGCACTTCACTTCCATTGATTTTAATGGGAGTTAGGCACCTAAATACCTGTGAGAATTGGGACCTAAGAGCCATTTTCTATTAACTGCAGTGAGTTTTGGATCAGATCTGATATTTATTTTCAAAATATTTTAAAATGATTAAACCCTACAGTTTGGTGTGCACACTCAGGCCCTCCTCAGGGGAAAACAGTGCATATTGCTAGTAGCCAGATCCAATTTGCAGGCCTGACCCTGCAAACGGCTGTTCATAGGCAGCCAGATCGTAACTCCTGCTCAGACATGCAGGGGAATAAAGGGGGATAGGACACTCCCTTATTCCTCTCCACAGGCTACCTGTATCATAGGTAGCAGCATGAGCAGGGCCACTATTCCCCTCCCTGTGCTGGTGGGCAAGGAGTGGGTGGGCCAGAATGGGGAGTATGTGGAGCCTTGGGTTCCCTTCTCCAACAGGCTGGCTGGCACTGCTGATCCAGTACACAGAGGGAAGCAATCTGCTCCAGGTATGTAGGGCTGGTGCAGATAACTTCCTCCCTGGAGCAAGGGGGGACCAAGGATCAGTTTCTGACTGTCTGATTCACACTCTATTGTTTGTGGAGTGGAGTAGCTACACAGAGGCTCTTGCTTAGGCCTTGTAGCAAAGCCATGGCTTTGAGTAATCCCACTGAACTCAGGATGACTTATTATTTATTACTTCGTTATTTCTCTTTTCATTGCAATTGTTTTCCTCCTCCCTCCTTCTTAGCGGGTTTGAGTCTGCAAAGCTTCCTTCATCCAGGTAACCCTAACAAGCTTCGAATACAGAATCTGATTGAACTAAAATGGACTCCATAGATGAGTAAAGATTTGCGAGGTCAGGCTCTTTCTCTGGAGTTAAGAAGGAGAAAATCATGAGGAAAGGAGATAACTAATCTTTAGGAGGAACAATTACAGACCACAGAACAACACTCCTGGACTTGGGAAGTAACATGTTTTCCCCTTACTAGTCAGGGATAATCTGAGGTATTCCATATGGGGCCAGATTACAGCTGGTCCCTGTGTGTGTGTGCCAGGGAATAGAAGATGGAAGAAATCTCTTCCTACCCACCCACATGTCCTCTTTACATGAGCCAGTAGCAATTATAGACTCCAAATGCTCAGTGGCTTTCCTCGGACACTTATGGAAAAGTCCTATAGAACTGAAAGGGATGAAACCATTGAGGCACTAAAAAAATGTTATAGGGCTATATAAAATGTACTCTACCAACCTATGAAAATTAACAGAATTTAATAGGTTTTTGGAGCAATCCTTTCTATAGCAAGGTTATGATTCACTCTTAGATTCTACAGGGTGGTTGAAGGAACCAGTAAAATGATTTTATTGCCCATAAAACTCTATAGGACCTTTCTCTGATAGGAGTAAGTAGGCCCAATGCCTTGCCACACTGGTCACCAGTTGGCAAAGCCAGCTGGCTATAGAGAGGCATGAGCATTGTATCTTCCTATGTGGCAATGCAGTTGTGCTCCAGAGCTCTTGGAAGCATTGCCTCTGTGTTCACTCTGGCTCTGCACCACCTGTTTTTGCAAAGATTGTTTACATTGACAGCACCAAATTGAGGCATTTAGCCAAGGATCTCAGGGAGAAAGAATTCCACTTGACCAGCCTGATGTGCAGGGGGACAGCACAAGCTGCACTGTCCGTTAGCATGGGGCAGCCTCTCGATGCCGCTGTCCCACTATACAGGCCTGAATATGGGTTGGCGACCTGGGCTCAGCTCCTCCTGACCCCTTCCTGTCCCTCTAAAGCAGTGTGTGTCCCCAGAGACATACCCAGGAAGCAGTCTTTGCTCTCCTTTGTGTGTAGCCTCCACAATTATGATACAATGACTATGCAGGAAGGGACTGGAAAGCTGATAGACTTCCCCAATGGGAATCCCCTTGTGTCGGAGAATCTGTGCATGGTGTAAAGCCAGGGTGGCCTGCTCATACATCACCTCTGTCCTAGTTGTACAGGTTGGGGGAGGCTGGATAACCTAGGGAGTGTGGCCTGAGTGGAATGCACTGCTATAGTCCCTGGCTGGTGCACCTGCTCCAGCAGGCCGTAGCTAGTGAGCCAGGAGTTCGGAGATTAAAACGGACCCCGGACTGAGAAGCCACAAATGACAGTTTTATAACTTTTTTTCCCTCCAGCCCTCTGCAGCAACACCCAGTGTTCACTGCTCCAAGGCCCCAATCTTCAGCAAGTCCCTTCTGTTTAACATCTTCAATGTCCATTTGCAGAAAGCTGAATCTTGTGGGATGCACCAGTCATTGGGTTGATGTCCCACTAGTTGAGATGTGTAGGTAGCTGAATGTCAGCCATCCTATTTGCTTTTCTGGATCACATGCCAGGTTTTTAACATTTCACTATTGCCTTGACCTAGATTCCTATGGAAATAGTGATGCTGATGTAGGGACAAGACACGGACAGTTTGTGATTGCATGGTTTCGGTGCCTATAAAATATGACCTTGGTTACTGCAAGGAGAAAACTGCAGACAAATCAGATATTTTCATAGAGGAGACTTGTTGGAATAAAAGTACCTAAGGACTATAAAGTTTTCTCTTTCGAGAAAAGCAAGTAGAGTCACAAACACTGACACATGCAAACACACAAAACCACCATGCATGGAAATATGAGGTATAAGTAATGGGGTTGGCTGGATTTTTGCCATGCCAGTTTCAGGAACCTGCACAAGATTTATGACTATATTTACATTTTTAAAGCTTTTTTATTTTAAAAAACCATACGCTAATTGTTTAGAAAGCAAAGCTGTGCAGCAAAATACTGCCCCTTTATTAAAAACCCTGTAGTCTTGCAATCATTTTACAGTTTTATTATTAGCTTTGATAGACCAAAGTATCAAGGCTAACATATGTCAAGGATTGGGCTGGGAACATGTCTCTCTGTGTGTGTCTACGTGATGTGATTTTCTTCAGGTCACTTGCAAGCCAGTTCAAATTTAGTCATCTTGGCACTGATGTAATCCACATGTCTGATATTCCCAATCCATTTACCCTGGATATTATTGTAGCAATGGACTGCCAAATTCACAGTTCTGTTATTCCTTCACTCAAAGCTCTTGCATTAGTGCTCTAGTTGAGCAGAATACACTGTCTAATATTAAACAACCAAAGCTTGAGAGTTTTCTTTGCTCATTGGTTTAAAAGAAACAATTGGAACAACTTATCATTATTCTGGAAACTACCAATATTCATTGTCTTTTGCTGTTTTTTAGAAGAGGCTGGTATGACTTCAAGGACAGGAAGGAAGCAAATGGGCTCACATAGGATTTCTGAAAGCACAAGTCTGTTTCCTCTAACAGACAATGGTGAATCATAGTCTGCAAACTGAATCATTCACTGGCAACAGTTTTACATGCTAAGTGTTTCCACAGAGGAAAAGATAAAAGGTCTAAAAATATGGGGAGATAGATGATTATAATTTATGGAGGGTAGGTTGGTCTAGTGAATAGGGCTTTAGACTGGACCTCAAAAGACCTATACAGCCACAGATCCTGGGCAAATCATTTAATCTATGATGTGCTTCAATTCCCCATCAGTAAAAGAGGCATAATACTTCCCTACCTCATCGAGTTATTATGAGGGTAAATCCATTCATCACTGTGAGATGCTCAGATGTTATGGTGATGATGGCCACCTTATTATCACCTAAGTTGATCATCATTTGCTTTTAAAGACATGTCAAAGCAAAGGTGGACTAAACCAAAACCCATTTCTCCTCTCTCTTCTGAATTTTGGAAAAGTCCCAATCCAAAACTGAATTTCAAGGTTTAGGCCAATCTCTTTTTGCACTGTAAAAGGCCAGGCATCCTTGCAGAAGAAATGTCTGAGGCATCGCCATCTTTCTTCCTTATGAAACACATTCAGAATGTCAGTTCTTGGGGGTGCATTAAAAGGTGGAAGCACTCACAACTACCCTCTCCTGAAGGATACTCATCGCAATATAACTGCTCCCCCCCCCCGCCCCCCCCCGGAAGGAAAATTCCTCTCTGAAGATGGCCCTGAAGGTAGGAATTTTTCTAAGAGCCATTCCTAAAACAATTAATCCTTCATGACGAAAACTGAAATAAATAACAAGTTCTTCACTGTCATCCCCAAAGATGAGGGATTCTTAATGGGTCACCCATTGTGCAACAAGAACTGTCTTACAATTTCTCCAGGAGATATTGATAATTTCTCCATGGGAAAAGAGGTGCACACACCAAAGAAGCCACTTAAAGGAAAGGGGTTAATATTTTTATATGATTCATGCTTTTATGATGGCATAAGAAAAGCAATGTACAGAATAAACAACCTATGAAAGAAACGTTCTCTCAGCAGTCTTTGGAATCCAGCATTGACTGTCATTGAGAAACACTGCACTCGTCATATAAACTAGAGGTTTCACTGCACACTTGCAAGGCAAATGTTGGGCATAAAATATACCTAGATCTTTGTCAATAAAACCAGCAGAGTTGAACGCAGAGAAGAAATATTAGGTACTTTCTTGTTTGTTTTGCAGAAGAGATTACAGACTCTTATCGGAGTCGTGAGAAACCAACATTTTAAAAACAGGGATAAAAGTCATTTTTAGGTTTGTTTGCTTCCACTATTAGCAGAAACAAAACTTTCACCTTGAAGATGGAGCTGAAGGTCAAAGGACCATTTAAATTTCTTGTGATGGCTGGTGAATCATGCCATGTGATCAGTCGCATTCGCACGCACAAAGGAGAGAATTTGGAGAGGATGGGAGACCCATCCAATAATCAAGGGCAAAACTTCTGAAAAATATTGACTGACATTTTCCAACAAATGAGCTTATGTGTAATGCATTTACCTTCTTTCAGTAGGAGCTCTGTTAAAACATAAAAAAGTTCACTATTTGAAAAATTACAGAAGTATAAAAATAACAAGAATGTTATTAATTTGGGACATGCTTTTGCTCTCACTTAACTGAGGAACATCAGGATGTAATGTGCTACCTACACTTCAAACATTTAAGAGGCTGCCGTTAGAATAGGTTTTCAGGTATTGATTAGCCAAAGCTATACTTTGATTGGTTAGTTGGACCCTTTGGTAATGTCACATCTGTGCACCAACTCCCTCTGTGGTGCAGAACTGGGATCTTGTAGCCCAAATTATGCTCATTGGTGAAATTTATCCCTGGTGCAATTCTGTTGGCTTCAGTGGAGTTGCACTGAGGTTGAATTTGGTTGAGCTCAAGAAGAAAAAGTTACTGTAGGGAAATATAATGTAAACCTTTTCCTTTCCTTTTTTCTACATATGCTTTCCCTCTCCCTTCTCTCTTTTCCCTCAGTCCTCTCTGATCTCCACATCTTTTCCCCTCTCCAGTTGCTACCTCCCCTTTTCCCTTCTCCCAAACTTTACGTTTTTACTGCTATCTTAGTTGTTGTCTTGGGACCCCTGAAAAGGCTTCTTCTTCAATTTAGTAAATAACAGATAATCTGACATGTGCGTGGCTTCTTCTCTGGCACTGCTGAGTGCTGCTGCCAGTCTGGGAAGGGAAGTGGTGGTTTCCCTCTCAATACATTGTGGCTAGCTCTCCTCTAGCAACACTCTGAGGGAAACCGCTGCATCCCTTCCCACCCTCACCCTGACATGCAGCAGACTTAAAGAAGTGGCCAGCAACCTCTGGAACTAAATTTCACATAAGAAAGGGAAGTAAACAATTGTTTAACTTTATGGGGTCCCAGTCCAGCTTTCCTGGTAACAAATGAAAGAAGGAGAGAAAAGCAATGGAAGGGGAGGAAGGGGACAGGAGGGGCTCTGAAGAAAAAAGGAGGGATTTTTAACTGCTTTCAAACCAGTTAGCCAGCTGCCTTTGCGGTAGCAGTTTGTGGTCCAACGGTCACATTTAAATCCCTTGGGACCTAAACCTGCCTTCTCTTTGCTTACCTAAAACTCTCACTGATTTATTAATGCCAGTTTATACAGCACCACTCGTGGATGGTGCTTCTCAGACAAAGATTACTCCACTGAGAGTCATGAGCCCATGTCTACACTAGTACTAGCACTTATGTCAACTAAACTTTTGTCACTCAGGGCAAATAAGTTTTTCCAGCATAAGCACTAGTATGTGCACAGCACTATGTCAGCGGGAGATGCTCTCCCACTGACATAGCTACTGCCACTCACTGAGCTGGTTTTATGATGTTGATGGGAGAGCAGTTACATGAGCACTCTTACAGCGGCACAACTGTATTGTACAGCTGTGCCACAGTAAGCTTGTAAGTGTAGACATGTCCTTAGGTTAGCAAGGGATCTAGGATCTGTCCCTTAACAAGGGTAATTAACTTCTAGCATTTTAGGAAACAAGAAGTGGGCAGGAAAGACAATCAGACTTATTTTATGCAAAATGCAAGACATAAACAAAATAAGCCATTGAGGAAGATGCTTGAAGCAAAGAGTATAAATGAGCTCCAGAGATACCAACTGTAGATGCCTTCCTACAGTAAAATGAATGGAGAGGTATGACTGAGAAAATGCAAAGTGCAATTAAAATACACCAAAAAGGGCAGCTTTATTAGACTAGGCTAGAGAGGAACAAATGGCAGATTGGATGAATTTATCCTTTTTTAAATTTTGCTCCTCAAATATTCATTATTTGAATTTATAGGACAGACTTTTACTCCATGGATTGATGGCAAATATTGCAAATTTGAGCTGCCATACTTTGTTGCAACTGGCCACTAAAGCTACATCCTGAGTGCAAGACAGTACAAGCACTTCTAGTGCAAATATTGACGTGCCCTTTGAAATTTGCTTTCAAGGAATATTTCCTCCATTAAACTGGATCACTGAAATATGTGCAGGAAGTGAGCACAAAAAAATGCTCCCTGGCATTATTTGCCCAGCTCTAGACCAGTTATCCTTTCTTGTTCTTAATATGTTATATTTTCTTTATGTAGCTCTCCAAATGGTACTTCCATTACTGACATTATAGTGTCAGGCAATTCTTACTATGGAAGGATGTGACATCATTCTTGAAAATATCCATTGATAATGGTAGCATTTTCAGAAATTATGGAAAGAAGAGGCCTTCCTTGCTAAGCAGCAGCTATTTAAACTAGTTCAACTGGCCATTTGAGGATATTAGAGTCCAGCCCTGGTAAAACACTTAATAGTTGGCAGTGGGCACACTGGGGGAGTTACAGGGGATTCCTGTATAGGAAGGGGATGGGAGGGTGGCACATAGGGAACTTGTGGCGGGAAGGGAATTGGAGGGATGCAAGAATCACCTGACGTGGAATAAATTGGCCTATACAAGGTACAAAGCGCATGTGTGACCTCCCTCATAATTACTGGCTATAATTATAAATAATGTTTGATATTGTGCCCGTTCGTTGTAGTTTGAATTATAGGTTTCTTCTTGGTGGACTGTTAATGAAACCTTATTGGCACCAATATGATGGTAAATATGAAATATTACCTAATTTTTTTAAAATCATGTACCAAATTATAATAATTAATTATTAAAAATTCTGGTTAACACAGAGTCAATAAATTACAGAGCATGGATGAAGCAATGGTTTGCTTTACTCGCTGCACTTGTGTGGAGGCTAGCAACACTCTGAAGCGAGGCAACATGTGCCGTTGATCAGTGTAGGTAAGATCTTGTTATAAACTTTTCAGCTTTTGCTTTCAGAAGTAGAGTCATGTATTAATTATTATTATTATTATTATTATTATTATTTTATTGGTTTACAAGACAGTCTAGATGCCTCATCTGAGACTAGGACCCCAGTGTGGTGGGTACTGTTCAAATACCTAAAAAGACAATAGACAAAAGGAGGTGGTTGGAGGGGATGACAGTGAATTGCCCTAGTTGTGTAGAGCAGAATAACAGCATTGCTGAGAGTGTAATCCTGCTCTCCCAGTTCTGAGTCTGGTGTCTTGTCCATTAGACCGTACTGCCTTCCCAATCAAAATAAAGTAAAAGGAAAGATCAAAGACTGATTTTTCAGATGGAAATTATCAGTGGTCACATTTTGTTACATGATCCCATGAAGACAATTTATATGACTCATAAGGCACCAGTACAGGATTCACGCATTTGCTCACATTTAGTCTGCAGAAGAGAAGAGTGAGGGGGGATTTGATAGCAGGCTTCAACTACCTGAAGAGGGGTTCCAAAAATGATGGAGCTAGGCTGTTCTCAGTGGTGGCAGATGACAGAACAAGGAGCAATGGTCTCAAGTTGCAGTGGGGGAGGTCTAGGGTGGATATTAGGAAATACATTTTCACTAGGAGGGTGGTGAAGCACTGGAATGGGTTACCTAGGGAGGTGTTGGAATCTCCATCCTTAGAGGTTTTTAAGGCTCGGCTTGACAAAGCCCTGGTTGGGATGATTTAGTTGGAGTTGGTCCTGCTTTGAGCAGAGGGTTGACTAGATGACCTCCTGAGGTCCCTTCCAACCCTAACCTTTTATGATTCTATGATTCTGTGGGTCACCACTGAAGCTAACAGGACATTGTGCGTACTCAGCATACATAGAACCCATGGCAAGACTGGGGCCTGAAAAATTATTACAGCTGCCTTTACCAATTGGAAGATCCAGTGAACACTACAGTTCAGATAAATCAATGGAAAAGCTGTTTTCAATGAAAAGCTATTTCTGTAAACTAAGTACATGGTTCAAAACAGCTCCAGTATTAAACAAGGTCTCAGGCTATGGTTTCTCTTTCTGGGAGGATTATCTTTGTGGCTCTCAATGGGTAATAATCAACTACTTAAAACTGAAATGATTGAGAAGAAATGGACCAAGAAAAAGGCCATTTTCCATGCAATAATTCCACATGGATTTAGAAGAAACTGACATTCTATATAACACAAAGAAAAATGTGTCAGGTGCATTTCAGCTAATACGGGTTCTATAAACATGTAGGCAGTTCATTTGCTGGAGCTGGGACAGACATAGCCATAGAACAGAACCAGGAGCTTCTTCTCTGTTCTGTGAGCAAAGGCGCAACATCAGTGCAAGGTAAAACCCACAGGAGGATAGAAGCTCACTAGGAAGGATGGCAATGGACTTTACAAACATTATCAAATGTAGCTTCACAACACCCTTGTGAGATAGGTAAGTGTTAATGGCCCTACATTTTACAGATGGTGAAACTGAGCCACAGAAGGGAAGTAACTTGCCAAGACCTTATACGACAGCTGAGCCGGGGACAGAACATGTGTGTGAATAAGAAGACGTCTTCTTTCTCAACTTTAAAGATACAAGAAAATTTGGCAGACTCTCCTGGCATTCAAATCTGGGAACACTAGTGCCCAAAGTGAAAAGTATACAGATCAGACCTCTGTGTGGGTGAAACCTGCAGCTGAAGAGTCCTTGAGCGTAAGAATGTTCTGTTCCATTTTGTCTAGTTTCTTGTACCATGCTCATCACTGTAGTATCACTGTGGTATGCTGACTATTCCACCTCCACTCTGAGCCACTAGAGTAGAGGCAAACAATGTATGCCTGGCATAGATGAGCTCCTGCTCTCCAAAACATCAGAACAGATTCAGGAGGTCATGAACATCTGAGTGCAGCATGAAGCAGCCGAGGTTGCTCTGAATTTCCCTGGGGATCCAAACTAGCCTCCTGCCTGCCACAGAATCAGGAAACAGCAAGGTGGTGAAAAGCCAAATTTTGCCCTTCTCAGTCACATCCTGCACCAAGCACACAGCTCCACTGGTTCTAAGTATTGTACTCAACCTGGTGAATGTAGAGTGCATACCCCATAATTAACTTCAGGACAGATTTATGAGTATGTGTTCATCCTCCTCTGAAATATAATAAATAAATAGAAGAGAAGTAGCTGCAATATTATTAACACCTAAATGTGGAAACAGAAAACAGAACAAAAGTCTTCATATCAGTCACATCAAATGGTAGCATCCTTTGAAGGTTTGCTTCAGTTCAATTCATCATGAGGCTCTCAGCCTTCGGTGGCAAAAGGTTCATGCCTTGCAGCAGAAGCATAGAAAGCCAGTCAGGGAGTCTGTCTGATTTAAAAGCCAGCCTGGAAGTTTGACAGCTGCAAGGGCTGAGAGAAATGAAGAGGTTTCTGTGTGGGAGGAATGGCCACCAGAGAAGAAGGAAAAGGGCATGGAGTGGGGGAAATGGGGTGGGAGGGGAGTCTCTGCAGGGCAATGGGAATGGCAATGGGAAGTGGGGGGAGGAAATGGAGGTGAGTGGGGCAGAATTAAGGAGCCTGTTAGGGGGAAAGTGTGGGAGGATCAAGAGTCTTTTCAGAGGAGCGATGGTGCTAGGGGAGATGGGCGCGGCGGGGAAATCTGCTAGGGCTTGGCTTCACTGCAGTGTTAGCTCAAGGTATTACTTGAGTTCTGTCCCTAAACTGACTCCTGTCCACACACAACAAAATCTTGAGTTCAAGTGAACTGGGGCTTTAAACTTCAGCTAGCCGGCCCGTGGGGAGGGGGCACTGAAGCTCAAGCACCGCTGAAGCTGGAGCTGCTAATGTAGTGCTGGGGTTACAACAATTCAGCAACTGCTAATCCAATCCCTTGGTGTAGCTCTAGTGCTGTTTTGCAGTGGAATCCCTCTGAGGGTATGTCTACACTGCAAAGAGAGGAGTGATAGGGGAAGCATACCCATGCTAGCTTTAATTTAGCTAGCACACTAAGAAGAGCAATGAAGACATTGCAGTACAGGCTTCAGCGCAGGCCGTGCCGGCCTCCCTGCCTGCTCTGGGCACATACTTGCATTGCTAGCCATGCTGAAGTGCATGCTGCTGCATCTTCACGGACATTTTTAGCCATGCTCGCTAGATTAAAGCTACTGTGGATATGCCTACCCATGTGACCAGCACACCTTCATCTGGCGTGTAGACGTACCTGTATGCTGTTCAGAGTCGAGCTAGGCTAGCTCAAATGGAGTAACTCGAGAGTCCTCACTTGAGAGAGCTGTTATAGTGAAGACAATCCCTTAGTGATTGAGGTGGATGTGGAAAAAGATGAAGTGAAGAGATAGCCACAGCTGGTGTGGGGAATGGTCAGGGAGTCTCTCAGGGATGTTTTCAGTGGACAGGGATCAGGAGAGAATCTTGGAAGAGAAAGGTAGCCTCCACAGGAGCTGGGTGTCTCTCAGGGAGAAAAGGGTTGGTGTGGAGAGAGAGCAGAAAGGATTAGGGAGTCATTTGGGGGAGGCCTCAGTGGAACTGAGGATCTAGCTAGTAGGAGGGATAGACTCAGCGCAAATTGAAATGATGCACTTTGGGATTTTCAAAGGGAAGGAAATGGCCTAGGACTCTCCAGATGAGGGAACTACACGGGAGAGTGAAGAAGAGGAGTGGAGGTGCCATGTGACATGGAGCTACCTCTGGTGTGACTTGTTGAAAAGTTGTGTCTCTGCTTCTGATAAGGCAGTCTCTGAAATCACTTTTAATTGCAGGCCGTTCTAGTCAAGAGACCCACTGCTCTGATATGTGTCCTCTACCTTGGGAAATGTTTACCTAGATTCTTTTCTGTTTATAAAAAAATATGCTTCTATTTTCTTTTATCTTTCTCTGAATACCAGTAGAGAAAAGCTTTTCCCAGTGCTCCCACTCCCCAAAATTTTTTTTTTGGTGGGTTAGCCTGTAATTTAAGAGTTTTTGTTTAATTAGGTTTTAAACTTCCCTCTTTTAATTACTTTTTTTTTTTTACACCTAAATATGCTGCTATTTGGAGCACAAACAGACAGTGATAACAATTAGCGGAATAATTATACTCTTTCTGTCAGCGTAACCTCATGGCACAGCAAGTATTACAAATCCATTTTAAAACATATTAAATGTTCATATTAATGAGGATAATAGAGAACAAGTACCAGCAAACTAAATATTGTTAATGATTTTGAGCTATTAAATTCATTACCATTTCCTTTCATAATAAAGTGGTTACTTGCTAATTAGACCTTTTTTAACTCATCATTATTGAATTCATTACATTGTGTGCAGTTAACCCTTAAAGGTCTGCCTGGGTGTATAGGCACAATTAAAAAACCATTTCAATATCATATTAAGAAGATATGTGAGTTGGAATTCTTTTTGCATTTTTGACTATAGCTCTGTGTACTTTTTGTCCGGTACATTTTCTTGACACATCATGCCTAGCAGCTTCTTAGCTGTCATAGCAACTTCAGCATCACATATTATGGAAACATTCTGTATTCATTTCATTTAACAAGTGTAGCCCACTTGTTTGGCTGGGCAAAAAATACAGTAAATGACTGATGTCAGTTAGCTACTCGCTTCCCGAATGAAGTCTGATAAAGGTTGATATTATCAGCCTTTTCCACTTACCTATAGGCATGTCCATGTATCTTTGTATATGCTTTCCTCTAGAGTCCTGGGGTGAAATACTGTCCCCACTGAAGTCAGTGGCAAAACTCTCATGGAGTTCAATGGCGCTCACATTATTCCCCTGGAATCTTAAAATCCCACTTGTCCTGCAGGACTTTTCCTGCCCTGTAGCATCAAATCCACTGCCTAACATTGAGTTCCCGTGAAAATAATATTCCTTGCCTTTAGGACTGGCTCTAGGACTGTATATACAAGAGAGAATGTTCTCACACGTTATATTCATGAGTAAATGTCAGTGTGTTGAGAGATTAGACCCCATGGTACTGCCTCTACACAAGTCCTCTCATTCATCTTGCCCTTCATCCTCCTTCTCTCATATACCGCTCAGTTCCCATTCTGTCTAGGAAGACATGGCCCTGCCTTCCACAATGAGTGAAAGTTCTGCCAGCTCCTTCTCTCCTTCCCCTTTTTTCTCCCTCCATTCTTCATTGCCCATCCTGTCTCCCTCAGCCTTCTCTCCTCCACCCCATTGAGCCTCCTTCCTTTTGTGCCTTCCCTTTGCAAAAAGAATGAACCGCTAAATAAACTCTAGATGTCAAACCTCTCATGAAGCAAGAAGAGGCAGGAGTGAGCCTCAAGTGGAGTGTCTGCAATGGGCTCAGAAGCAATATTAAGAGGCACAGAACAAGCAACCATTTTAATGAGGCCTCTTATTTCCAGTAAGCAATACCCCTGAATGTTGTTTTACATGCCACACATTTTGGTCCCCTCCTCCAGCTAGTCCCTTTCCTTCCTGCCCATTACCAACAGATCTGACTGGGAGTCTCCGTGACTCCTCCATGCCATATTCAGACACAGATATTTTTGCCCGGGATACGGCTATTCCCTGGAAAACCAGGACCATTTTCACAGCCCATTGTATTAGCATTTTGCAAATACAGCTGATATTTGTTTAATGTGTTGCATATCTAAACAAAATAATTTTCATGTGGAAACAGACAAAGTTTGGTCTCAAGTTGTAATAATTCTAATAGGCATACAGTTGTCATGCAAATCACGGGGCTCTGGCTGGTCACCAGTAGCTTTTTGGCAGAGCAGAGATTTCAGAGCATGGTGCAACATTCTTCTATTTGTAAAAGCCATTCCTGCAACAAATGGATGATACAGGATTGCAACAACACACTAATACCAGTAAGCCAGGCTGCCGTAGTAGGGTGTGGTCAAGAACAATGATGTCCACGATGGACAGTTCTATGGCCCTTGTGTAGCAAAATTATCCATCGCTTACAATTGGTCTCACCAACAAATAATTTTGCTAGCGTGGCCAAATCGTGTGTGACACTTAATATTACTATATTTGAGGGCTAGAAACTATGCTGACGGATACCCTAGCAATATGATAAATACTAGATTAGATATGTGCATACTGTTTGGCTCTTGAGAAAAAACACTGAGCCAATATTGAAATCAGACCCTCCCCCTCTGCCACTTAGATTGTTGGGATTTGCATACATGAGAAACAACCACACAGTTGTGGGCCAGCCAGCAACTGAACAGCCAGTAACTGAACAGCATCCCTTCTCTGGCTGAGAAAATTCCTTTTCAGAGTAATATATAATAACAATAGCACTCTGTATTTGTAACCTGTGTTTTATTTAAAACTGAGTCCTTTTCACCCGTAAATAGCTAGGGTATAAATGTGCCTCACCAATCACACTGGACTATTGTATTATACAGTCTATTGAATGTTTTTGGCAGGCATGAGCCCCTATGCTACTGTGTCCTTATTTTATTATTGTTTTGAGGGTAGAGCTGTGTGATTATCCATTCTTGCTTCAGGCATAGCAAGCCATCTGGAATGCTTATTAAACCCACAGGCAGATCAGAAGGATATAACTTTGATGATGTATATGTATACGAGCTGTACTACATCATCAGAGCATTGCTCCTCTGATGATGTAGTACACATTAGTGGGCCTAGATAATGGATTAGAACATAGCAACAAATAAGTTAGATTGTTTTGAGGGATGGATTTCTTTTGCCTCTGGGTGACTGGCTTAAGATGTGGAAGGAAAAAATAAAGTAAGGCACAGAGGTTTCAAAACTTTTAAATGTTCAGTTTGTGGATAGAGAGGGCCAGGTGATCAACTACAGGCTTGCTGAGAGAACTGAGACATCCATATCCTTGAGAAGGGGATCACACATATCCTGAACCTGTCTATTAATGTTAAAAGTGACATGGAACTTGTACAGAAATAAAAATCGTGACAATTTTAATTCTCAGCCTGCAGGAATTTCTCAGCCTATAATGAGAGGTACTTATTTCCCCTTTATATCTACAATTGACACTACAAAAGCCAAAAAGCCATTCTTCTTCTGCTGTAAATTTTGCCTGCAAACACTGACCAGGTTTTCACACTAAGAGAACTTCACTTTTTCCTCATGCTTTCACTCTATTTAAAATATGTTTTTACAGCACGTGAAGTAGCACTGTGTTTTTTCTTCAATGCTCATTGGCATTGTACACGGAATTAGCTTTTCAACAATTTTACCATTTATTTATAAGTGCTTTTTGAAAACAAACCTTTCAAGTGAACACATTCATCCAGCCACGTGCTATGCCTTCCAATCAAATGTATGATGAAAGAAATGACAGTTACAAAAATTAATATTGTGGACACTATATATTAGATGTAGGTAAAGAGTTAGAAATATTATCTATATGTGTTTGTTGAGTTCTAAATAGAATTTCTTTTTGTGTTCACAGCCCATATTATTATCATTTTGCAAATGTTGTTGATATCTGTTTAATTGTGAAAAATGTGTCACGTCTAAACAAAAAACATTCATGTGGAAGCAGACAAGGTTTATAAAGTTCATCTAATTTAATCAGGAAACTGAAGTGATGTCATGTGATTTATATAACCAGTCACACACCTAACATATCAAATTGTAAATAGCAAGTATTCAAATGAATATTCACAGTGAACAGTTTTCTGAGCAATCCAAAAATTGATATTTGTTTGCACAAAACATTCATAGAATAATTTTATATAGCAAACTCATGTTCTAAAGATGTAAAATTTAAATGTTAAATTGTTGTAAGTTTCTATAATATATGTGGCATATATAGAATACATGATAGTGTGGATCACGTTTTTTAATGATCATAACTTCTGATTGTTAGTCCTTTTTGCCAGCCTTCAAAATGAGGCATGCTCTGCACATATCTGCATGTCTAAATGAGGTGTACAGTGCATGCATGCATTTTCTATGGTGCACACTGAATGAAGCAGTGATTTTTAAAGGTGTGAGAGTGTATGTGTGTTTGTGTGTGTGTGTGTGCATGCACGTGTTCATGCACGCTATGGTGATACTCTAGCAGCACAATGGTGCTGGTTGTGCCAGAACTTTCCTTTTGATGAGTCTACATAGCTTTCTAGTTTAGTTGTGATTTGATTTTTTCCCCAAAAAATATTCATGGAGATTATAAATATGATCATGTTTGAATTTGCTTTATCATTTTTGGGTTCTGAAGCTACGTGGCTGTAAAGTTTTAACAATTCACTTTTTACAGATTTTTAGAATTAGAGCTTTTATTTTATTTTTGTAAATAATGTAAACCAAAATTTTTCACATGTGCTCACTCTGTTCCTTATTTTCTGGGTGTCCAACCTGAGACACTTGGGTCTGATTTTCAGACAGGCTGAGCAGCCAACTGCGACTGTGATATATAGGAGCCCTTTTCTGGATGTACGGTGTGCAATAAAATGTTAAGTAAAACTCATGCCATAAGCTTTTCAAATTGGGCACCCAAAAATTGGTGATAATTTTGACAATTTCAGCTTTAATCTCTGTGTCTCCATTTCCTACCATTTCCTACCATTCCTAACCTGTACATAGGATAATAATAGTAAGTCCGCACTCCACTGGGGTGTTGTGAAGATCAATTATTAATGTTTGTAAAGAACTAAGATATTAGAATGTCATCACCATGGAAAATCCCATGAGGGAATTAATAATTCTGTAGTCAGAACAGGGTTTGAGATGATCAGTAAATAATATGTGGGACAAATATTGAATGATGAGGATAGAAAGAAATATTGAATAGGTGTTTGTTCAGTGGGCTCCATGCATCCTGAACACTGAATGAGGGAGGGAATCCTGTAGCAAAAATAGTCTGTGATCATATACTTACAGAGTGCATCTTAGTGCATATGTCCAATGCCAAATTAAGGTTTCCTAACTTCTGGTGCTTGACTTTGCAACCTTAATGGTCTTTTAACGTAGTTTTTAATGATCCACTCATGCTCAGTAGAATAAATTCTTGTTCACTGCACACAGAAATCAGACGTGGACACTTGTACAGTGAGTGCAGCCTTCCTTCATTTGGAAAGTTGGTAAATGTGGTTCAAATGACATGCATGAGGTTTTGTGTATACACAAAATGTGGTATCCTATCTATCTATCTATGTATCTATGTATGCATGTTAAGGATTTTGATTATGAAACTGTGATTCTTAGAGAAATTTCTCTCTATGTAATCTTCTTAAAATTGCCAACAAAACAATTTAGCATAGAACATAGATACAAACTTATTGTGGGTGGAGGGTGGGGGGAGGGAGCAAATGAAAAGATTCCCAGAATTATACCCACACTCTGTAGCTACAGAGATCTTTCAGCTTTACATGTCTTTCTTTTGGGCATCCTCCTCTGGCTGTTTTTGTTCCTTCACTCACTCTCTTTATTGTCTTTTTCATCACAAGTCCTCCCTTCTCTCTCTTCTCTAGGATTTGCCCTCTGGCCTCCAAGCCCCTGTCTTTTACCTCCCAACTCAAGATCCTGATACTGTTTTCTGATTAATCATGTTACTTATAACACTCCTGATGTCTGCCACTGTTGCTAACCTGACATTTCCTGTCCCTTTCTTTCCCAGGTTACCATTTTAGTCACAGCTACAGTTTGCTTGGGAAAGAGATAAGAAACTGTCACTTTCTCAAACTCCATCTCCTTAACCCAGCCAGTCTTAAAGGGACAGTGTGATAAATGCAATTTAAAAGGCTCTGTTCTTTCAGAAAATGCTCAGCCCACAAGCGAGGGATTTCAAAATCCATCCCTAGCAGTTAATGCTCCATCCTAAATGACATAGCTTTTCAGCAGTGACATGTGCATTGATCTGCATTACAAAAATCAGAGAAATAGCACTTCTTTTCAGCAGCAGATAATTACCAGCCAGCATCAGGTTCCCTCCTGCTGAGAGCCACAGGGTGTAGGGGATGGGAGTGGGCATTATGTGGACGGGACATGGCTATCTTACACATTCAGCCAGATAAATAATATTGATCAGGAATTGTGTGGAGCAGTAGGGACAGCCCCCTTTACAGGTTTGATTAGCCACGGGGGTACATTCTCTAGACTTACACAATTGAACCCAAATCATGTCTCCTACATAAAGGTGCTAGTTAGGCAGTGAATAAGCATTATCTAGGAGCTGACAGTTTCTTTGGCCTTTCCCATAAAGTTTTCACCCAAGTTTTGACAGCATTTGTGAAGGAACTGAAGGAATCAGTCAAGAAGCATTCATAAGAAGATTTTTCCAACTCTCCCACCTATGACATAGACCTCTCAGCACAACAGTTCTGCATTTTCAGATGCTTGGTTGAGTGCCAATCCTCCTCCCGCCCCATATATATTTTGGGGTTCTATTGAGATATAGGAATGCAGAGCGCTATCTTAGGGGGAGGGCAGTGGACATGTGCTTGCTGAAGCATGAGAGTGAATGATGGGCTGAGTAGTGGGATAGGCACACATCTCCTATTGTAAGAATTACATAGGGTGCTGCTTATGATGCCCTCTGGTATGACTATGCTGCAGCTGGTAGTATGCAGCCCAGCCCAGGTAGACAGACTCACACTAGTTTGGCGCAAGCTAGTGTGCTAAAAATAGCAGCATGGCCAATGTGGCTCTGGTGGCGACTTGGGCTGGTCACCAGAGCTCAGACCCAAGGTGTCAGGTGGCCTTGAAAGCCTGAACTGATGCCCAAGCTGGGACATCCACACTACTCATTGTTAGCGTGATAGCTCAAGCCAAACTAATGTGAGGGCGTCTCTCCAGGCTGGGAGGCTCACTCCTACCTGCAGTGTAGACACACTCTTGGACACATGCAAGTTGTGTGCGGTCCCGGCGGAGAGAGATGGTCTCTGGGCAGCCCTCCGTGGACTGTTGGGCCGTCCATTTCAGTACAGAAGGAGTAGCAGATGTGGGGGAGGAGGACTGGAGATATGCGGTTGTGGGAATCAAGCAGGCTTCTTGGGGATGGTGTGAAAGGATCATTGTGGGGGACACAGCTCAGGAACAAGTAGCAGTGCTGCACCCACTTACCCTGAGGCAGATGAGAGAGAGGAGGCGGCAAAGGAAGAGGGATGAAGGACATTGAGGGTGCCATTGGGACTCAGAAAGGCAGCGACAGTTACAGATGTTTGGCCAGGCAGAACTTGCATTATGTATTTTTGGGCATGCATTCAGAATCACAATGCTAATAGACCACCAGCAGATGATAATGAGCAATTACCATATGTTAATGTGGCAGTGGGGGTGTGGCAGTGCAGCCTTAGTGGCGTGCAGTTTCTACAAAATAGCCTCCCACATATCACTGTGCAAGGCCATAGTGGCTGACCACAAGTTCATAAGGTCACAGGGCAAGGCCAAGAGCAGTGGGAGTACACACACAGTGTGACAAGGAGCTGTCATATCTTGAATGGTTTCTTCCAGTGGTTGGTTTACCCAACCTGCAGATCCATGTGTGGGTCCTGACACAAACCCGGATGATGGCAATGACTAAGGGTGTCTGGGAGCCTGCTCCCTTCCCCTGATTCCCTGGACTGCCTGTGGACATGGTGTCTTGTCTGTTGTGAGGCCTGCTGGGACTAGAGGATGTGTAACAGGGCAGGCAGACACCTAAAGGGGTACAGAGACGGCAGGCAGCAAGCATCCCGGCACTCTGAAACAAAATGTACACCCAGCTAACAGCTGATGCACACGTCTTGGCAGGGTCTTGTCGGGCTTACATTTCAGTCTCCACATGCATGCCCACGGGGTTTGGAAAAGAAGTATCTTTAAGAAGGGAAACTTTTCCCTCAGTATTTACACAGTCACAGAACTAAAAGCCTGATTCACACCACAAGCATTATTGAAAAGTGTCCAGTTACCACACACTGAGGGCATTGCAATAATCACTGAGTATCGCTGTACTGAGGCACTTTCCAGTTGTTTGGAGAAGAACATTTAGCGCTGTCCACCCTGTGCCTTTTCTATATGTAAATATTTGAATATAGCAAAGTTTTGTTTCTGGGATCACGCCACTAAAACCAGTGATTGCAGATTTTGATTGTGCTCAGTGAAATCTGGGGTGACAATATTATGGTTATTTTAAGGATGAAGGTTATATCAGCTGTATGATCAAAGCCTAGTCTGAGGCTACTTCCAGGGTTTGACTCCCGGTCAGCGGAATATCTACCATCCCAAATACACCTCTCTACGGAGAGTTCTGGTTTGCAGACACTTCTGAGCTCCTGAGGCAAGAAACACTTCAAAGTTAAAGATTCTGAGCAAAGACAAGGTCGATTCTGCCAGTGAATTCCAGGAAAGGGAAGGGAGCATGTTCATTTCACTTTTCTTAGGCCAAATCACTGCGAAATCAACTCTGTACTATCATTTTCTTTGTGAACAGCCAATAACACAAAGAAAGTTTATATCCATGGGAACACTAGAACATGCCGTGTAGGGAACATAAGACTCTAAGACTCATAGACTCTAAGGTCAGAAGAGACCAATATGATCATCTAGTCTGACCTCCTGCACAACGCAGGCCACAGAACCTCACCCACCCACTCCTGTAATAAACCTTTAACCTATGACTGAGTTATTAAAGTCCTCAAATCATGGCTTAAAGACTTCAAGGCACAGAGAATCCACCAGCAAGTGAGCTATGCCCCATGCTGCAGAGGAAGCCCCCCCCCTCGAAGCCTTTGCCAGTCTGCCCTGAGGGAAAATTCCTTCCTGACCACAAATATGGTGATCAGTTAAACCCTGAGCATGTGGGCAAGACTTACCAACCACACACCCAATCCTGTGTTGGCAGGAAGTTAGGCAGAATGACTTATTTCCCATTTTTAACTTCTGAGTCCATGAGTCTTTAGGTGCAAATAAAGCCGATTGATAATGGTATGGAAAGCTTTCTGTGGCTCTAAATATGCTCCGGTGTGTTAGAACTACTGTATTTCTTCTCATCAGTGAATCCAATCTGCTGTGAGAAAGTTTTACTGACTATGAATCCTTCTGAGCTAATTGAGACATTCCCAAACAATTAAGATAACCAGATGTGTCTGTTATTTGTAATTACCTGAACATGATTTTCTTTCTTCAAGAACCATTCCATTTTTTGAGCTTTTTGAACTATTCCAGATAATGGATAGGAAGATTAACTCCTCTGAAAAGTAATCTGTTGTATGTGCCTACTGTGCCTCATTCCGATGTGAAATCACCTATTCCCATAATTAAGTACTGAAGTTGAAAACATATGTGCAAAGAACTTCCTTGATTCTGCTGTGTTTACGATTCATCATGTCCAATGGCCTTTCAGACAGCATGATGGGAAAAGTCTAAGACTTGAAATGTATGTAGAACTTATTAGGTATAAAATGTCAAAATAATCTCCCAACATAGGGAGAACTGCTGGAAGGACTACAATTAATTCCATTCACTGATTTGTTAAGTACCACTATTAGTTAAAACAAAAGGACGTTCTGGATCTCTGCATTTCCACCTGATGCATTTACAACAAATCACTTGGCTTTCCCTATAGCAGATATCCCAAGAAACAATGAAGGTAATACTAAGGAAGAAGGGAAAGGCCTTCTTACAGCAAAATCCTTAGCGCTCGAAATCTTTCTCCCATTGGTCTAACAGAGCCTGAATTAGAGTTGACCTCTCAGGTACACAGTATAGGGTTCATCTGTTTACTCAGTCTTTTTCTGAGGAAGTGAGTAGTGAGGATGTCAGCTCATGAGGAGGATATAGCTAGGTTTGGGCATCCTTTCAGTGCCTCATGGCATTTGTGAGTTTTGATGATCACATAGAGATTTGTTGTTGACTGGTGTAGGTTATGAACAGTACAGAAGAGGGAGAGTGAAAGAGGATGCTCTGACTCTTTGATAGCAGTTCATGGTAATTATGTGCCCGTGACAAAGTACATTGATCAGGAAATTGTGACTGATTTCCTTTATCTTTCCCTTTATCTTTCCTCTGACATATGTATTAGACATATGCAGAGGTGCGGTGAGACCACTTTGCACCACACAACCAGCTTATTCTGGCTATGAAGCTGGTGTATCTAGGCAGGGGAAAGTCACTCCAGGGCAAGGCAGATCCTTTGGTCGCACAGAGCTGGCATAGTGGCTCCTATGCCATCCACTGCCCATGTGGCGGCATGTCTGGAGAATGTGAATGCCCTTCATCATCACTAGAGTGGAATTATGGCCTTGTGGTTAAGTCACTAGCCAGGGATTTCAGAGATATGGATTCAGCTCCTAGCTGTGGCACAGACTAAAAGTGTGACCTGGGTGGGGCAAGTATACTCTGCCATGTGCCTCCGTTCCCTTCCAGTAAAATGGGCGTAACACTAGTGTCGTGTGGATAAAATCCATTAATGAGCATGAGTTGTTTAGCTACAAGGCTGCTGAGGGTCATGTAAGAAGAGAGAAATTGCCAGGGGTTCCTATCCTCAGCTGCCAAGCTTCATCTTCCTGGGTCTATCAGTAGTCAAAAGAGACTCAGACCGGTTTAGGAGGAGGGGAGATAATAGGTGAAGCATTGCACTGTTGTTGAACCCAATCCCCACCCTGAGCTGCACCAATGCTCCTCAACTAAATCCAGGATCCAACCTATTTGCTCTATTGCCTAAAACCTTCATCTAGAGAGAAGTTATTTCACTGGCACTAAATAGTCCTGCCCAAATGCTAACTTCAGCATATGCCTTCAGTCACTTCCTGAATAGATATATGTCTTGACAAAGAAGTAATGGCTTCCTTATGTCTCTTAGTAATGGGAAATACAAGCATTCCATCATCAGATAAAAAGGTAATCAAAATGGAGCCCTCTGCCCCCACAAGTCTGTAGATGTGGATTTCCTAAGTTAACTACATCTTTACACAGCCTCTTCAAAGGTATCTAAATAAAGAGAAGAAGTTAACTAAAGAGAAAGCTATGAATATTGTCCCTTTTTATTGGCATCTTCTTATCTGGGCACTTCTCTACATTTGATCTCTTCAATCTGTATGCTGCCTTCAGCATCTCTTTCTCTTTCACAAATGTTCTCCTACCCCACCTTGCTAAATGTGCTATAAATCACTCTTCATCCTCCCATCTGCTCTGTCTGTTGGCATCTCTCAGTGTTCTGTCCTTAGGCCACTCTTCTTCTTCCACTATGATGTCCAATTTGATAACATCCCTTTCATCCATAATTGCAGCTAGCACCTCTATATTGATTGTACCTAAAGCTACTGCTCTACCTCTGTCCTACAACCTTCTGTTCAGTCTTGCATCACTGACTGTCTCTCATACATCTCCGACACCTTTTGCCGTCACGTCAAACTCAATCTCTCCAAAATTTTCCTCTTAATCCCTCACCTCTTCCTCCTCTTGCCATTGACAGATCCGCCACCCTCCCTCTCTCCAAAACTCAACTTCGGCTTCTCTCACTGTCTCCTCACCCTGATCTGAAATCTCATCACATCTTCCTCCATAAATAAAATCCATTAGTTTCATTGTGTCCCATCTGTAAAATAAGGATGACAGTACTGACCTATCCCTATACCAAGAGTGTTATGGGGGTTGTTTTACATTTGTGCCACTCTCTGAAAATGTAACTAGTATGTAAGTCCTGTGCTCAGTAATTATTACTAATACTATGATCCCCATCACCAACATCTTTGTCCACGCCTTGATCATCTATAACCTTGAATACATGCCCCTTTCTTACAGGCTGTCTTTCTTCCAGTCTGTCCAAAAACCCAGCTGCTAAAGTAATTTTCCCTTCTTGCTCCTCTGATTATAGCAATACCTCCTTCTTTCCCCTTCCCCAAATCTGTTCATTGCCCTCCTATTGTTACTATACCAGAGTCAAGCTCCTTGTCTTCGCCTTCAAACCCTGGCATGATCTCCTCTTATACTGTACATTATGTTTGTTTGTTACATTGCTATTATTATTAATGTGATTGTTTTCACCTTCATTTATTGCAAAAAGGTTTGTGCAAAAAGGTAACTCTTGCCTCTTCCTCTACAATCACTAGAGGTAGAGCTCAATCTAATGTCCTCTGGTAGCTCATTCAACAGAACGCTAACCTAAAATATTTTCTCCAGCTCTTGAGAACTTTGCCCTGGGCATTTTTAGCTGTGTTGTCTCAGAGGAACACTACTGTCTCAGTGGGTAATAAATGCAGTAGCGGAGACTTCTGTAGTTTTTCGCCAACATGCTGGGGCTTTAAAGATCACAGCCTTGACTTGGCACCGGAAATGAATGGAGCTAATGAGGGGAGCAGAAGACCAATATAATGTGTTTTGAGCATTTTATTCCTGCTAAACAGGCAGGCTGCTGCATTCATTGCAAGTTGACCTCCACTTGCAGCTGCATCTAGCGTGTATTTTGGAGGGGAGGAATGCATTGATCGTTGTGGCTAGCTTATCATCCAGAGATGTGGAAAGACTCATATCTTGCCACTGTTGCCACCTGGGGATTAGCAATGTGTTCGGTAACACCTAAAGACTTCTTGCCCTTGGGGAATGGAAGGCAGATGCTTTTGGTTGATGGAGCCAGTCTTTTCACTGGTTTCCTTAAGGGCTTCTCATTTTCCACCAGCATCGTTTCAGTCTTGTCTACATTCAGTCTGAAATAACTGCTCTCTGTGCATGCACTGATCTCTAGCAGACCTTTGACATCTTTGTGAGAGAGCTGATCTTATCTGTGGAGAAGAAAATATAAAGCTGAGTGCGGCCAGCATATTGTTGGCAATGGTGCTCCTGAAATCACATATCCTTTCTAAGAGGTCTCTACTTCTATTTTCCACTCCTCCCCTTCTCACTTCCTATGCCTATCCTAAAACCCTCTCTCCTTGAGTGTTCCTTGTCTCCTTAAATGGATTAAAAGTTGGTTAAATGATAGGTCTCAAAATGTAACTGTAAACTGGGAATCATCATGAAGTGGGTGTCTTTCTAGTGAGTTCCTGCAAGGATCAATTTTTGGCCCTAAGCTATTTAGTATTTCATCAGTGACCTGGAAGAAAACATAAAATCATCATTGATAAAGTTTGCAGATGACACAAAAATTGGGGGAGTGGTAAATAATGAAGAGGACAGGTCACTGATACAGCGTGATCTGGATAACTTGGCAAGGATGCAAGATGTGTTTTAGTATGGCTAAATGTAAATGTGTACATCTAGGCATAAAGAATATAGGCCATGCTGACAGGATGGGGGAATTCTATCATGGGAAGCAGTGACTCTGAAAGAGATTTGAGGTGGAGGTGTATACTAGTGCGCTGCTGTTTCCAAAAGAGTAATGAAGACCTTGGATACATAAAGAGGGTAATATTGAGCAGTCGAGATGTTATTTTAATTCTATATTTGGCCCTAGTGCAACCACTGCTGGAATACTATGTTCAGTTCTGGTGTCGACAATTCAAGAAAGATGTTGATAAATTGCAGAGGTTTCAGAGATGAGCCACAAGAATGATTAAATTATTAGAATGATGTAATGATGGATTCAAGGAGTTCAGTCTATTTAGCTTACCAAAGAGGAGGTTAAGGGGTAACTTGGTTACACGTACATGAGGAACAAATTTTTGATAACAGGCTCTTCAGTCTAGTAGAGAAAGGTACAACATGATTGAATGACTGGTAGTCGAAGCTAGAAAATTCAGACTGGAAATAAGGCGTAAATTTTTAACAGTGAGGGTAATTAACCATTGGAGCAACTTACCAGAGGTTGGGTTTGATTCTCCATCGCTGACAATTTTTAAATCAAGATTAGATGTTCTTCCAAAAGATATGCTTGAGGGAGGTTCTACAAGAGGTCAGATTAGATGATCACAGTGATCCCTTCTGACCTTGGAATCTTATGATTCTTCTCTCTCTCAGCTTCACATAATTTTTAAAACTGCTCCCTACATTTGCAATGGTCTTCTTCAAAACCCTTCCTAAAGCCACCTTTCCCAGGACCTTTTCTTCCGCCCACCTATCTGACCTGTCCAGCCTTTGATTTGTCTTGTTCTAAGGCTAGATTGTAGTACCCTTGCACACATTGAGTAGTGCCTTACCATGTGAGTGGCCCCAGTGACTTCAGTATGTGGGGTAATATTCAAAGTGGGGGAGGACGTCATAACCTGGACCTAAATTCTTCATGGAAGAAAATCCTATGTTATGGGAAGCACCAACTACCTTTAGTTTGTCGCTAGTTTGGTTTTATGATGGAAACAGAATTTGTGGGGCAAGTGAGAGGCTAGTCTCTGGGGAAGTGTACAGAGTAGCACATTGGCAAACTGTTTCCAAAAGTTCTGGTCAACAATCCCCCTCAGACTTGTGAATATTAGCCTGTGAATTCAAGAGTTGCTGGAATGTCGAAAGTGAAACTGAGGCTAAATACCAGTATTTCAAGATAAATGGGAGTTCGTGTGTGTGTGTGTCTGCGTGAGGCAAGCAGGCCAGAACAGTAAGACATTGGGTGGAGGAGGAGGAGCAGGCATGGACTGTAGAAATAAATTGCACTTTATAGTATGTTTCAGGTCTCAAAAAGACCTGAATAAAGCAAAGAGAAGGCAAAAGCATATGCCAACCCACCAATCAGTCGAGTGCTTTGTTGGCGGATGATCAGCTTGGTTTGATATTAATTTTATTAAATTTCATTATATCTGGCACTAGTCAGGTTGGAGAAGGTCAATATTGTGAGCCTAAAACTACTATAAAATGGTATTATAGGTTTGTTTTAATTTCCTTCTCTTGGTGCATTCATTAAAAATGAGTGGTTGTTCCCAAGATTTCTTATATGTGCTGTAGTGCTAATGATATGGGATGGAGAATGGGCTCATTGTTAGAGAAGAAGAACAGGCATCGTGAAAGATCCCTGGATTCTATTCCTAACAGTCATTGAATTGTTTGAACACATATTTCATCTCCCTATTCCTCTGTTCGCCCATATGTAAAATGGGGATAACACCACCTACCTCACTCAGGCATTGTGTGATTTAACTAACTAGTATTGGGAAAACATTTGAGGGTCCTTGGGTAAAAAGTACTCAGCATCTGATCCAAAATTCACAGAAGTCAGTGGGCGTTTTCCATGGACTTCAATGGGCTTTGGATCGTGTCCTCTAGGGCTATGATTTTGTCACCCAGATCATAGAAATTGTGTATTTGAATAAAGTCTTGAAATGTCTGCAAACAGTGTGAAATGCTCCCCAACTGAGTGATATTTTGACCTGGTGTATGGGGTAACAGTGTCATCCAGGTTTGGCCCATTCTCCTCTTGCAGAGGAGGGACACACCAAAACCTGAGAGGCATCACAACCCCATTCAGTAGGTTGCAATGCCAATCAAATTTGGTCTTCCCCCCCTCCATCTCCAAAGAGGCAAATGCATCAAATGTGAATGGCATTGCAACCACGTCCACTAGGTTGCAACGCCCAGAGCAGGAAGCTGGACTCTGCCCCACATGGCACAGAAGCTGCTGCTGCCAGGTGAATGCAGTGGGGGCTCACTCTTTGTTCCCTCTGCCACGCCCATCATTTCCATGGCCTCCCCCCCCCCCCACACACACACACCTGTGCTGTGAAATTTAAGAAAAATGTCTGTGACCAAATTGTAGCCCTAAGTTTAAAGTACCATTGCCACTGGTTCTGCCAAGCAAATTATACCTGTTTATCCAAGCTGGTCTCATTCAGAATCTTGTATTTCCAAATAAAAATGTAAGGTCAGGGGATTTTATAGGAAGTTAGCGTAGCTTATAAGTATTTAAAAATTCATGTTTTCTAAATTCCCAATATTATTTTCCCTTTGCTTTCAGAAAACTGGAGTGAATACTCTTTTCAATATAACTTTAATTACCCGCACCATCTGGAAGAAAGGTTTAAACTAAAATTCCCATCTCCACAGCTCACTTCAAGATTTTCTTCTTCTTCTTCATATTCTGTGCAAACTTTCATACCCAGGGCTAAATCCTCAAAGCTATTTAGGTGCCTGGTTTCCTTTGGGGAATCTGGGTTTAAGTACTTAATGCTGGGCACTTACATCTGTATTTTGGCATCTAAAGTCAAGTGGTCTGATGTTAAGTTACCAGTTCCCCCAAACTGACTGAAATCAATGAGAATTGTGGTGCTGAGCACCTCTTGAATATCAAGCTAGAAAATTTAGCGACAAATGTATGAAGAAGGATATTCAGCTGTTTGCATTTGCAGTATTGTGCTCACTAGCCTGGAGTCAGATTTGGAGAAGAGGAATAACAAAAGGACTAGCCATAATTCTCCTTTACAGTGCAGCACTCCACCACTCGGGGAGTGTAAAGAGGTGGCAAAAGGGGACAGAAATAGGCCTCACAGATTAATGATAGGTATAGAGCTGGCATAATGGCTCACCACCAGGATCCATCCTGGGCCCTAGCTTAGGAAATGTGTCAGGGATAGACTGGGAGAAGGAGGTGATGTAGCTAGACTGCACTGTGCCCTTGGCTAGTCTGAGCTAGCACAATGGCCTATAAAGGGCTGTTAGAGGCCAGTGCACTTTAGCGCACTCCAAGTGCTGTTCAACCTTGTGCTGGATGCTAGAACTAAGGCAGCACGAATGTGGCTTAAAACCTCCTTTGTCTAGCCCTTCTCTTTTCCAATGCGCACAAGCACAGAAAAAGAGGAATACAGAATTTGTCCCCAGGAGACATCACTATGACCCTAGCCCTAAATAATATGACTTATAATTAACAACGCTCAGCCCAAAAATTCTGTGAGCAGAGGATTGCACTTGACTGTCCCTCCAATGATCATACCACCACGTGAGCCAAGGAAGAAAGAGACCCTTTGGTGCACAGCTTCTCCATGCAGTGGCAAAGAGCCATAAAATTAACCTTAGCGTCTACAGCACAAGCAAACAAGGAGTTAACAGCAGGGAACCCAATACCCATGTCTGGTAGTGGGGGCAGCCCCACCATCCGCTGCTGGTCTGGAATGGAAAAGAAGTAGAACAATGTGACAGAGCGCACAAGTACCCAGCTTGCCAGCAGGTGACAGGTACAAATCAGCAAAACATGCCACAAAAAACTTAGTCATCAACAGTGATTTCTGGTAAGGTGAGGTGTTAAAGCCTGAAATCCACCTACACATGGGTACTGTACAGTACCAATGAACTGGAGCCAGATTCAGGCACAATTGAACCCCATTACCTGGGCTGCTTTAATTTAGTCACTATGCTGAGCATTTCTGTAAGCCTTGGGTGTAGAGGAGACACTAGGGCCTAGTGATGCACCTGTTGGTTTGGCGCTCAGATGCCCTAGGTTCTAGTCTTTGCTGTGGTTCTGGAGGATCCTAAGCAAATTGTTTCAGTGCTCTGCCCTGGGATACTGATCTCCTCTGTAAAGTGTTTTGAACTCTAGTGACAAAAAGCTGTGCTGTTTTTATTAGTCAATTTCCCTTTGTCTAGCCCTCCTTTTTTGGGTGAACATGCCCCCTTCTTGTCCTCACCCTCTTGCCCTGTAAATCTGTGGCTTAAAGAAACAATTCAGCTTTATGTTCCGTCTCCTTGGCTAGGATGTAGATTAAGTGGGCTAGAATAAGATAGGGATAGGTAGTTTACATTACTGCACGTAATTTAATTCTTGTTGGCTTCCAGCATTTTATTATTATTATTGTTGTTGTTGTTATTTGGGGGGTTACTCTCTGGGAATTAAATTCTTTCCCAGTCTTTACCTCCATGGTCTAGAAGAGCCTTTCTGTCCTATGATTACTGGCCAGTCTTCAATTTCCAGAACCACGTGTCCCTCACCCAGCCTTGAACTTCTATCCCTCCCCTGATGAAGAAACCAAATCCTCTTCCTTGCAGTCTCCCATTTGCACCATGTATTTCTGTATCTCAGGGTTTTTCTACAGTGCCCATCACCATATCTATACACACTTCCCATCTTAATTAGATCTGCAGGTGAGGGCACTAGTGGATGTCATGTCTCCAGCTCTTCTCCTTTCCCAGGCATATGAGTAAAGTAACCATACACTCTGGTTTTACCAGGATAGTAATAGTTTTTCATGTGATGTCTGGTGTCCCGGGAACTTTCAGAACATCTGAAATGTCCTGATTTTCATTTAATCAATCAACATGTTTGGGTTTTTCATGTTGGTTCAAGGTATATTGCTGTATGGAGTAGAATTTGCTTTGTGTTTACTCAACAGTTCAAAACGGAAAAAGTATTCAGTGTGATGAACCAGTCTGGTGGGAAGAGGGAAGCTGAATGAGTGCGGAAACTATCAAAGTGCCCACAGTAAATGCTAATGACATTTGTTCAGAATTAATAAACTCATTCAGAACACTGCAGTCCTGACCAAAAAAACCTCTGAGACATACAAATGTGTTGCTGTGGACTCTGAAGGGGGCAGTAATGACACAACCCATTTTTTTTTTAAACACAACCCTAAAAAACATTGCCACAAAAGTGTGTCAGTTTTTAATTTTGAACAAATAGTCATCTGACACAGGAAGGTACTGCTTGAGATGTATCATTCTGGTAGCAAACCAGCCAAAGGAAAGAATCATTGGAGAGCAGAGCATTTGTGGGAGGTCTAGGTTGGATATTAGGAAAAGCTTTTTCACTAGGAGGGCGGTGAAGCACTGGAATGGGTTACCTAAGGCAATGGTGGAAACTCCATCCTTAGAGGTCTTTAAGGCCCAGCATGACAAAACCCTGGCTGTGATGATTTAGTTGTGGTTGGTCCTGCTTTGAGCAGGGGGTTAGACTAGATGACCTTTTGAGGTCCCTTCCAATCCTAATCTTCTTTGATTCTGTGATTAGTTAACAGTGTTGAATTGGGATTCTTTACCTGTGAATCAGAACAAGAATGCCTGTCCGAACTACCCATCATGTCTTTCTAAAGGACTTGGGTCCATGTTTAGGATGTGGCTGCGCTCAGGATGATTTTTTTTTTTCCGAATTAATTTATCCCCCTCACCCAGTAAATAACCTGCTTCACCTCTGAAGACATTGAGATGCAGAAATTGGATATTCATTCCCGTTTCGTTAATAAATTGGTAGCCTAGGGTTGGAAATGGTTTTAGCTTAAGTACCTATGCTCCGGGAGATAGAAGTTACATGTTATGTGGATAGGATACAGTTCTCTGCACGTGGTGTCTAAATCTGGCAGAGGTTTTCAATGGGGCACCATAATGAACATGAGTGGGAGATCTTCTAAAAGGCAGACAATTCACCAGACAGCAGCAGTAGTACTCAGAAGCAGCTGCCCTGAGTCTACAGGGTGGTAGAGTCACTGAAACTCCATGTTGTGCTGACATGCAGAAATTCAGGACTAGGAAGATAGATCCAGGATAACAAGCTTCCGAGTGCTATTGCAGTAATGCCCTTTACAATCCTGCACAAAGAATTGACCACCAGGTATAAAATGTGCTAAGCAGCAGCTACAGAAAAGTATGTGGGAGAGAGGAGATGAGGGATATGCATAAAAATATACTGAAGACCCATTTGATCAAAATGTAAAATCTGATATTTCTCTAGTTGTGATGCCGCAAAGCATAGTATCTGCAATACTGACAGGGCTGAAAAATTGTGGTTTTTCTATTAAGGGTAAATAAAATGAGGGTAAAAATTTTAAGTTGAGGAATTTTCTGTTGCTAGAAGGCAAATTACTACATGCAATACTACAAAAGAACAGGGGTAAACAATACAATATGCTGCGAATTGAGAATGCATGTGCAGTAATGTCATGAATACATTAACTTCATTCATTGTCAAGGCAAGTGACAGTGGCTGAGTAAAATCCAGAAAGGAACTACTGTGACTATGGAGCTCATGCAGTCACAGTCACATCTCTGCTAATAACCAAGTCTATTCTGTTTACATTTGACATGGTGATCAAAGGGCCTTTTTTAAAAAAAAAAAAATTTCCACCCAGAAAAGTCCACTGAGCTACATGTTCAGATTCAAGTCTCACCCCAAAACAAGGGCATAATTAGACAGTAAGATGATCCATTACTAAGGGGATTGCATTTTGTTTCTAATTTTATGAAGGCTGTATTCATCTCAGCCTCTGTTTTCTGGTAGAAGCAGTGACTAAAACTTTTACATGCCAGTGAACTTTATTTTTGAACTGGGAAAAATGCTCAGGAGCAAATAATAAAGATACGTGGAGATATGAAAGCCACGCCACATCCCACTGAGAGGCAAATATCATTCTTACAGGGCAAGTCAATCATGGCGAACTTTAGTGGCATGTCTAAAGTCACACACGATTCTGGGGCAGAGGTGAGACTATAGAATTTAGAGCCTCTGGCCTCCAATCCCATGCTTTAACTACCAGAAAATCCCCTGAAAGGCTAATCAATTTATATCCCACTTCGATTATGATTGGTCTGCATGTGATTTATTGTATTCAGAATGTACCCAAGGCAGGGAGGTAAACTTCCCATTGTGTTGGATTTGATCAGATAAAATCCTGGAAAATGTTGCAATTGTCTAAGAAGAGCCAGAGGCGTATTATTAGGGCCAAATTAAAATGCAGACAAGATTCATTAAATTGTTGACCCTTCCCCCTCCAAAAAAAAGTCAAGTTGCCATCTAAAATTGACAGCATTAGAGACAAATTATGTGCACTGACTAATAAATATGGACTAAATTACAGCTCTGAGAGTCAGTGGAATGCTGTGGGAATGGGCGTGAGAGAAGACTGCACCAGTTAAGCAGAGGTGGAGAGAAGCATCTTGTCTGAATAAGGTATAATGACTCCAGGCGTGCAGGAGGGACAGTGCTTCAGCACTAAGTGCATCGGTAGGAAAAATGTTGCATGCAGTAGTATGAGTCCTTCCCTCCCGGCACTAGCTGGCCCGCAAGGGATAGGATATTGGTCCCAGTGCAGTACAGCACAACCAGGAATGCTAGTGTCTCTCTCCAGAAACGCACACTGGCACTCAGGGAGTTGGCCCATTACGGCTGCTTGAAATATGGAGCACTGTGCCCACCTCTTCTCCTCCCCAGTGCATGGCTGGCTATAATTTGGTCCTAAATGTTTTTTTTCCCCCTTGTGACAGAAGCACCTAGAAATCTTGTTACAGTTAAGTGTCTCTGAGTTTTCCCAGGATAAATATACCACATGCTCCCAGCTGCGTTTCATTATTGAAACAGTGTGAACCCAGGACTAATATCTTTTTTCCTGCGCATTTCTTTTTTGGAGGAAAAAATAAAACCTGTTTGGGTGAAATTTTCCGAAGTGTCTAAGCGACTTGGAAGCCTCAGCTCCACTGACTTTCAAAAATAAATGAAAAGATCAGAAGTCTCTCATTTTAACACTGAGAACAACCATTTCACTGACAAATGCACTCAAGCACTGGGATTAATTCACAAGGTACAGTGCTTTGAAAATACCATGAAGTGTAGATAAATATCAAAATTAGTGTTATTAGCATGTTAATTTTAATAACCCTTTAACCTATTGATTAGCCAAACAGAAGGAAATAGCATCTTTTCATGCAGTTTGCTTTTAAAGTAATTGGATTCAAATTCACATCTGTAGCTTGTAAACCAATGTTTTCAACCTTTCTTCTACAACCCTCCCTCCCCCGCCCCAATTGTTTCACCTCCCATCTCCAGCTCAGGCATAATTGTAAGCCTTTATTTGTGAATATTCCGATAAGCACTTTGCCTC
The DNA here is from genome assembly GCF_026122565.2 of Emydura macquarii macquarii. Classification (NCBI taxonomy): domain Eukaryota; kingdom Metazoa; phylum Chordata; order Testudines; family Chelidae; genus Emydura; species Emydura macquarii. The sequence continues at coordinate 35,457,185 of NW_027132813.1, read as the reverse complement.
CAACTATATTGTTCAAGTACTGGCATCATTGTTGCAGCTGTAATTGTTACTATCAAGACACAGTTCTTAGTAATTAGAAAGTCAAGATGGTATTCAGCAGTATGGCAGCACGGATTCTCATTTGTTAGGCTATTAGAAAAAAATGTTTACAAAGAAAACAGTGTCATTGTTTAGTGCTCTTAATTGACCATCTGCCTGGAAAAGAAATGTCCAAAGAAGGATAAATAAGACTATCGTACACTTATTTATTTATTTTCTTTGTGCATCGAGTAAATTAGGAAAGGCAACAGCAGAGACAAACTAGACAAGACATTGCTAATCAGCCTGCAATCATGTCATGCATACATTAACTTTTATTTCTCTCAGTGTCCAGGCCAGTATCTGAATCCTCCTCAAAGTTTGTTGGGAAGAAAAAGGCCAGATCTTGGTGGGCACTGTGGAGTTGACAGCATTCATCTTTGAACAAAGTCTAGCATATGCTGCTTTGAGTGCAGCATCTTTGCATGCTCAATGACGTGTTTAATGTCACCTTTCCCACTGTAAATCATCCCTGAGTAAATCCACAAGGGAGAGTGGAACTAGGAGTTAAGCAGGAGAGGAATAAAATTCATGAACATGTGGTTCTATCTCAGAGAGTTTGGTACTTATTGACAAGAGAGATTCACACCTGATGGGGCCGAAAGCTAATTTGTAGCTGGGCTGTTTTTATTCTGCCTTAAAGGAATGCCTTTTTCATATGTAATGTGCATTTTACTCTGTGCATATACGCATGTATGTGTGTGTGTGATTTAACACAGGTTGTGCTAGAGGAAAATCTATTCTTGTTGCTTAGCAAAATATATTTTTCAACTCTTGGTCTGATCCAAAATTCTTTTTTATTCCTATTAAAAAAAAATAATAAAGGGGGAGCAGTTGGTCTTCATGAGATTTCCTTCAAAGGTATGACTACACAAGCACATCTCTTAGGCCCAGAGCATTTGATATGATTGTGCAACATTTGTTTACAGTTTCAAAATGAAAAAAAAAGAAGAATCATCTAGCTGAACCAATATGATAAATGACCAAGTTGATCTTTTGCACTAGTTATCTTCCAACATTTCAGGTGGAAATAATCCAGTTCATTTATATGTTGATTTATTACAGTATGGGATAAAAATATGGGGGAGAAGCAACAGCAACAGCAAAACAACAAAATAAAACAAAAATAAACAAAAAAAGGAAATAACAACACAAGTATTACATTAAAAAAACACTCTAAATATTTTATGCCTAGCGAATAGTCAAAGACTTAAACTCTCAGTTCTTTATCCATTTTCTTCAGGTGACAAAGTAGTATATATTTCCTGGCACTTGTTAGTCTATGTTTCAGTTTTCCACTCTGTAAAATGTCTACATCAAACGATAATACAATATGAACAAAGTAACATCTAGATAGGGAGGCTGAAAATTAGTGCTCGGAAAGCCTGAAACTTAATAAGGGTATAAGGCATTCAAGTTCTCTATACATGTGCAGGTAAACCAGTTTCAACATCAGTTGACAGTTTTGCTTAACGAGTGCTTCTTCATCTCCTACATAAGTTGATGCTTACAGATATTGTCCCTTGGTGGAAGTGCACGTATTATTATTTATCATTAATTATTAATTTACTTAACCTTCACTTTAATTTAAAACCAGTAAAGTCACAGTGTTCAGCACAAGTCTGAGGAGGAGAGGAGAAAGGGAGATGCTTCCACATTTTAAAGCACTTACCAGATGTTTTCATTATTGTTTAGTTCTTAAGAGAACTTAACGTGGGGTAGCATCACTGCTGCTGCTGCCCTGGCTACTGAATTCAATGAGTACGACATCAGACAGTCACCAGTGCACATCTGTACAGCTGTGCATATACCGGGGTATATAATAATGGAACTGCCTCCTGTAAGGCTGACAGCAATGTGCTTACAGATGAACAGCCACTCCAGTAGTGACAGGCTGACAATGACCAGAGTTACTGCGACAGACAGTATGCCCATGCTAGATAACATTTAAGAAAACTAAGAATCACTGACCAAGCAGACACTTTTAGCAGTCAATTCCACAATGAAAAATGTACTCATGGTTCAGAGTGGATTTTCTTTCTATTAAATCCCTCCTTTTCCAAACTCTCTATTTTATTCCTTAGGTGTATCCCTCTCTTTCTCTGTCCCTCCTCTGTCTCAACCTCTCTCTTTTTCTCTCTTTACCTTCTTCATCTCTGTGTATCAGGCACTGCTGGCTTTCTCTTCCTTTTGTTCCCTCCCTTTCTTCATCTCTCAAATATAGATTATTTCTGAACTACGTCAAAACATACAGCAATCTCGGTTTTCTTCTCCACCACCTTTGGGGAAAAGTCCCCTCTTTCTCTCACTCATTTTTCTTAACCATGCCCAAACATATTATACTGTTTCTATATGAAAACATCTCCTTTTCCCCATTTCTCTATATCTTTTATTAGTTCCAATTCCTCTCTTTTAAAGAGTGATTTCTTCCCCTTTTAGTTCCACTTGCAGTTCCACTCAGTTCCACTTGTAACTTATATATGGTATGGACTCTTCTCAGATGCTGTAGCCCTTTCATAAGTTATAGACACTAGATTTTTATGATCTCTAAGATCTTTCTTTACATCTTTCAACTCTGCACCAAGAGATAAAAGGAGACATGGAAATATCTGACTCTGTAGAGATAGAAAAATCTGATATGGTAATCTTCTGTTTGTGCAAACTTATATCATGTGGGAATGGTCAGTGATAAGGAAAAATCTCTATCTTTAGTGGAGGTACCAGATAAAAGTAAACCTGAGCGTTAAGTGTTGATGTCCCCATATGTATTGCACTTCACAGAGTGCATTTGGGTTTTATTAGCATTATAATATAAAATTTTCAAAATGGTCTTCTAAATGGCCCAGAATGGTGTGCACATGCCCCATTCTTCACATACAATTAACCAGTTGTTTTCATAAAACAGACACCTGCATGTCCAGATTTATATTAGGCAAGCAAACTATACATGTTGCATGCAGGTTTTGTATGCATACATTTTGGAGTGCAGCTTAAAGTGCCAGCCTCAGAAAATGCGGTTCATAAAATCTGATTAAGACCAGTGTTTTTAAGCTCATGCATGTATAGCTACTTGTTCAATTTGTTTAGTCCAGTGATGTCCCTTGTTAGGCTTTTCTTTTGATTTGACAGGATGATTGTAATGAGAGCTCTTTAGTACTACTCCACCTGGGTATCTGCCCACTTGCTCTCATTCTCTGCTGTATAGCTTGTGATTAATGTGGAACAATCAGATACCCTTCAGATCAGCAGAATTTTGGGATTCTATTGTAAACACAAAGAGAATGCTGTCCGCACACAGGTCTCTGTGATACCAATTAAAGATAGCATAATTCAGATTTAGCACTGTTCATGATACCACCTTTTCTCAGAAGAAACCTTTTCAGTGTTGATTACCCTTTCCATTGCTCTACAACCACTGTGCATTACAAACATCGAGCCAGATGGTGACCTATGTGAATGTGGCTGTACAGGGCAGAAAGGAGGAGTATTACCCCCACCACCCACCCACACACATACTCCCCAACTTTCTACCCTCCACATTTGTGCTCCCTAGAGAGCGTGTACCTGATATTTGATAGTGGATTGGGCCAAGACCAGCAGACCTGACTGGCAAAAAGGAGTCACAATTCCTTCCCCAGCCTCTTGTTGGGGTATCACTGCCATGTGTTGCCCTTTACAGAGGGCTGAGCCTAGACTGTAGTCAGCGAAACGTATGTGAGAGGCAGAAAGCCAGCAATTCCCTAAGAAGCCAAGTTGTGCTCCTCGGCCTCACACCCGGTACTCTTTCACTACCCTTTGATCACTTCAGAGACAGATGTTAGGACACACAAGATCTAAGACAGGGAGCTGTGTTTTAGTGAATGTGGTAGTGGAGAGTGCAGCTGCCCTCAACCCTCTGAAACATACCAGAGCTGATCCTTCCCCAGCTATCCCTCATTCAGATATTGTGAGAATCCAGGATAATAAACTGAGCTGGTCAAATAGTAGTCACAAAATCCAGCATTTAAAGAATGTTGGAGTGTACTGTGTAGGGGGTATTATTTGTGATCTGAGTCAGCATTCAAAAATATTTGGTGAATGTCACAAGTGTGCAGAGGGATTATTCACAAAGTATCCAGTGCTGGTTACACTCTTGTGAGGAAGTTTGGAACGTAGAGTGCCCTGTTATATCAATTTAGTTCATTTCATTTAAAGAAAAAAAGTTAAGCTAAATCACAGGTGCGCATTCTTAATACACAATAAGTGTGTCCGTACAAATGGGGTTGCACTGCTTTAAATCAATCAGTTTCTAAACCGATTTAGTTAAATAGGTGCTCATCTGAGTGTAGACCAAACCTTGGTATTTGAACTTCTGAACTGGTCAAGCCACTGTACCAGTGAGCACACGTACTTGACATTAAGAATAAAATCCTGATCCCATTGAAGTCAATGATAGCTTTGCCAAGGCCTGCTAGAGGGCCAGGATTTCACCCATTCAAATGTGTAGTCCATCAAATCATGCAGACCATCTTCAACACTTCAAAAATGCATACTAAAGAATTCAAATATGGTCAAATCAAGGCGAATGCTTATTTTTCATGAAATAGTCACACTTTTTCCTGATATTTGATAAGACTGAACCATACATGAGCAGAATGAAGCTTGCTTCTTTTTTTTCTTGAATTTTATCTTCCAGAGAAGGATTTTCTTCTTGCATAGGATTGTTTATAAATCTGGGACCTACTGTATGCTTCCAAAGTTCACTTCTCCTTAATGGACTTTAAGGCATTAGAGACCTGGTCTTGGGAAGACACAATATGTGTTTCACATTTCTGAACTCATCTTGTGCTCTATTTCTGAAACACTCACCTTTAAAAGCTGCTTAGGAGACCCTTCTCTAGGGATGATTTAGTTGGGGTTGGTCCTACTTTGAGCAGAGGGCTGGACTGGATGACCTCCTGTGGTCCCTTCCAATCCTAATCTTCTATGATTCTATGAAAGAAGGCATTGGCTACTGTTCTTCCTTTCTGGGGATCACAGAGATTGGGACTGGTGTTGTTTCCTATCCAACAAGCACAACAACATAAAACTTATCAGAAATCTTGCAACTCTTTAAGACAATCATTTAGTTTAGCTCAAGAGATCTCCTTCTAATCCATCTGCTTTCTAATTATGTTCTGAGAGATAACTACTCAGCTAATTCTCCACAGACACAAATCCTTAAAAGTATATTTAGGGGCTATATCTCACCCAACAGGACCTTCAAATCCTTTCTCAGCCTCTCTCAGGCTCCTTTTAGGGAGGGTTCACTGTGTGAGAAGTTGACCTGTGAGATTATGTGCCATGGCTTTTAAAGTTGTTTACTAGGTTAACACCTTACTTCGAAAGCAACTCCTTATAAAGGTAACCTCTCTGCTTTATCTTATGACAAAACTTGGTCACAAATGGAATGTAACTTCCTTGTTTTCTCAACCTAGTTACTCACATGATATTGTGCAGCTTTCCCCAACACTACTTAAGGTGACTGTAACATCCCTTTTAATGTTTTCTTTATAACTGGAAATGTACAAAGCTCTCAACATATTATTACCATGTCACATGGTGCTCTGCGAAAGGATCTACTTACAGCCATAGTAGTTTGTTGACTGTTATATGTATTAAGCTAACAAGTATGTAAATTTGATCCTAATGATACCTTAAAAAGCAAGCAAACCAACTGGCTAACAAACCATAGAGGTATGGCTTAAAAAGAAAACAAGGTTAGAAAATAATTGGTTCTAAGGACATTAATAAAAGTTTGTGTATGATTCATAACTGAATACAGTACAGAATAGAATGTTTTTTGACCTAGTGTTATCAACAAATTTCCCATATTCTCAATAGCTCCTGTGATAACGGTATCTGCCCATTTATTGTGGATGGCAGCCTAATAAAATCAAGTTATTTTAATAAACTTTGTATCACACTATCATCTCATCTATGTGTGCATTTCCACTACTGAAGGAAACATTTAACACTCTCACTATTTTAATTGTTTTAATAAATATTTGCAATTCTTGTGATAAGGTATAATGACAGAAAATGCATTGCCTCGAAAATGTATGTGGCTGCTGGCAGGTGGCCATTTTCCAATTTTCCATCTCACAAATATACATTTATTATGTATTTTCAAGGACCTGTTTTCACTAATTTGCTTGCCATGAAAATGCTGTTTCTTTTGGAAGAAAAAGGATTCGTGCACAAAAAAAATCTAATTGGGCTTGAAACTGATAAATGGGCATCTGCTGGACAATCAGATGGAAAAGAGAAAAATTTGCTTGCACTGCTCCCAGGTTGATCCCTTCCCACCATCTGAAGCCACAATACATTTGGATCAGATACTCACATTCTAAATTGTTAAAAAGTATTATTACTCACTTTGTAATATTTTCTGAAGTGTGACGCACAGTTACATCATGTTACACATAAGACATGAAATAACATAACATGATGTGTTATGACATGAAGAGATTTAATATTATGCATTATATTTTGGTTTTTATAAATTATTGGATCTGTATGTATGATGAGCTTTGAATGGGTTATTTGGACCTATTTTTGTTCTTTATACAGCACCCATCTCTGTGGTATCTGAGATCCTTAGAGACTGTTAAGGCACTATTGACAGTTGAAATCCTTAAATCTTTTGATAGGTACACATCTTTCTCTGTTTAAGTAGTAGTATTCATTTGAAGAAGCAATGGAACAGCGAGTCTCTAAGTATGCAGCATAAGCAGTCAGACATTTGCAATAAGAAGTGGTAAAACTATTAAGATGACATATACTTATCCACTAAATTGAATGAAACTGATTCAGTAAAACTCTATAAAGTGCCTGCAACTGAGCAGGGGACATCCCATATTGCACAGCATATGCTTCTTGAAAATCCTTTGCAGTGACAAGTAATGTTCAGAGTGAGCTATTTGTTATGAGAGAGAAATTTATGGTGGTGGAGGTGGGAGGATACTGAATAAATATCTACAGCTCTTGGGAACTGAAACATGATGGTGCACTAGATGGAGAGAAATATCTAAAATATTTAGAGAAACAGCTCCTCCCTATCAAAGGTTACAGCAAATTCAAGTGTTCTTCATTTCTGTTCTCCTTCAAAACTGTGAAGCAATGGGATAGTCCAAATTAATGAAGTATTGTAATAGAAATAGAGAGATTAGAGTGTATCTGAGCGAGAAAGCAGGGTTTTGCTCTTAAGATGCATGAGGGAGAGAAAGCACTTTGATATAAGAACTGTGTAAAATAAGAATAGCTAGGGGGCCTATTCAATGTTAGTGTCACCACTAACATTGGATGTAGTAGATTGAGTAGATTATTATTATTATTATTTATTATTATTTATCATTACAGAGAGAATAACACATGGGCACGTAGCCATTACTAGGTTGTAATTCTACTGAGAGGACCTGATAAATATAGCAAATTGAAAGAGTGATGCTTGAGTCATTTAGACATGTTATCAGGACTCTCAGATTGAATTAACAATCTCTTTAACAGATTTCTCTTAACAATGGTGAGAGGCCCATGTATTTTTATTTATAGTACATAGCAGGCTAACAATTGGCAATAATAAATGGATAGTCAGTGAGTGTACTTCCCGGTTGGGTTTTCAGGGGTGCTGAGCATCTGCAGCACCCACTAACGTCAGTAAAAAGGTACTGTGCACTTGTAATATCAGACCATTGGTTTTATGACGGTTACAACAGAATTTCAGATGGTGTGCATCTGGCAGACTGGAAATCTGTTTGAAGCGATGGAATGTGGTTCATTGTACATATGGATGAAATAAGCAGAAAAGCAGGACTGATTACAAACTACTAGTAGATTTTGGAATAAAGGCACATAATGGATCTTACATTATATCTGCTGTCAAACATTAGCCCTCTTGTTTCTGGTCCTCTTCCAAGTGTACATTGATATTACTGCAATTATTGCAAGAAATACTGAGTTACTTAAACCTGTATCCTCAGTGTGCCTTATCACCACTGCAGCAGGTGTTGGGAACATCTTCCCATCAAGCTCATGCAGCTGGGCCAAGATTGTGGGGATTCCTGCTGTTGACTTGTGCTCTTCTACTTTGTCTCTGGGCTTTGCCTTTTTATTGCATTAATCCCTGGGAAGATTAAAAAGAATCCCCGAATGGGAGTAAGAACCTGCCTGCCTTTGCATTCACATCATCACGAGATACAGATTTGCCTCACCAGATAACTTTAGATGTGTTTAATGAGAATTAGTAGATATTAATAAAGTGGTGAATAGGAGTATGATTTCACTGAGCCACTTCCATACTGGGGGTATCCCAAGCACTTTATAAAGCAATGGATTAGATACCATTAGTGCAATGAGAGTGCAGGCATACGCAGCAACTGCTCTTGTGCTACACAGTAGCTCGTATTAAGCTTTAACATTAGAACCTGTTTTAGGAAGAGAGTTAGTGTTGACTAGGCCGCAAGGATTATCCCTTCATCTTTTTGAAAAGTATCCTGGGGCCTTCAGGGCCTGATATTTAAAAAGGTCTTTCTTTTTTTCTTTTTCTTTTGTCTATTGTTATTTGTAACTTATGTTGGGCCAGTGGTGGAGACAGTATCAGTGACAGCTATGGATGGAAGAGCCAGCAGCTGACTGGCCTGGAGTTCACAGGACCTGCACTAACCCAATAAAGACTGGCAGGATCAATTAGGCCACAGTGTCGCATGTACAAAAAAGGTGACTATAGTGCCATAGTGAAACAGTACATAAAGACTTTGGCTAAAACCCACAATTTGCACTATTGTGTTCAACAAAGATTGTATTTGCTTAACCTATAAAATTCCCATGAGAACACTAGTTGACATTTTGTCCGTGATTTATAGATACAGGCTCGGGACAGTTTACTTAGAAAACAAATGCAGTACAGTAGTATGTAATAGCTGTTAGTCAATGTTAACATTAATCCATTGCCATCTTTCTTTAGCTTGTTAACTCACAGTCTTCATGTTTTTGCAAAAGCAACAAAGTGACGCTTTGTTATGCAAGCCATCGCTGCTTCCCAGCTTGGGCTGCCTGATAGGATTTGTTCTGTTGCCCCACATCAAAGAGAAAACTACTAAGCTGCCACCTAAGAGGCAGTGTGGTCCAGTGAACAGAGTACTTGGGCTGGGAGTTAAGATCTCTGCTTTCTAATCCCAGCTCTGCCACTGATCTACAGTGTGACCATTGGAAAGTCACTTTCCTGTCTGTGCCTCCGTTTTCCCCTTTCTCTTATCTATTTAGGCCCCAGTTCAGGAAAGCATCTCTGTTCAGGAAAACACCTAATGGACTTAAGCATGTGATTAAATGTTTCCTTAGAACATAAGATACTGGGGCAGAGATTGTTTCTTACTCCAGGCTGGTACAGTAACTAGCACAATGGGGTCCCAAACTCAGCTGGGGACAGTAGGCACTAATGGAATACAAATAGTAATAATTAATAACAACAACAATAGAGCATGCAAAGTGGAGAGCTGGTTGAAAATTTTCTGTTGAAGCTATTTTTAATGGAAAATTGAGTTTTTGACCAAATGAATCTTTTGGCAAAAAATGCCAGCTTACCACAGAAAATTTTGTTTTTTCATCAAAGTACTTCAACCAAAAACCAAAGGTTTGCAGTCAAAAACTTCTGGTTTTCAGACAAAATTGATTGGTTTTTGGCAGAAATATTTAAGTGTTCAGATAAAAATCTTTTGGTTTTTGAATTTTTAGCAAAAACTTCAAAATGTAGGCAGAAATTAAAATTTTCAGACCAGCTGTAGTTGAGGGTTTAATATGTAGGTCAGACTTCTGTTTCCTTTTTTTTCATGGATTCCACAGTGAACTATATCCAGCTATTGAATAAATATGTCTAATAGCTGAATACATGTAAGTAAATTCTTGTCTCCATTGAACTTAATGGCAAAAAACCCCTACACTTCAATGGGGACAGGATTTCACCCATAGATACTACAGTGACCTGTACTGAATGGTTGAATACATTTGACTTTTCCTTATATAAATTTTGCTTTGTTTTTCTTTCTAAATTTACAGCCACAGAGATTCTTTCATGCTGTTTTATGGACTAGTATTCATGTAATAATTATTATTTGTGATTATCCCTGCTCACACGGGGAAATGGTCTAAGCTTTGTTTCTGTTTGCTTTTAACTAGGAGGTATAGCATTAAGTTTTTGTGTTGCTCATGTTTAATGAAAGTTGACAAGCACTGTATATGTGAAGATTTCCTGTCTCTCTCCCTCTCCCCCACGTTCCCTCAAACTTCTTTTACAAAAGACTAAGAATTGGTGAAAAGCTAGAACTCCGTGAAGGGATTGTCTCGCTAGGCTGATACTATTGTTGGACAGCCTGTACCAGTGGTTTTAGTCCCTCTTGATAATGTTCCCCTGAAATGAGGAACTCATGTACAAATATTTCTTACCACTGTGTATTAGTTTTGTTTTCTGCATGATGGAGATATGCACATACCGCTATGGGCGATATTTCAGTGCTTTCAGAGTCAATTGACATGGTATGATAATTTGCCACAAGGGTTTCAATGCACTTACAGTATGGAATAAAGACTTCACCACTATGCCCTTTGGCAGGGGATCACTTGTTGTCTGGACTTGGTAGTATGTGGGTTTTAATCTGTTGAAATTCCTGCCCGTGACAAGGTTCATTGTCATGTGGTATAGTTATACACAAGTAAAAGGGAATGAATACCAAAAGAAGCTCTTTGCACAAACAGTGTGCTTTAATCCGGAACCTGGACAATCATGCAGAGATTTAAACTTGGAATGACACCGCAACCTGGAACTTGGAAACTTTTGAACCCAAACCCTCAAACCTGCAGGTGAGTATTTGCATTTCCACCGAGCATTGAATGGGTGGTTGGTCATTTCATCAGCTTCAGTGAGTTAGGGTCTGTTATCATTAGAAACTTAGAAAGTGACTCCTTATCACAGAGGGAGGCCATAAAAAGAAAAAAAGAACCTCTTGTTTTCAATGGAAGGTCCTAGGGCTGACATGTTGTATTGGTTATTTAATGTGATACCTTGTAGAATTAGACAGTAGCAGATAAAGGTACATATCCTTAGTGAACAGACTTTCATGATGCTTCTTTTATAAGAAATACATGTCAACAGACTTTGGTATTTCTTCTTTAATAACAAATATCATATGCCCAATATTAACAATTCTCTTAAGATAACCAACACAAGCTGGTAATAAAATATAGTAATAATAGATAGTAACATAAAACTAACATTGATAAAATGATATTAAGGTATTATCATCTGAGCCTTCAGACAACAAAAGCTCCTGAAAGTAAAGAACTTTTTAGCTTATTCTGTTTTTTCTGTATAGCTAATTACATACTACTAGTGAATATTTCCATGAAGCAGACAACATACTCTAAGAAGTGAATTACCAGTCCACTGAGAAAGCAGATAAGATGACAAAGAATGCTAAAAAATGTCTCCAGCCAACTTCCAGTTCCACTATGGACAGTAAGTTATGTTGCACCAAGAAAACTTGCTCAAATGGCCACATCACAGCAACTGGTTCTATTTATTATTGGAATAATCCGTGACCTTCGGAACTGAGAGACAATGTGTCAGGAAATCTAGAGAAAGTAGATTTGCTTTCCTCAACATTAAAACAAAGGCTTTACAATGTTACACATATTATTCTGATCACAAAAGTATCTTGCAGTAGGGCTTCCAGTGTGAGTTAATTGTCCCTGACACTGCCTTCGGGTTAGGGCACCTACCTTATCGCAATGACTTATCTTGAAGTAAAGCAGACAAAAGCTAAGAATGTTTATTTACTCTTTTCTTCTTCTTCTTTTAAAAAGATTGAAAATAATACACTGCAATGATAAATATGCAAGAATGAAGAAGTAGATGGAAGATATTTTATGCAGATGAACAAATGAAGAGGTGATGATGTATTGGGTAAAAGTCTGATCCTTGCCTAACCTGCCATTTACTATTAATACTTTAGACTTGCTTAGCTGCTACTTACAATTTTCTTGACTTAACAATTCTATTCCTGAGCGAAGGGTAATTTTTCAACAAAATGTGCAGGGATTAGGAATGTTAATAATTATGTTAATTAATAATAATGGGAATGACAATATTTGTATTCAGATGACAGACATGAGGAAAGCAGGGTTTTAATTTTATCGGTTAATTCTATTTCTTTTATTTCCTCCACTATCCAACTGTCAGAATGTTTTACCAGTGCTTGCTCTGAGGTTCCATTTGTGATGAGAAGTGTGTTGCGGGGGAAGAATGATGTATCTAAAAATGTAGAGAGAAAGAGAGATGTGTATTGTGTTATGGTACTATATGTTATCCATCAAAAATAGTAGCAATGTATCTTCAAGGATATCTAGCCCTTGTGTGGGGAGGGTGTGAGGGGTGTAAGTTTTCATGTGTGCATTTGCTTTAAATGCCAAATATTTGGAATGTGGGGGGCAGCCCCACTGAGATGGATTAGTGGGCAGACTGCAGGGAGGTAGACATAGAAGGCAGAATAATGAAATTCATCTCAGAGATTTGTTGTTTATGACATGGCATTCACCTCCTCCTCCCCTCCCCTTCCAACACACTCTTATATATGGTATACATCTATTTACAGGACAGCAAGCCAGACAGACATTAAAACGTATCTGTCATGTGCATACCTAGACTAGACCCTTGGCTTTTTATAAGAAAGCTGATCAGTTAAAAGTTGGGCTGTTGCCCTCCTTAGAGGAAGTTAGAGAGCAATAGTCTGATAGCTTTCATCCTTCCGTGCACTACAGCTGCTCTGTGCCGCTCCAGGGGCTCAGTATAACCTTAAAAACAACTTAATCTAACGCCTCCAGTTCTCCCTTGTGTAAAGAAAATCCCTAGCTGGGAGATTTATGCCATCCCCCTCTCTTGGTTTAGGAAGCATGGTCTGAGTGCCCCAGCACTCTGGCAAGGTCCAGCTGGTAGAAAAGCCCCTTGGAGGGGGCAGGACATGAAGCTGGCTTAAAACCATTTTTGCAAACACACCCTTTTGAGTTGCACAAGGTGCGGTTCTGATATGTCCCAGGAGCTTGCCTCTGGTCTGTATCCTAATTACAGCATATAACATTTTGATGTCAAGATTAGTAACCGTGTGTGTGTGTGTGTGTGTGTGTGTATAACAGATATGATAACCGTGTGTGTTTGTGTGTGTGTATACAGATGTGATAACCGTGTGTGTGCGTATGTGTATACAGATGTGAAAAATGGCACATGGCCAAATGAGGCAGGGTTGAGGCCCCACTGAAAATCGGACCCATAAACATTTTTTGCATCAAAATCTTCATGAGCTGAAATCCCTCTGCTCAGAGAGATTTCAGCACATAAAGAAATCTTTCTGCATTGAAGTTCCCCTCAGAATAGGGGCTTTAGCACATAACCATCTAAGAGGCTAATAAAACAAATAATGACTGTCTCCAGGGACAGTAGTTGTAAAAAAAAAAATTTGTCATCAGGTAAAAATAGTGTCTTTGATGGCTCCTCGGGCAATATACCTACAATCTCAGGAACACTTTAGCCCCTTGAGCTATATTTTACTTTTATGCCCTCTGCAACAGTCCCTATTTGTATAGTGTATATGATGCAATGGATTCTCTTCATCCTATCACCCTTCCCCAGTACTCCTTAAAAATATAGCCTTGAAGGATTCATGCTAAATACCACCACTTGCAAGAAAACATACATACAGATGCAGGCTATTATCACCTGGTAATTGCTGCTTATTTGATTTTTCTACCCAGAGCAGAGAAACTGGAACACTTGCTGTCTACTTGCTATATCTCTGCAGTATCATTGGGTAATGGGCACTAGAGCAGAAGGTAAAGTTATCTGGAGGTTTAGTTATGAATGTCACAACAATGGAGCACAGAATGACCTCTCCTTGTCACTTTGGACTCAAACTTCCAGGTGACTGGGCCAGGGAAACCTCAGAATTTCTGATTCTGGCTGGCTGGATACTGTGTTCAGCAGTTAGAGTCACTCTTGCTGCTACTCTTCAGTCAGGACTGACTGTAACCCCCAACTGTAATGTACCCCCAGCATTATTGCAACACAAATAATAACAACAGCCCCTTCTCTTGCAGGAACTCCCCATTCAGGAAAGGCACCAATGCCATAACTCCAGCTGGAGAAAGTGCTGCTCTGATACCACTCTATCTGATGGAGGGTTTTCACACAGAGTAAATACAGATTTTAAGATAGTCCTCTGATATTTGCAATTTGGTATCAACAAATATTGGAATTTTCTTAGGGTGAGGTGGATTGTTGGTAAGATAATGTATCCATCTATGCTCAGAGAGAGCCATATCTGCTAAAGGGCCTGTGTCTGGGCCAGGTTCTGACCTATTACTGTGACTGTGACATTACCCAGGACTATTGAACAGCCGTGCCCCCTCCATTATCCAACCTGAGGTGCCTTTTACATTGCTTCACTGTGAGAGCAATCACTCCTGGTCTGCTTACACACAGCCTTCAGCATGTAAATCACTCCCAGTTATACTGTATGAGTGCTATAGCCAGCCACCCATGAATTACACTGCAGGGCAACACCAGCAACCTCCCAGTCCCAGTCTTTCCCCCAGAAATGTTTATCTTGTACTGCCCAGCTCTCCTTTTGGACAATACAAGCTCATAGAAAGTCCATCATTTCATTAATAGAAAATGCTATGCACAGATTCTGTTATCCCAAATGAAGTTTCCTAAACAATTCAATCCAAACACACACTGGTTTATATAAAACAATGGCACAAGTTTATTAATTACAGAAAGATATATTTTAAGTGATTACAAGCAATGAGGCCTAAAAGTCAGAATTGGTTACAAGAAAATAAAAGATAAAACACAATTAATATCTAACTTAACAAGCTAAATGAGTTCAAAGCAAATAGTCTCTCTCACCACATGCTTTAGCAGTTGTACTAGCTGGATTTCTTTCATCCAGGACCCCTTCCCCAGTTCAGTGTTAATTTCTTTGTCTTTCAGATGTTGTTGATGCCATGGGCAGAGAGAAAAGGAGGAGACTTTGGGGGCACCAGCTGAGGTTCAGGAGACAAAAAATCTGTGGGGATGGGAACCCCCAGCTGTTTCTCTGCCAAAATGTAGATTTCTTAGTCACACCTCTTTTCATGCCCAAGAATGGAGCTTTTGTCTTTGAGGAAATGGTTTGTGCTCACTTTTCTAAACTAGGGGCATGTCTCAGCAACGTCACAGTAGAATCTTATCACTTTACATATAATGTTGCCACACACATTTTACCAGGACAATAATGATCAGCAAACTATGAGTTTTCAAATGATACTTCACAAGGTGTATTTTGTACAGAATTTGTCATAGTGTTGTAAACAGGGTGTACATAGAGATACAGACTATCAGAGTGGCATAAGCCAAGAGTAACTCCATTGATTTCAATGGTGTTAGTCCTGACTTGCACTGGTGTGACTGTGATCCAAGAGTGACAGAAATGGGGGGACAGCAGTGGCTAATGCTCCCACAATGGAAATATTTCTGGGGCTGATGTATGTTTACACCCTCCCCCCCCTGCATCGTTTTCTGTCCCCACAATATCTCACAGAGGCGAAAGTGGGACCTGGAAGACAGTCTGGGAGTAGCCACCATGATGACAAGATTGGGCTGGATGCTGGGGAGCAGGTAGGAAACATCTGGAAGAAACAAATGGCCTGGGAGAGGGACAGGATTCAGAACACCTGTGACAGCTACCAGGCACAGGGCACCAGCTGCCAAGGATGGGGTCTGGGGAGCACTGGTCACCAGCTATTATGAGGAAGGGGCACAAGGCACCTCCCACCGAGTCTCAGTTGCTCCCCCTTCTGTCATTCCCACCCCCTCAGCTGTGATCAGAATCAGTCCTTTGAGGCCTATTTGAGTTGGGGTGGAATTGTTTGTCTTTGATGTTACCCTTTTACATCAAGAAGCACAGATGTAACCTATCGAACACACCAGAATTTCTGAACGAGAGATCTGTGAATATTAATAAAAGTTTGGATGTGATTCAGCTACAATGGTTGCATTGGATGAGAAGTTTGAAAGCTTTGGTTCAAGATTACAGGGGAGAAAAGATGGTATCCAGCGTGCTAGCATACAGTGCAGATATTTCACTATCCAGGGATCTCTAATTACTAATAATGTACATGAACAGTATGATATGTCCTTACAATTGCAGAATCCTTTTCAAAGATAATCTTTAATAGTTTATTTGACAACCTGTAAAATTATAGAAAATTATTAGTCTTGGGAATTACAAAAATCCCCATACTACAGTCAAACAATAAAATTATAATTACCTGTGGGTAATTGAAAGTTAACTGTTTTTTTATTGTATATTACACATCAATAGCAACACAAGTTCAAGAGTTTTTTATTTTTTCCTCCTTTTCTTTTCCTTGCAGAAGCGGGGAAAATGGACTGCCCTGCTGGTAGCTTGTGAGCTCTTGTCACAGTATAGAGCTTGAACAATTTCAATTAAAGCTGTATGTTCGAGACTGTCATTAGACCCGCATTAAATTACATATCTGGAGTGTTAAAAATAAAGAGTACAGAAGCTTATTCGCCACTGCCTATGGCAAAGTATGTGAGTCAGGGTTCTGATTATCCTTAAAGTTCTTATTTTTCTCTTATCTGAAACTCATTGTTTCTTCAAACAAACATAGAGTGTATTTAAGAACAGGAAAAGTATGCATGCAGAATTACTAGGATGACAGAAGTACTAGCATATTTCTATTCTGCATCCCCCAGTACTGTTTACTTTTAACAAGGATCATTTATCAGTTACAGCAGGGGGCTGGTAGCCTAAGCTGGGTTGTTGTCTCTGCTCTGCCGCTGAATTACATCCCCCCTAAAATGGAGTCCTTTCTAGAATTTTTTTTTTGGGGGGAATAAAGAACAACATCAGGGGCTTGATCTTGCAAAGCACCAAGTGTCCTCCCCCTCTCATTGACTTTAGTGGGCATTAAAGGTACTCAGCACTGCACAGAATTGGACCCTCCATGATTTTCTTTTTAAATCAGAAAAACAATATTCTCCCTTGCTTTAGGTGAATTTGAGTAATGAAGGGATGCAAACATTCAACAAGAATCTTCTTTGCAACCAGCCCAGATAGGATCCATTTTGCTACTGCTCTTCTTTTCTATTCATCATCACCCTTCCAGATGCAAAACCTAAGGGAATGGTAATCCCAAGATTTTGGACACAGTCCTGGGGATCAGAGCAAGTCCCCTTATCTCCCTAAACTCATTGATCTAAAGTACAGTCTGAGATTAGGCATTGCACCTTGCTAACTGTATACTACCTTAAGTTGGGTGTACCCTAATTTCCACATCAGTAAAATGGACACAGTGATACCTGCCTGCTGTATAATATGTTGGTTGGGTAGATTAATTAATGCTTGTAAAGTGCTTTGAGATCATTTAAAGTAGTTATGTAGGTGCATAGAATTATTATTTTCACTCTATGTTGTTTTAATACACAGAATTTATCATTAGTAGCATCAAACTGGTCTGGAAAAACAGGACAGCAAGTCTGTTGTCAGGCTGGGTGCTATTATTATTATTACTTACACATGTTGATTATTATTATTTCAAATGACGGAACCATTGACTGAAAACTAGAAAGCCTAGTCCCTTGCCCCAGGGAGGCTAAAATCTAGGTTATGGCTATCCATCCCTCTTCCAAACAACCTACTGAGTGCTGGAATTTCAAGTACATCCATCAGTTTTTATTGTTTTTACTTAGGTGCCTTTAACATGGCATATCTACCCTCCCCCATTTTTTTCCTGTTTAAAATGGTTGTCCGTCAATAGATCCATGGACTGTGAGTCTGTCTATCTATATGTTTATAAAGCACTTACCACTCTGGTATCTGAATGCCTTGACAGTGAAGCTGCAGAGAGGAAAGATCCAGGTGTCAGGGGCATAGCTTGGCTGTAGAAATCATTTTCAGCAGATAACACTTCATGAAAATCAGCAGGCCCAAAAACTGTCTGTGTGAATGTGTGTGGTGGATATGGGGAGGAGTATATCCTATCTCATTGTTTATCATTCTTCCCTGAGTTATAGCCACATGTGTTTTAATTGTCCTCAAAGAACACAGCTTCATTTCCCCACTCTCTCAACAAGCCAGTTATCAGATGACTATTAACAGGATCTTTATCCCAGCCACATGATTGTGCTAGTCTGTCAGCCAACCCAAGAAATGGATGAGACTCCACATTTACATGTATTGTCATTGTTGCAAATACCCAAAACCACGTTCTGGTAGCACTTGGATGTTTTTGACTCGGTATAAAACAGATAGAAAAAAAGAATTACATTTGGATCACGGTATCCCCTTGTTTTGAGTAATAATGTATCACATTCCTGTATCTTTTATAGCTAGAAGAATGCTTAAAACAGTCCCCTTAGGGTCAAATGCTCCTGTTTCCCATGCAAAGCGACAGAGAAAACAAGCATAGCTCTCCAACGTTATGCAGCATTTAAAGAGCTGTTGGCCATTACATTGTCCTCTCAGGACCAACAGGTCTGGAAAGACACTGGGAGACATGGACATAAATTCTCACACAGTTTAAGTAGCGTTCTGCAGGAAATGGCAATACTGTGTCGGCAGTTGTCTGGACATTGGGAACATCCACTCACAGCCCGCTACCGGCTGTGGCAGTATTCTAGTATTCAGCCCAGTATCTGAGAACCTTCCAGAACTGCAGTGTTTGCATGAGAGCTGTGCTGTCAATGGCTGAGCCTACACCTGATGCACAGCCCAACCATGAATCATGAATTACATTGCCCTAACAAAGCCTGCCATGCTGAGTGGCTGTTCCCCAACTTATTCACTCTTCCCTGACCAGGTCTCTTCTGACTGCACAGAACTGGGTTGCCACTGAAAAGGTGGAGGAGGATTGCAGCTAGCTACCCGGTGGAGGAACACCACTTTCTCTCACAGCTTCCCCAGCCCTTTATCTGAAGATTATTCAAGACATCTGCCCGCAACACCCAGTACTGCCCAGAAGAGACTTTAAGTGTCCATAACTTCTAAAAGCTAAAGTGAAACATTCACATGAGATTTGAACAAAGTACAAGTCTTTTGACAGGAAAATTCCAGAGAGACAGGGGCATTAAAGCAGTTAATTGTCTGACCTACATTACAGGAGAAATAAGGCTGAACCAAGTTCTTCAGATCTGTGTTCTAATACTAAATAACCAAGCCTCCAGGTGAGGAAGTTAGACTATTTAGTTGATATCATTTTTTCTGATCCTGACATAAACGCAACACCTCAATGCAACAAGAATATTTTGCTCACTTACTTTCAAACAGTTCAGCCCTCTCAGACATTTGGAAGGATCAGCCCAAGAAAGATACAGCACTCCGTCCTTGTACTGACCCTGATTTTCAGGTAGAAAACAGCTGTTGAATACAAATGAGACTGAAGAGCTGCTTGTCCACCAGGAATTCTACATACCGTATACAAGGAAACTAAATCTTCCCACCACAGATCGCTCTGTATGATAATAGAGATCACTAGCCAAATTGGCTTTTAAACCGCCATTTGATGCAAAATGTTGCCGTATCAGCTTTGGTAAAAATAGCCATCCAAGTCAGCATCTTACTCCAGATAGTGACACAGGGATAAAGAAAGAGTTAAAGAGAAGAAGCAACAACATCATAATTAGAGCTGGTTGAAATTTTTCAAATGTAAAACTTTTGACAGACTTTCAAGGGGAGGGGGCAGTGGAAGTGGGGAGGAATAGGAAAAATGTTAACTAAATAAGGCACAATGAGATACAGACACACCCAACTATTTGCACAAAATGGCGAGACAGAGAAGTAGCAGCCAGTGTGTTTAAAAATCTGGCCCATAATGCAAGAAAGAAAGAAACTAGTGACTGTTGTGGTTTAGGCTCCAAAATGATGATTGTGGATATTCACTCTGAAAGGCACCATAATCTCGGTCTCTATGTCCCTTGGATCCTACAGACAAGACTGCATGATTGAGGCCTCAGAGTTTAATTAAGATTTTTTTAATCCGTGTCATGAATTAGACAAGAAGGACATTAAAACAGTTGGTCCCAGTCTTCCCTCTGAATGCAATGACACCCCTCATAAGTTGTTTTTTAAAACCTCTTTTTACAGTTTTTTTCCCCACACACTCTTCTTCCTGCCCCTAATGACACATGAGCAGGTACTTCTTCCCTAATCATCTCTGACTTGCCAGACCCTTATCCTCAGGAGGCTCTACTGCAGTGCTCTTTGGCAGCCACTCCCTGTGAGACAATAACTGGCTTTGAGGAAGTAGCCTTGATTCAAGTAATAAGAAAATGTTGCCAAGGATCTATTCCTCAGAGTCCTTAATGTAGTTAATGGATGTAGGGTCCTCTAATAACATGCTGCCCAACAATGTCCTCACTCTCAGCAAAGTGCTCTAAAAGTGTCATATTCTGGAGTGTGTTTGCTTATTTACTTGGGATTTTGTTTCATCTGCTGATCAGTTGTGAGAACTTCTCAAATGGTATCAGAATGGTAAAGATTCCATTCATGGAGGTTTGAATGACAAAATATCCATCCTTGCCCCCTTTTCACCCTTCCATTGTCTCTACCCTTACACTGTACAAACCCTTTGTCAGTCAAAGAATATGGCGGGAGGAAATGCCATCCCCTATATTAGTGGATGCAAAGCTTTGTTGTTGCCAATCTGCAGGTCCTCATTACTGCCTTCAGGCTCTTCTGTATTACACCAGCTGATCACCACTCCATTTGACCTGTTGTACTAGCGGGGGATGCCGGCAATGCCTTCTGCATCAGGGGAATGGTAAGAGATAGCAAAGGAGATGCTATACAGCACAGGGCATTCCTTTACACAGGGGGAATTCTCACAAGGCCAGTTCAGTCTCACAGCTAGAGCTATTATCTTGGCTACATATTCATTCCCCATTTCCATAGTGTCTGCTCTTGTCCCTGTTTTGCAGATGGGGAACTGAAACACAGAGAAGCTAAGTGACTTACCTCAGGTCACACAAGAAGTCTGATACAAAGCCTGAACTTGAACCCAGATCTTCTGATTCATAGCCAAGTACCCTAACCACTGGACCACCTTTTCTTTCAAAAGTCAATGGCTACAGGATGACCTATCTTTAGAATATAAGCTCTTCAGGGTCGGGGGACTGTCCCTGGAAACCACCTGCTACATTGTGAGCTCTTCTGGAAATACCTAATAAAGGGCCAGATTTGGTGACCTTTATTCACAATTGGTGCCATTGACTTGAGCGGGACAACTCACGTGGGTTAAGCATCCACCAGCCCGAGTAAGTGATGCACAGTCTATGCCCAATAGCAGGAAATACCTTAAATGTTGTCTCTTTGCAGGGAAACTACATTGCCATTTTTCTTTGTTTTCTTCCCATGGTGCAAGAAGCCTGTGCTACCGGATAGTCATTTACTGTAAGATATTGTGTTGAAGTTACATTGTGTATCATATTAGAGTTTACAACAGTGCTCTGTATTTTGAAAATACTGTAAAAGAAAGCATCAGTCGTGAAACTATGGTTGATAGACTCGGAAGGGGCCTCCTGTGTCATCTTGGTCAAGACCTCAATGAAGCAGGAAGGATTTGACACACTACCTTTCCCATAAATATAGCTAACCTTTCCTTAAAGATATTGAGTTATTGCACCATAAATACCTCAACTAGGTAAACTAGTCTGATTGACCTTACCATCAAAAAGTGTCTCTCCACACTATATATAAACTACACTTTTCCTTTTTTTTTCAGCTTTAGCTAACCAAGAAAAAAGGGCAAACATAGTAATGGGCAACACTGCAGACACTGCAAGCAGTTTTGCTTTCACTTTACTGCCTTCATCTACCATAAATCTGGATGTACCACAAATACTTGGTTTCCCAGTGCAGTATCTGTGCTACTTGTAGCATCTATCTTACTTTGTCTCTGACTTTCAGAGAGCCAACATTACAGAGTGTAGAAATAACAAAGACATATGATAAGCACTTTGTGATTCAGAAAGCCATTCAAATCCTACATCATATAGAGAAAGTATTTATTTCTATTTTGCATTTTATTGGAATTTGTAGGGTGATTCCACATCTGGACCATGGGGAGCACAGGACTTTCTTCAGGTTCCACCAGAGTGCCAAAGAATTTACATTCTCTCCCCATACACAGAAGAGAAATACATGATTGTTTAGCTGGGTGGTTGCTGCAGTGGTGATGAATTGTGTGCTGGCTGTTGCCCTAGAGCTCTCTGCCTCCTTTCTCTTAGCAAATGTTAGGAAAATGGTGTTATTTAATCACAGACACGCTTGTTTTCAAGAGCTTCTTGGGCTGCTGTCTAGATTGCGATCTCCTTCTACAAACACCAAGACATGGCGAGAGGGTCCACAACCAGAAGCTTCCTCCCCACCGAACACACTATTTTGGTGTGCCTGCTGCTTATGTGACTGGCTCGAACTGCCAGTCTGTCTGTCTGTCTGCCTCTCTATTCTTCTTTCTCTAAAAAAGCATGCTCCCTTCCTCTTTTCAATGACCAGGAACAAACTAACAAGCTACGTATAGGACTGAGGCACTAAACTCAAGACTTCTGGCCAGGTTCTGGGTCACTTTCCACTTCACATTGCTCCAGTGGTGCAAAGGGAATCCCAGTGTGGTATAGCATCAGTGTAGCAGCACCATGCCATGCCCTCCTAGCTCCCAGTGCAGGGGCCTGGCTTAAGAGGCTTACCTGGCCAGCTGAGAATTCCATCTGTGTACAGGAAGGCCCAAGTCATGGACAGTCACCATAGGATGCTGGGATACCCTCTTAAGGCTGTGGTAGCCAGGTGTAAGTGAGAACAGCCTTCTCCCTATTATATCAGACCATTCCGGTTTCAGAACATGCAGAGGTACAACAACAAAAAAAGGTAACCATAAAAAAGGTACAGCATATGGCTGGACAAAAGTTTAGGTCAGATGTTACGTTACCTGAGTGGTCATCCCAAGTGATCATATTCTGAGTTAGGGAGCTCTCAGCAATTTTAAAAGATATTGTTATTCATAATCTTAAGCAAAGAAACACATTTTAAACTGGCTGAAGCAGTAAACAAAGGAAACACTTCTTCAGAAGGAGGTTTGTGTATTTTGGATTAACTACCTTGAATTTGGGTTTAATGGTTAGTGCATTGTTCAAGGACAGATGAGACTGTCTTCATTTGATGTTTCAGAGGTCTGCCTTTCTCAGTGCTCTCCATACACAGAAGGAATATTGAGGAATGGACCAAAAAAATGTCAAAGCGGAGTTAATGCCAAAAGAGCAAGATACAGAAGAAAGTAGGATAATTTAGAAGGAACAATATGATAGTAGGTTTGAAGGAATGTCAGTATTTCATCATATTACCTCTGCCCACAGCTTTATCCCCTTTTTCCTGCATGCTGTCTTCTTTGCGTTTCTTCTGTCACAGTCTCAGACTGAAGTATGCATGTCCGCCCTCTCAGCTCAGTTTCAGTCATGTCGATGTAAGCAGGGTCTGAACATCCCGCCGAGATGACTGGGGGGAGGGTAACGGGCATCAGGGCCAGACAGTATTTGCATGAGCACACCCATCCAGTTTAGGCCCTCAGCATGATGGGACTGCTTTGCCCAAATGATCCCTTTGACTGGGGTTGGGTTACAAATCATGTTAGTGTTAAATGCAGGGGTAATGGACTGTTGTTCCCCTTCTTGTATGAGCAAAGGGCAGCAGAACTGTGCTTAGCCTGTTCTGATGGAAGGGTCACTATCATCTGAACTGAACTGGCAAAGCAAGAGGCTCCGATGCCAGAGTTCTGTGAAGGTGAATAGGGGATAGAGACAGGTAGTCCTGCCTGGAAATGTGGGCTCTGCCTAAGAGTCCCAAGTGTGGTTTAATCTTCCCTCCCCACTGTTTGAAGACAGAACTAATTAAGATTTTTTTAGGAGTCTTTTGGTTTGTTAAGTGCTTGCTAGAGTTGAAATCATCTGCTGTGGGACAGTGTGTGTTCAAGTCCAGCTTCAGTACTGAGGTTCACCCACCAAGAGCCGACAATCGCTGACAGATGAAATCATGGAGACCTGAGAATCAGTGAGCTGGGTGGAACCTCAAAAGACCAACCCGCAGAGGTCATAGTGGAGGAGCAGGTGGTAGCAGAAGGCGATGGCATGCAGCACAGTGGCTGGTGAAGGGTGGCTACCAGAGTGACTGGCCAAGCAGCTGGCAGAGTAGCAAGCGGCCGGCAGAGCAGCAGGAATGTAGCGATTGAATAAGGACAGCACCTATGAGTGGGGTTCTCTGAGGGGAGGAGCACATTAAAGGAACTTCTTGTTGCTGGACTTAAAACCATGAACAAAACACACAGAGAACGTTGGGCAGTTTCTTTTTGCCTCAGGTTCTTATGTGTGTTAATCCCGCTTTCAGTGTTTTCCCAAGTTAATGCATGGTTACTTTTTCCCTTTTTATTAAAAGTCTCTTTTCTACAGTCAGTCACTGTGCTTGCGAGAGGGGAAGTATTGCTTCTAGAAGCACCCAAGGGATGATGTTTAATTGTCCTAAGTTACTGGGTGGGGGTTCGAGCTGGTTTTGTGCTGTATTGTTGAAAGGAACCCCTAGATACTGAACCCAGCCCTTGTTGCTGCCCACTCTGACTGGCAGAAGAATTACATCACAAAGACCTAAAACAATCCCTGCAAAGACATAGAAAGACATTTTAAAAAGGTAATATGAAACCTAGACCTTCTTGGGTGTTAATTGTTCTAAAATACTTGTTTATTATTTAAACCTGGTAAACATACAGGTAAAAAATGCACAGAGGATGGTGAGATTTTACTAATAGTTCAGAATCTAATACTATAACATAGCCACATATGATAAAATCACAAAGGAGTACAAAGTACCATATGCCAAAAAGCAGCCTACATAAAAGAAGGATATAAATAATGAGAGACCTGTTGTTTATTTTTTACTTTCTTTTCAGTCAACCATCATTTCTCCCCTCATTTCATCCCAACTCAAACTTCCCTCACAATAAAGGTAGGGAAATATCCTAAATTATTCCTAAATATATCTCTATATAGTGCTTCAACATACATATTCTCATCTGACACCTGACAATTCAACCTTAACAGTAATGGTCCTGTCTTTGAACCTTTACAAATACCGTACAAGGAGGGTGGACAATTTATTGATTCAGATTGATTTTTTGTGAGATGCATATGAGACAAGTACTATATCAGAAGACACAGACAATATGATTTAGACACCTGGAAAATATATATAGGACGAGAGACAGAGTTCAAGAGTACACACAGGTAACATTAAGTTGGCACCTGAATATGAAACTATCCTTCTGTGCGATATCTTTTTAGAGTAATTACATGAGAATAGGAGGGGCAGCAGCTATACACTAGTTAATTTGCCCGATTTGAATTTCATGGACATAATAACTAAGCAGAGCATACTGAGAATTTTGTTGGAATGCCATCTAAAAATTGCGTGGTAATAGTCAATCCCATCAACTAGCAGGAGCAAAAAGGGTTATTATATTAAAGGTTAACGAAACCATTGCATTATCTTCCTCTTTCAGTGGTAAAACGGAAAAAGAGGCTGGAGAAGTCATGAATATCAAATCAAACAATCAGACACTTCCTCATTTCCAACTTTATTTCAGAATGCCATGGTTGTTCAAAAATGCTCTGTTCAGTAAAGATAGGATATTTGGTTTGTCACAAATGAAAACATTTGCAAACTGGCTGTAATGAGTCTGACAGAACTCTTTATCAATATTAATAACTCAAAACTGTCTTAAAGTCTTAAAATCAAGAAATAAACAACAGAGAAGCTTGAAATTAGATGGAATTCTGGGTCTTTTTTGGCAGGAATAGTGGTCTTGTGGTTAAGGCACAGAACAGAGTTCTATTCCCACCGCTTCACAGACTTGGTATATGACCTTGGGCAAATCACTCCTATTCTCACTGCCTTAGTAGCCTCATCAGTAAAGGGAAAATACTAGCTTTCCATTGTCCCTCATAGGAGCGATATAAAGCTAAATTAATTAATATTTGTTAAGGCCTTTGCAATCCTCAAACGGAACGAACAATAGCGATGGAAAGTGACTATTACCAAGAATAATTTTCTTCTAAAATTATTTCAAGATTCAACATTTCTGATCTCACGACTATGTAACAGAAGAATGAAATAATGCTAGGTTTCGGTTTGATGGAGGTAAATTCAGATCTGGTATTGCTGATGTGCTGTATCTTTAATACAGTGCCATTGAAAAGTATGCACATAGTTCCCGTATGCTGCTATGCTGATCCATTGTATTAGTTGATCTGGAATACCAGTACATGGACCATGCAGAAAATGGAAATACGATCCACTGAATTTTCAGCAGAGTGATGGGACTTTGTCATTTTCTCCTGTCACGATAATATGGAGCGTCACACGATGTAATAGCATGACACACCCACAGTAAATGAGGACTGTTCAAAGTGACGTACAGCTCCTGTCAGCTACAAACCCTTTTATTTTTTTCAGAGTGTAACAGCATTTACAGCAAAGACCTCACTGAAGAGGCATACATATAAAGTTTGCTGCAGATGGATTTCTTTCCTGTCTCTTTCTGAGATTAGATGTATAGTATGAACACATGGAAATGTCCCCTTTTGTCACAAGTGCAGTATGAACTCCTGGCTTCCAATATGCTAGGTACAAAATTTTTTTAGGAATTTACTTCTTTTAGTTAAATTGGTCTGAATCTCATTAATAAAAGAATGGTGTAATAGAAAAGAATTTATCAAATTATACTGCAACCTAGAATTGCAGGATTCAGCTTTCCCTGCCTGAAGAAAAATAAATTCTGAAGCATTAAACTTACTTTATAAAGCATTACACCTGACATGCTCTCTTAAATTTTACATACATTTTAAGTTACTTTAATATTTTGCAGGCTTGGTTTAACTATTCTCATGATGTAACTAAAATGAAGCGACTCATTCATAAATTAGGCCTAAAAAATACACAGACCACTCCTTAAACAATATCTCCTTACTTAAAATCATGTGGCATGTGTAACTTAAATTGTCTCTGGCTGAAATACCTTGTATGTCTTAACAGGACTACCACTGAATCAATGAGCCATATTTCTATAAGGTTAAATATACACTCTTCGCACTTTTACAAGTGTCTTGTCTGAAACCAGATGTTAATAACCCTTTGTGTGCCATACTTCAATGCATGCCCAAGGCCATGTCTTTTTAAAGGTGTGGGTGCATACATTTTAATGGGACAGTGATGGAGCAGCCCTCTTGCAGACGTACTATTATGACGGGCAACCGCAATGACAGACATGAAGAAACTGCTAGATTTACTCGAACAACTGCTCTTGCATAACAACATGTGTGTGCACCTAGTCTGTTTTGTTTGGCGCGCCGCCTCTTGCAGCCCTGCATTCCTGAAGACTGTTAATCCTTATGAATGCAACTGTTTAATGTATAAGCAACAAGCTTTGACAGCCAGTACACTTCAGAGTAATTACTCTATCCTTCAGGTAGTGTTATAAGGTACGCACCTGAAGGAAGACACTTAGACCTGTGTGCATGTACTGGGCATTATTGACATACAGTAGATATGAAATTATTGACAACTAATCAGAAAGCTCCATTTGAATCCCAAGTTCTAAAGCTATTTCAAAGTCACAGCTAAATTACACAAACATTTGCCCACACCAGACATAACAATAATGTTATGAAATCCTGTCAGCTTGTTGCCGTTTAGCCAGAACACACCCTGCATGTATCTGTAGGGCCATACTTGGATAGCTCTGCAGCATGCATCGCATCCCAGACACTAAAGTGATTATGTCTGAATACTCCTTATCTGATTTAAAAAGCCGACAGTATTACACATCTGTGCTTGCATGTTTCAGCTGTTATGCTGCAATGCCACTATTTATTTTGCTTCTGCAAGTTAGTTTTCCTTGAGAACCAGCAGGGGCCTTCTTCAATGAACTGAAAACGTGCATTGTGCGGGGGTTTGTACTGTAGTTCAGTCGGCGAATGTTATCCCAGAGGCTGTCGTTTCATTTAAACATTTGGTTTATGTCTCCCACGCCAAAAAGATTTATGTCTTGACTTTCACAAACTCAATTAATTGCATATTTTTTTTAAAAAGAATTAATTGTAGTGAAATTATTTTATGGAGATTTTATCTTCCTGCTTAAAGGTGGAGTTTCAAAGATTCTTAATTAATTAACATTGGTGTGTAAAGACTTTTTAGGCCAGATCCTCAGTATTTGTGCACTTAAGAGATTTTAACTTGTAATGTGTCCCATAATTATCAGTGAAAGACACACAGTGTTTTATTTTCTCATTTTTATAGTGCTACCCATAGACCTTTGATCAAGACAACACAGGTCCTACATGTGGTCTAGTGGTTATTCACCAGTTTGGATGAAATGAAGAATAGCGTTTCTACCAAAGGCTCCATGAGGAAACTGAATGTAATTGAGAAGCAGAAGTGCATTTATCAAAGCACATCTCAATGCCTTCTTTGCACATAATTGCATCAGGTATTCTGCATTAACATGCAAGTCCTAAAAAAAAAAAAAAAAAGAGAGAGAGAGAGAGAGAGAAAAGATCTTATTTTTAGGTAGAAGCCCATGGTGGGCAGTAAATTACACATAATTTCCCCCAGACTAGTAATTAGCACTCTTTGCTGACTACCTGAATTGTTTCACAGTAGTTCAGCACTGTTCTAATAGTTATCACCATACTTATCATAGATTCAATATATGATTCCTCCAGCTTCATATACCGTATGTTTAAGCTTAGGCATGATCACAAATAAATTTTGTTTGCTTCTCTTGGTCATTTAGAATTGTTTTTTCAGGACTCTGAAACATCTTAGTTGCTCTGACTCTGCAATGTAAACCAGCTGAGCCAAAGTTTGCTTAACTGGCAAGAATTTAAAGACCAAAAAGAAACAGATGTGGTGTAAATAAGATATGGCGTTAGTTGACATGAGATTTTTATATTTATTCCAGTATTGGTGGGTCTTCCAAAATGGTTTCCTGTTGTGAATGAGCATTCTATCTCCCTTCTGGTTGTTGTTGTTGTTTTGTTTTATTTTCTGGGTTTTTTTAGGAGTTCTGATATTGGCAGACATTTGTTCATGGCCCTGTAATAAAGATTGTATACAATTTCTTTTTAGAGTTTCACCAAATTTTTCACAATTTTTTAAAAACTATTTTCATGTCCCTGAATTTGAATATTTCATCAAAATGGTAATTTAGCTATCAAAACATTGGATAATGCATACTTTCTTTAATGAAATACTTCCACTCAGACACACACTTTCCCTAAATGGAATCATTTTCATTGAAAATGATCTGGTTTTAAACATAGAAATTGGATGCAAATGAAACTGATTAAGAATTTGAAATTAAACACAAGAAGTTCCCATTTTGAACATTCTGAATTTCATTTTGAGCATTGTGTACCTCCCTCTGGATGGCGTTTCTCTTCCCACAACATCCATCTGCCAGAATCCTAGTGAATTAATTAAATTTAACATTATTATTCTAAACCCTCTTTTTAGTCACCAATCCTGCAACAGGATATGAAAGTTTATTTCTGCACAGAGTTCCACTGAATGAGTGTGACTTCACAAGATCATGGAATATGGGAAGTCAATGGAAAAGTGCACAGGATTAAGGATCTATGCTAAATTCCACTGAAGATTTGACATTGTTGGCAGCAAGTGCTCCTCCAATGCTCCAGCTTTAGTGTACAAGATTACTACCTCCTCTTGCATTGTGATTATGAACATCAAGTCTTTGAGTGAGAAGGAAAGGAGAGATATTTCAACTATATACAAGTTAGGTTCTCATTAAGGGCAAACCATCTGTTAAAGGGCTAATGATCATGGCAATTTTTGTTCTCATGCAGACAGACGAGTTGATCACCAACTTGGGGTTGGGAGGGGCTGTGGCCAGTATGTGCCCATAGAGTGACTACACTCTGGCTGAAGACATTCACATGGCAGAAGGGAGACTCTTCTTGAGATCCTTTCCAGACTACATCAAGCCACAAGCAAAATGGAGAGGTCAAGTGGCAAGTGGCAAGGAAGATAGAAGGGACCAGTATAGACAGTAAGGAGCCACATGCCAGATCTCTGCTGTCCCGCAGACCTTTCATAGTACTCTGGAAGGAGTGTTTGAAACACAAAAAGGCAGCATGAGATGTACCATGAGCTACTGGAGAGCTCTACTACCCTAGCAGGAAAGGAGCCACTTGAGAGGAATGGGCAAGATGCCAGTGCCAAAGCCTCTTCTGCTTCAGCAGCAGCAGCTATAAGAGGAGTCAGTACCAGTCTCCGATTACCAGCAGGAGCCTCCTGTGACATTGCAGGATGTAACTATATGGCTGTAGTAAGGCACCATCACAGAACCAGTACAGGCATAAGAAACAATTCAGCAGAATTTCCTAAGACATTGCAGGGGGAAAAGGAGCATTGGTGGGTCATTGTGGGAAGCTGCCAGCAGTAGGGCAACTGCTCTCAAAGGCAGAGTGTGTACTTCCTTCCTTTAATAAAAATACCTGTCTTTGAGCTGAACTCTTTTTACAGTATTGCTAAGCCAGGCCATGATTAAAACAAATAGGATTAAGTTAGCCATCATTTCAGCGTCATCTCCATTTAGAGCATGTATGCACATACCTGGCTAAGCAGGCGAAAAGCAGATGGATCAGATAACAAAGTTTACCTTGTTTCCTAACTTGAAAGCTTGTGCTGTTTCTTGGCAGAATAGATTAATCAAGTCTACTGGCTACCTGGCTTCAACCAGCATTAGCCTCCCAGCGTAATTCCAGCAGGAATTTGCTTTTTTTTTTTTTTTTTTTTTAAATTGCGAAACTGAACACCACTCTCAAATGTTTGTGTACTTATTTTAAGATGACTCTTGAGAAACTGCAGTTTTCACACACACATACACTCAAAAAAAGCATTTCAAATATTTTCTTTTCAAAAGCAGACATCAGCGCTTGTTCAGGAGGAAACTGGAATGGTCACGCACTCCTCTGATTTTTCCACAGGTCATTATCTGATCTGGGAAAAGAAGAAGAATTTTTTGTCTTTGGTTTAGTTTTATTTGTTCAGTGCTCATGTTTTTTTCTCCTTAACAAAGTGAATTTTAGCACCTGTAAGAGGCACCAGATGGGCAGCCCTGGAGACTGAACTTACTATTCCTACAGTCATGGAAGATGTATAGCCATGTTAAATTCTGGACATTGGACTTTTACATTAGGAAAACATTTTCATTTACATCAGATTCTGAAAAGTCTTTTGCTACAAAGAGATGGGCCAAGGAGATAGGGTTTGGGACTGGATTTGGTTTAGATATGGTCTTGTGTTCACACCTGAATCAGGGCTAGGCTTCAGATTTATATTAAATGGTGCTGAAATCTTGCAAACTGTTATTGCTAGATCTTGGCTGATAATTCCACAGGATCATGATCTTGCCAGATTTCTGCCACTTTAGCTCCCTCAGCACCTGAAAACAGACCTCCTACTGGCATTGTATCTCATTCAAAAATAAACTAAAGCAATCAGTTTGCCTGATTGCCTCTTTTGGTTAGTTATCAATGGTTGCTTCACTAAAATTTGAAGGGATTTGGATTCAATGTTCCCGTTCTGGCTCATCTCTTGTTATAAAGCTAAACTAACGGCAAGATTGTGGAATTCTGACTCACAATGATAAGCACTTATTCACACAGGTAGTCCCATAGAAACCAATAGAGTTATCTGAGTATGTAAGTAATCACTAGAGCTGAGCAAATAAATGATATTTTGGTTTAGGAGCGGAACTGAAAAATCCTCTCCAAAATGAAAAAAAATAATTTCAAACAAACAAAGCACTCTGTTTGAGCTCAAGTTAATTTTTTTTGTTTTTTGTTTTTTGTTTTTCTTTTTCTTTAAAAAAAAATTAGGTAAATTTTCAAATGAAACACCCTCTTGAAACAAAGAGTTAAAACATTTCCTTTTGACGGAAACAGGATGAACCATTTTGCCTTTTTATTTAAAAAAAATATCCTTGGAGGTTTTTTCAGCTGAAACTGTTTGTTAAATTTGACCTGAATTTGCATAGAGTTTTGATGTCCTGATAAATGCATTTTTGGCTAATCTACTATGCATTGGGGAAAAAAATCTCCCACCGCTTGTAGTCATCAGCCTAAGTAAAGGCTTCATAATTTTTCTGAACAAGTATATGTTTAACCAAACAAAACAAATTCCACAAATGAATTATCTTGGACGGTGTTCATGACTCTTTTATGTTCACCTTCTGGAGATATTCTACAGAACAAATGAATTGGCCAGAATGTTCACAGAATTATGTTCACAGTGAATTTCAAAAAACATTTGCAGACAACAAATTCTGAATTAGTTAACATTGGTAGCTAGGAGTTAACTTTTCTCACAAGAAAGCTTGTTTTAATAGTTCTGCTTATCTAATCAGGGAAAAGAAACAATCCAATATGATCAATGTATACGTTTAAAATAGCCTGAATTTTGAATATTGTAAACTCACAATGACCTGCTTTAGAACTAGCTATGTATCAAGTATTATTCACCAAAAATATTTAATGAGTAATTTCAAATAATGGATGTATTTGAGACAATCCAAACAAAAAAAGAGGTGAAATTTCCCATATCTAGTGGGCTGTACTCACTGAGTACAAACAGAACTATATTAAGGGGCGTATGAGTCCATCTTAGATTGAGTGGGGCAGCAGATCATTTGAAAAGCTAGTTTGGGTGGAATAGATTACAGTGAGATCAGTAGAGCATTGTTGAAAGAGCACTGGAAATGTTTGTTTGGGGTTTCTCTGGAGTGGAAGGCTTCCTAAATAAAAGAACCAATACAATTCAAAAGCCCCGACTGTGTCATGCTGTTCTCCTCATCTCCTCAAATTGCTGAATCTAAAAGACTGTCACAGCTCCCTGTACTATTGTCAGATTCAGGGGAGATGGGTCAGCGGTACAACTTGCATGAGAGTAGGAGGGAACTAACTAGCGGCATATAATGGGAGGGAAATGGAAAAGACTCTTCAAGGTAGGCTCCCGATTTTAAACGCACTGAAATCAATAGCAGCCTTGTCTTTGACTTCAGTGGGCTATGAATTCACTTGGCAGGGTTGAAAGTTCCTTTAATTTTTTTCACATATAGTAAAACTCTTGTTGTTTTTTTAAGGGGCTCTGGGTCAGATTCTGATCTCCTCCTGATGTAAATCCAGATTAATACCATTGAGTGTGATGGAGCAAAGCCCAGAGAAAATCTGTGCAGGCAAGATCAGAATCTGATTGAGAGCACTTAAACAGGAGGCTCAATAGAAGATTTTCAGAATTAAATTAATTTTATTAAAACGAAACAAGCATATTTCTTTTTGAATGAATGAAAAGATTTTCATTTTCTTTGGAATTCTGTGGTAAACTATCCTTGTACAAAATTTGTTCAGGGTCAAGATTTAGGTAGTATATTGTGCTACAGTAACTGCACTTATGACAGACAACCTTTTCATGAGATAAGAAAAACCTCTTCTTCAGGTCAGTACAAGAAAGGAACTTGACAGAGCTGTAAATATAGAGCCCAGAGGTGTGAAATCTTGTACAGTATTAAATACAGTCATGGGAAACTTGAAATTTGTTCCAAACATCTCACATGTGTAGACATCAGAATAAAAATATATGTTGTAGCCTCAGAAAATTTTTAAAAAAGAGGTTTTCTGTGTAATGAATCAGAGTAATGATTCATTTTCATCAGTCTGTGAGGCTTGATCAGACACTCATTTTGAAAGTAGCTCTGATTGTAACAAATGTAGTTGAGTAAATAAACAGGATTTCTCACCTCTGAGACAACTGATGGAAAAGCCTCTTCTAATTACATTTGTAGTTCTTTGTGGTAGTCTAAATAGGTGCAGAAAGTTTCGGAAAAGGTTTGGAATTTGAATTTTTTATCTCACCACACTGCATAAATTCCTGGCCAATAAAGTTAGGTTCCTAACTTATTTGGGCATTTAAATAAGGGAGGTGATTTTCAGAAGTGTGTAAGCACCCAGCAGCTGCCATAAAAGTCAGTGAGAGCTGCTGCACGCTCAGCGTTTTGGAAAATCAGTCCACTTATTGGGGTGTTAATTATGGATTTAGGAGTCTAACTTTAGGCAGCCATGTTTTAAAAATGTTGGCCCTGGTGTCCAAAAGTGGCTTTCCTAATTGAAAAACATTTCAAGTAATATGGTTTTGTTGACACTTGTGTGGATAGGGAGAATTAATTTTTTTAAAAAGGCTGTTGAAAACCACGGGCTTGAAAAACATTTTTCCAACATTTTTTTAAAAATAAAACAAAAAATAATGTTTTCCCATTTGCAGAATCTACCACCCATGGGCAAAACTGCAATATCTGCAATGGTTTCTAAGATTCGGTTTTGAAAACTGTGTTTGGACATGGGGATTTTTGTAGGACAGGGCTGGCTGCTTCTGTGAATGCAACCAACCAGCCTCTTGAAGCTCATCTAGCACTAGATGAGATGGAGTCAAATCCAGCTCAGTTCAGCCACAAGGATAGTCATGATGAAGCAAGGAGGGACTAAACAGGGGAGAAACTGGAGATCCATCAGTAATTCCTAGAATTTGTTTCCCGACCATTGGAATTGTGTTGTAGAAAGACAAAATACTGTAACAGTAACCTATTTTTTAAAAAAAATCTTTCACTAATTAAAATTATTGAAGAGGGGTTTTTAACATAAAAAACTAATTAAATAAAGTTTCAACTCAGAACAAATTTGCTTGGTTGGGTGATAGACATGAAAGTTGCTTCATTATAGGATTCTACATGGCTTGTGCACAGAGGTCATTTTGAAAGTAGTTCTGATTGGAGCAAATGAAGTTGAATAATTCAGCAGAATTTCTCACCTCTGGTTGAGCAACAGAAAAACCAGAAAACTGATGGAAAAGCCTGTTCTAATTAAATTTCCATTTCTATGCTGTAGGCCAAAGAGGTGCAGAGAGTTTGGGTAAAGGTTTAGATAAGCAGGGTCTATATAAATGGAAGTTCCAAAACAAGCTCAGCTGTAGTGTTGCAAACAGCATGTGATAGCATGGTCGTAACTAAAAGTACTGTACTAAATCAATTCCTATGCTGGCCAGCTACAATGAAAAAATGGCACCACCACAATTTTAAAATGACAGTGCTATGGCAAACCAGTCATAATATGCTTGAGTTACTATCATAAGCAACGGATTTAGATTATTATGAAAATATATGCTTTCTTAAGTGCTGTGAATTATACCAAATAATTCTGAGCATCTCTTTTACTACACTAATGAATCAAAGCTGAGCTTACCACATTATCTGCAATCACCATGAAAAAAATGCATTTAAAATACATAGTTTCTGTATAAATAGCACATCCCCCCCCCCAACATATTCTTTAATTAAGCAATGTCTGATTCCATAATAATAATGACAAGAAAGGAATGTCCAACTTTCCTAATGCAAACAAGGCTATTTCAGTACTGAGAAAATGGGACCAAAATACAGTGGGAAAGTCCATAGAAGGGTTTGGTGAATTATCAGATATTCATCTCACTGAGTTTTCCTTGAACAACCACCCCTTCTGATGGGAAGGATGTGGAGTATTGTGGATTTTGGAGGCTATACTCCCTTTCCAATCCTGTAGATGTTAGGGATTAACCAAGAGCAGTGGGAAGAGGAGAGGCAGGAGACACCCTTCAGTGTAAAGAGAGGAGACATCTGGCAGGGATGATGACTATTCCGCTGCACTCTCTGCCTCTGACCAGAACCTACAGAACTACACGTGCAATGGCTGAGTGAGTGCCTCTGTAGCACCTCAGTAGGAGTCCCAGAAGGAAATAATATAGCTTCAAGATGTATTGCCTCCTCAGTGAATTTCAGGGGGGGGAGGGGAAACAAGCTTTCCAAGTGGCAGTGCCAGAGGGAGCAGCAGATCTGCCACTTCCATCCTCACCTTCTTCTCTACTCCACCCATCTTATCCCAGTTTCACCTCTGCATTCTGTGGCTCTATAGCAGAGAGATTGATGGGTGCGTTGCTTAAATGGCAGGTTAAATGGAAGAAGCAATTAAGCTCCTTTATAGAATAAGATAACTGAAACAATAGAAGCCACCACCCATGGCACCATACCAATGGGAAGTCCTAAGCAATAACTAACCCAGCGAAAATATCAGGAGGTTCCCCAGAAACTGATTGTAAACACAGGTATTTGGGCAGTGATTAGTTAAAATCATGTATTTGCCTGTGTGGGTGTCACAACCAGAAAGCCACCATCTAGCCAAGAGACAGGAGAGAAGCAGTATTGAGCATGGTCCTGAGAGGGAACAGCCAGCTCCTTGGAAAAGCGGATTTGGAAATTGTGAGAAAGGAAACTTCCTCATGTTGTTTATTCCTACAACGTTCAGTGAAACAAAACTATGTGAACATTCTTTGTATATAAATATAATTGCACCAGAGAAATATCTGACTCTTATTATCCTGTTTTCCTCCTAATAGAAACAAACTGACAAGGCTCTGCATATTGACAAACTACCCAGGCCAAAAAGGGACAACAGTAATAATACTTTTATATATATAAGCAAATATAGGTGCACACACATTCCAAGCACTTTACAAATATTAACTAATCAACCTTCATGGCAATCCTAGGAGAATGACAGGAAAGCCAGTGATATTATCCCCATTTAATAGATGGGTAAACTGAAAGATGGTAAGTGATGTGCTCAGGGTGACATGGGGAAGGTGCTTCTAGCCTGGCATGAACATAGGATAATTTGTCATTGATTGGAGCTCAAAATTAGTGTATTTTAATTTAATCAGAATGTATTAATACAGCAGTTCTCAATCATTTTTGTAGCATGAACCTACATTACAGAGGTAACCAGTTCCATGACACCTTTTCTCACAGCCATGATTTCTTTCCAAAAGTTTTCTAAACTGTTAAGCTTGGATGCCCAAAGTAAAGGACTTAGTTCCACATTTAGGTACCTAACAAAAGGTGACTTAGGCCCCAATTCAGCACAGTCTCTTAAACACATGCTTAGTCCCATTGGCCTCAATGAGTCTACTCACATGCTTGAAGTGAAGCACGTGCTTAAGAACCTTGCTGAATTGGGGCCTAAGTTACCTGGTTTCCAGAGATGCTAAAATCCACCCACTCTGCTGAATCAGTAGGCCATTTATTTTAGATGACTAAAAATGGTACTGGATGCCTAACTTTAGGCACTGAACTTTAGAAATTTTGCCCACCAGTACAGAGACTTCACAAACCAGAAATTAATTATTATTCAGACAATAATAGTTAATTGTTTTAGCTCAAATTATTGAATCCATGAGTAACTTTTCATTATGCTTGCTGTAAGACCTCTCTCTCTCTTTTAAATTAGTGAAATATTTTAAAAGGAAAATTACAGTGAGATATAGATCTTATGCCCTGGTTATAGTTGTATTTCTCTTGGATATTTTCCAAGGGCCCTGTTTCAGCAAGGTACCTCGACAGCTGCATAATTTACACACATGTTAAAGCACTTTCCTGAATCATTGTCAAAGTACAGGAAAAATAAATTATTTGATTTCTTTCAAATCTGTAGTTTTTTAGATGCATCTCTTAAAATGTTCTCCTTTCCTCTATACAACTAAAATGTTAAGTGAGATATTGTAATACTCCCCCAAATTAAATGCACCATGACTGAAGGTTTGAAGGAGACTTTAATTCACACATTAAAAATGGTAGCAGGATTTCAGGTTTGACAGGGTAAGCTTTTGCTTTGTTAATAAGAGCAATTCATGCTGAATTGTGAACACATTCTCAAAATACTGACTGCTTAGTTTGTAACAGAATATATTTTATTGGCCTATGAAGAAATCATCATGATCCAAAAAAGTTATTAAAAGAAGTTCATATTCATAAAAACAAAAACATGAGACTGAAGCTCCTATAGAATGACAGCCATAACAAAATGAATTTTTAAAATATATAAATTCATGCAATATTTTTCATTTAATTCATTTTGCACAATTGACACCATTTGGGGGCAGGGGTGGCAGTAGAGTGAGTGGAGGAGGGGGCAGGCGTGTGTGAAATTTCCAGAGAATGAAAATAATCACATATGTGAAAACTGAAAACATTATACATTTTGGTTGAAAATTGACAAAACAGCAGGAGAATGAGGATTTGAGGCTGCCCAGGTATCCAGCCATAATTTTCAAATAATCTGCTGACATATTATGCTCAATAATGAAATTTCTCATCACCACAGTGCTTCTAAATAGCCACAGAATGGAGTGGACCAGAGGCCAAGCTTTCAAAGGAATGTCCCTGTGATCATGTGACTGTTCACATTCTGTCCGTGGAGAAAAGCTAGGAAGAAAAGCAAATTAGGACCTACAAAGTATTCAGACAGGCCAAAGCCAGCCTTAGCAAGACAAAAATATATATCTGTATTTCTGATCTGAGATCAGACTTCTTCCCGTGTAACAGCCAAAAATCTTCAGTGTGGAAGAGATGCTGCTGGTAGCCAAGATTCATTTCAACTTATACAAGGACAAAGAAGCACGACTCCCAGACATCACTTTTGCAAGGAGCTGCATGTGCAGTAGTATGATATGGGCAGTAGAATACATCCATCAGTAGTCTCATGTAGTTGAATCAAGAAGTACTGTATCTCTCGAATTTTACTAGGAAACTCTTAATGGACACCAGCAGCCACGGCATGAATCTGCTGGCTGCCTGTGTCACTGGAGAGAGAGACATTACTTTGATTTGATTGGCAGCAGCATATCCTACTACAATGCTAACTAAGCCTGTGACACAATGTGCTATCAATATTTTACTCTTTCATGTGTGGCTTTGGCTCTTCAGTTTTCACTCTTTGCAATGACACCAGATAAAATGCTCTGAGGTTTACCGGTTCACAGTACTTCCATTTAATAACAGTCTTCTGATTTTGTCAACCTGTAAGCTTTTGCTGAAAGAAGTCAAGTGGTTTGTTATTGAAAGATATATGTTTGTACTCCAAATAGCATCATCTCATGTATTCCCATGCTAGCACATCATCAGTTTTCTTCTGATCCAGTCTATGTGAAGCAAAGCTGAAGATATTTTTGGTCACATTTGAACACTTCTTTTCTTCCAGTTTCAGCTGTAACAGTATTATGCTGCACAAACTGAGCCGTCCCATGTAACCTCCAAATGTTCTTACTGACACCCGAGGAATCAGTCTGGTTTATTTGTTTTGGGTTTTTTTTAATAAAGATGCTATTTGACCCTTCAAAGATCACAAATCATAAATAGCAAAACAACATGGCCCCTTTCAGGGAAGCAATAGAAATGAAGAGTCACTGGTAACTGCATGTTCTTCAAAGCACATAGTATCAAACACCTGGTAAGGGAAAATGTCAAAAAGGGGAAAAAAGCATACAACTGCTGCTCCTCAAAAGCACCTCCTCTATGTTTCTTCAAAGCAGGCGTTGCTGGAATCAAGGCAGTGAGTTCAGGACACTCCACAGAGCCTAGAGAATTGTTTGCAGTGAGCTCAGCAAACACCCATGGACAGAAGACCAGAGCCAGGCATAGTTGTTAAGGTGGAGGATTCTAGGTAGCTGTGAATCTGTGCAAGTGTCCATCCAACCCTGCCAAATGGCAGCAACCACCAGGCTCAGAAGCAATGCATTCATATCTGGGATATTAAGCAACCGTTGCATATCTTGACATAATTGTACAGTAACTCTGGTGTGAGAGCCATATTACTTTATTCACTCTCTGTAGTGTACCATGAGTGTCTAGAATGCTAAAAAAATATGTTTGGTCAATATCAACTTGCAAAATGTTAATCTACAGCGTGTCAATATGGAGCAATAATGTTTTGCTCTACAGGCTAAAATGAAGTTAACACACTTCAGTTCTTTCTGACATTTTTAAACCAGATTTTTCCAAAAGGATCCACATCCAGGTGTGGCTTAGATGATTCCATTTAACATCTGCATTGGACTATTCTAGGTTCTCTTTATTTTGGTGGGTTGCCTGGAAAGATTTTGTGGCTGCCCAGATAACGTCTTCACTGCATGAATGTTCACCAGGGGTCAAATCATCCCCTCCTGTGTGGAATCTGGATCTCACAGAGAGTCTGGGGCTGGGGAAGGGGGAAGAGTGGTGCTGCAAAGTTAGTGTTAGAAGGGAAAGATCCATGTACACACAGAGCCTAGGGGGTATGATCTGGAATTAGTTTAGTGAGAACTGACCTGTCCTTGAAAATGTAGCCACCTGGCATGTTCCCTTCTTGATTTCCACACTAAAGAGAGATGGAGCAGTTAATGGCAGAGAGAGAGAGAGAGAGAGATGCCATGAAAATTACAGGCTGTGTAAAAATTCCATTGCAAATAACTGTTTAACACCACTAAGAAGTTAGGGTAAAACTGTTTCAAAGTCTAAAATTAGTTACATTTTAAACTAACTGCATATACTTTTATTGTCTCTGATCTAAAATATAATCCCAGGAGGCTGTGAAAAGCATGCAAATTACAGAAAGCTAATTTGCTCCAACAGCGACACCTCCCATGTAGTTGGGAGGTCTATTAGAACTAGTGTATTCACTGTTATTTGCATATTAATAGCACCTGCTGAAATACTTTGGGATTTACTTTCCCTGCCAGTAGAGGGACAAAACAAAAATATATACAGAATTCCTGTCATACAGCTATGATGGGTAATAAACTATCTAGGAGATGCTGAATTAATAGTGGATTAGCACTGCAGATGGCATCTGTGGTTTTTAGACAAACTGGACTGCAAGCAAGTTACAGCTTCCCCTTGCTTGAAAAAATAATCCCCTTTTTGGAAAGTACTGTGTAATCTGAAATCAGTCACTTGGCTCAAACCTGAGGAACTGAAAAATTTAACTAAAGAAATCCAGTCACTGCAACAAGACAACACAAACCCAGAGTCACCAAAAACAGAACCCCCCCAAAAGTGGACTCTGATTTAAAATCTACAAAAATCCAGGCCTCTGACATTAGCCAGGCCGGCAGGGCCCAGTTCCTTTGCACATAAAACAACAAGTAAATTAAAAACAGCCACAGCCTGAGATGTACTTAATTATCCAACTTCCAATCTCTGCTTATGACCAGTGCTCCGTGTTCTGCCCCCTTAACTCTTGTAACCCCTACTGCATTTCTACAGATCACCCTCTTTGCAGTGTGGGTGAAAGCAGTTTCTTTTCCACAAGTGGTGAATGGAAATATCCATTTACTTTAAAATACAAATCCAAAACCAGTGAACTGAAAATGTAACATTTGATTGACTTGTTAGTTACCAAGTTACAGGTGGGAACAGTGACCAGAAACGGAAATGGGAGAGCACACCAACTCTTTTGCCCCACCCCTCAAATTGGCAATTCCTGCTCCTAAAGGAACACCATCGAGCTATTGTTAACCCTTTCAAGAGCCATAAGAGTCCTATATTTCATGTTAAGATGTAGAAAAGTTTTTTTTTAATGACTTTAATACAAATTATGTGCTCATGTTAAACAGGCAATAAGTTGCTGTGAGTTAATTACTGCTACAGTGCTGAACACTGTAGCATTTTAAATATCTTTATATTCCAAAACAAAACAAATAAGCTACTAACTTTAAGGTAAGTTGCTAAATTGTCCTCCACTTTTTAAAAACTGCTATGAAAGAGCATTAGAGTTATGAAATTGATCCACTGAGAGGTGACGAGCAAATATGCCATCAAATTCACTAAGTGGATCTCTTTAGCCTAGGCTACAACTTTAAAATCTGTCCCAGGTAAGGGGTAATGAGTAGCTGGAGCACCCCAGAGAGTCACATTTCCTCTCCTGCTCCCACCTTGCTCTGTGGGAGTGTATGCTCCCATCTTGCTGTGTGTATGCTACTTCCTCCTTCTTGCATGCCCAACTAGCCAGTGGAGGGCAGGGGCAAAGCCAGAGATCCTTTCACTCCCCACAGCCCACCCCACACTTGCTTACAGGGAGGAATATTAAACAAGGAGCCTTTGTTCTCCTCACCACAGACAATCTCAATCTTTGCAGGACAGAACTGGAGAATAACGGGGGCAGAGAGGGATACCTCCCTGCACAGCCAACTAAGTCCTGTGACAGTTTGCCCTATGTGAGTTATAATTACTGTAAAAACAACGAGAGCACCTTAAAGACTAACGAATTTCTGCGGGAATAAGCTTTCGTGGGCTGCAACTTGGGTCTTGCATCTGACAAAGTGGGTTGCAGCCCATGAGAGCTTATGCCCACAGAAATTTGTTAGTCTTTAAGGTGCTACAGGACTCTCGTTGTTTTTGCTATATACAGACTAACACGGCTACCCCTCTGGAATAATTACTGTAGATGGCCCTCAAGACAGTACAGTGATGGGAACTCCTGAAATGTCATGGACAGAAATTCCCTGCTAAGGCGACTAATGAATGCTAATTCTCATGAATGTACACGTAATTATTAAATAGAGCAATATGTAATGAGGCTAGTAACCATCTAATAAAAATAGCGGTAAAGGGAGGCTGGACCAACGTCAGAAAGGAGGACTGGTTGCGTATTAAACAGTAAATCTATGATCATTGCCCAATAATAATTTTCTTGGCTTTACCCAAGAGTGCCATGGTCAAGAATGTCCCTCTAAAGCTCAGACAAAGGGTATGCTGTAGTATTTCTTGGAAGCATTGAATGATTCACTTGATTGTTATCTGGAAATGGATCAGTTCGTGTTGAGCGCACTGGTTCAAATTTGACGAACGAATAGGCAATGACTAGAAATTACCGCCGTCTGACATACACTCAATGCCCTATATCAGATGTTGTTTTGGTGGCCTCAGTACAGTTCCTAGTGGGAAAGTGTCCATCTCAAAAAAGCCACCATTGTTAAAGCCACTCTTGCTGGCAGTCTGTGTCTCAGAGAAGCCAAGGATTGAAGAAACATTTTGAGTGAATGCTTATAGTCAGAAACACGTCACTTCTTCTACAAAAGGGCCGAGGCCTGTTGGCAAGGAGATAGGAGTAGTTTTGCATTGATACTATCTTCACTGAGCTTCTTTGGTGGATAAAAACTTCCTGTCTCCCCTGCTGTCAATCCATTTTCCAAAATTGAAGAGCTGTGCGTTTTTAATGGCAATAATAATAATAATAATAATAATAAAAAAACCACCCCACCCAGGAAATTACCTATTATAACAAATTGAATGGGATGGTCCTTATCTGAAATTTCATGAGCAATTAGCAAACAAAATTATCCACAAAAGCATATATGTCCTATTATCGTTGCAGTGATTACAGTGGCAGC
This sequence comes from Emydura macquarii macquarii, assembly GCF_026122565.2. Taxonomy (NCBI): domain Eukaryota; kingdom Metazoa; phylum Chordata; order Testudines; family Chelidae; genus Emydura; species Emydura macquarii. Next base: position 35,413,638 of record NW_027132813.1, on the reverse strand, counting down.
AAAGATACGAGCTGGCAGTTTTCTATCAAGAAGCCCCCAAAAGTGGGTAATTTTTATTTCTTACATGAAGTTCATGGCAGCCCATATTTTACCACCTGCACGTCAAAAAAAAAAATCAAGGGGGAAAGGAAAAAGGAAACAATGTTCACAACGTGTTTACATTCAAGAAGTGCGTGTTTCAGAGAGGGAGGTGTGATGTGTATATTTGCATTGTCTGTGAAAGAATCCTTAGTGGCGATGCAGCTGGAAAAATAATGGATGATCAGAGGACTGTCTTCAGTGAGAAACTTTCATCTGGAATTTACAATTATATTGTAGAAAATGTTACCTTAGACTACAACTAATTTGTGAATGCCAGGAAAGGCAGATCACTGATTCCTCATCAGGGCTGCTGAACCTGATCTATAAAAATTTAGGCATCAGCAGGAGGTTGTATGTGAGAGTGATTTGCATTTCAATTTTTAGTCCACCACAACCTTTAAAACTTACTGCAGCACTATCACAATGGAAATTTTTGTTCTTGGTGTGCTCAAAATCTACATTCTCTAAAAAAAATTCCTGGCATAATGAAAGTCAATCATTAATGGGAAAGAATGTGGCATTTATGCTCAAATTGTCTCACAATGCACCATTACATCAGATTCTTTCATAATTTTATGGGGGAGCATGTCCCCTGACACCACCTTCAGGGATTTCACATGGCACTTGTCACTATCATTACACTTCCACAAGCACCAGTCTTTTCAATTTTTATCTGCCCAGAACCTGGAATATGTTACATTATTTAGTTTCTGTAAGAAGCTTTTCTGTATTAGGAATTCACAACAAATGAAGGCTATTTCCCTGAAAAATGAGCCTGTGAGTGATGGGTAAGGGAATTTCAGGAGGGCCCCTTTACAAGCGGCAGCAGAAACTTTGTTATTCTCTGCTGTCCTTCCTGTTGATGAATGGCACAGATCCAACTGGTCTTGGGTAAAGCATCTGTCAGGACTAACATCAATGATGAGACAGTCAAAGACCCCCCAAAAGGTCCACAACATGACCCTAGGAAAGAGAGGTCACCAAGTCCTCATTGTTCATTTTAGAATCGGAGTTAGACAAAATCTTTGGACGTGATTTCAATGTGCATCTATTTTAAACTTGGTTATCAATGATTAATTACTGTTCTTATTGACATAAGATCATGAGCACATAATTACGGCCATACTGGGTCAGAGCACTGGTCCATCTAGCCCAGTATCATGTCTTCCAACTGTGGCCAATGCTAGGTAGTTCAGAGGGAATTAACAGAACACGTAATCATCAAGTGATCATCCCATCGCTTATTCCCAGCTTCTGGTAAAAAGCAATCCCTGCCATCTGGCTAATAGCCTTGGTTAGGCTATTAGCCAGATGGAAGAATTAGGAAGAATCCCATGCACTGTTACAGACTGGGGACCGACTAGCTAGGCAGCAGTTCAGCAGAAAAGGATCTGGGGGCACAGTGGGCAAGAAGCTGGATATGAGTCAACAGTATGCCCTTATTGCCAAGAAGGCTAGCAACATATTGGGCTGCATTAGTGCTGCATTGCCAGCAGATCAAGGGAAGTGATTATTTCCCTCTATTCGGTACTGGTGAGGCCTCATTTGTAGTACTGTGTCCAGTTTTGGGTCCCCCACTACAGAAAGGATGTGGACAAATTGGAGAGAGTCCAGTGGAGGGCAACAAAAATGATTAGGGGGCTGGAGCACAGGACTTATGAGGAGAGGCAGAGGGAACTAGGCTTATTTAAGTCTGCAGAAGAGAGGAATAAAGGGGGATTTGATAGCAGCCTTTAACTACCTGAAAGGGGGTTCCAGAGAGGATGGAATTAGTCTGTTTTCAGTGGTAGTAGATGACAGAACTAGGAGCAATCATCTCAAGTTGCAGTGGGGGAGGTCTAGGTTGGATATTAGGAAAACAAAATTCACTAGGAGGGTGGTAAAACACTAGAATGGATTACCTAGGGAGGTGGTGGAATGTTCATCCTTAGAGGTTTTTACAGCCCGGCTTGACAAAGCTCTGGCTGGGATGATTTAGTTGGGGTTGGTCCTGCTTAGAGGGTTGGATTAGATGACCTCCTGAGGTCCCTTCCAGCCTTAATCTTCTATGATTCTATTATTCTATTTGCGTTACAGTGGTGCTTGGATGTCCCAGTGAAGGTCGAGGCCCTGGCATTGTGAAAAACAATGTACAAATATAGAGAGAGAGACACTTGTTCCCTCAAATCACACGAGATCACAGCCTGAGTCAAGAGGGCAGGATCTGGCCTACAGAAACCGGAAGGAAATCAGAAATCAGCCCTAAATCTTCAAGTTTAAGTGTTTGTTCCTCCTCCCATTGAATTTGATGGGAGTCATCCATTGACTTCAACAGCTTTCCTGAGGGAAGCACGTTTTTGCTATGACAGAGGACTTTTCATTCTCTCTCTCTCTATCTTAGCATGTTGGTGTCCAGCAAGTTGTTTTGTTGCTGGTATTTGCAAAGCTGCAGTATTAATGTGAAGTTTTGAGAGACCAGAAGAAGAGCTCTGTGTGACTCAAAATCTTCTCTCTCACCAGCAGAAGTTGGTCCAATAAAAGCTATTACCTCACCCACCTTGTCTCTCTAACTTTCCTACAAGCCGTTCCCATATAAAAATGGCAAACTAACCTCTGCACCAAAGAGGGGATTCTTTCCTTCAGACACATTTACTGAAAATGGGAATGATGCGCAAAGTGACCAGGGGTGGCCAAGATTTTCACAGTGATTTTGTGTGCCCGAATTTTGGGTGCTCAACCTGATGCACCTTTATGGGCTTGGTTAACAAAAAGTGCTGAGCACCCATCCTCTGAAAATAAGGGTCTTTAAAGGGGTCTTAAAGAGGACACACAAAATCACTAGTTACTTTTAAAAATCTTGGCTTGAATGCCTTAGAATTTCTTAGGGCTTGTCTACACTGTGTGTTAGTGAGCACCAGATGAAGAGTAAATTCTGGTGCATGTCACACAGTAACTGGCCTGTGTGGACTCCAGTGTGCACACTAAAAGTTTCCTAGTAAGTACTGATATAATTCCTTTTCAAAGAGAACTATGTCAGTGCACCATGTAGACAAGTCCTTAGAGCTCTGCCAGTCCCACACCCATTGCTCAGGAAAAACTGCCATACAAATCAATGGAAACTTTGGTTGAGTGAGGTGTGTAGAATTTGGACCCAGACTGGTAAAGTCAAAATGGACCCTTTCATATTAATAGCACTCGAAGCACTCAGAAGTATAGAGCTGAACAACTGCCCTTCAACTTACAGCTCTCTGGCATTCAAAACATACAACCTCTCTGTTTGTACTACATTTCCCTAACAGCTTACATTGTGGCCATACAGACAGCAGTTTGCAAAGGTCTCCTAAAATAAGCTTATTTAAAAGAACAAGGTCAATGCCCAACATCTGTCAGATTTTATGAGTCGAAATCAAAGAGCTAGTAACAAGTGGAGTGTGTCCGAACTCTGTGGGTTTTCCTTGCCAGGTTCTTTCATCAAGCTTAGGTTTTAGATGCCAAAAACAGTAATAACCGCATCGTATCGACTTCATTTCTGTATAAAGGTCTGTACGTCGGCTAGTTAGCCCCATAAATAAGGCTAACACAAAGATAAATGTGTTTGTCTGGACATGCTATTTAGTGTCTATATAAGTGTATTTTTTCTTTTAATGGGACACATGCTGATTCCCTGCCTCCGCCGTAGGCGCTAGTAAAATCAGATTAAAAGCATTAGTAATGTAGTTAATTCCATGCCCACCAAGAGGAAGAAAACATTACAATGGGGAAAAATGGAGATTTAAGGATTTTTTTTAAATGTAATTCTCCATTTTGATCTTTGTTTAAAAAGGTACATTTTTAAAAGCAAAACTTTTTTATAAGTGAAGATAAAGCAACTCTACAGTGTGTTAACTATATCTTGCAGAGTGATATTTGTGATTTCAATTAAAATATGCTATTGTCACTTTAGCCTCCCTCCTTATATTTTAAATTGATCCTAATGGCTTTGCCTTAAGTGATTTGCGTCCCATAGTGAGTCCCTGTCAGTTACAGTACCTCCCACTATTGCCCTGCTGAATAATCACTATCAGATAATCACTTCTTCCTCCTTCTCCCAACATTATTACCCACTTCCCCCCTGACTTTGCATGCTGGTATAGTCTGCAAAATATTCACTCTTTAACATCGAGCTTGTTGCTCTGGCATGCAGTCAGAAACTTGAAAGAAGGGATAAAAGCTGCAGGAAGGAGGCCAAACAATGGCTCTACAGATAGACTTCTATTTCACCATGTCTATTTAACTGACTGCAAACTGAAGGGGAGAGAGAGGGGAATAAGGAATTATGAGGGAGTCTTTCCATCAGCGTCATTAATTCACTGAGGGTAAGTGTTCTCCACCAGCCAACATGGGGAAGGTTTAATGCTGATGTTCTGCATCAGACATGGAAGATGTAGCATGGCCTTTCACTGCATGCTTCATCTTTGGTGCCCACAGTACAGTACCTTTCACATGGTCATTGGTGTTAACAGTATCTATGCCAGGGATGTACAGCAGAATTTCATTTTCTTTTGTTCCCAAATGAGGATGAGCCTGAGGACAAAGAATATTTATACCCAGAGGGATTGATTCACCCCTACTGTCTCAGGGGTGCTTGATCTGCACAACCTCAGGCCTACAGAGAAGCAGACAGTTATAGGGGAAGGCGGATTTCAATCTCATGTAGGGCCCCCTGGAAGCCCTGCAGGTAGAGGCTGCCTGTCAGGGGCACTGAATGAGCGCTTTCTGGTGTGCCCTCATGCTGCAGTCCTTACACCTGTCCCACCCAAGTGGTTTGGTCAAGGGTCAGCAGAAGCAAAGATTGCAGATTACTTGTGTTGCTGCAACCTCTGTCCCCACAAGCAGACTTTCCACCCCTAGGACCATCTAAACCAAGCAGTGAATCTGGTTCTTATGTCAAAAGCTACGTTACCTATTGAAAGTAAACAGTTGCATTATGAAGTTAAATTTCACTGACGTTCAAGTGTAATGAAAAAGACAGTACAATAGATAGGTCTGGAATAGAATCTCAGATCCAGCCCCCTTCCCCCCCCCCACACCCCCATCCACCATCACCATATTTCAGAAATCAGAGGATTTTGATTAAAATCCCCAGATACAAGCTCATAGTTTTAAGTGCTGAGAGGTGACTGCAAAATCAGGGGCTATATTCAGCCCTTGTTTATGCTGGTTTCTACCACAGCTATACAAGGCACAGGTACCTGTGGTAAGTCTGCTTAGTAATGCATAATTCCAACTCCATTGAGCCGATCACAGCTGGCCAACAGCTCAGAAGTGGGTGGTGCTTGTCAGACAGTGTGGCTAAGGTGGTCTAAGATATGCTGGCTCAGCACGTCTCCTGGCATCTTCCACCAGCAAAGCTTCTGTGGAGATTTGGCTAGAAACAGAAGCTGTTCTCTCTGGGAAAAAACCCCAAAGAGCGGGAAATGGCATAAATGCTGCCTTTGGCAGGACGGTCCACACTGGAGCAGTTAGGTGCATGTTTCATCCACCTCCAGTGGTTCAGCTGCAGCTGTAAATGAACAAACGTAAAGTGTCAAGAATGTCATGAGATCAGCTATCATCATATGTGATAATATCTTACAAGAACAGATCAAGAGGTGCTTCCGAACCCAACCATAACTCTGGTTCTGGCTTGAACCTGAACCCGTAGCCTAATAAACACTGTCTGGTTTCTCTGGTCCACCCCTTCATAGGTGATGTGCACAGACATTCATTATATGTGTGTATTTTCTATAGACAACCAAAAACTATTAATGTGAATGTTCTATAGTACACATAGAACTTTAATGTGCATTTAGATTCAACACATTTATGCATAAGAATGTATTTATCCACACAACCTGCACAGATGGACATACACAGTAAACCATAAAGCTTTCTGTTCTGTGATCTTTTGTCTTTTGCCTTTGATGGATCTCATTATTAATTAAAGAATAATTTAGCTTCCATAATTGTCTTCTGCCATACATAATTCCAACCTTTCAATGTCTCTTCAAGTTGGCTTATTAGCCTAAATGCACTCTTTTGTTTTTGTGACTCCATCGATCAAAGCTTGTAGGTGGACAGACTCAGCAGTGTGATAAGTAAGGGGGGGAAAAAGAAAAAAGAAGCGTCTCTGTGTACATTTATGAAATCTACCACCCGGTCACTCCATTCTAAAATTTCCATATTTTTCTTTCAAAAAATGCTACTTTCCTCACATTCTGTTTATCAGGAACATTTTTTTATCCTTAAGATTTATTGCTTCTTTTGGTAAGAATTACTGACTGGCTGTTAAACAGATAACATCCTTTACCTTAAGAGATGAACTTTTTTCGAACTGCACACAGAAATGTATTATCAAGACTCAGGGATTCAGAAGAGATCGATCTGTCTTTGTCTAATCAGACTTGATTAATTCAGATCAAACTGTAAACCCCAGTTCTACTTGGCTTTAAAATCTCCAGATCAACAATAAATCAGCACTATGTAGATGCCATAGGATCAGTTAATACTTAAAGCCATCAGATACTTTGACTCATGGAGAAACAGATTTCATGAAACATTTTGTAGCATTTATTAATATTTTATAGATAGTAAGAGGGGACTATAAAAGGGGACAGTCTTTGAACAGGACTTTATATCTGACAATGGGAGATCCATATCAGCTATGGAATGAAGTTTGTTCTGAACTTAAAAATTACTAACCAATAATAGGATGTGGGGGGAGGAGTTGCAAGTGATACATAGCCATACTATCAAAGGAGCAGGTACCAAACTATGCAATGATCTAGACAGAAAATTAGTGTTCTTTTATATACACTTGGCACTGGACATAATAAAATAAAATAAAATCATCTCACATTTATTGGTTGATAAAATGCCTTTCATCTCACAGACTCCCAAAGTTCTTTACTGATTTATTGATACTTTCTACACACAATGGTGTGGCATTCTGTCTTACAGCCTGTACTATGTCTATTGAGATATGCTCTCAGTCCTGACCAGTGTAGAAATCCTATTGTCACCAGACCAGGGCATTTTACACAGCTATTTTCCTTAGGAGCAGTATGCTTGTCACTAATGGCGGCATCGTACACTTGCGGTGGATGGCAGCATATGTGCATATGTGCATATGCATATGTGCTTGCCATGTTTGGGACCAATCATGACCCTTTACCCCTCAAATCAGTGTCCTTGTGTGCATCCTGTTAACTGCATATCCATACATGCTTTCGTACTCTTGTTCCATATTTAGATGCCAAGTCTTTGCCCTTGCTGCATGTCTACTGACTGGACATACATTTTGCAGTCTTTATTATCTCCCCCCTTCTTAAGGAACTACATAGGCACAGGCAAAATTTTATTATTTATAAAAAAAATCACATAACCCACCTCTGAAATATAGCTACCACTGATTTGTAACATAGCAGCCATTTTTCTATACAGAAAAATTATCACCACAATTAAGAACAAAATAATGAAATCTACTTTATCCATCTAAACTATCAGGGGAAATATATAAAGCATAATGTATAAATGAATTGGAATTTAGCAACAATATCAGAGTAAACAAAGAGTTAAAAATTGCTTCATGTGCTATTTAAGGCGAAATTTTGAAACAAAGGGGAACCATAAAAATATGTGCACATTTGAGCATTTGTTTCTGGAAACACAACTACTGCAATTGCACATACAGATTTGCGTATGACTATATACTGATTTGCAGATAAAAATAGTTGCTTATTGCATTTATAAAGGGGGTATTTCGTTGTCTAAATTTCCTCTTCATATGCAGCTGCAGTGTTTAAACTGAGGCACATGCTGCCACAGCATCTCTGCTCTGGTACCTGAGCTAGCTATATTAAATCTAATTCAGTCACGGCTTCTCCAGCTGCAATCATATGCTGTGATTGCAGATTAGATAAACCCTAAGTGTTTCTTATTGCACTGACCCATCTAAGTACTGACCCAATCCACGTGCTGACTGATTTGGGGATCCTGTTACTAAATGTTATGGCAGCAAAGAAAGAAACCAACTTCATAGAGAAACAGAATCATTCTATTTTTTAAAAAATGAGACTCTGTTTTAGTTTTGTCTGATTCAAGTTTTCATAACTGACACTAATGGACAGTTTGCCAGTAACTGAGATAAGGCAACACATACACACACAAAAAAAAAGATTAATTTGAACTCGGCCTGAACTGCAAAATTCTGATCCAGATTTTGAGCACCTCATAGTTGGATTCAGGGTTTTGAACTAGTCTTTTGTAGATGTGGCAGCCAGATGTGCAGTTTGGGTTCAGGTTCAGATTCTGATTTCCTCTCTAAAAATTTGGTCATGTTCAGAACCAGGGTTGTGGCTTGCAAGTAAGTATCAAAACTGAACTTTAGTGGTGGATCTTTTTTTTCCTACTGAAGCTGATCATTGAGCACTTTTGAAAAGCCCGCCACAAAGCTGCAGGCATAAAAATATGTTAGCAAGAAAGTGGGGTGTTTTTGTTTGTTATTTTCATATGATTTAGTAGACACTAAAATATCCTCCTGCCATAAGTACCTTCTATGTAACTGATACACCAAAGTAACACGCAGCCAAATTTTCACCTGTATGTTCTATTCCTAGGCTTGTTATGTTTCTGCATCACTGAAAGGAAGTGTTTGGGGCAATGATGTTACTGCAATGGCCTACCTTGGCTGTCATCTCAAGAAGGTGCTGCCCAGAGTGATATCCATCAATTGACAGTCACCTTCTTCAACAATAGGTCAGGTGAGCAAAATATCTGACTTACGTTCAGGTGGCGTAGCATCTGTGATGCAGTTCAATTTCTTTTTAGCTTTGTGTGCAGCCCCCATTACGTTTTTATGATTTAACTACTGGCTTACTATTTAGGATGTTGTATCTATAACGTCACTCCACATGAATGAGGGCACTGGATCAGTTGATTGAACAGAATTCAATGAAAGATGATTGTTGAAAGCTTAATCTTTTCATAAATCACTATATTTTGGAAATTCTCTCTCTCTCCCCCGCCCCTCTCTTGAAATGTGTGATGTCCTGTAATGATGCCTAAAAAGTAGGACCCTTGTCTTCTCTCAAAGATGAGCACCTGACTAATGTCCCAAGGTGTATGGGAAAGTAGAGTTCATGTGGAATTTTCAGGGATCAATAAGACAAGTTCTTCATCTCTACATGTTTTATATGAGGGACAGGATGTTTTACAGTTGTACTCTCAAAGAGAAGTGACATATGGGAAGTCTACTTTCTAGTAGTCAGAGCACAAAAGGTGATGGGATGGAAAACAGTTCACCATCTTAATGTAAGTGGTCTGCAATTTATACATATGTTGCATCTGTTCTCCTCACTGTTCTCTAACTTAGATACAGCATTGTTAAGCAACACTAAGAACTACATTGTTCCCAGCTTAAAGCATTTCACGTGGAGCATGGTGCCAAAGCAATGTGCTGTATCCCAGGCAAAGGTTTTATCAGCCTTCCAGATCAGAAAGAAAAAAACACTAGTAATATGTGAATGGACAACTCAACTACTTGGAGAAAGGAGTTATTTCATGCTGCCAATATTGGTTCTTATACAGATAATAAACTAGACTGGCCTTTATCCTGACATCACACTTCAATCAAAACTTTCTCACAAAATGTCACTTTCAAAGTTACAGCTTTTAAAAAAATGTGTTTATAAAAAATTCATGGCCACAATGATCTGATAATGCAGCGTTCTGATACCAGCAGATGTTTTGTCTAACATGTTCCCTGAAGCTGTACTCTGTGCCTTCATATCTTTCATTTCCAGTTGCTATCTGCTGACTGTGGGATGTCATGTATGTACCCTATAGCTATGCGCAGCAATTCGCATCTAACACCGCCGCGCGTAATGAGCTTCACAAGATGCTTGTCGCAATAACTCCGCACTTCCCTAACCATATGGAACACAACACTCTAAAGCCCACAGACACTTTTTTTTTTTTATTACAGTTCAGATCCTTAAAACATAATCTGTGTGATGTCTAGTGAATGTACGTGAAGAGCTGCTGAAAACAAAGTTAACACTTGTTCACATCATCTGTTACAAATGTCCAATTTGGGACAATAAATTTCCTTGGAACCTGTTCTTTTGCTGACTCGTTGCTTTATCTTTTTTCGCTTTCTCTCACGTCGTGTTTTTTATGAACTATGCATATGTATTAAATGGGATTTGTTGTCCCTAGATACCAATTTGCATAAAGTGCAAGCCATCATTGGTTGGAGAGAAGCAAATTACTTCTCCGGCAAGATCACACTTTCTTTTTTCTTTTTTTCTTTTTTCTTTTCTATTTTTTTTTTTTTTTTTAATTTTAACAAACCGCAGGCAAAGGCTGTTAACAGCACTTAGCCAGATATGCAAAGAATCATTTTTCTCAAAAGCAGTTTGATCAATGAGGGAAAAAGAAGAAAGGAAAGGTATTATTCAATTAAGTACGACATAGAGATGACCTGAGAGTGAAACATCTGACCCAACCATTCACCTGTGAGTAAGCTGATCTTTCTGATTCCCAGTAAAATACAATCCAAGAGTTTGGCACTCAGAACACAAAACAAAACACCACAACTGACTGGAGGTGAAAGATACCCTTTTCTAACGGTTCCCAATCCATCTCCACATGTCCAGTGATTCCTTGAGCCACCCTCACTGTCCTTCTCCCCTTTGTTCACATTTCCACTTTGATCATCTTTGGAAGAAATGTGTAATCACTTGTTTAACATATCTTTAAAACTGAAAGCTACTCCCCCTAGCCCAGCCTAATTGTACTGACTCACAGATGTACAGGAGTACAGGGGGAAAGCATTGGACTCAGAGCTGTCATCAGAGTCTTGAACAATCATAATCTCTCTTTCCCTTTTCACTTTTGTTGTGCACAGCTGTGACATGCTGACAAGGGTCTTGATTATAACAATATGAGAGATTTCCAGTTCAAACCCAGCCTTGAGTGTGTGTGTGTGTGTGTGTGTGCATTTAACAAAGAAAAACAAAAAAAATCTGTATTTGCACTGAGTCAAAGTGAGAACGTAGTGCCACACTAAAAACATTTGCAAACCATGCGCTGGCAATATTGAAATGCTTGTAATAAAATAATTTAGGTAGAACCTGATGAAATGCAATAAAATTAACAATGAGATACAGCTGTGAAGTTTGAATCTATAGCTGCACTTCTCAATAATTCAGCGTTATTTGGGAGTCTCCTATGCTATCTCCAAGTGTACTGGAGTTTTATTTTGGGGAGTCAACTCTAAATGCAAGTATAGTGTGCTGTAGGTTAATTGCATGATCTGTCTGCCATTAAAACATTTATTTAAAGCCTGATCCAAAGTCCCTCAACATCAATGGGAGTCTTTGCCCTGACTTTAATGGGCACTGGAGTAGCCATTGAAAAATTTTTATTGAGGTCATAGACAATGTATATGGTTGATTGCAGATATAGTTCAGTTAAGCTGGATAGTGAGGGGTGGATACCATGGGATCATCTAGGAGTACATCATGCAATTATGGGCCTCCAAAAAAAGAAGATAAGACCAGAGTTTGAGTCTTCATAAGAAAATTTGTTTTATCCCTTATTATATTTAGGTTCAGTCCTATGAGACACACAGGGCCCAGGCCTCACATAGTTTTTGTGCTGAAGGAGCATCTGAAGGTGGAAATCAGCCCCACAGATTTCCATCTGAAGAATTATTGGCATCTTTTTGGTATCTCACAATATGACTTATTGCTGCTTTCTCTAGAAAGGCAAAAAATGCATTTTCACACATCTCTCTTATGAATGTGTGCTTCTTTGATTCTATATTTATACTTGGCACATTTCAAAGAAACAAAACAAGTTTTAAAGAAGCCCCTCTTTCCCAAATGATTATTAGAGCACAAAGAAGTCATGCACAAATTCTAAGGAAAAACTCACAAGGGGGAATTTAGGGATGGCTTTGAAAAATGGGAGTCTCCTGTGCTATATATGAGTGCTTTGCCCATGCCAACCCATGAATACACTGTATGCTCAGGTGATAATGTGATTGTGAGGTTTGCCCTTATGCGGATAGAAATAAGTGAACTATGACTTTCTAAAGCTTGCTCTCTAAAGAGAGAAAAAAAGGCTAAACCACTTTATTTATCAGGCTGCTCTTGATACAGTAACTCTTGGAAACCCTTGCACTCTCATCTGGTAGTTTAGAAAAAACACACAGCTGTTTATTTGTCATATGATTTGTACAGTGACAGAACTATTCAAAGCAATATATTACAAACTCAAGGTTTGATAGAACACAGAATGTGAAACTGAAGTGTACTCTGGTCCTTACATAAGAATGGCCATACTGGGTCAGACAAATGGTCCACTTAGCCCTGTAACCTGTCTTCCAACAGTGGCTAGTGCTAGTTGCTTCAGAGGGATCGAGCAGAACAGGGCAATTTTGAGTTATCCATCTCCTGTTGTCCAATCCCAGCTTCTGGCAGTTGGAGGTTTAGGGACATCGAGAGCATGGGATTGCGTCCATGGCCATCTTGCAAGCCACAGATGGACCTATCCCCCAAGAACTTATCTAATTCTTTTTTAAATTCAGTTGTACTTTTGGCCTTCACAACATCCCTTGGCAACTAATTGCACAGACTGACTGTGTGTTGTGTGAAAAGAAGAACTTCTTTTTGTTTGTTAAACCTTCTGCCTATTAATTTAATCAGGTGATCTCTAGTTCTTGTGCTACATGAAGGGGTAAATGACACTTCCCTATTCACTTTCTCCATACCATTCATGATTTTATAGACCTTTACCATATCTCTCCTTAGTTGTCTCTTTTCTAAGCTGAACAGTCCCTGTCATTTTAATATCTCCTCATATGAAAACTGTTCCATACCCCGATTATTTTCGTTGTCCTCCTCTGTATCTTTTTCCAGTTCTAATATGTTTCTTTGAGATGGGCAACCAGAACTGTATGCAGTATTCGAGGTGTGGGCATACCATGGATTTATATAGTAGCATTAATATCTATCCTTTTCCTAATGGTTCCTAACATTTTGTTAGTTTAACTGCCACTGCAGATTGAGAAGATGTTTCCAGGGAACTCCATGATGTCTTCAAGAGCTCTTTCCTGAGTGATAACAGCTAATTTAGATACCATCATTTTGTTTTTATAGATGGGATTTCTTTTCTAATGTGCACTACTTTGTGATTATTAATATTGAATTTCATTTGTCATCCATTCACCCAGTTTTGTGAGATCCCTTTGTAACTCTTCAAAGTCATCTTTGGACATAACCATCTTCAGTAATTATGTACCATCTGCAAATTTTGCCACCTCACTGTTTACCCCCTTTTCCAGATCATTTATAAATATGTTGAATAGCACTGGCCTCAGTACAAATCCTTGAAGGGCCCTGCTATTAACCTCTCTCCATTCTGAAAACTGATAATTTATTCCTACCCTTTGCTTCCTATCTTTTAACTAGTTACTGATCCATGGGCAGACCTTCCCTCTTATCTCATGACTGCTTAGTTTGCTTATGAGCCTTTGGTGAGGGATATTGTCAAAGGCTTTCTGAAAATCTAAGTACACTATATCTATTGGATCACCCTTATCCACATGTTGTTAACTCCCTCAAAGAATTCTACTAGATTAGTGAGATATGATTTCCCTTTACAAAAGCCATGTTAACTTTACCTCAACGTATCGTGTTTATCTATGTATCTGATAATTTTGTTCTTTACTATAGTTTCAACCAATTTGTCTGATACTGAAGTTAGACTTGCTGGCCTGTAAGTGACAGGATCACCTCTGGAGGTGAAAATAAAGGCATTACATTAGTTATCTTCCGGTCATCTGGTACAGAGGCCAATTTAAGCTATAGGTTACATACTGCAGGTAGTAATTCCACGATTTCATATTTAAGATCCTTCAGAACTCTTGGGTGAATACCATCCAGTCCTGGTGACTTATTACTATTTAATTTATCAATTTGTTCCAATACCTCTTCTTTTGATACCTAGGTCTGGGACAGTTCCTCAGATTTGTCACCAAAAAAGAATGGCTTAGGTGTGGGGATCTCCCTGCACCCTCTGCAGTATGCAGAACCATGCAAATAATTTATTTAGCTTCTCTGCAATGTCCTTATCTTACTTGAGTGCTCCTTTAGCACTTCAATCGTCCAGTGGCCCCACTGACTGTTTGGCAAGCTTCCTGATTCTGCTGTACTTACATTTTTTTTCTTTTTGCTGTTTGTTTTTGTGTCTTTAGCTAGTTGCTCTTCAAATTATTTCTTGGGCTGCTTTACCATACTTTTACATTTGACTTGTCAGAGTTTATGCTCCTTTCTATTTTCCTCACTAGGAGCTGCCTTTCACTTTTTAAAGGATATCTTTTTTCCCCTCTGACTGCCTTTAATACACTGCTGTTTAGACATAATCCTCGTAGTTTGTTTTTTTTTTTATTTGGGCTATACATCAATTTGAGCCTTTATTATGGTACAATCTTGGCATCCTATTTCAGCAAAGGCTATATAAACCCAGATCTTTAAAAGATCACTAATTGAAAAAATAATTTTTTCCTTGTTCCTCGCTCATACTTTTCTCTATTTTTATATAAGGCTAAGTATGAGTTCATCTGGTTATATCACCTATTTGTCTGGAACTTGTTATTATGAACGTTTCCTCACATGATCTTACATTTTGTTAGATCTGTATTCTACGCAATATTATACAGTATTTTATTCCACTAGTTAAAGGGTTAATTATCCCACATTTTATCCACATAGCCAAAGTTATGGTCCATGTGGGTTGCTATGCTCCTATTGGCTCAATGACCTCGGAAACAGACAACAATGATACAGTGTTCCAATTGGTATTATAGTTAGCACCTGTTTCTAATTAATTCAGCAGGACAGCTTAAGAAATACTGGAAAGAGAAATGTGTTAGATTCTAAACCAGTATTCTTTGCTATTTGATCAGAACTATTTGGCATCCAGCAAGTTGTAGTCCTCGTGGATCGCTATCTCTCCTTCTCCCTCACCCTGTTTGGTACTTGTGTA
This sequence comes from Emydura macquarii macquarii, assembly GCF_026122565.2. Taxonomy (NCBI): domain Eukaryota; kingdom Metazoa; phylum Chordata; order Testudines; family Chelidae; genus Emydura; species Emydura macquarii. The sequence goes on along the minus strand of NW_027132813.1, from coordinate 35,398,506 downwards.
AAGTTCTAAATTGAAAGAAATCCTCCATAGGCAGAACAGACTTGATTCTCATCTAACTTAAACTGGTGTAAAACAGATGTGAATCTTTTAAGGTCAATAGAATTACACCCAAGGCCCTATATACTGTGGAAGATAGCCCTAAATTCTGCAGCACAGAGTCATAGATTGTGGTTCATAGATTGTGCAGTGCTATTGAACAGCAGCCTGGAAATTCTGTGACAGGTACATTTCAGTTTTAAAAAATGGAGATTTTTAATTAATTAAAAAGGGAAATCAATAATAAAAAACAATACAGTTGCCCTTCCGTTATTTATGCTGATAGAAAATTCAATTAATTTTACTCTGTCCCCACATTTTCATTTTACAATATGCTTTATTAGCCATTGCCATTCTGAACATATATCAGTGGTGTGGCCTCATCTGCAATATTGTGTTCAGTATTGGTCCCTAAACCTCACAAAGGATATTGCACAATTAGAAGGGGTTTAGAAAAGAGTGACAAGAATGATTAGTGATATGAAAAAAACTCTCATAGGAAGAGGGATTTTAAATGTTACCTTAGAAAGGAGACAAAGAATAGAAGACATGATAAAATTATATCAAATGATGAATGCTCTAGAGAAGGTAGATTGGAAGCTTCTGCTCTCCCTGTCTCAGAACTCAAGACTAAGGTGACATTCATTGAAATTAAAAGGTGGCAAATTCAAAACTGATAAAAGGAAGTACTTTTTAACTCAACACATAGTTAGACTGCGGAACTCACTGCCACAGGAAGTTTTCGAGACCAAGAACTTAGCAAGATTCAAAAAGAGATTGAACATTAATATAGTTATGAAGAATATCCAGAATAATCATAATTAATGCTCAGAAAAATTTTGAAAGGAATATTAGACTTCATGCTTCAGAGCTTAAGCCAGTCTGTAACTATTAGAGACCATGATGAGACCTAATGTAGAAGCAGATTATCCTACATCTGCTATTGTGGGGATTTTACACCTTCCTCTGAAACATCTGGAGCTGGCCACTGTCAAAGGCAGGACACTGGACTAGATGGTCCTCCAGTTTCATACACACTCTGTCCATTCCTATGTTCAGGTCTTTGTATTGGACAAATCATAATTGTATCATAGAAGTTGTCTGGGAAGTTGAAGGTTTTGACAATGGGGGCTCTAGCTGTTATCTTTATATTTCAGATTTACACTGAGCTGATGCTCGCAGTTCGTACTTCTCAGAGCAATTGTCTCAGGCTGTTTGCAGACTCAGGAAGAGAATGTTGTAGGTGTTACACTTGCTTCATGTTGTAAAGCTCATCATCACAACCACAAAGGCTAGAAACATCATTTTAAGAATTAAAAGTTAGACTCTAGAGCAAAATTCTGCCACACAAGGTAAGTTCCATTGGCATAGAACACATCAATCCCTGGTTATACCTCAGGTGAAAAGAGAGCCAGGCCTAACAAGCACAGCATTTGTGTACTGCCAGATAGACTCTACACTAACCTGAAACAACTGCCTTGAAGAGTTAAGCCATCACTTTCAGCCATGCAATCAACACTTTGAATCCCAACGGAGGTTGCCAAAAAATGTGCTTATCAGTGCTAACTGTGTCTTTTGTGGGGTAGACACCTGTCTGCTGAGAACTGCACAGCAACTCTTCATATGGCTCTGATGTCTGTTCAAACTAATCAGTCCTTGGCTCTGGGTCATCCTCCAACTCCACCTCCTCATCAACGACTTATTCATCGGGGTTGATTCCGGTGTCCACTGGTCCTGGAGCTGCAGAGGTATCCATGGGTGTCTTGGGGGTGGAGGTGGGGTCACCGCTGAGGATGGCTTCCAGATCCTTATAGAAGTGGCAGCTCTTTGGCGCTGCACCAGAGCAACGGTTTGCCTCCCTGGCCTTCTGGTAACTCTGACGCAGCTCCTTGATTTTTCCATGGCACTGCAGTATGTCCTGTTCGTAGCCCTTCTCCATCATGGCTTGAGAAATCTGGCCATAGATATCATAGTTCCTACAGCAGGAGCAGAGCTGGGACTGCATGGCTGACTCTCCCCGAATGCCCATCAGGTCCCGCAGCTCGGATGTGCTCCAACTGGGAGAGCGTTTGGTTCATGGAGCCACCATGGTCAGCTGGGAACATGAAATGTGAGCTCTCCATGCCGACCAAGCAGGAAGTGGAATTAAAAAATCCCAGGACTTTAAAGGGGGAGAGGCAGGTGGCTGAAGGGCAGTGGAGTTCAAACTGATGGCCAGAGTGGTCAGGATGGGCATTGTGGGACACTTCCGGGAGGTCATTTCCCATGACATAACCAAGTGAGTGTCTACAAACACGCTTTGTCGATAAAAGTTTGTTGATAAAAGCTCTACGCCTTTCGTCAAGGCAGTTTTATTTTGTTGAAAAAACAGGGCAGTTGTATCAGTGGGAGGTGGGTGTGTGTGACTGCAGTGTGTACACCTGCAGTGTTTTGTTGACAAAAGCTGACAAAACTCTCCAGTTTAGACCAGGCCTGAGAGTTTTGTTCAGTAGGAGGAATAGGAACACAGAGAGATCTTGCAGGGTTAGCACATCTTTCTCACTTTCTTTCATGCCTTCCTTTCCCCTTTTCCCTGGATGGCAGGTAATAAAATGCCTGCTGGTACCCCCATGACTGGCGGTACCTGTAGCGGTTCAGCCCATCGTTACTGCTGTGCCAGTCATTTAACAATTCCCACCGCTGCCTTTGTGAGAAGCCTCTTTCTTAAGCCTCTGGTTTAAGAATTTAGAGTAATCATGTAAAAATGATACCCCTGTGCTCTATGATCCGCTGAATCTCACTAATGCCGGATCCCAGAAGAGGGCTTATTAATGAAAAGATGCCATGCCTCTCTCTCTCTCTGCTCATGTTTCACACAAATATCTCTCATGGATTCAGCATTAAACCTTACTGCTGATAAAGTAAGTATAATGAACCTCCGTGCTCCATGAGAATGAAATCTTAGACTGATGAGGTAGTAACCTGCTCTACTTTCCAGCACTATGACAGGCTTGAGAGGTACAAAGAGATGTACTTGGCTGCTAGGAAAAATAAAGGTGTAATGCTGCAACTTCCTAAATCGTAGGCTATCCTCAGCGGTGACACGCAGGCCTAAGTGAAAAGATGAATATTTTGGAAGGGAGGAGTTCTTCTTGAAAGGGGAATTACTATATTTCTATTTGAAAGAGTTGAACTGATGAAGGAAAAGGTTTTTGTTAAAGAGACAGTTTCACTCAAAAGCTCTGCCGGCTTTGTGTCACTCCAGCACTGCAAAGCATCTAGAAACGCAGCTTAACCTAGCAAGTTAATGGGTTTATGGCCCTTGAAATCTAGTCAGTATATTAAAATGAGTTCAAAGCAATTTCAGATGCTGCACCTGTCCTGAGGCCCTCAAGCCAATTTCGGTGGTTGTACAATCAAGGTTTTCTATTTTTAAAGATGTTTTTCTCTTCTCTGTTGAATGGTGGACACAAACAAGAGGGGAAACTAACTATGTGAGTATGCAGGAGAAACCAGGAAACTGACTATATGCAAAGTGCATAAAGAAAAGAAACTAAGAAAAAAACCTGAAAGAGCTGAGGAAAATATTTTGTTTGCTCCAATCTCTTTCAGCAACAATACACTTACGTGCTGCTTGTATCAAATTAGGGAAACCTTTTTAGGCAGAAGTGTAATTATAAGGGTATCTCTACAGATTTATCTGAGGGCTGCTCTAACTTATGGCTGACAGCTGCAAAGGCGCCCCCATCCCAGACCCTGGCACCCTATACACCAGGGGCAATGAGAAGGGAGGTGTGGGGCTACTGGGAGGGATTCCCTATGTAAAGGACAGCCACAGATACATTATTTGTATTACCGTAAGAGCAAATCCACCACCCTGGAACTTTGTGGAAGTTTAGACCAGGATCTTGATTTGAACTTAGTAGCTCAGGTCCATCTCTTATTATTACCAACACCTAAATGTCTCATATGTTGTCTTTTGAAAGGAAGCTAGTCACTACCTTTACATTTGTACTCTTACCTTTACTTTTACATTTCTTCAACACACACACAAAATGTACTTAACTCATTGCTTATTGAATGAAGGATTAGTATTATTTTTTTTCCTCCAGTGAACTTTGTTTCACTTCATCCTGCATATATTGTGCTATTCTGTGTTTCTCTGCCAAGATACCACTGTTCAGCAAACTATTGTACTTAATGCTAGCCAGCTAATACACTGATACCTTTTTACTTTTTACAAGGATTGCTTCTCTAATCTCAATGGTAGCTATGGCTCTGAATGAGAGTTTACACCAACTAGATTTAAAATCACTTTCAAAAGCTTCATATTGCTAGGACAAAATTAAACCAGTCCGGAATTACCAAAGCAGTTGCAATGCCCTGCATAGGGCATATTCTGAAATGTACCCATTCACACATAGCTATGTTAGCATTAAATTACTTTGGCAGGAGATTGTGAAGAGAGTTACCCCAGTTCTTCCTTTCCTTTCCTCTCCCTATTTTATTGGTATCCCCTTCATTACATCACGTTAAACTAGACTGGGACCCTCTTGGGGCAATGTTGCTGTAAAAGAGAACACCAATAATGAGAGGTAAGAAATGTTTAATGACTGCACATGAGGTTTACCTTATTTTTTCAACACTAGTTATATTGCCCTGTAGGAGCGGAGCCCAAAAAGGACATCTTTTCAATTTGCTACAGCCTGGAAACCAGAGGGGATCAAAATGTACTTGTTCTCATCACTGCAACAACACACTTTTCTGATGGAAGCATTTTCCTTTTCTAGTGGAATTAAACCTCAAGACCTGCTGGATAGTTACTGTTTTTGTTCCTAGGCTTGTTGCAGGATCCCACTATGCCACATTATAACCTCACACTAAAAAGGAGGCGATTACAAAGGGGTCAAAATACCCTAGAGGGTTCCCCTTTATCAGAACCTTCCCTGCCAGTTTGCCTTCTCATTTCCTGAACTCTCGTCTGATTATTAGTGTACTGACAGAATAAAAATAACCTCATATTCCTACATGAATCATAAATAAAACCCTTTTATTTCATCAAAGAGGTTGGCAGGTTTATAGTTCTTTGCAATGCATGCGCGTTATGAATGACATACCTTTAATTTTGCTGACAAGCTTGTCGGGGGTTCTAATGAAAAAGAGTGAAAAGTGGGTGACTTCTCTACAGGTTTAGTTGTTGCTTTTTGGTGAGGATATATATTTCACCTTGCCATTGTAATCAGGGAGCCAAGTGATCTTGGTAATGAACTCTTCAATTACAGTCCACTTCTGCCTCTTCAAGAATGCCTAAGCAACAATACCATGGTGATTATTGCTGATATCACAGACTGAAGCAATCTGGAAAAAAAAAAAGAATGATTTTCTCTCTAGCGTTTCAAATATGAATACACTGTGGTGACCATAGATCGAAAGTAAAAAACTGCCCTTAGGATTTTAGTGAGCTCCACTTTACCTTGGTGCTATAAATTGGACAATAATAATAATCCATCGCCCCCTCCGCCCCCACCTCTGCCTCACTTTCTGCTGTTATAGGCTGCCATGGTTTGTACATATAGTCGATTTGTCTTCAAGAGCATATGATATTGCTTTACAAGCAAGAAATCACAAATGTAAAGTATTTGCCTCACAGTCATTACTAGGTCCAGTAAAAACTAGTTTCCAGACACAGGTTGTGTGGAGAAATAATAACAACAATAAAACCCTACAGGACATAGAAAATAGATGCATTAGGGACAACATTTTTTTAAAATGTCCCTTTTGCTTACATTCTCAAAAGCCTAACTTAGTTACAAAGAGGTATAAAGAGGGTTTATGAGGAGTTTTTAGAGGGTTAAAGAGGAGCATGACTTGGAATTGCTTCTCCCCTCCTGCATCTTTCATCCCATTTCTGCTACTTTGGGCTCCCTTTCCATTCATGGGAGAGGCATGAAGAATATTGCCCATTGAAACAAATCACAATATGCCCCGGAAGTTGGTTTGTGACCGCAGACAACTTGTCAAGAGCCACAAACAAGTTTCTTTACAAAAAATGGGGCATAATTTTCAGAAATTGCCCAATTATTTTGTTCATAATACAAAGAGAGGCTAAGGAGATGGAAAAGATATGCTCACTACCTTGGAAACTACCCTGTATTTTGATGGTGCTCTTTCTATCATCAAAGACAATTCATCAGAGGAAGTCTGGGTGTCACCAAGTTAATACATCCTTAATGGAATTTTTCAAAAAGAATACATCTTAGACTTAAGCCATCTGAATAGAGGGAGGTGTGTGTGTGTGTGTATGTGATGGGGGCAGAAAAAATGAAAAATCACAGACAGTGAATTCCAGATTGTGATCTTTTCAAGATTTTACAAGATTTCTGTGCTGCACTTTTAAATTTCATTATTTTCCATTTTCCTTCCATAGTCTCAGAAGCAGTTTCTTCAAAATTGGCTCTCTTAGTTCCCCTAGGTATTCTAAAGCTACAAAAAAATCAGAGTTTGTGAAACATTAGCTAATCCGGGATACAGTGACTTGAACCAGTCACATTAAGAAAAAAATATTACTTTTTGATTGCAGCTCTAGTGTTTATATTCAAGACTTGAAATTCCTGGGTGTCAAAGTTTCCACACCAATATTGATTTTCATAATGTTAGGAAAATTCTCTCAATGCCTAGACCACGCAGGCATGAGACAGTTTAAATATACTGATTTAAATTATTTAACTATACTGATGTTCTTCAAGTCTCCTTAGATGCCTTTCTGGTGCCTGACTGTCTTGGCATAAAACCCAGGTAGCTAATTGTAGGAATATACAGCTGGCAACTTCTAGTTCTGTATGTTACACCTTGCTCATTCTTCTTGTCCCTGACCTTCCCCCATGTGGCAAGTCATAGAGGGAAAGAGGGATAAAAATCAAAGCATTTCTTCCTATTAAAATCAAACAATGAACACCTCACTAAGAGGCTTAAAGCTTGAATGAAAAATATAGAGTATTGCCATGTAGATTCCGCTGAGCTTTTACTAACAGCTACATGCTGGAACCAGGATTATTAGCCAAGCAAGCTATGGTGGCATCTGTAGACCATTAGGAGAGTTCAGGAGACAACAGACCGGCTCTGTAGAGTGTCAGTGGTAAGGAGCAGTCAAGAGGGAATGTGGAATTACAGTAAATATATGGTTATGCTCATGGCAGGTAAAGAGCAAATTACAAGCTATAGCCACAAGCCTCCAAACCCAAAGAACCTGAATCTTTCCAAAGCAGTTTAGCTCAACGCTAATACATTTCACAGACAGAATCACCTCAGGCACATTAGCTCAGTACACTGTGTCAGACCGTATTTTAAAACATACCAGACCATATTTTAAATGTGCAGTTGAATAGATTTTGTATTTATATAGTGCCTTTTCCCAAATGCTTTGGAAAATAAAGAACTAGACACAAACAGTTCATCCAGGATTACCTGTTTGACATGGAAGAATCTAGCTAGAAAGAAGGTTACAAAATAGACTTGCAAACACTAAAATTAGCAGTTATTATCATTATTAATAAGTAGCACTTATGTATCACTTTTCATCTTCAAAGGACTGTACAAACATTAATTAATCCTCACAAATTGCCTGTGTGGTAAGTAAATGTTATCATCCCAGCAAATCTGAGCCAGAGGGGCTAATTGACTTGCCCAAGTCAAGCCGGGAAGGGGAAGGGATGGCGTGTGATGGATGCGAACTCAGGAGTCCCACTCCTGTACTCAAACTACTAAGGCTTACATAACTGGATGGGTGAAGCTGAAATGTGGTTCATTTGGAAGAACAGTATTTTCTTATAGCACTGGTATGAACTGACGGCGATGGCTTGAGCTGCTTGAACTAGATTGCACCTACCTTCCTACCAAGTTATCTCATCCCTGACTGGCAATATATGTACCAAAATGCATGGACAGCTCTCCACTGGAGATTGGTCTGAGGCCACGAAGTTCAATGTACTTGTGAACACAGATTTGAGCTCACATCTTCAGGGCTGCTTCACTCCATTTCATTATTTAAACTGGGAGTTCTCTTTCAACAGCTTGGTCTTTGAAAAGTGTATAATCATGTACTCAAATGCCAGATTGAACACAGTTTGTACAAACTCTTCAGAGAATATCTATGAACTCTTTGGACCATGCATACAAAGGGAACTCTACCTGGATTTTAGAATTACGGCCCGTTTTACACATCCAAGTTTTAGTGGGCACAGATTCGCATGTAAGAACAGTATGCGTATGCACAAAATTGGGCATGATGGCCATGGTTTAAAGGAGAAGCAGACTTTTAAAATGATTTAATAAGTGGTAGTAATTTGAAACCGGACTAAAGTGAAATACTCCACTCAAAGAAGCCTGCACAATGGACAGGGCTGATTAGCTTACTTTTTGTTTGTTCCAAATGCATTGCCATAGGTTAAATTGTAATGAAGGGCTTATGAGGAGAAGAGAGACACAGGTCTGATGGGGCTTTATTTGTCCATGCTTCCTGGAGTTGGCAAATCACAGTGCTTTGCTTTATTGAGTGTCCTATTAGGAATATATTGGAAAAAATTCTATCTGCCACACTTAATACATAGCCTTGTGTACCATGCAGCAGAACTCAGAATTCTCCAGGAATTCGGTGCTACACTACTGGAAGCCAAAAGGGTAGTAGCTGTGACATGCGATATAGAAGTTGATAAATGACAGTGATAATGCAGCACAAAAAAGCTAACGAGTTCTCTTCACCACCACACAATTTTCATGAAATGAATGCAAGGATGACCCCGCTAACTACTTATTTTTTTGCCCATTGAGTCTCTTACCACATTTTAGTTCTACCTTCTATTTACAGTGCCATAGAAACACAATGTAAGTTAACGCAAACACATTTCTACCCTTCTCAACTACAAAATTGCCTCCAAAGTCAGTGTATAAAACTAAGAGTCATCAACTAATAATATTTCAATGTTATTGGTTTTTAGATCATTATGAATAGATCCCATTCCTAATACTCTTAATGGATGAGCCGAGTGCTTCTGAACAACAGGACTGCCTTTGTGGGAACAGGGCCTTCTAGCACTTGACTAGAGAGAGAAGAAATAGAATTGTTAATGTATGTACAATGTAGAGAGATTTCTATTGTACTATTTCACTGCTGAGGCAGAAAGTAGCAGAGCCAATCATGTAAAGCACAGCTGTGTGAAGGCATGAAGATAGAGAGTTTATTAAAAGCACCATGGGGAACTTCAGAGAACAAATCAATGGTTCTGGTGGAATTATGCCTGGACTGAACCCAACAGTCTAAAATATCATAGTCATTTGGGGTTAGAGATTAAATGTGGCTAGGACCAGAACCCAGCTCTTGCTTAGCTCCTCTTTTGTTAGTAGTCTGAGGTATGTTGATTGCTGGGACAGGTTAAGCTGTAAAACTGGGTGACATCTCTTGAGGGCTGAAATTAAATTAAATTGTTTAATTTAGGTTTAATGTACGTACACCGCCCCCCGGAAGATCTTACAGCTAAATTCCAATTGACCAGGCGTCAAGGTAAGTGTGCAGCATTGCTCAGAGCGACACCTTGTGTGGAAAGACGACTTGTGGGAATCTGAGATGACAGAGTTGAGTATATTGTCTGGGGGAGAGGGAGCAAGAAGAAAGAAAAGGTAAAAAATGAGAGGGGGTGGAACCTTAGGGGCTTAGCAAGTTGAGAGAAAGCATCTGGCAGGGAGGCAATAAAAAAGAGCGACAAAGGTCCATGGAGAGCTAGGAGACGGTGGCATTGAGTGGCCATGTGGGGCTGAGAGAGGGGTACCTGGAAGAGCAAATGGGAATTAAGGGAATGTAGAACAGAGCAGCCTGGGAAGGAACTAAGAGAAAGGCCTGGAGCAGCCTGCAGGGTGGTGAGAGAGTGGGTTGGAACAGCCAGTATAGCTCAACACAGGATTTGCTGCAGCTAGGACAGAAGTGGCTCACAACTGCAAGAACTAGTCAGCTCCTATTATGCTTGGCCCATACAATAACTACCAGCACATTGAGCACATTAGTATCAAAAGTACAACAGAAAGCTGGCTTACTAACAAAGCCTCGATGAAAATTCTTGTAAAGATACAGTGTTGCCCTCTTCTCATTTTATTCTCAGATCCTTTATTCATTTAGGGCTAGCTGCTGAAATGGGTTCACTCAATATTATGAAGCATCCCTCTTTCCATTTATAATGCCTCCATCACCATTGTCCCTGGGCACCAGAACTGTAGACAGCCACTTGAACCAGCTGTGACCTGGGCTGATTGATGCTGGGGATAGTTGCCCAAAGCATAAGGGGATAAAAGAGGTTGCAGTGAGGGGGAGAAGGAGTAAGACTGATAGGTCATAGTGTATGAAAAAGCACAGGGGTGAAAGGCTAAGGAGTTTCCTACTCTTCTTCCCCAGAGTCCCCCTGGTGGACCCTCTATCTCATGTGCCTGGCGAAGCTCCATTTCAGAGCCATCACACAGGGACTGATCTCCCCAGGCCATGAAACTCTTTCAGTCTCTCTACAACTCAAGAACAACATCCCACCACTGCTGGGCATTGAGGTGACACTGTCTGGAAGCAGGGCCTGCAGCAGGCTGCCTGACTGGCTGCCTACCTGGTTGGGAGAGTCAGTGGCCTGGCTCTAAGCCCAGGAGCAGTTCAGCAGCTGCTCAAAGCATTTGCCCACAGCTGTGATAGCTCCTGTACCTGCCTTGTGCTCTGTCCAGCTGCTGCCTTGAACCCAACCCTGCTCCAGCCTTGCCTTATTCTAGGTAACCCAGTCCTGACCCTGGGTTCCGATTCCTGACTTTGCCTCCAACTTTGTCCTTTTACTCTGGTTCTGACCTCAGCTCTGATTCCTGATTGCTGACATTAGATCTGACCACTAGGCCTGACTCTGGCTCTGACCATTGGGCATGCTTGCCCAGGTCCCAGTCACTGACACACTCGTGCCTGTTCCTTACATCGGTGCTCATGGCTATACGTGGCATTGGATTGGATGCAGCCAGTGACTCCACCCTTGGCATGGGAATGGTTTGGGCAGCTGTTTTTCACAGTCACCTTAGGGCATTCTGCCTTCCTAAAAATGTGAATTAGCCTATTAGGCGATAGGGTCCACATGAGCCATGTAGCATTTCTTAATGTTCAGCTTACGTCAGGCTACTGTGGAGTTTCTTGTGCTATCATTAGAAACAGGATATTGGACTAGCTGGACCACAGACCTGATTCAATGCAGAGCTCCCATGTCTGAGTAATCTGTGATGGAAATTCAGCTCTTTTTTACTACTTGCAAATCATCTGTGAGCCATTCCTGATCTCTGTGAAAGAACTTGTAAGTATGCATTACATGGTTTATCTAATGATACTTTTCATGCTATGGGTTGTGTGAAAACTCTTTGCACTTTGTTATTTGTGGTGGACGGCTGGACAGCCAACTCACAAAGCCTTGTTCCTGCTTCTAGACTGGCTATTTAAAACTTTTTAAATATTTTTTCAGGGTTTTAACTTTCTGGATTCAAGTTTGGACTGGAAGCAAAGGTGCTGACATGATATGAGAAAGGTATTCCTGCCCTGACCATAAGCAGGAAATTCCAGAAATCTTAAAAGAACGTATTTTTATGAGATTTTGCAGTGCAGTGTCTGTTTACCTACCATAAGAGGAAAGATGGTTTATGGCTAAGCCCGGCAGCTGGAGCACTGCATGGGGACTCAGGAGACCTGCATTCTATTCCCAGCTCTGACACTGGCCTGGTGGGTAACCTTGGTCAAGTCACGTCCCCATGCTGTGCCTCAGTTTCCCCATCAGTAAAATGGAGATAATAATACTTATCGCTCTCTAACGTGTTTTGAGATCCATGAAAAGTGCTATATAAAAGCTAGATATTATTATCTAGACTAGGTTTTGAAGGTGTGATGTTAACGTGCTAACTAACGTGTTTTAGATGTCTAGGGTAGACAAGGACAATACTTTTAACATGCTAAGCTAATCAGGTTAAAGTTTAGGGGGAGTCTAGGCTTTAGCTCAAGCTGCTAGCACATATTGAAGTATATATTGCCTTGTCTATACTAAACTTTTAAGATGTCTTAGTTACCATGGCTTGGCTAACATTATGCTAACAGCATACCTTTTATCCTAGTGTACACAAGGCCACTGTTTCAGTTCCCCATTTTTAAAATGGGTGTAATAATACCTCCTTTCTCATACCCTTTGTGTTTCTTGTCTATTTAGACTGTAAACTCTTTGAGGCACAGACTGTCTCTCACTAGGTTTGTACAGAGCCTACCACAACAGGGTTTTGCTTTCAGCTGAGCCTCTAGGTGCTACTCTTAACCTTTTATTATACTTATCACAGTAGTATGTGAACACCTCATTTCGCAGTCACAGGAGTGTTGAGTAGTTTGAATGATCACCTTGACTTTTTGCTGTATGTGCAAGCCAAATCTTCTGAGATTCACAGAAGCACTTAAAATGCTTGGTCAGTTTTTTGTTACATTTAAATATTTTAAAAATAATTAAGAATGGGTTTTTAAAGTTCAAACCATCCTGAAGTTTAGCAGGTTAGCTCCAACCTCAACGTTCACTTGACGTGAGAACCTAATCTTTGAGAGGATGAAGTTTTCTTTAAAAAATGATGCTGTAATCCTATTTCTAACCAATACTGAACGACCTTCCATATTTTTCACCAAGTGCAGAAGATACTTGAAAGTTCTTTGTTTTTGTGTGCGTTACAATTTTGCAAGACAACAATCAGAAGATAGCATGCCAGCCACTCTCAAACTGCACTGAAGTAGTGAAGGAGTTAATTATCTGCTTCTTCTGTTGTAGAGCTTGGTTGTGCATATTAAATGTTTAAGTTACCAGATTCAAAGAAAAACTTGATCTCAATTTGGCTGCATATTAAAAGTGCCATTCCCTGTTGTCCTACCTAACACTGTTAATTGCATACATTTAGACCTCTATTGGAGTATAATTTAGCTTCAGATTGAAAAGAAACAGCCCTGGCCTTGGTTATTTTGGCATACAAGTCTCCAATATGACTCTGTTTTCTAAGCAGACAATAATGATTCTAAAACTAATATTCATTGTTTGAAGAGGCATAGCGGCCTTGGCATTTACTTAACCTTTTGTCTCATGTATGAGACTGAGTCAGCCTAAATCCTTTTCTTAATTAATATCTTTTCTTTCTTTTTTTTCCCGTCAACATTATTTATTAAACAATTTGCATGCAACAATTAAAGCTGAGAGCATTTGGAAAAATCCACCATGTGAGCAAGCTTGTTTCTCACAACAACAAAAAATGGGGTCATCCAGCTTACACAAGCTTTGGGAATGCTCAACATGTTAATGATGAAAAAACAGGGAGAGCAAAAGAAATGATCGCCACCGGTCACCTGTTAGACCCAGCATCACATCATTCCTTTACTAAAAACTAACTCGGGAGGGGATAACGCTACAATCAAAGTGTAACAAACAAGAATCCATGCCCTTGATGCACCTGACCAACGCCTCCCATGAATGTCAGTGGGAGTTATGACTGAGTATGAACAGCAGTCCCTGAACAGTTTTGCTATCTCTCTGCTACGGAGAGAAGTTTCAGAAGCCTGTGTTCTGTACAAAACTGCAGTGCCAGTGCCAGTGCAGCTGATTGGTTTTTTAAGCACTTCATTTAAAACTCACCTAACTTTCCAACTTGTTTGTTTCTTTTGTGTGTGTGTGTGTGTTTTAAATAGTTATTAATCAACCAGAAATTATTATGCATGTGGTGTTGGTGCTCTTCAATGTGTCATCATGGACTCCAGGAAAGATGAAGTGTCATAAGAAAACTTCGCGTACTTTCTCCAATGCTACAATAAAAAATGTCAAGGTTGCATTATAAATTGCATGACATTAATTTCAGGTCAGGTTGTGGCTGGCCCTTGAATGAGTGCCTGGGGGAGAAAAGGACATAATCAGCTTTCCCCACCCTCTGATGCTTCCATGCACCTGTATGTCAGTCACGGGTGCAGACCCTTTGCTCACTGGAGTGCACGACTGCTCTTCACAAGGGAGGTGGGTTCTCCTGCCCACTTGCAGCACACTCATTAAGGGCCAGCCCCCATCTGGACCTGAATGATGACTGTTAAGCTCTGTAGGTTTCAAGGTCACTGTCATGGATGGATAACATAACCTGTGTTTCGGATTTTCTCGGATTCTTACTACAGGGGTAGAGTTAAGGTAAGCTGGCTCCTGAGCTCCTCGCTAATGCATATCTCCTGAGGTCCTGGGGAAGGGAGCCAGTCTCCTGCAGCCCTTAATAGCATAATGGAATGCTAGACAGCATTAAACTGTTCAGCCACTAGGTGGTGATGTGTATAAAACACCTTATTTAAAGATAACCTTAACCATACCTGGCAGAGCGCTAAAGGCTCTTATGATGACCACATCTGGTGTGTATAAGCAAGCCCTATCCCTATCTGTTACAGAAGTACATGACAAGGAGTAAGGCTCTGCATGGGTAAATGCATCAACTCCCTGCTAAAATCTAATGAGACTAGACAAGGGCTAATCAATCTCGACAAGCTTTATGTTCATTGGGTTCTCCCAACCCCCCGATAGGCTTTACAAAACATGTGGGGCCCCACATGAGTCTGATGATCCAATGCCCTCACAAAAGCCTGAGGGTCTCATTGCTGGGCCCTCCTATCTGTGAACAGTAAGGACTAGGGTCCAGATCCTCAAAGCTAATCGCCTTTGAGGAGCTGGACTTGCTTGCAGGTGGGGTAGATGTGGTGTATTGACAAAGTGGGGCCATTGGTCATCTGCCCTGCAATGCATCTTGCAGATCTGAAACAGACTATTTCCGCTATCGTGCTTCCAAAAGTAACAACTCAGCACCAGGCAGTAGCACTGTTCGTGTTAACAAGGTCACTTCCTGAAGAACTACCTTGCCAAGGTGAAGCTACTTTAAATATTATTTCAGCGAAGTAGATCAGCAGGTAATTTTGGTGCACAAACATGGGCAGCAGGTATTTAAATCCAAATGCACACTTATAAACTTAACCTATTAATAAGTTAACAGTTTTCAATAAGAGATCAACATTTGCATGCATCATCCTACTTGTTATGTTCAGAACTCCATTTTTTAATGTTTCTTGGACAGGAGCCAGAGAGTCTGGGTCCCTCGTTGGTTCATCTATTACTTTCTCACCACAATAGATCTGGATCTCAGCCAAATAATGGACTAATATTGCATACAAAAACACAGAATGCCTGTTCTCATCTTCTGATATTCCTCTCTTCCTTAGCAAGGGAAAAGAAAACAGCCTTTTGTTTTTAAATCCAGCATTTACTGTAGAAGAGGTAGTTTGTAAACCTTTTAGATGATCACTAACACTATGAGTAAGCAAAAGACTTTCCTCTGCATTTATACCATCTTATTCACCCAATGGGGTAAATCATTAATCGGACTATTTGACTGAGCAAGGGAGTAAGAATCCTCCCTCTACACCTCCATATGAGCTACCTAGCCCTTTGGTCCAGACTCATGAGAGTAAGCAAGGTCTCACGCCTTCCTCCCTCCTCGGAGCAGGTCCAGGAGGAGTGGGGTGGGGAGGTGCAGGGGAATGGGTAGAGCCTTGGTTCTAAAGCCACCTTCCCCTATTCACTAGCCAGTGCAGCTAAGAGGGGTAAGAGTGTGTTGTCATTTACTGGTGTTATGGACCAGTTGCGATCTATTACCCCATTGGAGAAAGTGGGGGAGGAAATTATGGTTCAGAAGAGTGTCTGTGAGTCATGATACCTCCCAGGGCTATTCCTAGGCAGGTGCAGCTAATGCATCACCCTTCATTCAAGCCTGTGCCTAAAGTCACAAACTAGCCCAACAGGAATATTTCTGAATGGGTGGTGAGCAGGGGAGGTTTGTACTGAAAGAAGCTTATAAGTTAATAGAAAGCATGAATGCTGTACTCTCCCTTTGCCCGTGTGTGTATTTTTCTGGTTGATTTGGCCAAACAGGGTATCAACACCTTAATTTCAGTTATTTCAGAAATTAGATGCTCTTCAAGACTGAAAGGACACTGTGTTTGAGAGGGGTGGCTTTTTAAAAAAATGTAGACATGTAATTAATGAAATCCATTAAAGACACTTGTGAAAATGATTCAGATTTTATATATGATGACTGACTAACCTATTATTGCTCTTCTTCGTCAGAGATTAATGGGAATTTCTTAAAGGATAAATAATTATTTAACAAGCTACAGGACATGTATGGGCTCGGAATACACTATGTGCTAGTAAAAAAAAATGGGTGTTGGTTTCCTTGACTAATGAACCAAGGCTAAATTCAGTGGTAGCAAGGTGTCAAAAAAAAGTAACCAGACAAGTGGATTTTTCTGTGCCTATATATACGTGTTCTAGATCCAGTGTGGTAACTGCACACAATGTGATCTCTGGAATGATTAAAAAGGAGCTGAAATGTCTGCAGTGAGGCAGACCCATATCCCACCAGAAGGAACTCCCAGAGTCATTGTTTCTGCAGTGCACACTTACACTGTAGCCCTGCGGCCAAGCGATGCACAGAACAGCTCAGAAAGGGAAGGTCCAAAGATGGCATTCAGTATCTTTGCAGTGCATCAGGCCAGTCCCTTAGCCTTAGACTGCTCCAAGTTACCTTGCCTCCCCAGGATTCCCAGGGGGCTGTTATAGTGGTTGGGGATCATTGGGGTGTAAGGAAGCCCAGCCTCACCCCCTTTGTCCTGACCATGTCCTCATCCCTGGGATGATCTCCCAATAGCTGGCTATGCCAGTTCTAGGGTTGCTTTTGCACGGCTTTCATGCAAAGTGGCTGCCGTGAAGACAAGGAGGAGGGCCAGCGTCATCCTCAGCTACACATGGCTCTGTGCCACCATTGACCAGCTGCTCCCTTCAGCACCCAATCAGCTCTGGAGGGCCACAAGTCCATTGCTCTTCTTCCTCTCTGCACTCTCTGCAAAGGCTACAGGCAGCAGTAGCATTAGTCCTGTAGAGTTCTGGCTCTTCTGCTCTGCATGGCCCCTTTGTGGAGAGACTCCTTGCACCTCACACCCCAGCAGAGTCTGGCTCACAGGGTGATCGTGCACCTACCCTCACAGCACTGTCAAATAAGTCTAGAATCCCCCAACTACATGGGTCAACTGCACCTCTCAATCTAGCTAAAAGGGAAAAATGTGAATACAATGGGGCAAACATTCATTCTGGCCCCTCAGAAGCAGCCAGCACAGCTCCTGGTAACATGCCACAATCTCTCGAAAGATTTCTCCCTCCCAAAGTGACGCAAACATCTCAGATAGAACAGGCACCAATAATAGCTC
The DNA here is from genome assembly GCF_026122565.2 of Emydura macquarii macquarii. NCBI lineage: Eukaryota > Metazoa > Chordata > Testudines > Chelidae > Emydura > Emydura macquarii. The sequence goes on along the minus strand of NW_027132813.1, from coordinate 35,381,141 downwards.
CTCTTGCACTGGCCCCCGGCGTGGGGTCAGAGTGCCCAAGGGTCAGTCGGGCCAGTCTAACAGCTGCTCTAAAATGCACTTTTCTGTGTGAAGAGCAACAGGAGGGACTGGTGCAGCTTTGGCAGTGCTGTGGCTCTGCAAAGCACTGTGCGCATGGCAGTTTGCTAAATGCCCCAATCTCACCTTTAAAATATTGTTGCCCCCGTACCAAGTGACAGTAGATATCAACTTTAGCAAGTTGGTTTCCCCTGGGAGGAGAAATCTGTGACATAAAGCCAGGGTCCATTCTGAGTCATTGTCATTTGTTTATTGTACACTCTAACCTCCAAAGACAGCGCACAGACAAATGCCTCCTTTCAGAAAACTCAGCCCAGACGACAATGCCCAGTTACCTTAATGTTTGCAACAGCTCCCCCTAAAAAATAACATTACAAACCTAACAACAATACAGCATTTCTCAGAGACTGAATAGTGCTCACACACGAAGAACTTGTAAGGTTATGTGCAAGAGCGCCTTTTGGTGGCACCTCAATAACAATACAGTCAGTTTGGATTCTTCCGATATTTTCAATGACTAATATCTCTTCTCATAAGACAACAGGGATTTATGAATGGGCCGGTGCATCTGGGATATTTCAATTCCACCATGTTTAAGGGTGTTGTGTAGTAGCCAGTGGAGCATTTCCAGGTTGACAACAGAAGGAAAGGAGAGAAAGGGTGGCAGGCAAACTTCCAGCTCTCAACACATTTCAGTAGAAGGGGACTGAACAGAAGCAGGCCTAACAGCCAGCTTGACGGAAAGAAGTCATGGAGAGGAATGGATCAGTGTCCCTAAAAAAATAAGAGGAATGGGTTAGCCATCAACTTCCTGAAGGTAACAGAGGAGTTGTACAGGCCACCAAGAAGACAGTGCAAATTAAATGGAGACAGTGTAGGGAGGGAAAGATCTCGGGGGGGACAGGGCTGTCTTCACAAGAAAATTAGGTTGGTTTAACTATGTTGGTCAGAGGTGCGAACCCCCCCGTCCTGATTTTAACTACTGGGTGTAGTTAAGCCAACCCAAGTCCCTATGTAGACTAAGGGCTTGTCTACACTCACCTCGGAGATTCGGTGGCAGTCGACAGGAATTATGCAAACTACACAAAAAACTTGCGTAACTCCCGTCAACTTCTGTGCTTCTGTTCTGCGCGCCGTCTTCACTGCACTGCGCTGACAGGAACTGCATTCCCGTCGACGCAGCGCTATGCCACTTGAGAAGGTGGTCTTAATATGTCGACTTCACTGACCGCTCAGTTGATCCAGATAAGTCGATCTGACGGTGACGAATTTGCCGCTGTCAGTGTAGACATAGCCTAAGTCCCTATGTAGACTAAGTCCCTATGGAAGAATTCTTCTCTTGACCTTGTTTTGCTCAGTCTTGGGGAAATGGATTAACTATGCTGAGAGAAGAAGCCTTCCCATCGTTGTAGGTAGTGTTTACATTAAAATACTGCAGTGGCACAGTTGGGCTGCTATAGCGTTTTACGTGTAGCCAAGTTCTGTGTGTGCGAAAGAGAGTGTGGAGGGGAGTTGATGGGAAGGGTACGGCTTCACTTGTTTCATTCTGGGGATGAGATCTGGAAATAGATGGTGATCCAAATAGGGAAGTTATTTTAATTGGAACCAGTTCACCCATGCTCACCGTGTACATTTTATCACCCTTTCGCTATGTACCATCCATTGGCATCACATGTGGCACTGACAAACGAGCGAAAACCAACATACACACAAAAATATTTCCCTGTCTCCAGCTGGAACAATCCTTCCTATTTCCAAACCAGTCCTCTATCAAGATTGCTGCAAACGAAGTTAGTGTGTGTTGATTAGAAATTGCTGGACACTGCATTTTGCTACCAAATTATTTAAACACACACTAATTTGTCCAATTTCTAGAGCAATCTTCTGCTTTCTTTCTTTCTTTCTTTTTTTTTTTTTTTTTTTGTTATGTTTTCAAGGAACACAAAGAAATTAATATCTTTTTTGCCGTGTACCTGCCTGGAGCCACAGAAATAAAGGCGTCCTTTCAATTGACTTCTCTGATGCAGAGGACCTGAAGTGCACAACGACATGGTAGTGCAGTCAAGAGACTTGCCGGGGAATGGAGTAAGAAGATTTATTTTATTTTTAAAATTTGAAAGATTTCAAAAAGCATTCAACTGGATTTCTCACTAAGAGGATGAGTGAAGAGGATCCTTTGTAACTAAGCTGGGAAGCCAAAAGCTTTTATCCATTGTTACACAGGTTTTCCCCAGGGCAGAGTTAGCAAGGCCTGCAAGCCCTGGAAGCTTAACGAGGCTAGTCACTGGGTGGGCTTTTCTGCCAGGTGCCTAAGCCTGAGTGGAAGCAGTGACAGTGGAGCTTGCCCAGTGCTGGATCCCAACCACTGAAAATAATTATTCTGGGTGACTAACAGCCATATAATCTGAACTGGTGAATTTTTAATGGCCTGCCTAAACACACACACACACACACACACACCAGAACCACCCTTACATCTGTTTCCTTAGCAAACCAGAGAGAAAATAATTCCATAGAAGATTAGTAGCGGATCTGCACTTGGATTAATCACCACGCGAAAGACTCTGCCGAGAGTCCTTTTTCTGTCAGCTTTTTTAAAGATTGTTTCTCTGAAGCAGAGTTGACACCTGCGACTGTGATGGCAACTATGGGACATGTTTGTGCCAGTGTGGCCATCTAGCCACTGATGTAATCATCCAGTCAGGATAGACAACTTCAAAAGGAGAAATGGATAGCGTTGACAGGATTTTTACGCCTTTGGTAGATAACTTTTATACTTTACTGTAAAACTCCTTATATAACATGAAAAGGAAATAAATTTTAGGAAATGTTGATCATACTCAGAAAATTGTTCAGCCTGAATTTCTCATCCCAGATTCCTCAACAATGAAAAGACAACAAACACAGACACCTCAAAAAAAGCAGAACAGCACTATCGTTTTATAAACATTATAGTCCTGGTTGTGCAAAAATTGGTGAATTGGGGTCAAAAAGGGTTGAATAAATTTGTTTTGGTTTTGGTTCATGTGATATTCAAACTCACCATGATTTCCCCCTGTGTTTTGCTGTTTGGCTGAAAATACAAAACTGTGCATAATTTTTTGGAGAAAATTCCCTCCCTAGTACCTACAGGAGAAGCAGTGGGTGGAATGTCAAAAGTCAATGTGAAACTCTTTTTGTACTTGCACAAACCTTGATCCAGATATGTGAACCTTGGCTGTGTTTCACATTCATAACAAAACAATGCAGGTATGAGGAAGTTACAATGCAGTTGTATTTTTGTCATGTACCGTCTGATTACCCCTCAGGGGAAACCAAAGCTGCAACCAGCGAACTGAATCTACTGGATCCCAGTTACTGTGAACCTGCACAAGGAAATGCCATAAATGGTGGCCCTTCCCTCAAGGGTGCTCCAGTTTAATGTCAAGGACCTATCAGCCAAAAACACTCTGTTCTTGAAAATATTGCCTCTTGACACAACATCAATGTCATCTGCCTTCAGGAAACCCATGTGGATTCCCTTATTGCCTGTCAATTCATAATCTCTGGTTTCAACCTCATAGACTACAGTTTGCATGTAAAATATGGTTGAGCCACTTATGTAAGATCAAACTGAGCAGACTACATCTGACTGTGGTGACATCATAAGGATCAGTCCGTTTGAGGGGGCTAATGTCTACAGGCCCCCTAATCAGTGATGGCCTATTCCTGCTCTACCATCACTCCAGCATCCTGCCATCTATGCTGGGGATTTTAATAGCCACCATACCACTTGAGCTATAAAGAATCCGATTGGAGAGGGATAGGCCTTGCAGAGTGGGCTTTCGTCAATGAATTACATGTTCTTCATGACCAGATGTAACCAGCAAATTTTCACTCTGCCTGCTGGAACCAGGGCTATTCCCCTGGCCTCAGGCAGGTTATTTCTCTCAGACACCTCCCTGCAGCAGTCACCTGCAGGGTTCTTGGAAATTTCCCCCACAGCCAGCATCACCTCAGCTTCATCCAAATAGGATGCATATCTATCAGGACCTCTAGCACAAGGCTAAACGGGAAGTACAGAAAGGCAAACTGGGACAATTACACTAAGCACATTCTGCACCCCGCATAACATCTCAATAAATCAAGCATATTTAAGGTTTATTAAAAGCAAGCTTTAAGGCGACCTCCAAGTCCATCAGATATGGCTGTCAAAGAACCTTTATACCATGTCCAGAGAAAGGATGTGGGACCTCTTTAAACAATACAAAAAAATCCATTGATCCAGAGAGCCTGAATGTAGCCCAAAGAGCAGGATGGGAGAAAAGCTATTTCAGAAAGGAACACGTCAAGATCTAGCAGGAAAACATAGACACTCATTAGGATATTTGGTGCAGCAAAAATTCCCCAGATATGTGGCAACAGAAAGTCTCTCCAGTTTTGCTGCACACCTGACCAACGTCACCAACACAGACGAAAATAAAATTTTCAAGGTTTTAATCAAAAACGAATGGCATGAATATGACAATCTCTAGAGTTCAACCAATATAAAAAATAGGGAAAAAATAGAAAAGGCACTGAAATCAATGAAAACAGGAAAAGCCCCTGGCCTTGACAGTTTATCGCCAGAACTACTACAACATCTTGGGAAGAAAAGACAGTGCTGGCTGTCAATTGTCATGTCCCACATCATACAGGAGAACATGATGCACAAGATATGGGGAAAACCTAAGGTAATAGCTTTATCAAAGCCAGGTAAAAACATCTCTTTAGCAGTCAGCTATCACCCTATATCACTCCTGTGTTGTAGCAACAAACTTCTGGAGTTGATCTAACAGAGGATTATGCCCATGACAGAACAACTTTTGAGTGATGATCAGGCAAGTTTCCGACCAAATCAAAGCACCAATGACCAAGTACTAGCACTTACTATGTACACTGAAAATGAATTTCAAGAGAAGAAGAAAACTGGAGTTGGTTTTTTTGAACTTGCAGCAGCCCACAACACCATCTGGCGTACTGGTCTGCTGTACAAGATGTCAAGAGTTTGTCCGGGATGAGTTGTCATGGTAACTGAGCTGATGCTCCAGGGTGGATGTTTACAGGTATCTCTAGGCCACATGAACAGACTCCTGCAGGGTTTGGTACTGGTCCCAACTTTACTTAACGTAGTCACCAATGACCCGCCAAACACCATCTCCAGGCAGTCCATGTTCATTGAGAATATTTCCTTGGCTGAAGGGAGCATGTCTTTCAAAAGATTAAAGAGAACCTGAATTGTGGTACGGTGCCATAGGTGACTATTGCAAGAAATGGAGACTGAAACTAAGTACACCAAAGACTGTGTCAGGATACTTCCATTCACACCATGCTCAGAACCAACTTGACCTTAACATCATTTTTGAATGATCAGCACTTGGCACATGATCCAAAACCAGCATCTCTAGGGGGTCACCCTAGATCACACACTCACATACAAATACTATCTCACTAAAGTAGCTCAGTAGATCAACAGCAGAAATTGTCTCCTAACAAGCTGGCAGGGTCCACCTGGGAAGCCAGTGCACAAACAATGTGTAGTTTGGGACTCACTCTTCTTCTATTCAGCTGGCAAATACTGTGCCCGAGTTTGGTTAAACTCTGCCCACACTAGACTAGTGGACACACAGCTTACTCACACCATAAGAAATATCACAGGCATGTCTAAGCCAACAAAACTTGTTAGCTGATGTTATTATCATCTGGACAGAAAGTATGCAGCAGTGTCCACACAAGATTGCCTAGGACTGATAACAACACAAGTTTTGTTGGCTTCAACATACCTGTGATAATTCTTATGGTGTGATTAAGCTGTGGTCCTAGGCAATATTTCTCAGCCTCACATCCAGTGTCTGAATACAGTCAGCAAACTGATCACCAACTGATACCACATTTGCCACTATTCAGGGATGTATGGGAAGCTACCTGTCACCGACAGCAGAAATCCTGTCCAGACACTGCTGTGTACTTTCCACCCAGACGATAACGCCATCAGCTCACCATGGCAGACAGAATGCAACTACCAGGAGCTCTCACATCATCATCAGACCAGATGAATGGCTACCTGGATTTGGGCTCTCTCTGGAGATAACGTAAGAGGTTCAGATGTGACATGGTTTGCTTTGCCATGAACAATCATGCCTGGGGCATCCAGGACAGCCCACTGTAAATCTGTGGTACTGTGAAAGATGCTGCACACATTCTTGATGGTTGGTCTTTTCATCTTGGGCCCACAGGAGGTCTTCAGAAGCTGAACTCTGCTGTTTGTTTGTTTTACACCTTACCTTGCTTGTCTTGCCCACACACAATTGATGGATATATAACAAAACCATGAGCCAAGTAAAACTACCATTATAAAATCTTTGCCTAGCACTTATTGACTCCAATAGTTTAGTTCTTTCAGTATGGTCAAAGAGATAGTTAAAGCACTTGAAGTGGAAAGAAAACTGTAATCATAAGGAGCAATAAAGGTGATAAATACACTTGTGCAGTTGTGTTTGAATCAATAGTCTAAAGTTTACAGTTTGACAAAACTAAGGAGTCCTTAAAAAGTTAACAGGAACTGAAGTGGTTTTTAAGAAATTAATCCCACCTTTTCCCCAATCCCATGCAAAACCTGCAGCATACTAAAGTGGCATAAACATTATAAATAAAGGCCCATTCCTACAAATCTTTCTCACCTCGATAGTTCCAGTGACTTGCAGGATCAAGACTTACTGTATTTACAGATAATTTGAATCAGTCTTTGTGGTCACTGGAGCACGGAATATCTTTTCACTGGATGTATGTACAGTGCCCAGCACAACGGGAACCAACTCAGAGCCTGTAAATCACAACTGCAATTCAAATAAATACACAGTATTATCATTTTGTCACTTGCTTATCTACCACAACCTAACATCTGGGTTCTGGTTTTTAGCTATGAGCCAGAGCCATAAAATGCCATATTTTAGGGACCAGAAAGTGTCTCTTCTTTGTGTGTTAATGATGGAATGGCAAAGGTCACTTCCTAAACAAGGCTGTAGATGAGTTTCTGCTATAAGCTCAACTCTCCCCCACCCATCCACAAAAAAGTCCTATTAATCTAAAAAAATTGTAGGTTCGATCTGGGGGCAAGGAAGAATTTTTTCTACCAAAAAAAACAGACAAGAGTTTTTTGAATTATGATGCCCTGAAAACATAGCTGGTTAACACAATTTCTGCTCTGACTTACAGCCACACACAACCTCACTGAAGTCAATAGTAATGCATCGCTATAAAGTAGGACAGACAATCACCCTATAAACACTCTCATACATGTCCTTCTCCAGACAGGCCATTCCCCACTGATTCTAGCCTCATCCTCCCTTGTGATGTAACTGGAAAATCTGAGAGAAAGGAAACAAAGCACTTAGGAAAATCATATTTTAATGTTTTTGCTATAGCTGTTGTATAATAGGAATAATCTCTATTGCTTTGTAGTATACTTACAAGCAAATAGCTTTTGAGATTGCTAAAACACTTTAGTTTCACTTCAGCTCTTAATCTAACTCAGCAGCTGTTTATTGCAATTACACTATAAAACAATAGACATTATCCTTTAACTAACTGTCTTATTAATATAGGTAGTTACACAGCTATTTCATAGTTAGTCTTAAATAACTGCTTTTAATTATTTTATTAACATAAATAACCATCTCAACACATTTAAATCAAATGCATATGTGAGAAACTTAATTTAAAGCATTACACAAAATTGCATCTGTTTACTAATGTTTAAATTAATGCCACTGCATAATTCAATTAAAATGCAACCTTAAATTTTTTTTTTGGTCACCAGGGGACACCTAAGACTTTTAAATTATTTGAGCATGAACTTTGATGTCTGCCTTCTGTAGTTTAGCTTGAAAATTCTGCTTTTTGTAGCAATATTATGGGTGGGGGGCAGGTTTTTTTTTTAATGTTAAGACTCCCAATGGAATATCCCCAGTTGTGCTTCTGTTCACTCATAATAACAAAAGCTGATGACACTGGGCCACCTCATTTCCTCTAGATCTGTCCATGGAGGGGTCCCCCAGGTGGAAAGGGAGCTCAGACATCTTTGCAGCTCTGCCTGCCTTCCATGTTATGTAGTTCTCTTTGATGGACCAGAGGCCATGCTGGCAAGAGTCGGGAGGGGGTGCAGGTGAGGCAGAAGTTACTCAAAATATCCATACAGCCCCATGTATTAGCTTTCCAATGTATAGCCCTCCAGGGGCCATTGGTGGAGGAGGAAGTCCTTCGCAGAAGAACTTAAGTAGAAACACATTGCTAAAGAGCACGGGGGGGAAAGATACTACATGGCCTTCTTATGCATGGCCCTGGCCTCTTCTGGACCCCAGCCTCTGCCAGATTTGTTGGTGGCTTTTCTGCAGGTGGTTGTGGCTGACAGAACCACATGAGGCAAGAACCATAAGGATTCCATGTGGAGTTAAATGCTAAAGTCCCCTCCAAAGGCTTTTCACCCAGGGCTAGATTATCTGTCCCCATGACTGACTATTATAGTTCTTAAAAATGTGTGTGAGAATTAGTGTTGACAACCGTCCTGTTTCTCCCCAAATCTGCAAATTCTAATTAATTCTGCATCCCTCCAAAATCTGCCCAACCCCCAGCCCAGGAATTAATTATGCAGGAAGATCTGACCACCATGTCTGGCTCTGTCAGAGACCTAACTGTGGTAGAGAAGGTGAAGCAAAATCCACCATCCTGTGCTATCCTGATATTGTCACCCTGGGAAAGAAAGGAATGAGAACACTTGATGGCATCCTGCCATCCAACAGGGTCTTTGGGAAAAGGAAAGTGATTCCCTGCACAACTTGTTTGCCACAGACAAGGGAAGCAAGAGGGTACATTTTGGTGTTACAAAGCAATGGAAGAAGATGTCAGGGAGAAGGAGTTGGAGTGGGAAATATGAGGATGGCATGGGAGAAGATGGGAAAGCTGTGTAGGAAGACACTCCAACCACACTATTGCAAGCCAGTTTTTTCTGCACCTTCCACTGCCTTTCCAAACCCCCTATAACCCAGGCAGGGTTCTAGTGGTATATTTTGTACTGATTTGGCAAATAATAGCTACTTCCCTCTTGAAGATATAATAATGTCAAACTATCTCAGAAGTAATTGGGACACATTGGAAAATATTTTGGGCTGGATTCAGTAAAATATATAGCCAGATTCCCCTGAGGGTCCTGGTATGAGTCAGAGTAACAGTAATGTTCCAAAGGTACAGAAAGTGGGACATATGCTGCCCTCATACGTCACCTGAAGTCCAAGAAGTTGCAATGATGAAAATAAAGGTAGAATTTGGCTCACAGAGTCCAGGCACCAGATGTTAAATTGTGCTAGGTGGCTGTATAGACTGGCCACTAATTAGAAGACACGGCATCCCCAAATAGAAAGCGCTCCCAATGCATGAAGGGAATTTCCTTTTAACATAGTACACTCTTTATACAGCTAGAGATCTCTAAAGATAGAAAATGCCAGAATACTTGGAGGTTAGTAGGAGAAAAGATTAAAATGATTATTTATTATTTCAGTACCCTAACCCAAATGCAACTGGTGACATCAAGTTCATTGGGATAACAAAGGGCTCAGATAAAAAGAGGTTGCTGGTGCTGAGATCCAGCAGATGTTATAAACTCTTCAGAGATAAGAGTTCACAAAGTCCTCAGGACAAAGACTTAGGGAATCCAGCACACGGTGTTTTTTTCAGAAAACATTATAAACTGAAATCCACATTTTGAGTGGAAAGCATATTCAGCATTCAGATAACTGAGAGTTATCGTTGTTTGAATAATTGAAATTCCACTCTATATTTGCCTACATTGTAGCCTACCTTTGAACCTTATTCATGCATTTTTATGTCTTTTGACATTTATGCATCCTAAAATCCTGAAAGCTCTGCGTTTAGACAACTAAATTATCGATTGTCAGTTTAGCCTTGAATGAAAGACAGGTGTTTCATTTCAGAGTCACACTCCTTTCAGATTCCTCTCTGCCCCAACTCAGATTCTTGAGCTAAAGAATTAAGAAATTATTGAAATGAAATAATTTGCCGGCCGGCAAAGCCATTTAAATGATTTGAACAAAGAATTTATATTGGTAAAATGGAAAGTAATCATACAGGATTTTCATATCTAAGTCTTAGCTCTTTGGTGTGAGACTGGGGAACCCCCCCCTAACTCTTAATATTCTTGTAGACTATGCTAGTGAAATAGACCATTGGCTGTTGCACACCAAACTCTGCCAAGTGTAAATGCAGCTCTCTGAATGTCCCTGTCTGTTCCTTCAATTGACTGGATGGCAACACGCCCCAGAAGCCAACTCAGGATCCAAACTGAAAACCGCAAAAAATACAACTTCCAAACTCAGAGGAAAGGTGGGAGGGTGAGTCTGTAGTGCACTCAGCAGTGCCTGCAAAGCTCACACCAACAGCATGAACAGGAAATGTCACAGAGGTATTTTACGCCTTGTTTATATTTCTACACATCATTTGACGTGAGCAGTTGTGATTGGCAAGGATCAGTGAGTGGGCTCTTAACCACTGAGAGATACATCCTATTGGTGCCAATGCAGGAGGGTAAGAAAAGGAAAAAGAGCAATGAGGGCAAAGTCAACATTCAAGCAGCAGTGTGCACTAGACAGGATCCAGCACAAGAGTTTGACAACAGCTATGCACTGCTAAAGCAATAAAAAGTGAACCGGAGATCTGGGAATATGATCCGAAAGGAACGGTTGGCCTAAAATCCAGCAAGTTCTTATAATGATACTCTCTGCAAACATAAGATGAGTTTGTTAGCATGGGACACATCATTCCAGAAGACAGCAGCAATAAGCTGCACCTTCAGTGCACTAATCTGGTCCAGTGTGCGGCTGTTCTGCCCAGTGACTCAGGATTTCTATTTTGCTGGACATGTCTAGCTGTATATCTCGGTACACCTTGCTGCCTGCTGTGGCTGGCTTTCTGGCACACTGCCAGGATTTGGACCTTAGTTCCTCTGTTTAAACCATTAAGCAAGCGTGCGGAAGCCAACAAATACAAGCTTCATCACGGTGACCTGCCAATGACCTCAGCTCCAACCTGGAGGAATCACCTTTGCTAGAAGAGGTTAAGGGACTCATTTAATTTATAACCTTAAGCTGGATTTGAACTGCAGTTTCAGAGGAGAAAAGCCAGTGTCTTTTTTTTTTTTTATCCACTAAGCCACATAGCTCCTGTTTCATGATTTGTACTTATGACATCACAGTATTGGCAAACCACTGGGCTATTAACTGTGTGCTCTATTTTCTGCCCTTAATTATGGGCAGCCAGGCTGAATTTATTGATTTATTTATTTATTTATTTTGGTGAGGGATATGAATGAAAAAGGGGCTTTACATATCTCTCCATGTTTGAATCGCATGACTTCAATATTTCCACCTCTAGTGTGTAACTGGATCAGCTTGTCAGGATCTGGGTAGGTATTAAGTATGTTGAAAATGAAGAAGAGACCAAGTGTGAAGGGGAGGAATAATTTGACAACACCTGCAGTGAGCTGTACGTATCTTTCTCAGTCCAAAATGGAGCAGGTTTCTCAGTGCACAAGAAAGAGCAAGCCATGGTGTATCATTTATGGTTTGCAAAGTGCCAACAGCATTCTCAAAATTGTACAAGACATAGAGAAAGACACAGACCCTCCCCTGTGGAGGGTACAGTCGACGTATGAATAAAGATAATGGTTAAATGGTCAAAGTGAAAATGTAAGGCTTCAAAAAACAACATAAAGCCCTGATCCTGCAATGAGCTCTGAGCTACAGGAAAGACATTGGGGCTCCAGGGGCTCGATCTCACAGAGCTCATGGCGAGACTGGGACCTAAGCCTATATGTGTATTTCTCTGAGTGTTAAAAAACCCACTTATATTAGGCTCCAGGTGTTTATGCACCTCTTAAAAATACACAAATGAAATCTCAATATAACCACCCCAACTGACCGCCAGCACCGTCAATATAAACCAACCCAAAGGACAAGAAGAATCTCTCCAGCTACTCAGCATCCCTCAGCCCATCCTCTCATCAAAAACCTGCGAGAACTGATGAGTCTTACAATGTGTCCCTGTGATTCTAAGAATCCCTAAATGCCAACTGCCAAAAGGTTCACTGTTCTGTAACAGTAACTCCTTTCAGGCCTGACAACTCATTACACCTAACAAACTGCTTTCATGGTGTTTACCCCAGAAGTCTTGTGTGAGGTGTCTCATGGAAGCTTACATCATGCTGCTCCGCCTAATCATGATGTGATGTATTTACGACTTGGTATTCATGAACTAATAATATATTTAGAATCTGATTAACTAGAGGTTGTGCCAGACAAAGGGATGTGGAATCATCTATCTGCCTAGGTCTCTGATCGAAGCACCTTCTGTTGGTGAGAGAGACAAGATTTCGAGCTACACAGAGGACTCAGAGTACCTTTCCCAGACCTAAAAAAGTGCTCCTTGCAGCTCAAAAGTTAGTCTCTCTCATCCACAGAAGTTTGTCCATTAAAAGACATTACATCACCCACCTTGTCCCTAGAACATGGCTATAATAACACTGCATGGGTCGCTGATGTAAAATAAGCATTGTAAAGCCAAACGCAAAGGAAGCCCCTATTTACATTTGAAAGTCAACAGAATAAAACAGGTTGATGGGGTGGGGGCAGGATCTGAAACAAACAGGCGAATGGGAGACACTTTGGAGTCCACACCCCGGGAAAGAAACCACAGGGAGTCATTCTGACGGTGGGACAAAAAGAATAGACTGTGGGGTTTAAAAGGAAGGCACCCCTCTTTTATCCTGCACTTGCAGGGATAACCTGGCATTATGGTTAGGCTCATGAAAACAGGAGCTCAACCAACTTTGGTTGAGACTGTAAGGAAGGACCTAGGTGAAACATTGCCTTAGACAAGGTTATCTTGTAGGAGACAAGTTTTAGTCTAGTAGAAGTATGTTATACCATTTGTGCAGCCTGTGTTACTATCCCTGAGCTCATACTCAACTGAATCAAGCAAGCTGGTGTGTGTGTGTGTGTGTGTATACACTGTTCCCTTGGGAGTAGTGAACCTGATACTTACTGTGAGTGTCCATGACACAGGGACATTTCTGAGGTGTTCGGAGGCTGGGGTACACCAAGTGTTAACATGCCAGGCAAAGTAAGGGCTGGCAGAGCCCTGGCCCCTGCAGAGTTTGTCTGGATAACTGACGGTGAGCGTCAGGGAGCTGACACACTGATTAGCACCAACCAGTCTCTCTTTCGCTGAGGCAGAGGGGTAACTCTGTCAGACCCACAGTCCTGGATACCCTGAGAATGTGTCACAGCCCCAGGGCTCAGCAGTTTTGGATTCTCTCAGACCAAAAGCAGATGGCCCCTCAAGATACAGGGAAAACAGCCTGCCAACTGAGCAGGTCCACGAATCGCAGTTGTGGTGGCATTTTACAGGGAGAAAAGCAGTCATTCTTCCAGCCAGGTGCCAAGCCATTTAGGTGTTTGTAAATCATAGCCAGTTCCCTCCAGAAATGAACAGTGGGTGTTACAAAGCTCTAGTGTGACACGCTACCAAGAAACAGGTTCTTCTTAACCAGAGGTCAGCACCCTTGGCGTTAGCTTACATTTCAGAGAAGTCCTCCGGTACAGCACCATGTAGAAAGCACACTTGGAGGCCGTCCAATCTTGAGGTAATAAAGTGATTGGAATTAGGGCTGCAGCCAAAGAGAAAAAATAATCTCTCTCCTTCCTCATCATGTGTTCATGATAAAGCAGACTTGGCCACAGCAACTACCTGCAAATGTTCTTCCCTGTCACTTCATCTGTAGTAAGTCAGCTGCAGACCATGTGACCTGTGAGGATGAAGCCAGGAAAAGGTCATATAGCCCACTTTGCGTTGCTGGTGGAGGAAAAATGGCCTTAATAAAGTCTTACCAGCATACTCAAAGTGGGTAACATCCTCAGCTGCGGCTGAGATACCCTTAGCATAGCTGAAGGGTGGGGGGACAACAGTTTGTGAATCCCTCACCTTCAGCCCAGGTCTAATGTCCAAAATAACTTACAGCATCCTATGGGGCTGCTTCAAGTTACATCTGGGGCCATTCTTGCAGCCAGGAATTGCTGGGAATGTCGGGATGCTTCTGCCATGCCCTCAACCTGAGCAGCTGGGTGGCAGGGCGATGTTACAGCAGCTTTATTCCACCCCAGGATTTCCCTCCACATCAACAGAAACCTCAGCTAGCCAGATCCTCCGGGTTTATGATCTCTCTGCGTTGCAGCAAAGAGGCTGGAGTGTGACAAAGAATCTGGCCCACAGATGTCTATCAGTTAAAGAAAATACTTCTGAATCTTGGGGCGGGGGGGAGCAGCACTGAGACAGGACCACTGTCACAGCCTTAAGCTGGAGGAGGTAAAGGTTGGACTGGAACATCTTACAGAAACAGGAAGCAAGAGCTACATGGTGGGGGGGGGTGGGTGTAAAGGTTGAAGCAGCATACGCTTGGAATGGCCACATTACTCACAGGTCACCATGGTTTACAGCTGATTTGCAGCAGATGAAGTGATAAGGAAGACAACTGCCTCTGGATTTTCAGGTAGCAGCTGTGACCAAGTCTGCTTTTTCATCTACAGTTTTGGCTTGGAATATGCATGTTGTCATGCAAAAATGAGCTAATTTTCACTGGAAAAAAAAGCCATTTACATGTAAAAACCTCAGAAAAACATGGTAGTCGTTTTAGTTAAGTTTTGAGTTTGTAAGGAATGAAAAAGCCCTCACATTTTATGTAGCTATCTGTCTTTTTAGCAATATTTTTGTATACCTCTAGTACGCATTAATATACTGTGCAGCAGTAAATCTTTTGTGGGCTCTTGTTAGTACTCGGACTAGATTGTAGTGAGGGAAAAGGACCATCTTGCCGTGTATCTTATTCATGGCCGTCATGCTAGAACAGGGTAGTCAATAGGCACACTATGGGTCAATCTGGACTGTCAGATGCTTTTGAACGGACCCCCAAATCTTTTTATTTACTTATTATTTTCTTCATTTTTTTTTTTTAATTTTCTCGGGAGTCTGGACCTTGACTGGACCTTGACCGAGGAATTTGGACCTTGATAAAAAATAATTGACTATCTCAGCGCTAGCACATATTCCCGGTTCTCCAAGTCTTCAAGTAGTGGGCATGATACCAAGAAAACTTGTTTCTGATCTTGTCAAATATGTTGGACTCACTAATATTATTGATTACCTGTAGTGCCTGGAAGCCACAGACATGGACTAAGACCCTGTTATGTTAGGTGCTGAACAAACACAGAACACAAGGATGAGCCCTGGCCCAATAGCTTACAATCTAAAGCTTAGATTTTGACAATCTAATCAGATGAAGACCCAGAACTCCAAATGGCTGACTGATGTAGAATGCTGAATTTTTAAAATTATTATGAAGTTGTGAACTTTGCATGACTTCAATTATCAGGGTTTGCAGAACCAGTCCCTTGACAGAGATATGTACAAGCATGAAGAAAAGCCTTGCTCCTCCTGCCTGCTTAATACTCCCATGTCACCCCATTTTGTTTGTTACCATTTTTTAGAGATCTTCCCACTTGTGCTTGAGTTCTCTGGGCCACATTTTCAATTGGTAGGGTGTGCTGGAACACCCCTCCCCCCAATCCCTCTGGGCGAAAAGACTAATAAGCATTCCTGCGCTCAGGAAGTGCCAATTAGGCGCAACTGCAGATCAGGCTCCATCTGGAAGAGTGGAGCTTAAAAGGGTGAAACTTGCCATAGGGAAGGAATGGTATTATGCATTAGTAGAAGCATTGCCAGCAAATTGAGTGAAATGATTACTCTATTCAGCACTGGTGAGGCATCATTTGGAGTACTGTGTCCAGTTTTGGGATCCCACTACAGAAAGGATGTGGACAAATTAGAAAGAGTCCAGAGGTGGGCAACAAAAATTATTAGAGGGCTGGAGCACAGGACTTATGAGGAGAGGCAGAGGAAACTAGGCTTGTTCAGTCTACAGAAGAGAAGAATGAGGGGGAATTTGATAGCAGCCTTATCTACCTGAAAAGGAGTTCCAGGGAGGATGGAGCTAGGCTGTTCTCAATGGTAGTAGATGACAGAACTAGGAGCAATGGTCTCAAGTTGCAGTGGGGGAGGTCTAGGTTGGATATTAGGAAAGCTTTTTCCCCAAGAGGATGGTGAAGCACTGGAATGGGTTACCTAGGAGGTGGTGGAATCTCCATCCTTAGAGATTTTTAAGGTTTGGCTTGACAAAGCCCTGGCTGGGATGATTAATTAGGGTTGGTCCTGCTTTGAGCAGGGGGTTGGACTAGATGACCTCTTGAGGTCCCTTCCAACCCTAATTGTCTATGATTCTATTATTCTAACAGGGATGTTCCTAAAGCATCAGTAACAAGGAGATCTTATCCTGCAGCAGTTGCTAACCTTTTCCTTCAAACTCCATAGTTTGAGGTACATGGATGGATACTGTTTTGCTTGCTATGAGCAAAGGCCCTGGAGGGCTAGAGACAAGAGGACTATAAATGGGACCCTGGAAAGACCCTAGGAGTGAGCTGAACTCCTGCAGGGAACAGTAAGATTGCCCAGGAGTGGAAGCTCCTGTAGGGGCTCAGGGGCAAGAGACTCAGAGATACTACAGCTCAAGCCCAAACTGAGGGTTGGCCAGCTATGTAGGTCCCACTTGTACACACACAATTTCATGAGTATTTGCCTGCCTACATTTGCACAAGCATTTTCAGCAATGCTGTGGACCATTTCGATGACTCCGTGCCAGACTGGCAATTAGATATCTAAACACTCATTTTCATCCATAATTTCACCGTGCTCTCTGACATAGGTGTGCAAATGTAAATACATTTTCACATGAGAAGCTCAGACCAGCTGATTTAAAGTTTTGGGATCTGATTCTCAGTTGGTATAAATCAATGTAGCGCCACTGCAGTTAACACAGCGATGCCATTTTACCCCACCTGAGGCTCTGGCCCTTAGCCTTCAGTACCTCTCTTCTTGCAGCAAAGGGAGTCTATAGCAGCCAGGATCAGATGCCACATTTGTGCATGACTGGCTGCAATAACATTCTGAATGCACACCAGGAGCTGTTGATTTTGGTGACCATCCATCCCATCGGCTCCTTTTCTTGAGTCAGGAAATTAACGCTCCTTTTTCTTGGCTATATTGTCCAACTTCATAGTATACCTTCATGTAGCCAAACATGATGATGTGAGAGAACAGTAAAACATGTAACCGCATGGACCCCCTGATTTTGGTGGGACAGGCCCAATTTTAAAAGGACTACCTACTGCAGTTCAGCAACCTACTTCTTGTCCTTTGCCTAACCTTCTGATGCCTTCTTGTATTCTGCTTCAAGTGTTATGCCAGTCCTGGCCATCTTGTTTTGCTGCTTTGCCTCCAAGCTCTGCTCTATCACTGTGTATACAATGCTTGGGTCATGTAGTTTACAGTTTGTGACAGAAGAGAGAACAGAGGTGCTGCCGGAAGGGAAGAAGGGTAGGCCCAGTGGTGCTGGAAAAGTGTCACCAGAAGTAGTATCCTCTGCAGGGATGGGGAAAAGAGAAATGAGGAATGGGGCAGGTGTAAGAGAGAGTGTGTGAGAGAGAGAGAGGCCTGTATCATCTTTTAAAGGGTGCCAAATCAGGGTACAGGCGCAAAGGGGACTTAGATGCCCAACACCCCATGGCTATCAGTGGGATTTAGGGGCTTAATTGCTTTTGTGCCTTTTAAAATCTCCCTCCCCCTGCCCAAATTCTAAAGTAATATTGAATAGAGTTGGGGGGAGGGGGAGGCGGAGGGAGGAGAAAAACTAGGAGTAAAAGGAGGGAAAAATCCCATAAACCAAAGTGATAAAGCCAGTTGTAGTGTAATTCTGTTCAAAGTTTGCTGTTACTATTTGTTCCGTGACAAATGCCTCAGTATGATATCAGCTTTCTGCCAGATGAAATGCATGAATGCAGCAAAGCATGACAGCAGCAGAAATTCTAGCAAACAACAAATAGGCTCCCTCCATGCCAGGCAGTGCTGCTATGCTCCATGGACATTCCCTCTCCAGTGTACAGGAGAGAGATTGGCAGGATGTGGGATGATACGATAGGACAATATTATTTCAGCAACACCAGGGATGAAAACTCCACCACTGTAATCGCCACTGGAACCGAGCGCTGCATTCACGTGACTATTGCACAAGTCATTTTTGGCTGAGGGACTCCAATCAGTGTTCTGGGTACGATGCTCTTTTGTCACGGGGCGCCAAAGCAGAGGAAAGATCCAATCAATGGTTCCTCATGGGGCACCAAGACTTTTAAAATCACCCAGGTGTCTCCTTTTTATTAAGATGATGTACTGAGACTGCGTTCAGGTATCCACACACTCTTGCAGCCTCAGGCTTGTATGGGGGCAGAGGCAGGCCTAAGCAGAATTACCAGTGCCGCTCAACTGCACTAGAGGGTGCAAGATTTGAGGGGGGGGGGGCATACAGAGACTGTGCACCCCCTGTGTGCATCCTTGTGCACCTCGACTCAAGGGTGGGGGGCGGGGGGTGTCTCTGTGTAGCAGCACTGAGGGAATATAAGAGGGTGGGCCAGGGCCAGGTGAGGGTTAAGCATAGTGAATTTGCTGACAAGCATGTCCTCCAGAGCCTTCCAGCTCCTGCGAAAGGTGTCAGGACCCATTGGGAGGAGAATAGTTCCACCCGCGAGCCTCAGGCAAGGGCAACTATTGGGTGAAATTCCACATCTGGGATGAAAGAAGGAGATGTTTTGAGGCAGGGTTGAGTAAAAACAAAATGCATATATATGGGTGGCTCTTTGAATTTGTTCAGGGCTTTGGGAAGGTTAAAATTCACCCTGGCAAAGATGAATTAGTGGGCAGAGTACAAGTGAGGAGGTCAGAGGTGCAAAACAAATGCTATTTATTATGTGGTTGTAGAAATAAAGAGATCTTATTCCTTAGGATTTATAATATGGCAACATAGTTTATATGGGCCAAGTTCCACTCTCACTGACACCAGAGTAAATCTGGAACAGCTTCACTGAAATCAGTGGAATTATTATTATTATTTATATCTCGGTAGCGCCTAGAAGCCCCTGTCAGTGATCAGGGCCCCATTCTAGGAGGGATTAATTTAGAATTACACTAGCGACACTGAGAGCTGAATTTGGCATTATACCTTTGTAGGTTTATTTACAAAGAAAGAGCCGAATTCAGTTCTCAGTTATATCAGTGCAACTCAATTAACTTCAATGAAGTTGTAGGAGAGGAGAGAGTCTGGCCCAAAGCCTTCAATTCTGCAAACTGCCACATTTTGCTGACACAAAGATCAGACTGCTTGAAAGGCTAAATAAATATTGGACGGATCCTGCAGTCTTTACTCAGGTTACAATCCCACTGACTTCAATGGGAGTTTCAAATGACTAAGGATTCAAGAACAGGGTGCCAAAAGAGATTGCAGACAAAAAATATTTTTGTCAAAATAAACACATTTTCTCTTCTTTTTTAAAATAAAAAAAAAATGCATGTTCCTCTTTTTGAAATGGACTATTCAGGAAAAAAAAAAACCTCACAGTCATTTACAACATCAGTTCCACCCCTTGTTGTAATGTTAGCTATTCTCTGTAAATTGACTGCAGCCTCTTTAGGGCCACATATTATTCATATTGGATTATTAAAAGAAGGTGCATTTCTAATTGTAAATGGGCAGTTGTACAGTAAATGGAACACAAAGGGGCAGGTTTATAACTGAGTGCATTACAGCTTTGGTCCTAAGCCCAGAGACTCTGAGATGCTGTAGTCCTTTGTTTCAGACACATGTAGATAAACTGCAACATTTTCCATGACTGCTATAATACAAAATATGAGAAACTCTTGGGATGATTTAAGCTGCAGGGTATTATCCCAGAGTTCTGTCCAAGAATAATCTAGTAAAAATGTGGACAGAGAACCACCGACCTCTGCTTTCCCCTGAACATATGCAGCTCTGATCAGTCTGGTATTTCAAGAAAAACAAGGTCCTGAACCCTAATCCTCAGACACATAACAAAGCGCACTTCACAGCTGTGATGCACAGCAACTATCAGCTCCGAGGCCTGAGTGGGTCCCAAGACAATGCCTCCTTTATCACCCAGAGGACAAATATCTAGACAGCAATATTTTCTGCTTGAATGCTTCAAGCATCTCGCACAACTCCTGACTGAAAGAGAAAAGTGAGCTGAGAGTGTTTGCTGAGTGATTATTTTAATTTACTACTTGATGTAAATCTAAATGAACTGACACCCAGCTTGAGATGGACAGAAAACAATCATAGGGAAAAAAGAAAGAAGGCTAATATTACAATATCATTCGAGAAGCACAGGTTTAGGCAACTTTAGCAATGGCAATAGAAGAGATAGGGAGAAGAGACTGTTTTCTTCACTCAGTTACCATAATAAGTTCTGTAATTTTGGGGCTGTTTATTTATCAGGCTACGATAACAAAGGAGCTCAGAAAGTGTTGTCTGGATGGAAGACGACAAAGCACCACAGAAAAAGCACTCACATATAGGCAGACTGCTGGTTCTCATGCCCCTCACCTTATTCTTTTCTGCATTCAGAAGCAAAAATAATCATTTTTTTGGAAATTGCCAAAATGAAACTCATTTAGGGTCTGACTGGGGGGTGGGGAGGATAGAAATGGAAGAAAATGTCCATGTGACATTATAGAATTCTTTAAAAACCATAATCCTATTCCTGTCAAGTCACTGTGCAGAGCTTCCACATATAAACCATATGTTAGGGACCTGACCTAACTGCACTGGCGATTCTGTCACTGCTGGTCTGAGTTCTGGGCTTCTAAACTCTGGTGGCTGCATTGCACCACAGAGTATCTAGAGAGTAGTCACTATGGCTGAGTGCATGGTATGGATCAAAATTAGACTGGTTTGGGGTTTACACACAGAGCCAGGTATTGCCTGGCCCTTACATGGCTGCGCATTGTGCAGAAGTGAGCCTCCCCTACTTTGCGCGGCCGGTGGAATTTCTGCTTCCTGTGCTCAGGGGTGTGGGGGTTCTTTTGTCTCCCTTACTGCCTCAAGGGTCCGCATGACCCCAAATGGAGCAAGGCCAAGAAGCAGGGCCATAGCTCCACTTTCACAAAGACCAGCACCAGGATGGAGGAGTAGTACGCTTTATCACATAAATGGGTGCCGTAGTGGGTACATAACGGCTCAGAATTCTGGGAGGCATTGTCCCTGAGGGAGACTGCTTCTTGGTGCTCCTCTGGGGATGGTGCAGTTTGGCATTGCCCCAATCATGGGCCAGGACCTCTAAGGCATCACTGAGCCCAAAGCCATCTGACGTCTCTCTTTCAGCACATCAAAGAGCCGCATCACATTTCCATGGTTTGCTGCATCAATCTGCAAAGGTTTTTTATTCCACCGTGTTCTGTCCAGAAGCACACTGTGGTGTCTAAGTAGTTACTGGAGGAGAGGGGAGAACACCAGTTAGTTTTACTATTGTTCTAACAATGCCTGTGCATAATTCCACACAGATTACTTGGAAAATGTATGCCGATTTTATTTAAAAAGCAAACAAACCATAAAGTTCCACTTGGCGTCTTCAAATAGAAAATGGAAAATCCTATAGATTTTAACAGGGATGTAATCAATAGGGTTCCACAGAAATGTATTAGGGTTCCATAGCAATCACTCTAAAAGCCTCCAATATATCTTTGTAAAAGTGTTTTGAACCATGATCCTCTAGAACACTATAGCATGGCTGTAATTCTCTGTTAACTTCTACAGGATGTTTCAAATAGCCTATAGAAAGGTTATACTTTTTTATTCAATTCTAAAGGACTTTTTCATAAGAGTTAGCATGTTTTCCATCTCACAATCATATTCAATTCAAACTGCATGGGCATATGTGTGCATATTTCTATGATGTGTAAATGTATAGATGGGCATGCTACAGGCTGCACAGATAAATATATATGTATATAGAGAAGTTCATATGTACACTATGTAATTGCAACAGTTAATGTAAACACCAGTTATCATTTGTATTCATAAACATTGTCTCTTGTGATTTACTACACAATACTACAAGATCACTAGAATGATAACCTAAAATTCAGGTTGATTATGGACGATTTCAATCAAATTTTTTTTTTAAGTTAAAATTGTATCATCATAACACAAAAGCCCAGTTTATACTGTGTGGCTCTGATCACTGGTTGTGAACTGAAAGCTTGAGACAAAAATCACCATAGTGGCTTGGAATAATTTCACCAGTTGTCAGTTTACACTGTGCCCAACCTGTCTAACTGTGGACATTTTTTTCAAGCACTTAGCAGAGAGAGAAGATCACTACTTCAGCATAAAGGAAAAGGTTTGGAGTGGAAAAGACCGGTCTTCACTAAGATCAACCTGAACATGCACAAACAAACTCCTGGACAGGCTTTTAAAATATCTCTGACATAATAGTTCATCACACAGTACTGTCGAGGTGAGTTTAGTCCCATAATAAATGCTCATTAAGTATATTTATCTAATTATTCAACAAAGTTTACTGAAAAGAGAATTTAAACTAGATTGACATATTTTAAACATGAATGCATACAACAGGGATATAAATAAATAAATGACAGAAAATATTATAGAATCATGCCAGCTTTATGATTACATTTTTATAACAATCTCTTTTTGGTAACTGTATTGTGAGACGAACAATAAGAAAGAGAAAATAGAAACCAATACATTCAGAATTTATTGAGCAAACAGCTGCTTTTTCTCAGGATGAAATTCTGCAGGGAAGTTGTAGGAAATGTAGTTTATATATTAATGTTATCATGCAGATATTAAAGACCCAATTCTTGTTGCATTAGTGAAGTGTCCAGTTAAGATATATCATTATTAGAATTTGAAAATTGAAGGCTGGCCCCTGCAACACTTATATGAGCCATCCTTTATCACACGAGTAGATCCCAACATGAGTAAATGTTTCAGGATAACGCTTTTTGAAATAAGCAAAGCTTCATTAGAATCTTCAAGTGTCTTTATTAACAAGTGGTGTATTCTAACAGAGTCCAAGGCTTCAGGTACATATAAACTCTCTTTACTCACATGAGTAGTCCCACTGATATCAATGGGATTTTAGATTTGTGTGAGTATGATAAGATTGGTACATAAGATATGTAAAATACTGAATGGCAGTAATAAAATATTTTCATATGTTCATTTTCTCAAAACTATTCTATGATGTATGATACAGGCATAGAGATCCTGCCACCCTGACCCATGCTTAATAACTCCTGCTGCTTATTTCTCAAGAGAAGCAACATTCTTCTGCTGCTGTCACAATTAGCTGTTGCAGAGATGATTGTGATGTCACAAAAAGAAAATTATGAACTCAACTGGAGAAGGAGCAGCCTGAAGAGCAGATGAATTCCTGGGCAACACAATGCCGAATTTCATACAAACAACCCTTGTAATAGAAAGTGAGGGAAGAATCCCCCACTCCCAGGTAATACATGCTACATTATCAGAATTTTTTATAAAGTATTTTCATCAGCACTTTAACCCCACCAAAAACAATGCACATTTAAAATAAAATAATAATAATAATAATAATAATATTCCCCCAATAGATTTAAGAGCCCTGGTTGTAAAAATAAGAGCATTAAACACACACACATCCTCTGAATTCCTTCTTGTGCCACAGAATTTTAGGACAATTTAGGTAAGTTTTAATTACTGCCTCCCTAGAAAGACAGTACTCTTTGTAAATAAAAAGAAACAGAATTGATAAATCTGATAAATAAATAAAGTCAGATGATACCAGGCTGTTTAAATAGACCGTTAAATGCAAAATGTCTGAAGTTAAATTAGATTGTATTCCCTTTCACCTAGGGCTTTTGTAAGCCCAACTGGCATGTGTAGTCTTGTCCACATTAATTTTTACTGCCATAGTCAAAATGCAGTGTAAGTCTGAAGCTTGTGAGGAATTTTCTCTCTTTATTTGAGGTGATCATGGTAGATGAATTAGCTCCCTTGGTGAAGAGAGTGAAAGAAGGCTAGTTTAGGGAAATAAGGAATTTTCAGAGGAAAGAAAAAGTTTGAGGGAAACATATGGTTTAAATGCTCTAGTCTATTTCAGATCAAGCTGAGAGAGTTGAGATCTGTTGGTTCAGAGATCCAGTTCACTGCACATTCCTACTGTGCCTGCCTACTAATTGCATCCCATATTTGTCAATCAAATATTTGCAATTAACAAAAATATTCCCTTAAGAGACATATAACAGAGGCTGCTAAGGATCCATTGCTTTGCTATTAGAGTCAGTGCAAAAAAAAAGAAAAAAGCCTTTAAAAATATTCTGCTGATGATGACACTGCCAGACACTTCCAGTCAAAACATTAACAAGCAGAATAGGTGGCACGGGGGCTTTAAAGGGATTTTTTTTCAAAGAAGAGAAACTTTGATCTTAGTGTTTCTGAACCACCCTCCACCTCTGATTCTTCAATCTACAAGTACATATAGTGGTTTAATTTTACTCAGTGCATAACTTGCCTAAGGATAAAAGTTGATCTAGATTTTTTTTATTTAACTCCAATTTAACTAATGGTCTAGAGCTGCTCCCCCCTCCCCAGCCACACACTCATAACACACACAAATTCCAAGCAGAGACTGAAGAAAGCACACTGGAATAATAAGAACTACATAAGGTTCAGAGGAAGTACTAATTTGTAAATAGGTAGAAATGCCAGTAATTTGTTGGGAATTGAAGACTTTCTGAATGCAACAGCTGTACACTGCTGTTTTATAAATCAATATCACATCTGAAGGTGGTGTTTGAATGCTTGTATCATTGTGGTTTGAGTCAAACAAAGTTCTGTGTTGAGAAATGATCAAACAAAAAGAAACAAAATCCTTTCCCTGTCTTTTCTGATAAGGTCCAAACATAAGTCCACAAGAGGGATATAACATTCAAATCAACCACTTTTCGTAATTGCATATGCCCCTCAGTCACAGAAACATGACAGAATTTGTGATGGACTATTGTATATTCAAAGAAATGCCTTGTGTAAATGGAGTACTTTTGCAAAATGTTACTACTGGACATTGTCTTATATGACCAAAGCGGTGAAGTTTACACCTCATCCATGACAAAATGAAATGGACTGGTTTGAACACAGGACAAAGAGCTAATGACTCCAGAATTCCAATCCCACTGGTAACATTAACTCACTTTGTGCGAGACATTTAATCTATCTGAAAGTAGTGCTGAGAGGGTTAGGCTTAGTCTACATTAGGAAAGGTTTGCTAGTCTAGCTATAGCAATATACCTACACAGTAAACCCTTCTAGTATAGACACAGCTTATACCAGCAAAACACTGCTTTTGCAGGAACAGCTTATTCCAGTTGCCACAATAAAATAAGCTGTATGGCTAAAGCACTTTTTTGGTATAACTGCATCTACTTTTTAATTTCTTTTCGTATGGAAATATCATGAAAAATCACACCCCTAAGTGTCTTTTCTATGGGCAAAAGTTTCTAGTTTAGATTTGGCCTTACTTAGGTAGGGTTCGCAAAGTGGTTTGAAGATTCAAAGCACCATGGTGGTTCTAAGTGTTATTGGCACGGCTTATTTTGAATAAATTAGCCTCCTAGGTTGTGGGTGATTGTAAAGCTAAATACTTGCAATTTTTATAGCTGCAGAAAATGGGTGTCGGGAGTGGGGCATGAGGTTCTCATGTAGCCC
Source organism: Emydura macquarii macquarii (assembly GCF_026122565.2). Lineage (NCBI taxonomy): Eukaryota > Metazoa > Chordata > Testudines > Chelidae > Emydura > Emydura macquarii. The sequence continues at coordinate 35,355,277 of NW_027132813.1, read as the reverse complement.
AGTGTCTGTAAGGCTGAAAATGAAAGAGAGCTGGGGCTGTAGTCCCTAAAGAAACCTCCTTTGAGATACGTGCTGGCCAATTTTACCTTTTACCTATTGTAGTACAATTGCTGGCTATAGCCAGAAAGATTGAAAAACTGGCCATTCTGAGTCAAGTGGCAACTTGGCTTTCATATAGTGTATAATTCCAGAGCAAAGGAACATGAACCAAGAGGCCTGCCTGTGGGTGTTATGAAAAATGTAGTGATGTCTTTATTGTCTGACTTATTATGAAAGGAAAAAAATTCATTACTTTGACTGCAAGGAACTGGAGAACAGAGAAACAAGGCAGCTGAACAACAGACTTATCCTACACCAGGCTTGTAGGCAGATAATCAGCCCAGTGACCAGCTACACGCTTTGATGCCACTTCTGAATGAACAGAACCTAAAGCTTGGCATTTGTATCCCACAGCTGCCTATGTACCCCTATGTGTGGCCACTGGTGTTGGCTTCAAAAGTGGAGCAGATAAAAAAGGACAGCAAAGCTGGGCAATGCAGATAGCAACAGAAAGAAGGCAGTGCCTAACTAGCATTGAAATGGCTCATGTCAATGAGATTTACAATTGCATAGCTGCCTAGAAAAAGCATAATTTGTGCATGTACATATTCAGCTATCAAGTTACAGGGGGTTATCAGATTACAGAATGTTATCATTAAGTTTGGAGTGGGGGCTAGGGGAAAGCAAGGAGAGAAAGAAGGTATTTTCTGTGCATGTCCTTCATTGCCTGAGAGCGAGACACTTTTGATCCAGGAAATTCTGTGGTTGAGTACATTTGTTTCACAAGGTCTGAAATATTTAAGAAGTTCCCTGTCTTTTATTTGTAGCCTCATTGATGATAAAGCTTACTCATCATGGCATGGTGAGTTGAAGCAGTGATTAAGAGGCTATTGCATATGCTCTTCCCAGTTGAATTGTTGTTCTCGTTTTTGTTTTTAGAGCACAGAGAAAGTGTCTGCAACAGCTGCTAATAAGCTCTTATGCGACTCCACTAACATTTTGATCTGATCACCCGAGAAGGGCATAGTGGGAGTTGCAGAACCTGGTCTCTGGCTTGACAAAAACATCCCTGACATATTTCAGAAAGCTATAGCAGAAAGTTTTTGATGCTGCAAAGAAATTAAATTGTGTGCATGGAAGAGTTGAAAGGTTGAATAAGAAAGTGGGATTTGTGTGTGCACTCTGGAGATTTAAAGATGTGGGCACCCTGCACTGCCAAACTAGGACCATGCATGTGATAACTCAAAAATTGTAGTCGGAGATTTTCCAAGGCACAAATGGGAGTTAGATGCTCAATTTTCATAAGCTTTCAGTGGCCAAACTGCCCATTGTGTATTTCTATTTCATGGATGCCTCAAGCAATTTGGACCTCACACTACAGTTCTCTCTTGCTTGAGGTTTCCAATTTCCATTTTAGGTTGACCTAAAACAATTGTGTGTCTTGACAAAACTGAATTCCCAGTCTACTGTAGGACTGTAGTTTAGAAGCTGCATGCTCCAGCAAATTGCAAGTGATGCTGCCATTGCTTTTCATTGCAAAATTTATTGCTGTACTGCAACACGTCCTTAAACAATCCATTATTTGCATTCCAAAGATGCATTTCTCCTATTGGAGGAGATAGACAGACATGAGGGAGGAATCTGACCGTGTGTGAGTCTGAAAGCAAACATCATAAGCAGAAAAGAGTTTTCCTCAACAGGTCCCAGTTTCTCGCCAGATAGTTTGGACTAGGACACAAAAATAGCTCACCTTGTCACTGCCAGTTCAAAGCCTGAGTCAGACAGGCTTGAGACAGGTCCAGATGACATGGTAAAAAGGATATTTCAAGAATTTCCACAGGAGTATATTGTGGAGCATGGCTAATTACTTCCTCTCCTTGTGTAAAGTGCACAGTATTTGTGAGGCAGTGGTAATTATGTCTTTAGGAGTAGCCAATAGAGTTTTCCTACTTAAAATCAGATGATGCAATTGCATTGAAAAGGGAGAAAAAAGCATATGTCATTTAAGAAGTTAGTTAGATTCAGAAGGTTGAACCACAACCTATGTGCATGTACATTACAAAAGCATGTATACAGTATGTGTATACACATTCGTCCTTCTGAAGTACTGTTCTACATTTTGAAGTATTATTTTGCATTGATGGGTCAATAGAAAGATTTTAGAACAAGCTGATAAATTAATCAGTAATTAGTCATGAGGACCAGATGATATTCGCCCAAAAGTTCTGAAGGAACTCAAATATGAAATTGCAGAAGTACTAAGTGTAACATGTAACCTATTGCTAAAACTAGAGTCTGTAACAGATAACTAGAAGATAGCTAATAACATGCTGATTTTTAAAAAGGGCTCCAGAGGCGATCCTGGCAATTAAAGGGGAATGAGACTAAAACTTCAGTACCAGGCATATTGGTTGAAACTATAGTAAAGAACAGACACATAGATTAAACAGGATTTGTTGAGGAAGAGTCAACATGGCTTTGGTAAAGGGAAATCATGCCTCACCAATCTACTGGAATTCTTTGAGGGGGTCAAGAAGCAGGCGGATAAGGATAAGCCAATATAGTGTACTTGGATTTTCAGAAAGCCTTTGATAATGTCCCGCACCAAAGACACCTAAGGAAACAAAATAGTAATGGGATAACAGGGAAGACCCTCTTATGGGTCTACTTAAAAGATAGGAAACAAAGGATAGAAATCAATGGTAATTTTTCACAATGGAGAGTGGTAAACAGCTGTATCCCCCAAGGATCTGTAGTGGGACCTGTGCAGTATTCATTAATGATCTAGTAAAGGGAGTGAACAGTGAAGTAGCAGAGTTTGCAGATGATACAAAATTATTCAAGCTATTTAAGTCCAAAACTGACCATAAAGAGTTACAGTGAGATCTCACAATTTGTGTGACTGGGCAACAAAATGGCAGATGAAATTCAACATTGATAAGTGCAAAGTAATGCACATTGGAAAAAGTGATCCCAACTACACATATACAGTGATGGGTTTTAAATGAACTGTGATCATTCAACAAAGAGCTCTTGGGGAGTGACTGTGGATAGTTCTCTGAAACTTCAGTTCAGTACACATCACTGGTCAAAAAGGCTAACAGAATGTTAGGAATTATTAGGAAAAAGATAGAAAATATCATAATGCCACTATATAAATCCATCGTGCATCTGCACCTTGAATATTGAGTCCAGTTCTGATTGCTCCATCACCAAAAGGATATAGTGGACCTGGAAAAGGTTCAGAGAAGAGTAACAAAGATGATAAAGGCTGTGGAACAGCTTCCATATGAGGAGACAGTAAAAAGATTCAGGCTGTTCAGTACAGAAAAGAGATGACTAAAGGGATATGCTACAGGTCTATAAAATGATGAAAGGTGTGAGGAAAAGTGTTATTTACTCTTTTACACAATACAAAAACAAGGGGTTACCTAATTAAATTAATAGGCGTCAGGTTTAACACAAACCAGATGAAGTACTTTTTTATACAACACACAACCTAAAATTCATTGCCGGGGAATGTTGTGATGGCCAAAAGTATATCTTGGTTCAAAAATGAACTAGATAAGTTCATGGAAGATAGATTTATCAATGGCCAAGATGGTCAGGGATGAAACCCCATGCTCGGGAAAACCTTAAACCTCTGACTACCAGAAGTTGGGAGGTGAAGACAGGGTAGATAACTCCAACTGCCCTGTTCTGTTCATTCCCTCTGGAGCATCTGGAATCAGCCACAGTCAGAGATAGTATACTTGGCTAGATGGACCATTGGTCTGACCCAGAATGGCCATTCTTATGTTACTAGGCTCTAATTTCAAGTAAATTTGAGGGTAATTATTCAGAACGTCATCCATGTATTTCCCTTTATTATTGTTATGGGTTAGGTGAACCATCGCTGAACCTGCAATGTAACCAAACTGGGGGTGTAACCAACATCTTTCATTTAAAATAGCTGTAAGAAATTAGTAAGCTCCTTTATAGCAGCCCACACCTAAACCAAAGGCATACATGTGTTTGCCCAGGAATTAGAACTATGTGGGCAGAGGGGTCGTCTGGGCATAGTTTTTAGTAAGTGTGTGTGGGGGAGGGGGGATGAGGTGGGGGAATAAGCACAGTGAAACACAGAGAGAGGGAAGCTACATACTCCGCCTGGAGAAGCATGGTTTTTTCTGCTGGTTCAAAGATGATTGAGGCTATCAGCAAAAAAATTATCTCCTGTTGTTTGGCTCCTTCTGTGTTCAGGGAAACAGGATTTTATGTACATCTCTGTAAACAAAGAGGATCGGATGAAAAAAATACCTGACACCATCATCAGTTTCTCCTCCTAACTGGAACAACCTGCAAGATTCCAAAATTTTTGGCTAACGACCCATGACAAAAAAGGGGTAACATTGTTGATGGGAGTTATGCAGTTAACATAGTTGTAGTATCTATCCAGGTCTACAATAAGCCATTTTCTGAAGATGCTTCCATATTTTGTCAGTGCATAGAGCTGCATATAATGTCTGAAACAAGGAGTTTTTTCAACTGTGTGTTAGGTTTGCAAAGCCAGGAGAAATAAGATAAGGGCTGGGAAAGCCAATAGAAGCAAGCTGTGAGGAGGATGAAAAAAGAATACGGGAATTAGAAAGAAAGAGAAGATTAATGAAACAAGGGTAGAACGAAAGGAGGGAGAGATGAGAGGAAGAGGGAAGAAGAGAATAAAATAGGAGATTAGTTGAAAAGAGCTGAGGAGAAAGATGCACAGGAAGGTGGGAAAGGGAGAGGAAAGACCTGAAAACAAGTTTTGTATGGAAAGAGAAAAGATGGAAAAATGAATTTGAAACATTTTAAGTATTTTAGAGCCTCCTGCCATGAATGGTGCTGTGGAAACTCTAGTTGTTCTACTCTGGCTGTATCAGCCCGTATGCAGTGCCAAGAACACTATCAGCACTGGATCATCAGTACAGAATAACAATGGTGGCTCTTTTTGTGAGTAATTGACAGAGAGTGCTGGTTTCCATTGTGTCTGTTCAGCACAGCATAGACAGACAGACAGACATCAGTGACAAGTGATAGAAACTTTGTGGAAAGCTTGTTGCTGTGATCAGGCAACAGTCAGATATTCAATACAAATCTCAGAGGCATGCTGGAAAGAGAACTAGGAAATATCTTTTTTCAATCTTCTAGTAATATGGAATGGTGGTTTATATGACAGTTCTGCAACTGTGCACAGACACCCAAGAAATGCAGCAAGATCAGTTAGTGTGAGCACTGGGGGTATAAGACTAGATCACTTTTGTTGAACATGTAAAGATTATGCACACACTCCTGATCTGGGACCTCCATATTCTGCCATTCCTTGGTTGTAGAACCGATCGCGAAATCCACCTCTTACCACAGAATTGCACTGCGCCAATCTGCTCCAGCACGGGCCCCTGGCACAAGCTAGCACATAAACTGATGTGCTGTAACTTAAGCCAGTAGCCTGTGACTCCCCAGTGTCTCATTCCACAGCTGGGGGATCAATGGGGCATACAGATGCCATGGTCCAGCCTCCTTTTTTTCCAGACATGCTGGTGGAATCCTCAAGGGGCCTGCTAAGTCTGTTTCACACTGCTGGAGTGGCACAAAGCAGCTGGGCCAATGCGAGGATCTGGCCCATAATGTTTTGGAGTGCATTTTCCATTTTTAAGTAATCCAGGAAATGAAGTTGCCACCATTTCCTAAGAAGTCTGTTCCACAGTCTAACTGATCTCACGGCTAGTTATCATCCACTCAGACAGTATACTGGGCTAATAACCTATTTTCCTACCTCTCCTTAATCCTGCAGATCTTAGTTTCTCCCTTGCTGTTTTTGTTTAGATTTATAATGCAGATATAATGAACACTACACAACAGACCAGGCATTTGAGGTGAGCTAGTGCTGCAATGTGCAGAATGCCTTTCCATTGCTCTCTCTGTCAGGAAAAAGTTCAGTTAAGAAAAATAACTTGAGTATAAATACTCAATAGTTTTAAGCATGACCTTATACCGAATCTTTAGAGTAGATTGTTTGGTAAAAGAAATGTGAGTCTTGCATTCAAATGTGGAGATAGGCCTAAGCTCCACATTTTAGATCCAAATCTAAACTGTCCAAGGTTCTTGTGTACTTAGATCTGGGATTTTTAGTTCAGTCTACTATACACACAGGGACCAGCTACAGTGTTTGGATATGGAACTAGATCCAAATTTCTTCAAAAACCAGAGGTGTTTGGATCTGAGTATTTGGTTTGAGCCCATATCTACTAAAAATCAATGCTAAGAAAATTAGCATTAAAATTAAAACTTTTATTATATCTAATAAGACAAGGTTAGACTAAACATAAAAAAGCAAAAATCATTCCTTGGGTGTATTGTTTTATCACATTCCGTGAGTTCATACTCAGGGGCAGAAGGACTGTCCTTTCAGTCACAGCATATTTTCTGTGTGCTCAGAAACAAGCATTAACTATTATTATATATTTGTATTATCATAGCATCTAAAAGCCCCAGTCCTGGCCCAGGACCCCATTGTGCTAGACACTGAAAATATAATTGGTATTATCTGCAGATTCAGCCCTGTACTCTGATACTTTGGCATACATCCACTACTATGAGTGCCTGATACGATGACCAATGAAGATAATAAAAAGAATCCAAGTGACTTCAATGGGTGACAGATCAGGGCACCGCCTGGAAATATAATACACTGTACATTTGTGCACAGATACAGAAGGTAATTTTTGAAGGCTATGCTGCAATGTGCACCTATGGACTCCTCAAAAGGATAAACTTATGTAAGTTTATATTGCCACTGCATTTTAAAAGTAGTAGCCTCCTATGGAACAGAGCACAATCAGTGTATTTGTATGTAATGTCCTTAGTCCACAGTATCACAAAGGGGTTTACAACTGTAAACTAAGGAGCAAACAAAGCTTTTAAAGGTGAAGTAAAAGACAGGAAGGCAGCCTGTGACTTGCAGAGGAGGGGATGAAGGCTGGAGAACAAGAAATGCACATATAAGGGGTTACATGAGTGACTGAGCAACCCCTGCAGATTGTGAGTCACAGGAATGTCAGATAAATGCTTTTTCTTTGCAAGTATAGAGGGTCACAACCGTAACTAAAAGACAACAACATCTCGGTCATGAATGTTACCCTTTTGCTATTTTTATTTAACAGAGCTTTGTTAAAAGCAAAATGGAGACATCATGCAAATGTAAGTGGCAATGACTCTTTGAATCAAACCTCAGCGCTCAACAATCAAAGCTTGTGATAGATTCATTCTTTTCTCAGTCAGTAATGAACTCAGCATTAATTAATTTAGGATACACCTTTCTGAAGCTTGGTTATTCCCTTGGGCAACAGCTTTACCTCACATTAATTTACAGTTCAATGGCAATTTTATGGATACTTGAACTTTTATTACTGTATAACCTATATAACCAGGGTTGAACAGATTTTGCTAGTAGGATAAATGATAACTTGGTTATAAAATGAGTCATTGACATTGCCTTTTCAATACTTTATGGGCCAGATTGTCAGAGGCCTTTGCTCAGGCATGCTGGTGTGGAGGAGCACACAAGCAGCCTGCACCTCCTTGCATGGCTGCAATAGCAACCTGTGATCTGGACAGCAGAATAGAGACTGCTCACTCCTGCTCTGCCCCTCCCGCACCAGCAAAACAGGGATAGGGTGTTGGGGGAGGAGATGGCCACTTGGCCTAGACCCTATCTGCAGCCTAGGAGATGAAGCAGACTGCTCACCCCATCCATTGCCCATGAAGCAGTCTTGGAGAGCCTGTGTCTGCTGGAGGCACCATCTCTCTCGTACTCCCCTTTCAGGAGGTGGTGGCTGAAAAGCTACAATCTAGCTCTTCTAGGGGTTGACCCTATAAGCTGCTGAGCGCTCTGGTCATGATCCAGTAACACTTAAGCCGTGAGTGATCAACTGGAATACTCACTTAAAACTCAGCACATGCTGAAGTGCTTAAGTTGTGGATTGGGTCCAGATGCCTACCAGGGCCTCCTGGGAGACATTTCAAAGCTGACCATCTCACTGCTCTTAAACCCTCTGGCTCACTTTTCAACTTGACTGAAATTCCAGTGGCCATTACACCCAAAGAGTGAGCCCCAAAATTGTACCTCTTGGGCCACAATCCGCATGCTGCATGCTACAGCGGTGTAAATCTAGAGTGTTCAATGGAATTACATCAATATAAGTGAAAGCAGAATTTAGCCCAGTGCCCTCAGTCCCTAAAGCTGTCAGAGATCAAATCACTCCAAGTGCTAGAAAGAACAGGCCAGTTGTCTTTACCTTAACGTGTGTAAGAACTCCTTGCTAAGTTGGTCTCTGTTAGAGAAGACAATCCTGATGGTTCAATGCTCGAACAAAGTGGTAGTGCAACTGCCACAGGAGTTATTTGGCTTCAGTGGGATTACTTACATGAGTAAGCGTTCACTAATGTGAATAAGCACTGCATGATCCAATTGTTGGTGAGAAACAGACGACAAAGCTGGAGAACAGGTATTTGAGCCACTAATGAGCTAATTACACTGCTTTCGTTTTGGATTGTCTGCGACAAAATGAACAACTTTTTGGACCATTATAGTTGTGTTTCCAAAAAGTCACAAATCACCCTCAACTCATGCATCAGTTGCATAGATAATTCTGAGGAGGGGAGGATCTGATTGGAAAGGTATTTTCTGAGGAGTTGATACATTAAGGCAGATAAGTTCTTGGTGGATTTTTATGTCTGAGGTTTTTTATGGTATCAAAACAGATGCCTGTTCAGTCCAGCACACCAGCTACCCTGCGGCAACACAGGAAAGTAGCACTGTTACATCACAAAGTCACCAGTCTCTCTTTGGCATTACTGTTCATGTGTTTTATTTATTTATTTCAAATGTCCCACCTCACAGTGAAATCTTCATTCCCCATACCACTCTCATATTGCCATGGTTTTTTTTTTAACCTATGTTGGACACAATGTCCCAGGCTATGTTGCATCCTAGCCCATAGCTCACTTCAGACTAAAAAGAAACCGAGGCTGAGGGAATCACAGAAAAGGAAAGGTCATGACTACAAAGTCATGTGGGCAAAATTCTCAGTAGTCCCCTATTTTAGTTCAGAATATGTACATCCCACATCAGCTTAATATTCTATGTATTTTATTATTGAAAATTATTTATACCATGTAACCTCCTAGAAAGTAGCTGCATAGCACTGCAGTTTAAGAAACTGTTTTTAATAATGTTTATAATAAAGTTTATGCCTCGGTATTTTAAGATTTCACTAAGGACAGAATCCAGAGCAGTGGAAAAAAAGCCAGGCCTGGAAGGCAGTTCTCTCTAAAGAAAACAGAACAAACTATCAGTAAGGCAGAAAATATTGACTTAGCCAGCAATTCAGTTTTAGATAATATTCACCTTGAAAATCAAACCACTCGTTTCTTATGACACGATAATTGATTTTTCTGAAATCCAGCCGGCACTAATTTCATTTAAATCCAGGCTTTCTAAATCTGTGTGATCCCATGAATATATCTGAATGGAAGAAAGTGTTTTTCTAGCATTAAAACCATTTGATGGGTGCCTACAAAAAATAAAATATGCAACTTTTTTGAATGAAAGCATGTATGTTCCTGGTGGGGCCTTTTTAAGAATCCATGTTGTCATTGATGTGCTCAATGCTAGATGATTGCATTTTGGGACTTCCTAAGGATTTTCATTTGCAAGCCCTTTTTAAGAACTTGGGAGGTCCAATTGCAATGATCAGAGAGGGGAGAGAGTTTGCACTTGAAACAGATAGCTTATGAGACTCTTCCACTATTTTAAAATTAGAGCTATTTAACACATGATCTATGATTCAAAGCTCTGATCTGGCTGACCTTTGTTCCAGTCTTCTGTCCCACAGAATTCAAGCCCAAATTAAGCCACATCATAGCCTGTATCCGTTTGAGGTTGCTGTTTTGAAGCCAGTGTGAATCCAGCTTTGTTGTTACCAGTAGTTCTTAGACATACAAAAATGTAACCCTAGATTTAGAATATAGATGCTCTGCAATAAAAATATAAATAATTAATTCGTCCTAAGGAAACTATACATTGCTAAGCAAAGCTATGCATTGAAGTCTATCAGTAATAGATATGGCCAGATATTGTATTTCCCTACCTGCCTTAGCTATTTCTCTTTTTCTGCCCATCAAATTCTTGTCCTGCCCATGGGTAAGTCTGGTTCTGGAGGGCTCCCATGTTCTTATGCCACCTTCTTCTAAAAAAGCATGACCTAAAGCTATACTGGACCTTGATTCACCCTAACATCACAAAATAATTCTGCCTCTGAAGAGCCAGGAATGTGGGCTATGCACATTGAGCAAGTCAAAATGAAACTCTCCATCCACTGCTTGCCCTCTTCTCCCCTAGGATCATGTCATAACATCACCTGTGTGGCTGAGGGGCCTGCACTGATCCAAGGTACATCTGTATCCTCCCTGGATCCTGTGCTGGCTGTAGGGGGCTGGCTGACAGAAGTTAGGTGTACACAGTGCTGTGCCTGTTGTTTGCAAATGTTCCTTATTTTAGTCCCAAAGTTTCCTACTTTCCATGCAAATTTGATGTCTACTCACTCTTATTGTTGGAAATTATTAAAATAAGAAATAAAAAATCATAAAACAGAGGTTATAGGAAGACCCATTTACATGACTGAATCATTGCATCCCACATTTCAAATGGGACAGGTTGAAAGAAATGCTGTTTGCTGATTTGCTTTCGGGTCAAGGATCTTTCCAATCACAGGGCTTGGTACCCAAGGGCTGAGGTTTTTAAAGGTGCCTACAAGAGCTGGGTGCCTAACTCACTGAATTTCACTAGGAATTGGGTGCCTAACTCCTTCAGGTGTCTTTGAATGCTCCAGCCAAGAATACTATCTTTAATCTTTCTCTGGCATGACCTTGAATTGAAAGCGCTGTACATGTCCTGCTGTTTCCTATGGCTGTGTCCAATATTGCCTCATAAGTGATGATGTAAAATGATGGGGAAAAAGCCAGTCCAATCATTAGTGTCAGCATGGGATAGGGAAGGAAAAACATGTATGTAGATTTGATTTAGTCAACATTTCCCTATGAGAGAGAGTTCAAATCTTTCTACCACTGATGGCAAATATTAACAGTAAGCATTATGGGAAATTTGTGTGAAGGGTGATCTGAGGGAGCACAAAGGTCATTAAATTTAGAACAAGCACAACTCTTGGTAGCTTTTTCCTTCATTTCTTGGCCCCTCTATGACTATTTTTGATGCAGCACCTCTCTTTGCAGTAAATACTTCACAGACAGTACTGTGGACAATATAAGTTCCTGTTAAGGGCAGCAATTCATTCTGGAGAGACAAACCGACATATACCCTCAATTGTGCAGAAAACTCAAATATTAGTGGTCTTTTTTTTAATTTACATTTTCTATGTTAGTTCACCTCTAGATCCCAACAGTGTGACTTACTAATTAATTACTGTTATTATCTGATGGCAGTGAAAACTGAAATTACTGCCTGCCTTAAGCATAAGAAAATTGACAACAAATTCATAGCTTGTGAATCCCTTTCTCATGCTGTTCTGTTCACAAAGAGAAGAGCATGGAATCTAGGGTCTGATGGTACCATGCAAGCCATCCTGCACACAGCAACATCTGTCACAGCTTGGTATGGTTGTTGTGGTGGCAATGACCTTGTCTCTAAAATGAGGTGGGTGGGAGAGGGGGATGGGAAGGAAGTAGTGTTCCTGGTGGGTGATTATGGAGGGACACTGCTAGGTTTTAAAAAAGTCCTGTCCTGTTCCGATGGCCGTGAGGCACTACAGCAGAGACAGTGGCTCTCCTGCTAAGTCAGTGATGTGCCTTTTCAGGCAGCATGGACATCATTTTTTGTCTGCCGTTACAAGTAGCACTGAGCTAAGTGATAACCCAGATGCAACAAAATCAGCCACTAGAATTGTGATTTTTATCAGTTATGTGCCAAGCAAACAAGTATTTTGGTGTTTTACCTCAATTGTTCTCTACAAATATGGAAGGCGATTTTTTTCCCAGGCGGACTTTTACCCTATGAAAATGGCAACTTGTTCAGAGCACTAATGACTTGGTTCACAGGATCACTGCAGAGGCTCACATCAGTGCAGATAAGCATCTTATAGTTTACAGCTAAGATCCACAAAGAAGTGTGCCTAAAGTTAGACTTTGAAATCCTTATTCAGGTGACTAGATAAGTGCCCTGATTTCCCCAGTAGGACTTCACATCAGCTGGTGCTCATTCCTCAAGCAAGGGACAAGATGATGGAGCACCAGGGTTTAAGACAGACTTTCAATGACTCAATTGTGTGAATCTGGTCTACTAAATAGGAGAGATGCTGTATCTGAATAGGAAAATATGCTAAGTTTGCCACTTTTAGAGTGTCCCTCTCCATACTCACACTTTCAGAGCAGCTGCCTTAATAGAGCCTTGGAAAGCCAATGGGATTGAGGTTTCTTAGACATTTGGGCACTTTCGAAAATAATAGCACTGGAGGAAGACATACAGGGAGTCAGTACAGAGTGCTCACTACATCACTGGCAGTTTTCTGATCAGACAGACCATGGATCTGACACCTGGAGGATCTCTGCAGTGTAAGGGGAATACTCAGGTGGCATAGAGGTAGTGTAAAGGCTCCTATGTCACCCCACCTGCTAGTGGAGGGGATGTGGAGAGATCACACATATATTGGATTCCTAGCTGTGGTTTCAGGCCTTTAGCAGCCAGTGTAAATTGAAGCAGCCCAAGGGCCATTTTAATTTGTCACAAGAGGCCAGGTACAAGTTAACCAGACTCCAGGACCTGGCCTGTTGCCAGGTCCCTTGACTAGAATGAAGTTGCTGAAGTAATTGTCCACTGTAGGGGTATGTGACTGTGTGTACGTGTTTGTGTGTATAACAATTAGTTTCTTTCCCGATCTGAACCAGCGGGGGGTCACTAATGTTTAGAACAAAATCAATATGTAGAAAAAACAGTTTATAAAAGAAAGAATGACAATGAATAGGTCACTCCCTCCAACAGGAAGTTAGCATCATTACAAGTCTCAGAAAAGAAAATTCACAGCCTAAATACCATGGTGATTGGGAGCTGCACAGAAAAATTAGATAAAATTAAATTACTCTAGACAGACAAAACTTATAGGTCATGTCAAGGAAGTCAACTACAATACACTGTATTGAATGTTCTATGTCATTCAAAAGTATACAAAAGAAAGCAAAAACAAGAAGCTGCCAGCCAAAATTACCAGTGTAGTGCCATTTAACAAAAAAAAATCAATATTACAATAAGATGCTAGTAATGAAAGAAAAAACTCAGTAGCATCTCAGTAAAGATGACAAATTACAAGATTTTAAATAAAGATCCACCGTCATTTTGGACAAGCAAATATGACTACAGCAATACTGGGGACCAAATGATAAGTTAAGAATAAGTGCCTGCAGCTTTCGACAAAGCCAATGGGAGCTACAAATATGCATCTAAGGGCAAAATTTGGCTCTAGGACTTGAACATGAATAATTGTGCCGGAGAGAGACAGAGTATCTCAGCAAATAAAAGACCTGATCATTAGAAACCAATCTAGCCAAAACCATGGGGGAGATCCTTAAGGAAAATCTCTGTCATTCTTTATTTTCAAGAATCTTGAATCAGTCTTGCAATTATTTAAAGCACTGAAGCTATTTATTAATGATGATATTTTGTGCTTTTATCAAGGAGTTCACAGTACTTCATTAAGTAAGTCTCAGAGAGGCTCAGATCCTGCTCCCGTTGACTTCAATGGTAAAACTCCCTTTAACTTTAATGGTGCAAGTTCAGGCCTACTGTGTGGAAGTAGGTATTCAGATACCTTCTTTCAAGCAGGTAAATTGTAGCATAGAAATGTTAAAGTGACAAAGTCATGCAATGAGTCAGCGACAGGCTGGGAATAAAACCCAGAAGTCCTGACTCCTAGTTTTCTGCTTTAACCATCAGCTCATCTTGCCTCCCAAATGCTGGCATAATTAAACAATATAAGAAATAGTGAAAAATTATTAACTTTCTTTCTTGTGCATTCTTATAATCAAACATGAAAAAGAAGAAAAAGCAGTAGCTGTTGTATACTCCTTAGAATTCTGCCCTTTTCCACAGTGCCAGCAAAATAGTTTGGTAAAAGGAAATCTGCCTGCAGCTCACAAAGTTATAATGTTCCTGCAGTTTTCTATATCATGATATTTCTATATCATCTCAACAGCAAGAGGCTTGGTGAACAATTAGTGCTTTATATCTGATGAAAGAACTACACCAAAATGTAATAAATTGGATTGGTGATGGATATTCAGAACCATATGAGAACAAGGTGGAAATTAGTAGATTGAATATGCTGGTGATACCTATAAACAACATCACAGAGCATGAGAAAAACAACTATGAGTACATAGCCGTCTTCAATGAAGATTCAGGCAGCCATCATAGCTAGGAAAAAAAGCTTTAGCAAGAGATCATGAAGGAAACTAGAACAAATGAAACCAATAAGGGAAATTTCAGAAAAACTGAAGTGAAAATGATAAGTGAAAGAAACTGCCCATATCCGAATTATGAGAATTCCACTGAATCAGGCAAATGATGCACTACTTAAAGGAATGACCTACAACCATACAGAAAACACAACAGCCAATGACAGAAGATGGGGAGGGACACTAAGTGGCAAAATCTACCACCAGAGAATAAAGAAGAATGTCTTACTGAACTGTGGCAAAAGTACTGCAAAATCCCAGAGACTGCCAAAACCTGGATGAGAGGAGAAGATGAAAAACACTAATTAAAAGAATAAGTCCAAACCCACACTGTGTACATTGGCTACAACTGAGGTCCAAACCAGAAAAAACCAATGACAGAAAATATACCCCACAGTCAATAGTCCTGCCAGAGACTCAACACTCTGCCAGCCTGAAACAGCAAAATAACCAATGCACACCACCGGCAAGGGTACATACACTCACTTAGAGGTTGTATATGAGGAGGCATGTTTTTCCATGTCAATGACACTTTTTGATCTTAGACAGAATGTTGTGGGGAAGGAAAGGCAATGATGATGCTCAAGGAAAAGATGGAGAATCACAGGATACATGACTTTTATAAACAGCATGATAACGTTGCTTTTACTGTGCACACAAGACTAGGATGTTTGGAGATTTACAAAACAGGTGTACAAATGGATAATGATGAGTT
Organism: Emydura macquarii macquarii; assembly: GCF_026122565.2. Lineage (NCBI taxonomy): Eukaryota > Metazoa > Chordata > Testudines > Chelidae > Emydura > Emydura macquarii. The sequence continues at coordinate 35,339,982 of NW_027132813.1, read as the reverse complement.
ACTCACCAGAGACTGCCAGCAAAGTTGTCAATTAATACCAGTTGTAGCGGATTTTCGAACTTGTTCCCTTCTTTACTGGAAATTGTTCTGAGACCATGAAACCCATATCACATACAGGATAATAAAACCTATCTACTATGAGTCCAGTACAACATTTCTGTAGAGGATAACATGGGAGCCAAAATCAGGTTCATTATGGAAACTAAGTTGCAAACTTAACTACAAGAATGAACTAACTTTCACCACTCCATAATTCCTGATTTGATATATGGCATAGTGAAAATAATTTCCACTCTCTTCATTAAAGGTTTGATCCAATTAAGTCAATGGAGGTCCTTCCATTCAATTTTATGGGAACTGGATTAGGTCCACAAAGATTCCATGTGCCATAAATTATACAGATGACATTAGACATGAAGCTAATAAATCTACAGTACATGTAAAAACCTTCCATTAACCAGAAATGATAGCACTTACAAGTAATGGACACATGTATGTATAAAACTGTCACAAAACCCAATGCTATCCAGTGCACATTTTCAATACTCCAACTTCAAGTTGTAGAAGCAAATTGTCTTCTCAAAATCTCAAAGATTTGCAGCCATAAATTGCTGACTTTCTTCTCTACAGTAACTTTCAGTTAAATTTATGGAAAAGGCAGTGCCTTTATTGCAATGAGTTTTTCCGTCACAATCTTTCTGCAGAGTCTAAGCTATTGGTATGAGAAGTTAAGAAATTGTATAATTAAAAATGAGTCTTTCTATAATAAATACTTTTTTGTAATATTTGCTACAGTAAAAAACTCAAGGAAATTGAATATGAACAAAAATTTTCAAATATGTATTTAAAAATGTTAAACAAGAAAAGGTCAGTAATTGAAAGGTGTGAGAGTTACGAACTGAGCCAAGTTAGAAAAAGGATTAGCCATTTAAATAGCCAAGTTAAATATGGCACAATGAAGGTTAACTTAGCTCTGCTGACATATATAAGCCCACAATATGAGGGATATGGGTGGGACTAAGTTAGCCTCAACAGTGTCTTGTTTACTTTGGCTATTTTAGTCACTAACTGTTTTACAGCTTGGCTCTATTTGTAGATATCACACCTTTCTGCACATTCTTAACACTTGGCGTCCTTATATGTCTTAAATATTGTAATCAAAAGTCACTTTTTTGTTTAGAAAAATAATAAGAGGTAATAATGGAATTACCATTCCATACCTAGGGAGAACAGCAAAAATCAGATATAGAAATGAAAATACACCCCGAACAACATGTGAATTCCCAGCTCTATGAAGTAAAGTTAAACATCTAATTAATTACCACACTTTCTTATAGAGGATTGGACAGATCTAGGAACTAGCAATAGATTTCACTGCCTGTAGGTCATTCATTCAAAGCCTGAAGTGTTGGTAGTGACTAAAAATTGCTGCCATTTGATTTGATGGTGGTTTGGGACTTGTGATATGAATGAATGCTAGGGCTGGTCAAAATTTTTCTGTCAAAACCATTTTTGACACAGAACTGAAATTTTAACAGACCACATTTTTTTCATGAAAAGTTTCTGCTTTCTACTGAAAATTTCAATTTTTTTCCCTAAAAATCAAATACCCAAAAACCAAAATACTAAGATTAGAATGTTCTGTCATAGTGACTCATGGGATTTGTAGATCAGTTTCCTCAGGTCTCCATTCTCCTCTGTGGGCCAGGCTACCCAGCTAAACTATAACATCCCTGAGGCACCAGGGCCAGAGATTCTTATAATGCAACTGCCTCCCCTGACCAGCAGGAGAAACCATGGCACATCATAGGAGATGAAGTCTGACTAGAGAGCCTGACCTATGGAGTAGAATGGGAGCATTAATATATTACCACATGATAGAATTATTGGGGGGGTTTTTTCAGTTTGCTTTTTTAAAAACCTGGGAAACTACACAGAAAAATAACTATGAGGCAGGAGTCCAACAGACAATACACAATACACAGACACTACAAATCTCTGATTCATCACCAGAGCAGGTCCATCTGGTGCACTGAATGAGACAGAGGTCCTGTGGAAAAATAATTATATGTGATCATGTAATTATAAACTGTATCTTAACATACATGCAGAAGTGGTTATTAAGAAGTGGAATTAAGGTTAGGCAGGCAACATTCATTTTGACATTTCCTATGTTTGAATGCTTGACTTTGCATGCTTATTATTGTTCTTTAAACATAGTTTTTTGTGTGTAATATCTATACATCACACATACCACAAACATACATGCATACATGCACACATGCTACTTGAATCTCTCTCTTTCTCTCTCTCACACACATGCTACTTGAATTGTGGGGAATGTATTTCCAGATCTAATAGTTTATCCACACAGACCAAGACTTATGCTACTTTGTCAATTCTGTCCGATAATTATGATCCAAATACTTTTCTTCTGTGAAATAAATGCAGCTATAGAGGTTTTAAAATTGTCACACTTATTTGCCAAACAACTTAAAATATTCCAAGTAGATGATGCATATCACTGAACAGCGATCTGTTCTGTTTAACAGCACCCTGTGGAAGGAAAAAAAAAGGAGATATCAAATGCAAAAAAAATCTTATGTTCGCTAGCAATAGCATGTATATACGTGCTTTCACCTCCTGCACAGAGCACCCTCATGTTACCATATTTAGGGTACCTAGCTTTACGTTGGTTTGTATGTGATAAGAAATGGGTACAGCTCTTTATAATCCAACATAGCTGATCATACTAAGAGCAGAACATATGAGATACATACCAATAACCTGGACAGCAAGTGTCTTACCAGATTTCTTAAGTGTTTTAGCAAACCAAGTGACTACAGGAAGAAGAAAAATTTGCATATCAGTTATATCTTGACACCTGTTTGTAAATGAAAATATAGATCTTATCCAACAGGTAGCTAATATGTAATATTAATATTGACTAATTGGTAATTAAAATAATCTTCAGGAATGCTGTAAAATAGCTGGCACAAAATTATCTTCTCTATTTAGCTAGGTCTGTTCTGAGGAAAAAGTCCAGCACACTCATTATATTTCCCTGATGGATAGCTTCCACATTACAATTAAAATGGCATATATAAGGTAACGAGGGATCCAGTTGCAATTTTAAATGTACTGTATTGTTGTCTCATGGCTCCTTCTTTATCCTGCCATTGGTATTATTCCATAACTATGTTTGAGACGGCTCAGAGGTTGGCCCTTGCCCCTCTTTTTCTTAAAATAATTCTAATTAGATGATAATGCCTTTCTTGTCAAAACTTCTAGCTTATTTAAGCCTGCAGTAATAATTCCAATTTGTTAAAGATTTATTCATATATTATCATGGCTGTTTATTCAAATGGACATTGTTTTCCAAAGGAACAAAGGACATAATTTCTTCAAACAGATGTAGCAAACCTGTCAAGCTCTCAAATGGTTAAGCTGAGGATTTTACTTAGAAAGGCTGACAAATTTTCCTCACTTCAAAATATCATTAACACCAATAACACATTTGCCCAAGCCTATTTCTAAGTTGTAAAAAAAGATTGCTACAGATTAAGACCCTTGATATAATGCTATAAGCTCCTAACAATGGTATCTTTTATAGTGAAGAGCAACTGCAGACACAAATTGCCCCCTTTCCTGCACCTTTTTCACAAAAATCAATATTAAAGTAGTAGCTGCTTTAACTCTCCCATAGACTATATGAGAAAAAACCACAGCCATGCTTAGGACAGTTTAGGTCAATAAAAAATCAATACTGTGGTTGAATCTGTAGAAAGATAAAAGACTTAGAAGTTGCTACACTGTGCCCTATTGTTTCTATTCTGAAAAGAAGCTGAAGTACCTTAGTTTTTTTAAAAGTAGCAATGAATTTAGTGTTTGTGGGAAGTCGGGGAGCTCAATGGAGGCTGTATATGGGTACGGTATCTGCAGACTAGGGGAGCACAGGAATCTCAGGAGCACAAGGAATCATTGGGACCCAAATATATTGGAAGCCCAAACCTTCCAACACAGCTTGATCAAGCCCAACTTATTTATTAACTATGGAGAGACTATCCATAAAAAGGTGAGAGTGAAAGAGGTTCTTATCATGATTTCTAGTTACCCCTTTCCAATGACGAGCAAAGAGAGCTGATTTAGAGCAAAAAGGGGTCTCTGAGGTACTTGGCATTTGCCAGATACATAAGTCCTATTTATAGTGTAGCTCAAGCTCACCAATCACATTTCACGTTGTGATTTGACCACATTTTAACACCCACTCCCCACCAAGTGAAAAAACAGAATCAAAGACAAGTAAATATCTTAACACACACACAGGTTTGGATTTGTCTGGTTCAGCTACTGTCCATCTTCATATCAAGCAGTGCACTGTATACTATCTTTCTTTTATAAGCCCTAGAACCACAACCACATACCTGTCTGAGTAGTAACGGAAAATGAAAAAAAATATTGTTTTGTGTGTACTGGGGAGTTTAGATAAAAACAATTTATGAGTCCAAATCTTCCAAATTCTTTACTTGAAGGTGCACTTTGTTATCCTACAAGGGGCAGCTTCTAATGCATCTTAGCTTATAGCAATAGCTTCTTCTTGCAAAAGCCTAGTGGAAATCTAGATAAAGCTGGTGCTATAGCTCTTTAAAAAAACCAGTGAAGTAAATGGGTAGCAACAAAAGAGATAGGAAAGATTTTAAATGTATTTGTCTCTGGAAAACAATTGTTGAATTGTGTAAATCCTAGATCTCCAAAGCCTGAAATAAATACTGGTCCTTTACTGCTCTCTGTTTTAATTATGAATGGAATAAAAACAATATGTATTTTCTAGTCTACATGACTGAAATATTCATACCTGTAAGATGCACTAGTAAATAGTGACATAAATAGGTTAGTTTATGTAAATAGTAAATGAAATAAAGTGTTCTATTAAGATTGAAATATTCTGCAATACTGTGATTTTTCTAGCAAACACATGATTGTTATAAATTACTATGATGATTATCATTTGCATGAATTGCTGTTACATTAAATTGTCCAGCTGCTTTACTTACAGGAGGACTTCTTATCCTGGGGGTCATCATGACTGAGTGGGATCATGAAAAGGTGTTAGTGGATCATAACTATCCTTGTTGCTAAATGACAGAGGAGTTTCAGGGGAGAAGGGGGTCGCACCATGAAAAAGAGTTCATGGTACGGAAAAGGTTGAGAACAACTGACCTAGATTACTCCTTATTCAAACCTCAACACTGTTGTGTTAGGAAAATATGCATGACAGGCAGAGGAAATAAGCATTGAGGAGGAGGTACTTCTGGAGGAAGTGATTCTAAGAAAAGTTCTCATATCCTCCTACCCATGTTTGCTAGATCAGCACCAATGTAGGGAAAGTTTAGAATTAACAAAGATAATACTCCCCTGTTTCAATGAACGTTGCATATGTTAAAAGAAGCCACCTCCCCTAGCAGAGCCTTCATCCTAGTCACCACTCTCCACTGGTGGAATTTCCAGTTGAAAATTTTCAGCTGGTTCAAACTTAGTTATGGACCAGAGCAATAGGTCTATTGGGCTGCTGTTCCCCAGTCCTCTTACTTAAACTGACAGAGGCTAGTAGAAACCAATAGAGACCAGTGGAAGAAATCTCAGAAAGTTTAGTGAAATTTCCACTAGTGCTCTCCCATCCTTGTGCATATTTTCACTTGCTACCTCACCATAAACCCATCCTCCCCGACTCTCACTTTCCTTCCTGAAGCCTGAAATCAGGAAAACTTCACTCATTCTGCAAATTCCTTCAGTCCATGCCAGGATTGCTCTCCCCCATCCTCGGAAGGCTGTGAGCTTTGAAGACAACAGCAGGTTTAGCAGAGATTGTCAGACTTGCAGCAATCACAAGGACTTCAAACAAAAAGATTTGTCTTTAGGTTGGGGAAAGGAGGATATTTACATGAAATTTCTCCAGTCTAAACAAATTTGGGGGTCATTTTTTCATTCACAATTTGGGCTGGGGCATGGGGAAATTCTCATTTTCCTAAACCTGTCAGGCCATCAGGGTACATTAAACAACTGTTAGTATTGTATAATTTCAACCTTTTTAAGCAGATTAAATAGTGAGTTCACACATAGAAACGTGCAATCTATAATCACTTCCTTGAGTTACTAGATTGTCAGTCAGGCAAAATGGGCTTGATCCTGCTCCAGTTGAAGTCAAGGGCAAAAGTGCCATTGATTTCAATGGGACAGGATCAAGTTCAATATCATTGTCTTCTAGTTTGCTACACCAAAATCTCCCCCCAAACAAGAAAGCCTGGGCTGAAAAAATGATTTAGCAAGTAACATCCTGTGCAAACATAAAGGATTTTAGTTTGTTTTCTCTCATTGGGTCTTCTAAACTTTCTCTATTCAATTAACAAGACATTTTCCACACCAGGTGACTGGACCAAGGCAGCCAAGGATAGTCATGTCTTTGTTTGGTAGGTGGTTGGGGGCATGCTAGAATTCCAATCACTAATATAGCCTGTTAGACAAAAATAATTCTAGGCTTATTGGATTGTTGTAAAAGACAGAAACACAAAATGGAATCTTTTCACCAACCACCCAGGGGATGTTCAGTGGGACATTCAGTGGGACTTTTCAATCTATTCACGATCTGTTATTCCCAGCCCCAAAAGTTTCCATGTTACAGCAGAATATCTGGGGACTCCATATGTTGTGGGAACACAGCAGAACTAAAATGAGCTGAAAAAAGAATGCATTAGATTCAAACACGGGATAAAACAGTACCCAAAGAGCCCTGGCTTCATTTTCTCTACCTGGAACCCTGGGACAATGCAGCCATCTCAGCCTCATTCAAGTGTGACATTTCTTTTGAATATGACAGTGGTGGCGACCTTGTCATTAACTGATGCTGCTAGCAGCATTTCAGCTTTCATAATACAGTTAATTTTCAAGTCACTGGTTACTGAACCCCCACTATAATTTCAATATAATTAAACCAAATTAAAAAAAAATACATACAAAAAACAACAACAGAAAAATGATCAGATACAAGTCTGGGTTTGACTTAAATTCACTAAAGCAAGGAGGTTTCAAGTTAAGACTCACACATTATCCTTAATTCCCCCCTACTGTGCCTGGGTACTCAGGCATATATATGAGATCCCTTTTTGTTCTATAGCTCCCACAATGCTGTTAGGGCATAAAGGGGAGTTTTTCAGCCTTAACATTAAGGTTCAAGCACTGAATATTCTGCTGCAGCTGAGCTGAACAACTCAGCACTGCTAACAAAGGGCTAGACAAAGGTGGTTTTATGCCACATTTACTTCATGCATCTTGACACCCAATCCAGGAGCAAAACAAGGGTTGCTTGGCCCAAGTATAACTTAGAGCAGCCTCAGGAGTGCTCTAGGTTGCACTGGCTGTCTTCTCAACAATACAGCCTTTCTACTGGGGGCGGTGTAGAGCTGGCAAAGCTAGTTATAGGACACTAGGGGTTGCTCCATGCTAAAGGAACCACTAGCTAATTATGCAAGCCTTTTCTATACTGGGTTTGCACTGCCAGAGCAGCACAAAAAAAGACACGATGTTGAGACCAGGATCTGGCTCCAAATTTTCAAATGTGGATACAAAGTGTATACCTGGGAAAATGCATGTGGCTCCACTGTATATTTGCACTCATAGGTTGTCATTTTGCATGCAAACAGGCTAACAGCACATGTAACTATCACCCTCTTTGTAGGCACAAACACAGTTTTGTGTGTACACGTGCCAGTTGTTACAATGGGCATAAGTGTATGTTTGTGGGAGAACCCATTGTGCCTACATTTGAAAATTTGGCCCTACATTCTTATTCATTTCATTCATTCGGTGTTAAGCACTGTCTGTTTCATTTTTATTTTATTTCATTATTCGCTCCCCAACATTTGTAGCAATCCCTAGAAACCTGAAAATATCATTTATTGCCTGACTGTTTCCTCTTCCAGTTGCCAAACTTTGTTTTCCATCTAACTCTGTGTACATTACAAAGCACAAGCCAACATAACTCACTTTCATGTATGGCCTCGTCTGTGTATCCAGCCTAACTCTTGGAATGGTGTTGGTAAGTTGATTTGTGTTCTCTTTGCTTGGCTCTGACTATAAAATATTGTGGCCCTGCATATACTGTGGATATTTCATTAAAGTCAGCAGTGGAGTGATGGATTTTTAAAATCAAGGTACTTCAAATACTAATAAGGTTTTTGCCTACAAGAGTTTTTAATTGGATGACCAAGTTATTCTATCACCTAATCTTGTCCTCAATCTCCTAATGTTCTCCCTGGTTTCATGGGGCAGGGCATAATATGATGTGGACACACCATGCAATGAGCACCAATAAGTAGACCTGACTTAATGAACCCTGCAATGTTGGAGCATCATGAAGAGTTCTTCCACACCCTTTGGTAGGGTCAAAAACAAGAAGATCATGGGAGTCGGGGCATAAGGGATAGAGATGAGACCACAGAAAAGGAAAAAAGGGAACAAAGGGAAAGGGTGAATAAACAAGGTAGTGTGGGAAGAGGGGCCATGGCGTGGGGAATGAAGAGAGTGGAACAGCTCTAGTAAGCAAGGCTCAGGAAAGAGAGAGGTGAGGAGGAACTGAGCAAGCAGGTGAAATGCGGAGAGGAAAGAAAAGGGGGAGGAGCCAGAAAACAGAGAAATTTGAAAGGAAGAAGGACCGAGAGTAAGAAGGAGTGTGTGATAAAAAGGAGGGAGGAGGAGATGGATGGAGGATAAGGGGAAAAAATTGGCACAAGAAGGACAGATGGGACAGGGGAGAAGAGAATGAAAGGGACAGAACAAAGGCTAACAGGTGAATGAGACGAGCAGACAGAGAATGAGCATAAGCGTGAAATAAGCAGAATGAGAAGAGGCATGGGGAATGGAATAAGACAAGCCAAGAGTAGCTCCTCAAGCCAGGAGATGCCAGTCTCCTGCCAGGAATGTAAAACAATGAATCTTGGATCAGATCCAGGGATGCAGCTGCACTGAAGCCAACAGTCTGAGGTCAATGGAACTGTGATTATTTACACCAGTTGATGATCCACTCATATCCCTTTCCTCTTTCTCTTCTTCTTTTTGGGGCCAAATCCAGAGGTCTTTAGTCAGTTTTCACCCCTTTCTCAGGAACTCTCCTATTAAATCCATCAGAAGAATGCCTGAGTAAAAACTGAGTAAGGACCTCAGGATCCAGACCTCTGAAAGTTGAGAATGGATGTAAGTATTTCCTACACAGCACAAGCAGATTCACTCTTGCCCCCACCATAATTACAGCCCTGCCCATCACCTTGGAAAGGGACAGCCATTTCTTTTGTAATTTGTAAAACAAAGATCTAATTATGGAATGAGTCTTTACATACTGTATTTGAGCCCAGAGCAAATGTTTGTGGGCCAGTAAATAACGGACCCCCTCAAAACCAGAATTTGTACTTGAATATACCAACGGATCTTTAACTACCATGGTATTAGCAGACACTGCTTTAACAGCAGACATGAAAAGACATAAATCAAAGAACATGGGCTTGGATTCAATTTAGAAGAAGATGTGAGACTTTCAATTAACACATTTCTGTGAGATTTAAGAAAAATATTCAGGAATACTATTTATTTAGCCTGCAGCTAACGTCCATTACTGAGAATTACTCTTAATTAGTGTTGTGTGAGGTTGGGAATTCCCACTCATATTATGATAAGTTCACCTACCAAAAGAACTACCAAGCTTGCTGTGCCTCTGGCATTTCCAGGCTGGTTAAAAAAAATAACTAGATGATGAAAGTATTATTTTAAACAACATAATCTAACCAGTAAAAGATAGAAAAATATTTGTTTTACTCTTCCTTTTTTAATCTCGTGTCCATAGCATCATGAGTTCCAGCCTAAACACACTGCTCACTAAATAGCATAAGAAAAATGATTACCAAGGCGCAAAGAACACCTTAACAAAGGAGACTTCCCACTTCATTCTTATATGGGCACACCTACTCCAGCCCCTCTCTGAGAGCAACTCTGGCTTGAGACCAGATTCAGTGTCCAACAAAATGCACTGAAAGAGTCTTTTCATTTCAATGAAACTGGACCAGGCCCCCAGTGACTTTCCTTGTCCTCTGATGATTAATGTCTCCATTTGGAGGGCATAAATACATCTCCTACTTCAACTACAAGGGTGTCACTGCAGAAGACAGAAAAGAATTGTTATAATGGAGGCTGAACAAGGTATCTCTGTGGCAAGACCAGATAGAAAGGGGTGTAAGAGAAAGAAAGAGCACACCATTGAGAATTAAACTCAAGGCATCAGTAACAGACATCTAGCAATATTGTTCCTGAAGTGGTCAATCTATAATAAAGAGAATCTAACAAAAACCAAGAGGCATGAGAGATTCCCACAAAGTCTCCTCAAATGTAATGTGTAAAATTCTCCTTCGTCTTTATTAGAAGAATATTTCAATTAAGGAACCAGTTTTGTTGTTCCTTTGAATAGTTGCATAAGGGAGTTTTCACTGAATGAAGGATGATGGATATTTTGTATGTGGATTGAATAAAAGCTTAGAGACAGCCTATGTCACAAAATTCTGATCAGGACTTCGTACAACCCAAAAAGGATTGTTTCAAATCTAAATTTTGAGTGAGCCACAGAATTGAGAAAATAAGCTAAGGAAAACTGAGAATAAAGCCTGGGATTCCCAGATCATGTCTCACTTTAGGGACTACAAGGGGAACTTGAGTATTAGTGATGGGAAAAAAAACCAAAAAGTTGGGTTCAGATAAGAACTAAAAGTTTGGAAACTGGTGCTGCAAAACAGATCTGGAAATCTCATGGGAGTCTGCTGTCCTGTAATTCCAGTTTCTCTTACCTTTCTCATAGTATATCACTACTTCTGTTTCCAGCCCTGCAAAGAACCCAATGGTGGACAGCTGGGCAGGAATGAAAACTAGAAGGGGTGGGGGGAGTCAAATTATTTTTTTAAACCTTCAAAACAGAAGGTTTGGCTCATGTTCAATCTGAGTTTGAGTCAGTCCTTATTTTCTAATTTGCTTTGCTCACCCTAATGAGACCCACTGATATGCAGAAGAATGAATTCAAAGCAGAACCTCAAATTCAAACACCCTATTCTGAGAAGGGGTTGTTTGAAACATGAACCAGGACCTGCATCTATTTCTTTAGATATCCCCTATCTTTATAATGGTCCAAATCAAAACCACATATGCAAATCCTCCTGGCTCTTGTGGTATTCAAAGTCTGGATCCTAGTTTTGACTTGATTCAATCTCTGTTTTGATCTCATGGTTTCTGGCCATATAAAATGCACAGAATACACGATTCACCCATGACTTTGTCAGCAGATCCTGCAAAGAGCTGCATGCCCTCAATCTCCACTGACTTCAGTAGGAATTGAGGGTGTTCAGCATTCTGGAGGATCAGTCACTTGTGAGATGGGAGCACACTCGTAGGAATGATTTTAGGAAAACTTAGTAACAATTCCTGGGAGAAATGTAAGGAGCAATAAGACACAGAAGAGGGATGGGGCCGAGAGCTTTGAGTCTTATTAAATGAAAACAATCAAATGAATCCAAATTTTTGTAGTCCTACTGTGAAGTTCCAATAAAACTGGGGGGGGAAAATCCTACCCTGCTTAATGGAAAACTTATAGCGATTCTTGAGGGAGGCTGGCTATTTAATGACTCTTGTAGTAGTTTAAAATACCACTTTCTTCTTTTTCTTCTCCCCCCTCCACCCTAAACTTTTACTGCAAAACCATTAAAGAAAGAACAAGTTCTAGTAATAAAAGGTAGCTATATTCCCACAGGGAGAAAGGGAATGGTGGTTCCTGCCTAACCTTAGTGTTCTTGGCAGGGGTACTTGTAACAAAGGTTAAGGTCAGAGGGAAGAGAACAGAATATTTGCTGTTCAGTGTAAAATATAAACTTCCAAATGTGAAGCTGGTATTTAGCAAGTTTTGTTTTGTTTTATTTTATTTTTACAGCCCTGACATCATATTCCTACACAGCCACATCATGGCTTTAAAAGAAAGGCACCTGGATGACATCAGTGCTTTAAAAGCCTTAAAAACAATCAAAACTGGGTATTTCTAAATTTCTCAACAGATACACCAATAAAGCTTAAACTTGAAGTTTAGGTCTTGCATTTCCAAAGAGTTCCAATGCGTTTACAAACTGTTAGTTCAACCTGGTGAACAACACCTTATAAAAGATGTCCTGGCCTGGAAGGGTACCTTTAAGAGGGAAGTCAGAAATACAATAAAAGGGAGAGAGTGTCTGGGTTCAACCGGCAATGATTTCTTTTTCAACTGCTCTCCAGCTGCTTCCTCCACAGAACCAGCCAGTTAAGCCGCCTTACAGATTCCCATTTGGACTGCTCCATCCACTGCCAAGCAGAATAGAAAAACTACTGTATTAACACTTTGAGGAAAAGGTCATTTATGAAGGACCTGGTCAAATTTTGCTCTCAACTACATCAATCTAAATCTAGGGAACGCAACTGGATGGACCCTGAGAACAATATTTGGCCCACTACTGTTAAAATAAACAGATCTAATTAGTTAAATGAATTTGCTAATCTCAGATACTCTCTAATAACCTGATGCATTCCCTGTTTAAGAGGGAGTTAGGGCCAGAAAAGAGCTTCATAGAGACTGAATTACCTCTCTCACCTGTAGGGATGTGATTATGTCTGCCAGAGTGCTCTGGGGAAGGCACTCTCACTGCAGCTATCAGCAGCCAGAAGTGTTCTGGAGAGCAACAAGATATCTTTTCCCAAAACTACCGTATCCTTCCTGAACGGTAATATTCATTCAACAAGAAAACAAAAAGCTGTGTGTTTTGTAGCACAAAGCTCATAAACAGTCAACAAGAGGCTGTCGATGTTTTGTGCATCCCATGCTGCCAGAAAATCCAACACAAAAAATAAAAAAAAGAAATAAAAGAAATACACTGCAATTAGTCTATGCCAAACTAATAAAGACTGACAGTTACTGTACCCAGTCAGACTGCTCTGATCATTTTCCTAAAGGGTTCTTTTGTTCCTCAGATTCACAGAGCGCTAGTCGGAAAAAGGAAAATATGTAGCCTCCCTTTAAGAAGTCTATATTCCTACAATAAGAAACGGTTGTTGCCAGTTTAATGCTATCTCAGGGCTCATATAGATGTGACATCACACAGAACTAAGACTTGGCCATAGACTTTACTGGTAACATACTTTCAACTCTGGGAATTTTGTTACAAATTTGTACGTTGCATGTGTGTGAATGAAATTCGTAACTGGAAGCCTCCGCACTTTCATTCCTTTGCAGTAATTCAATGGGCCAGACACAGTTTTTATTTTAGAAGTAAAACCAGTATTAAATTTTAGCTAAGGAGAAGTAAATGAGTATGTCACCATACATGTCTAGAAAAAGATATTCAAAATCTGAATGGTGCACGGGCCAAGTGGGAGGAGTTGAGGGACAGTTTGTATTCTAATTTCAAACTGCAGGGCTCCCTGGTGCATTGTATAGGATTTCCTGTAATTTAAAGGCAAAATAAGCAGTCTACAGGAAAATGTTTGTGACACTGTACATGTGCGTTAATTACACAGCAGGATAAAATGATTTCTTTGTGATAAAAAAGGATGTGATCTACAGGAAAACTATTAAACTGATCTGGGAGGACAGACATTCTTCTGCCATTACAAAGGACTGTTGGATTCCTGGAAATAAAGCTGGCAAGTATCATCTCACACTGAAGCATATCCTAACACGCTAAACTCCAAGGATATCAGGGAACAAGATACTCCAACGGCCATACATGTGTACTATGCTGGAACCTTAACATTTCAGCTGTCTGGCAAGACTGTCCACTTACATGAGTTCCTTTGACAAAAAAATATTCTCTTCCAGTAGGACAGGTGGAATTATAACACCCCAGTTCCGTACTGTGGTGTGAGATCTCTCCCCCAGCATCACAAAATAATCAACTGAAATCTCACTGTAATCATCAGATACATATAACTCTTTTGCTTGCCACTGAATTTCCAAGAAAGCATGACTTCCGGTTAGCACAGACTGGCATGGCATAGTGACACAACACTGCTTCTCTTTTGGAATAGGATGAGTGCCTTCTGCTCCAACGCATAACCAGTGGCTCTAACCACGCAAGGGCGTGAGAACAACTAATTTTAATACACTCTTTCTTTAAAGGATAAGTAAAACTTAAAAATGTTCAGACCGTGGGCTTCTCAAAACTCTCATGCAACACGAAGGTCTTGCCCACACTGAGAGCAGAACTGTGCTAGGTACATCTTTGTTTATACACAGGTTCTGCTAGCAGCGTTCTACCATGGAACAGGGAACATCCTCCCTCAAGAACTGTGTGAGATTGTAATGGCTAGGTTGGTGGATGGGTGGGTGAAGTACAGAGGATGGGCACGGGGAAATGACTACAGCTTTGCTTGGCTGGTTCAGTTCTCAAAAAACAAAATAAAACAAAATCTTGTCCACCCTGGGGACAAGGATGGACTGCCTTGGGATGCAGATTACATTCTGGCCCATCCACAAATGGCCTCTGTGCTTTCAGTGATGTCTAGCCTTTTACATTTAGAAGATCCAAATAGCACTTGCACAACACCTGCCAGCGGATGTTTCTCTTTCTCAGTAGGAAAGGAGGACAGATTACTATCCCCAGAGGATTGTTTCTCACTGGAATGATAAAGCAAAGCTGGGGGAGAGGACTTGCCTCCGACTTGCCTCCGACTGTAGGGGCAGAACAGGTTTTTGTCCCTTTGTTAGTTGAGGAAAGGGACGGCAAAGCAAGGTCAAGGGAGAAGTGTTCTTTCACTGAGGCCTGGTCTCATTCTACCATGTCTGAGCACGGTTGTTGGTCATCGTGTTAGCTGACATGCTGCTGCTGGTGGTTAGGGATCAGTGTAGGCCAGGAGAAAACATACTCAGCATCGTGTCATTTAACATGACTGCTGACAAACTTAAACACAGTAAAATTCTGTAGCAAGGAGAAGGCCCGACCAGGGTCCCAGGAAGCCTATCATCAACATGTTCTTATGGTACCTATGACCCATCCATCTTTGCGCTACATCTTTGCTCTACATGCTTAAACACAGCTTTTCCTAGAAGGCACTCACGGGCTGATCTTGTACTGATGAGATGAAAGAAATATAGACAGGACCTAACTCCATACAAAGCTAAACCTCTTTAATTTTTCCATCTGTTGAGAATGTAGGACCTTTGTTTAAATACTGCATGCTCTGATGGACTCCTTATTTAACAAAACTTTAATAAAAGTTAATCTCACCCTTTCAGTTCAATCCTTTTCTTTTTGCATGCTGAAAGCCCTTTATTTGGGGAGTCGTTTTGCAATCCCCTATCAGGTGTTCCTCCCGCCTCTCCAAGAAAGGGAAAAGAAAAACACTCACTGAAAATATCTAGAGAAAATAGAGTTTAATTTCTTGGAGGTGTTTTGTTGACAAGAAAATGGAAAGCATGTGTCCCTGCTTCCCTTATTGTACTTCCAAGTAATGAAAGTATTTAAGGAGGTACAATTATGGACTTGGCAAGCACCTGGGGCTCTTGGAACTGCTTTTTCACACTGAATAAACACTGTAGTTAATCTGTTTATGTTACACTGTGCTGGAGAACTATCTACAACAAAAGATTACAACCACATCTTTAGTTTTGTCTCTCTCCCCCTTTCTCTCATTTAATGTTGCATTAATAATTTGTTGAAATGATTTGATTCTTCCCCCTCCCCCCCTCATCCTTTTTGCAGGATAACTGGCTGAAAACAGTTTTTAATTAAAAAATGATAGAAACCTAGGGATCGCCAGGCTGAATCAGACCAGCAATTCATCCAGTGGCCAGTAACAGATGCTTCAGAAGAAGATGCAAGAAGCCCTGTAATGGACAATTACAAAAGAAGCTTTGATAGGGAGAGTAACTTCCTAACTAACACCAGGAATTTAGTGGTTGGCTAAGTCTTATGCCCTAAGCATAAAGGTTTATATCCCTGAATTTTTAAAAAATCCAATATACCTGTAGATGTTCTCATTATCCCTAGAAATTGCCAATCATTTTTATCGTACTAAACTCTCAGCATCAATTATCTCTGGTAGCAGTGAGTTCCACGTGCTCTTTTTGCAAACTATAAAAAGGTATGTTTTAAAAGTTGAAAGTTCAGACCCTGCAGTTCTCTGTACATTTGCAGACTAGACACAGCACAATCAGTTTAGAGCACTGTTCTCATGCCACTTGGCCAATACCCTGAGTGATCCTAAAGGGGACCATTCCATGCCATTCAGTCCTAGCATTCTCTGCTGAGACTGCTGACATGGGACACAATTAGTGCCAAATGTGGTAGCCTTTATTGGGATGGTACACCAGTCCTTTAGGAACTGGACTGAGATCATTAAACTTATCAGAGAAGCTATTGTACAGCTATTCCACATAATGACATTCAGCTACTAAAAAATATGCTCTAGTTCAAAAGGAATTATTTTCAGGAATTTCTGTGTTCTGGTTTGTATAAGAGGAAAGACTAGATGATCATAATGGCCCCTTCTGGCCTTGGAATCTATGAATCTCTGAAAAGCTGGATTAGCTATGAACAGATGACCAGCAGATAAAAAACTCTCCTTGAACCATCCAGTCCCCAACGCTGGCCCATTCTTTCTTTTGGTTTCTGTGGATTCCCTATGCAGCATTGATTGCAAACTATTCTATCAAAAGAACATAGCTATCCCATGTGGGAGAAGCATAGCACAAGCAATATTTGAATGTGAATTTCAAATGTGCTATACAAATGGCATGTTTGGATCCAATAAATTGATGGAACAAGCCATAATTTTCAGTTTTCAGTTTACACAATGCTCTGCCAAAAATACTCAACAAATACAATATTCAGCATAAAGAGTAGGCCTCAGTTGATGGATAGTCAACAACAACAACTTGGATTCATGGAAAATAATTAGCAGAACTACCTCAATACATTCTACTCTACTAATATTGATGCTCCTAATGGTGTCAGTTCCAGTGCCTGAATAGATTTTACCTTGGCATCTTTAAACAAACATAAGTTGGTCAATGAATTTAATTTTGAATGTGAACCATAGTATAATGCATCACTGATTTTTGATACTAAAAGAGAATGTTAGAGTATTTTGAAACTTTAATAGAGGATTTTCCTTTGAAGTACATAAAAGCTATAGACCTGATCCTGTTGTCCTTTCTCAGGCCAAAATCCCATAATTTGAGTCTGAGTAAGAAGTTTAAGATTGGGCTCAATGGGCAATATATTTACTGACTTCAATAGACATTGTATTGAACCTGGTGTATGAAAAATAACAATAATACAAGGAGGTAGAAACTGTGTTTCTATAAGATTGGAGAAAAGTGTGTGTGCTTAAAACATTGCCGAAATTGTTTTAAGAGCAATTCATCTATGTGAAAATATGAATCCTATAATGCTGCCAAGGTCAGGAAAAGCTGTGATAATTTAGCACATAAGTGCTAGTCATACAACACAATACAACATTATTTAATTTTATAACTCATTCATACAGCTATCTGACAATAGACAGGGATGTTAAAACTACCTGTGGGTTGAGGTCAAGGCAATGTAGTTTAATGTCAAAACAAAGGAGCTAGCAGTATTCTATGTTATAGTTCTAGCTTTTTATTTGACCAAGTTACTTTGCCTTTATCCATCTCAGTCAGCTCATCTCTTAAGCAAGATCTCAATGAAAACTTCATGATGCATCTTAGCTAAGGAGAGTAAATATAACAGATATGTGGAGATAAAATAAAGTGCATTGTTACCTTGCTTATTTGGGTTTTTCCTCTCCTTCATATTTCTCCACATTTTCCACTGAAGCCCTGCTCATGCATTCCTGGCAATTTTCCTGAGAGGTACAATAAAGGCCATCTCAGGAGACCCAGTTTTTTAAAGTAGAAGCCTTTTGTACTCACAAAAATATGTGCATAGGTGTGCATCCAATTCTGTTTACACAGTGCTTGAATTGATTGCCAGAGACCAGCATTTGAGCAGGTCTCTGTAACTTCAAAAATAATATTAATCAATAATACTGTAATACTTGGTACTTATATTTCACCTTCTAACTGAGGGGCTCAAAATGCCTTAGAAATATGAATGAATTCTATCTCATAACACTTGTTAGAGACAAGTAAGCACTAGTCTCCTTCCACAAATGGGAAAACAGAGGCACAGAGTGGTTCAGTGGCACAAGGAGACTAAGGGAGTATATGGCCCATCTGGACATAGATCACAGAATTTCTGTCTCCCAGACCATTGTTCTCAAAAAGAAAAAAGAGAGAAAAAAAAGGACTTTAAGGAAATTAAGTCAAGAAACATTTTTTTCATCACTAAGAATAAAATTGTTTCTTTTCTGTTTATAGAGGAAATGAAAGTGACCCTCCAAAACTGTTGCTTTACAGAAGGACTTTGTGTTCACTCAGTGCACAAATAGGGGAAGTACAAAATGTATGCTCCCTGGGCAACTTCTGTGGCTTTCCATAGAAGCTTCACACAAGTAGTCAGTCCAGATGCTGGGCAAAAACATAGGAGTGGGGAAGGTGGGAGGAAGTCTACTCCAGCCCCATAACGAGAATAGATTACATGACCACCCACCCTGGCAAGGAGGATGGGAAGATCGAGACAATAGCACATCCTTCAGCCCTTCCCATGCTCTAAATCCTACGTGCAGCAGCCCAGAGGCCACTGGGAAGTTGAATTCTGTGTTGCACACTCCTCCCCTTTGTAAGTCCTCTGCCCACACACACACAGAAGGATGCCCCTTATTCCCCACACAGTAGAAATGCCCTGGTCCTGCTGGCAAGGGGCTTATAGGAGGACAACAGCAGGATTTGTCTCTAGTGGACAGGAATAGTCAGGCCCTAATGCAGGATCATAGGTTCCATTGCAGATGTATGTTATAAACCATGGCACATTTTTGGCTAGAAATTTTAATTATCCAAAGAAATGTTCTGAAGTTCAAAGATAATGTTGTATTCCTTTGGTGTAGAAGCATGAGCAATGCATTCAAAGATATATTCTCTATCTCTCTATGTTCCTATCTCATCCAAGGGCAGGGTAATAATTTGTACTGTGAAAGCAGGATTTTCCCCCGCCTCAGTGGGCAGAACATGATTTATAGTTTCAAAGCTAATTTCACTGTATCTCCCATATTTTGGAAGTAAAGAAAAAAAACCACACGAGCGTGCATGCTATGAGGTAAAAAGAAACAGTGTCATGTATGCAAACGCTTGAAAATCATTGATATGATACAAATCCCCATTTTCAAGATCCCTCAACAGAGCCTCCATTTTTTTTTCATTACAACTCCTATCACTTGTGTGTAAGAATTATAGAATTTACCCATGCAAAAGCCTTTTGTGCAAATAAGTTTCGTGCATTGTAAGGTGAGCTTTTCAAAAAAGTTCAGCACCAAGTAGCTCTTATTTAGTCACCTACTTAAATGACCTCAGGTCCCAGATAGGTTCCCAAGTGCTTTTCAAAAGCACCCAGAACAGGGAACATGCACACAGATGAGGCCAAATTTTGCAACTCCAGCCACCATATCTTGGAAGGTTCATTTTTTTCTATGGTTTTGTTACATTTATTTCTAGATGTAACTCCTCCACTCCCCAAAAAATGCTTCATTGTTCCTTATTCTTTAAACAAACAAACAAACAAAAACAATGCTAACAGCCCAGTACTCTTGAGCCCTGAAATAAGCAAATATGCAAAAGATGTATTTTGTGTGCTCTGCAAGTAGTATGTAGAAGGGAAAAAACCAGGAGGGATAGATTTTAGATAAAATATATTAGTTAAATTAATAATGTTAGCATGTGTTTGTAAGATGCTAAAATAATACACTTAATTTAAAAAACTTTCTCTTATTTTTCAGATAGAATAATTGCAATGTGCTCTTTGGACAATACTTGACATTAAAAAATACACAAAAGTCTCAAACGTTCATTCCCTGCTTACTAACTATTAGTGGATGTCTGGGATCAAAATACCTTCATACACCGATGCCTTAGGAGTGAGCCAATCAACCAATGTTCCTAACACTAAATTTTCATTCCTGGAAGTGGACCTTGTGGGACTAATTCTTTGCGGGGAAAAAATGAGAAATTCTGTATAACTATATACTAGAACTAAAGCAAGAGTTCTCTCTACATCCTGGCCACTCATCATCTCCGGGACCAGAATTATTGAGATCCTTTTGGGCTGAACTTTAGGTTCTGAACCTGATCTCATACACTTGGACATGAACAGTAGCTGCTTTTAGGCAATATATTGTGATACATGGCCATGTCCCTAAGATCAAAACTGAGCTTTCAGTGTATGTTTTAAAGTGGAATGTAAAATCAAAATCTTTACTCCTATACTATTATCACAGACTAACTGGAAGAGTTGAAAAACTCCCTCCATCTAAATAGTTATCTGAAATAAGAGATATGTACTGTAGGATGCAATTCCTCAACACAATGACCAGCATAACATGAGGAGTCGAAAGCCCAGAGGCTGCAGCCTTACCGTTCCTCCTTTGCAAAAGAAGACACACAATTGTATAAGTCCCCCAAAAGAGAATATAATGTATATATACACACACGCCAAATCCAGCAGATTCTTTCTAAAGTTGGCACTGTCAAAACAAATGCAGCTGCCTGTAGCACTCTCCTGCCACTGATGCTGACAATGCTAGTGAGGAGGAGGAAGTGATGAGCGCTTTGTTATTCTGAGGAGGAGGATAGTGTTGTGAAAGGTGTTGAGTTTGACACAACAGTATCAAGAGCAGGAAAGCGAAAGTCAAAGAAATCAGCCTTGTACCATCTAAAATTGCTCTGGCACTAAACTCACAAAAATCAATGACTCTGCTTTCACAGTAGTTTTCACATGAACCTAAGGGAGTGTACAGTGCAAGCTGCACCATATGGAAAGTCGCTGTAACTGGAGGGTGAGATTGGAGCAAATTTGGTACATAGCCACTACATCATACGAAGTACTTATGCACAAATATTTGTGCTTATATCAGCATAATGCATCTATCTTTGTCTTTTATGTTCGCTTTTATGTTTGTGAAAGCTAAGAGGGAGAGACAGAGAGAGAGAGAGAGAGAGAGAGAGAGAGAGAGAGAGCGAGCACAGAAATAAATCCTAAAGGATAGAGAGTTGTATAGTGATGTTTGGGAGAATAGTTTATATAGTAAGTACAACTGTGCATTTCCTTTGAGTTCATATTGTTAAAGCTGCATTATGAATGTTATCCTGGTGATTCTTTTCCCTGGTTCCATCTTTCAAAGCACAACTCAACACCATCTTCCCTCTGCCATGTCCTCCTGCTGACACCCTTTCCACCTCCCCAAATGACCACACAAATAAAACTAAGAAACTAGTTTCTGTGTCACTTATATAACTTCCAATGTATCTTTTGGAAGAAGTGCACTGAGAGCAATGAATCCGTTAGAATAATAAATAATAATGATGTTGAGCACTTTATACAGTGAAGAGCATTTCCTTTCAAAGCATTTTATACACAGTAACTCATACATTTTCATAACACCTTGGTGAATATAATTGGCCCATTTTTACAGATAGGGAAACTGAGGCACAGAGGTTTGAGTGATTTGCCCAAGCTCACAAAAGGAGTCAGTGCTGGTCGTGAGGAGAACGCAGGATTCAACACAGTCAATCCCCACGCAAGTATCTGGGGAGAGACCTCACTGCACATTTGTTATTATGAGCAACACAAATCACATTTTTTTTCAATCGGTCAGTAACATTCCCTCTGAACTCTGAGCCCCTTGGAACTGAAAGGACTAGACTCTACCACTGAGTGAAAGAAGAAGCTCCCATAGCTGTCAGCAGCAATAGTGCTGTTATCGCCTTTCCCAGCTGCCAGACACCATGGGTCAAAAACATCACAATCTGCTCCCTAAGTGCCATGTGACATCTGAACAACCCAATTTCAGTCTACTTAAAATCTGAGACGTCCTTTTCCAGCACTGCTTTGAATTAAGTGAGTCAAAAGGGTGCTCCAGCAGTCCTCGGACTGGAGAGGTGGCTCTTCACCACGCTTCGTTGGCTTTATCATACACCTGACATATTCATAGCAGTTCCATGGAAGTCCCCAGCTTTTAAGCAGCATTTAAGCAGTGCCCTGTTTACAAAGAAAGCCCCCAATGCCACAGAGGGGTATGTTTTCAAGGTAGGATCTTCAGATGAGTTAAGGGGAGGAAGAGGAGAAGAGTTGGACTAACTTTCTCTATCCACGTGAAATGGTTAGTGCTAGGCCTCGCGTCCAACTCTCTAACGTCTGAGACTAAAGCTTTGGATAGCTGAACAATGGTACTTGCTGAAAGATGGGGATCTTTCTGTATAAAGAGAGAAGCAGGTAACTTACTGAAAGATGGGGATCTTTTTGTATAAAGAGAGAAGCTGAGGCTGATAGATGGTTAGGTTGACATTAAGTCTCCCTCTGGCTTGTGTTACTTAAATTCTATAAAACAACAACAAAAGCCTTGACCAGAATAAAATCAAGACCAAATACAGGTCTAAATCCTGCTTGCAATACTCAAACTAGTGATCTCTTTGAAATCAAACAATTTAAGCCATGCTCTGCATACAAACATCTTTCACTCTGTGGTCCCTTGCTAGCTGATAGTGACCCAGGATGAAGCCGTGTGCGCCACACTCCCTTTTCTTAATGGTGTCCCTTAGTGAACCAGTTTAAAATGCAAAAGTAAACCGTAAAGAGAGCACAGCTGTTTTGCTTCCAGACTCTTGCTTTTCTAGGTGATCCCTAGTACTGTGTCACCAATATGATATGGGCCATGCTGATGCTATTGCTGTTGCTTTTGCTTTGCTTAGAGTTATTGATTTCCTGCCCATTCTTATAAAAGATTCCATAAACTGGAAGCTGTTAAAGGTTAACTGCAAAGGTTTTGTTAAAAAGGATGTTTAAAACTTGTTTAAGATCCTAAATCATTTCTAGTTAAACTTATACACTTAAAAATTGCACAGGGCTTTACATTTTAATGCAACACATTTGAAAAAAGTTTCTCCTTCGTTACCTCCCAGTATTAGAGTTCAGGGTTCTGTCTTTGCCGTGCTACAGTTGAAGGCCTACAGGCAGCTTCCAGCTCTGTTTCCCGTATTGGCACTCTGACCAGCCGCCACAGTGGAAACAGGGAATCCTGAACTCAGAATCTGTCTGGTAAGTAGATGAAGAAGTAATAGGCCTGAGCTGTAACATGGATTGGGCTCTGCATAGTTCCATCCTCTGGCAGTGTTTCAGTCCGGCCTATTATAGTGCTAGGGCTGCAAATGGTCTTTGGTCTGGGAGTTCTTGAATCCAGCATTTTGGTTCAAGCCCATTTTCACAGATACGATACTGATTGTAAAATATTTTTAAAATGCATAGCCATTTATTTAATTGATACATAGAAGACCAAATCCTGGGCTCCTATTCCACCAGCCATTCCACTGACAGTGCAAAGCTTAAATAAATTGGTTTAACCAGCTTACTGGGGATTCTCTCAGATCAAGGGAATTCCCAGGTGGTGAAGAGCCATGTATGTGGCTCTGCACCACCTCCCTTGCCTGGGTGCTGGCAGTGTGGCTGAAGTCCTGCTGTACACTGGTGATCCAATATGCAGATGGTCCTTTTGGGGCCACTGAAATTTAAAGCAGCCACAATACTACTATAAATTGTGCCAGGGCTGAAGCAGCCTATTGACTGGGGAGAAATAGGTAGCATAACACCACCTTTTCATCCCCCCTTCTCAGATGCTTGGAGCAGAACTCAGCCTCCCCTATAAACCCCCTGAGGATTCACCCCTCAGTATGTTCATTCATTTCTGTTATTCTCTTTGGCATTTTCAGCTTTATTTTTGACAGCTTTGCCGTTCCATTTGAAACAAAGAATTCCTACTGCAAATGCAAAACAAAGAACAAATCTTTCCTTTTCCTGCTCAGAGCAACTTTAAAACTTACAAGCTCCTTCTCTCTTCCACCTTAAATTGCAGTCCCACCTTCTAAAAATCAAACAAAACCACCCAAACATGCAGCATACAAATAAATACAACCAAAAGAAGCAATGGCATTTTTTATGGTAGAAATGAACAATTTGTGGAATGCTTTTTCTTTTTTGGCAGCTCTAAGTCCTTCAAATTTGACAGAATTCAAACTTGAATCAAAGTTAAACAGTGTTCTCTCTGCTCAGAGTATACAGCACGAAAATGAAGGGAAATGTCTGAGCAGCAGGAAAGAAAAGTCTAGAGAGGGAAGAGAAGGAGGAATATCAGGGGACTAGCTTTAGTGTAACATCCTACAGTATGTTTACTTTTCTTTTCTTCTCCATCTCATATTTCTCCCTGAGATCAGTCCCGCAGCATTGCAGGCCCTCCCCGGAGTACAATGCCCCTTCCGTGTATTGTGCAAGTGGCATTGAGAGTACAGCAACTTCAAAACATAAAAGGAAAAAAAAGAATCTCCCTCAAAGCCATCATCATTTTAAAAAAAGGCAATTGATGTCGCCTGAAGCAGTGTCTATGAAGCCCAATTATACCACATTTCATTCAAATGTCAAAAATTGGAATAATAATAACCAACTATGAGCAGCACATATGGGAAATGATGCTGCCATCTTCTTTTGTTTTGGCCAAGCATTTTCATAAATTCATGCTTAGAGCAGGCCCCGTGCCATGTTCCTTCAAGGACTTTCTTGTTTGCTCTTGTTTTCAGTTCTTAACAATTGGTTTCTCTACTTTCCTAGCGTTGACAATTGCTCACAAAGGTTCCCTATGCTCTCACAACTAGGTAGTCAATCATTTGTGAATTAGCTACCAAATCAGATATCTGAATGATACTAGTAGTGTTTATTTGTTGATAGTATTTTAAGTGAGTTTACTGCTTGGCATAGGTGATAGATTAGACACTCACAACTAAATTGGTTCACAGAATAGAGACAGCATAGACAGTAGCAGAGCAATAAGCTCTGGCCCTCGGTTTTCTTGGGCCCTATGGTGTCTGGGGTACTCAGGCAGACTTCAGTAACCTGCTCATTTTGAGGTGGGATGTTTGGGAAAGGGATTCAGGGCAGGCTGGGTTAAGAGAGCTGGTTATAAGGACTGGATCAGCACTGGGGGTTGGGGAGGTTGAGATATTTACAGATGGCTTGTTGTGGTTCTTTTCTTCTTGCAAACAAAGACAAGGCTCCTGGAACACGAGGGTCACATGCAAAGATCAGTCCTGGACTGCTAGCTTCTCTTTGTTGTTCCATCAATGTTCCTCAGCCCTGAATTAAATGGCTGGTGGCTTTTGTAAGTCTTGACCCATAGGAACTGGACTGGGACATCTAACTAATTCCATACAGGCCAGCTAACATTTATTTATAATTAACCAACGTGGATATTTCACCACAATCACACTGTGGGGCTAGCTGAACAATATGAGAGGAAATCAGAACCTACTTGAACCAGCCCTCTTCAAATATGTCAACTCAAACTTCAGCATTCTGAGTTGGGTTTGACAGCCAACGTTTTATACATTAGTACTGCAATGCAAACGATTTCTACTCCAGAACCCCAACCATGTATGGTAGGGAGAATGAGTGTGCTGGATATATTTTCATGCCCTCAGACCATTGTCTTCAAATTATGCCCTGGGAGGGGTTAAGGCTTCAGTAGGATTTCACAGGTATAACTGATTGGCCCCATTTCTGAAACTAAGTAAACCTATTTGTTGGCAATGCACAAGAAGGCGTAAAAGCCATCTGTTCACTCTTTTTACATCAGCTGTCTTTTAGCTGTATTTGCTATTTAGTATTAACAGAAGTTAAAGTATTAAACACTCATTTTAATCACTAGAGTATGCAGATGTGACTTCCAGGGAACTAGTAGGAAGATGCCCTTTTTACATAGACACTTTACAGAGCAGAACCACGTTTCAAGCAATACCTTCCAACAAGAGATACAGCGCATGCTTATTCAGTATCAGTTATTCAGGTAGAATAACAAAATGCTGTTTTATTGGCAACTATACATCAATGCATATTAGGCCAATGGCAATTTTCCTAAGGTTTTCCCTGTCTCAAGATCCATGATCAGAAAAATTTAAAACACCAAAGGCAAACATTCAGTGTTAGGGACAGTAATGTAAAAAATCAAAGTGGCTCTAGCTGGATTGTACATTAAATAAAAGGCAGAGAATGAGAGCTGAGTGAATTTTTATATGTTACATTACTACAAACCAGTCAAAGATTCTGACCCCTGGCATCAGAGAAATGATGCAGTCATCTTCCCAGTTTTGATACTTTCAATAAAATCATTCCCAAGAGGGCTGGAAAAAAATCTCTCTCTCTTTCTCTCTGTCTCTCTCTCAATAAAATGAGAAGCCATCTGTATTATGAGAAAGCATACTAATAATTTGATAGTGTTCTGAAATAGCTTTTATAAAGCTTTTGCTTGGGATTTAATATTGCCCAGCAAGTCCATCAGATTTCCATGGCTTTGTTGGAAAAAGAAAAGTACAGCACTGATTTGAGCTCCTGCCTGCTGCAGGTCAACAACTCACATATCAACAGAGATAACTTTGAAGATAATGCGTTCAAATCTTCTAAAGCCAACCTACCCCATAATGAAGAGGCATCAGGACAGCTTCTAATTTTAATAACATGGCAGAACTGGGTCCCATCTGTGCCCAAGTAATAATCTGCTAAATATTAAATGTATTTCTTACAGTGAAATTACAAAACAACGCTACTCTTTGGCCATAGTTTGCAGAAGGGATTCTGAATTGCTGGAGCTCTTTGCAGAACTGACCATGATTCCACTGAGCTCTTTCAAAAAATATTTCAATGTAGCACAAGATTCCCTATCCCCCCATTTAAAAAAAAAAAAAAAAAAGCCAAAAACAGTTGAACAGCAGTCTGCAATAATGAATACACACATGCAGTCAAAAAAATTAATGTCAGCTTACAAGGTCTTCCGGAAAAATATCATCAGAAGGAATCCACATATGGCTCCTCTTCTACACCTTGTGGAAGGAAAATACTACAGCAAATCCCAGGTTGAGAGATGGAAAGGACAAAAATAGGTATCAAGACCCCAAAAAATGCCTTTTAATGCACTTAATAAAATAAATTTGGGCACATGTGGCCATTTCAGAAACCAGCTCAGAGGAAGACTGGCCTTGTGATTAAGGCGCTGGGCTGGGAGGCGAGGCATGAAGACTGGCATTCTAGTCCTGTTTGTGCAGAGGGCAAGTTGTAACGCTCTAGAAGATTTCCAAGAGGTTCAGCACCCACAATTAGGGGCAGATTTTAAGAAGAGCTCAGATCCCATTTAGCACATGCATCAATGGAGGTAGCTTTTAAAAAAATATTCTGCTCTCTTTGTGACTTTTATGTCCAGATTTTCAGAAGGGCTCATTACCTGGAATGCTGAGCTTTTCAGAATATCTAACCCAACCCAGCCATTGGTGTTGAGCACTTTGAATCATAATTTTGCTTGGGCTCAGTGTCCCACCTGTAAAATGGGAATAATAATACTTCTGCTTTACCTGACAGGGGGAGTGGAGGAAAGGATGGAGGGGTGAGGATAAATACATAGGGAGTAGTTAGACACTGCAGAGCATGGGTCCGGATAAACATACGATTTTGTGCTAACATTTCTCTTAGTCTGCTTTCGGTGTTATGTTATCCTTCAGTATGTACTCAAACACTAATAATAACATCAGGTTTTAAAGTAATGATTCCATCTGCTTTTATAATTCTTCCTTGTCCAAAATGGAAGAGCTGTATTGCTTGACGAGTCTGTATTACCCTCAGAGAGCAATCTGCATTTTGTTCCTTTGTCTCAGCCTGCCAGGAGTCCTGTCCTGCTTGATGTGGACACAGCGGTGACGGAGGACAAACAGGTATGGATTTTAAGCAGGCCATAACTTTATTAAACTTAACACAGAGGAGGGGTGCTAGCCACCCTGTCACCAAACTCTCACCTATCAGGCCTTTTAAGTGGTTCCAGTGTGGGGTTACAGGTTCCTTCCTGAGGCCAAAACAGGAGATTGGTCAGACTCGCCACATCTGCAAAATCCAACTCAGAGGCTACCAGTATGGTGTGGGGAGTGTGTAGCTGCTGGAACAGAGCAAAAAGAGACTCTCTCTGGCCCAGGCTAGGGTTTAAATTAATGAAAGGGTGGGGTTAGGGACCAGCCTTCTCTCTTTCTCCTCAAGCTAGCCATTGTGTACCTAGAGACTCTGAAGGGGACGGGCACCCCTGAATGCCTTCACTGTATTCTCCTCCCATGTTCAACAGGGGCTGTCCCATTGCCTTCAGCCCCACCAAGCACCGCATCCATTGAGGTGGGGGGGGGCATTTTCTCCAGTAGCCAGCCGATGGGTTTGGTGTGTACAGTATTTCTTTTGCCACTAATATTGCTGGGTTAAGTAGTCGACCATCATGAATATAATTCCAAACACTTTCAAACATCTGTAGCTGGATTTGTAGTAATCTATAAGCAACGGAGAAGAAGACGACACTTATTCACTGACAAAAAAATATGTATAAGGTTTCCCGGGTTGTTCGTGATGTCCATGCCACCACATACGTAATAATGACCTGATGTACCATAATTCACAGGGACACTATCAGACAGCAAACACAGTCAGGAACCATGCCAGACAGAGAAGAGATCTATCTTTTGCTCTTTTATTTTCAAGTACAGTCCTGCATTTGCCTTATTTACAGCTATTCAATTAGGGTAATCCGGGGCTGGGGGCGGGGAGGGGGAAAGGGGGAATTTGCAGACATAGATCTCCTCCTTGCCCTCTTGTTTGTTTTTCCAAAAACCTTCAAAGAACCTTTTAAAAAAAAGCACTTCTTTTCAAGTCTCATGAAGGTGAGATGCCTGTTTGGGAGTTCTAAGGGATCTCCCAGCTCTAGTAACATGTCTGACTAGGCACCATGCGCCACGGTCTGTCTGACCAGTCCTAATTTTGGCTTGAACAACGTGCTCCTGTCATCCAGGCAACAAAAAAAGATCCTGGCTTGGGTGGATGGGGAGGAGGAGGTAGAAGACTTCTGCTGAACAGACTGAAGCTACCATTAACAAGATTTGCTCTGGCTCCAGGCAGGCTTGATCTTCAATAGTGTGAAGTCCACACTTAGCAGGTACTGCCACAGAGGAGCACCGATAAACAACATTAGTTTCCTCTCCTATACACACACCAGTCTTCCCACCAAAACACAGCACACATCAGTGGGCATCGTGGGAAGCTAGCTGCTCTGTTTGTGCAGGCACACACACACACAGTGAGTTCCAAATTCATGGAGTAGTACAGTTCTGGGAAACTGGCTTTGAGCTACCCTGCTTTATGAGAAGTAGGTTGCTTCCAGTGGATTGGGGCAATGGACTAGGAGATGGGGATGTGGGTCCAAATTCTCTGTTGGCATAAACGCGCATAGCTCTAGAGACTTCAATGGAGCTGAATCAGTTTACACCAGCAGAGAATTTGGCCCAGGGATTCTAATCCTGGCTCTGCAACTGACTTGCTGTTTGACCTTCAGTAAGTCACTTCACCTTTTTATGTCTGTTAAATACTCCATCTATAGAATAGTGGTTGCCAATAAAAAGTTACCATTTGCGAACACCCCACAGTGCTATCCTATACAACCTATATTTAGAACAATAAACAACCGTAACTGTGCCTTGGTTAGCACATTCTAACCTTTCAATGGTTTCCCTGAAACTGCTTTCCTTTATCCTTCTCTCTCTCTTCTCTAGCCTCGGGGACATGTCCACCCAGGTGCCACCATGGGATTCTTCTCTCTTTCCCCACCAGGCCAGGGGATGAGTCCATTTTTGCCTACAGATAGGCCTTACACAGAGCAATGGATACAGAATCCCTTAACTTTGGGGCTTGTGTTGACAATCGTAACCTGCATTAGAATCTGAATTTCACAGCTGCCCCACTGCTTCTTCACAATGCATCAAACAACAACCCTAGATCTGGACATCCCCAGGTTTGGGGTTTTTTGACGTCTAGGTCTCAACTTTGCACATATTTTGGAGTTATTTATGCTCAGAAATCAAAAATTGCCCAGACCACCTCAAACTGACTTTGCAAAGGTTAGAATTAACTGGTTAGTCCTCAGTTTTACAATAATCTCAACACAGGTTTAATAGGCAGTTAACCCCAATTGATAGAGGAGCAGGTGGGGGACTAGGGATAAAAAAAGGAAAACTAAGGATTAGGAGAATTCAACAGATATAAAAGAGAATAAACATGAAAATAAAAGGAAAGAAAAAGGGGCAGAAATTCACTTTGGAACTGAGACCAGGCATGAGAAGGCTCAGGCCCAGGGGACAATACTTCAAGGGTTATGAATGACTGAGAACAGGGGGTTATGGCCAAAGTTGGACTGCAACCATGACTACAGGTGCTCATGAGTTAACGCAACCTCATTTTGGTTCAATGCGTGCTACAGTATATTTTGTCCTTGAATTTCATTTTTTTTCAGAATAAGGAGAGGAAGACGTTTTGTTTGTTTGTTTGCTTTTACTTTCCTGCTCTATGGTGCAATTTTGCTTTTCAGGAACTATGATATATTTTTTTAAATTACCTTGTTTGAACAGGAATGAATTCCCAGTCCCAAAAGCCCATATGTGATTTCTGTGGAGTGATCTCAAATTACCTAATCACAGCTCACGTGCCAGTGCACACTCACCATTTAACATATTTTCTCTTTGAGCTGGGCACAGAAACTGCAAGTTGGCTCAGACGTAAAAATAATAGCTGGGTTAGGCAAGACCCTTCACAGAGAATGCATATATATATATATATTGCTGGGCAATAACCAAAAAGTTGGAAAAAAGATCTATTTGAAGACTCAAATCTTATTTAGATGCTGCTTTGAAGCAGAGTGGGTAGCTAGTGGAGTCTGGTCTCCACCATAATTTTTCAAAATAAAAAAAAAATTAAAATTATGATAATTATGTGTTGTGAAATCTGGACAGGGGCATGATACATTCTTGCATATTTTCTAGTGTAATTAAGGCTTTCGACTGATTCCTCCAGACTGCAATTGTTACTTCAAATGTGAATTAATAAATCATGTCCATCTAGTTAAGAATTAAAATCAATCTCAAGTATTCCTGCTTAGACCTGCAAACTTAAACACAGGGAAGGATGTATGCTCCTAAGAAAACCTCAGGGGAAAAATGGATCTTGTTTTGTTTAGTTTTTCAGGCATCTGAAAAACATACACAGGGTGAAGTTACATGACTTACACATATGGAAGCATTTTTCTAGTTTTATACCAAACCAATATGCAAATAGTCTACCCCTACTTTCACTCATGACTGGCTACAAATACAAAATTCAAGCTGAATAATGCTAACTGCCCACATGCTCTGCTCTAAAGGATCCTCAAGGGCCTCTGGTCTCTTGTGGTATACACAAAGCACTTTAGCTATCACAGTGAATTAGTGTAAGGCCTAGTAATGCACCTTTAAGTATGTGAGCCCTTTTAAGGCACTTAGAGGTCAAGTCTGTGGCTATATAAAGTACAACCTTTGGAACATTTATTTTCACTTGCCAGTCCAAAGGCTCAGATGGCACGCAGAGGTGGTGTTTAATTTCATTGGTGCCCTTCAGATTCCAGATTGTCAGAGTCATCCATTGGCTGTGAGAGCCAACCAAAGTTTACAGTGAGGTAATAAAGGAAGGTAAATATTGGCAACCAAGCAATGACTGTTGAGCATGACTGCTTGTTAAAGGAGTAGTTGTCATTGTGAAAGCTGTCATTTTGCAGCAGACCTTGCAGCAAAATGAACTACACTGAACAGGTAAAGCCAGCCTGTCCCCAGGAACATACACACAGCCATGTTAGTCAGACCCGAGTCACAGTTTTCCGATATTCCAGCTCAAGAATAGGAGTCTTTGACACCCCAGAAATTAAATAGTTTTTTGGAGTAAATGTACTCTGTGTGGAAACACTGACAAGGTTATACTGATATACACACGTTATGAAAACAAGAAGCTAAAACAGTGGTAAACTGATATATTAGAATAAAAAGAAAGAATCTGATATATGAATCTGAATGTAAAGAACACTGTAAATTGCATCCTTAATCATGAATGCAGAGGTAACTGATAGTGCACAAACAAAACATTATTTTTCACAGATCCATTTAATCTAGTCTTTATGTAAGCAAGTATAATTTTTTGCCCTGACATACTGAATTCAGGAGCGTTTTTTACTAGGAACAGAAACGAAGTGTGAAAAGCACATGACATTCTTGCTGCCAGCTAACTGGGGCCGCTGTGTGCATGCCTGAAGACACCTGAGCTTACAGATCTCTAGGAGCCTGCTGGACAGTTCTGCAAAGCTGCCAGGCCTTCCTCACTACTGGCACTGAAACGCTGTCTTTTCCAATTCCATTGGGAAGTCCCTGGGTCCTGGAGAGAACACATCTGATTTGGTACATACAGGACACAATAGTTCTCCACACAAAGCCTTCCCTTTTAACATTGGTCCCTTATGTTGTTTAATCAGGGAGTGATTTATCTTGTCTATGGAGATTCAACAAGGGATGTGTCCTGGATGTCTGGCAAAAGAAGAAGAAGAGATAGTACTTTGCAACCTTACTGGAGTACAAGAGAAAACAGACAAAACACACAAATGTTTAACCAAGAGGCCTGAGGCACTTGTGCAATGGTGGGAGTCATTTGTGTGTACGGTTACCACAGCTGCACAGCCAAATCACAGCACCTGGCTAGGCACCAGCATTGTACTCACTTGGATTTGTGTGCACAACAGCAGTAATTATGTGTGCCTGTGTTTTATACATGGATCTCAGGCTCCTCTTTCATTTGGCCCAAGAACAAGGACTAAACTGAAAGTGAAGAAGTGAGAGTGAAGTCTCAGCAGTTTGGAGCTTCATCTGCAGCCTCCAACATTAATAAATAAATAAATAAACAGACAAATAAATAAATAAAAGGGGGGGAGGGGAATGTCCACAAACTAACATTATAAACATGACTTTTGTGCAGTGATACTAACCAAACAGGTGTTATTTTTAGCAGCTTTAACCTGAGGTAAGTTCTGAGTTTCTTTTCTCAATTTGTGAACTTAAGGAAAATGTGCAGTTTTGTTCAGGTGGCATGCTGAAATCATGATCCTTGTTGGATACTTCTAACTCATGCAAATCTCCCAGGACTGGAAAGCTCACTAGACCAGGAAAGATATCCACTCTTTGCTGATTTTGCATGGGTTAGAAATACCATGAAAGCAACAAGTCATTCTCTCAGTACTTCAGTGCTTCCCCCTAAGTCAAAACGGGTAGAGGAGGGAGAAAATTGAAAACAAGTTACATCTCTGAAAATCACAGAACACCCTTGGATTTGGATCAAGCTCTAAGTTAAGAGTCCAGTTACTTCTTGCTGGTGACATCTGAACACAGGTAGGTAAAATTGACACATAAAGGAATGCTCAGAGAGCCAATTTACAGTGGTGTGTAGGGTTCACACTGTATCTGACTCATCACAAGGGAGACAATGTAGCCCCTAAGGAATCTCCATTAGTCTGTTCTTATTTTATCTGAAAACTGTTCCATTGCTGCTCTCCACAGCGTTTCATCTACTTTGGCACAGGCAAGGAGGCAGCAGACTGGCTAGGCACTGAGGAGCAGGAGGGAATCAGTGGATTCATCCTCCCTCTTCTTCTGCTTCTCAGTCTTGCGCTTCCCCTCCTGCCTGCAAACAAAAGAGTTTATCCAAAGTTAATGCAAAGAGGGATGCCAGGGCCCTGAGTACCCCTCACATAGTTAATCAGCAATTCAGTTTGCTATTGAGTACCACTGCTGTCAAGGACAAGAAATATATTCATGACTCCATTCACTGGTTTTAAACAGCAAGAGTTTATTTCATGTCAAGAGGCTCTGGAAAAAAAGTTGGGGGGGAGGGAAAAGAAACATATTTAAGCAAATCTGTGTATGTCAGGAGAGGAAATTGGTTGTGCTCTCACCCATATCATTCAAAATAATGCCCAGTGGAAACTGAAAAGTGTTGTAACACCATAGTTAATAATATCAATCAAATTCTGCCTTTCTGTTTGGTGCAGATGTCACCAGCCCCATCTGGAAGACAGTGCTTCAAGTGCACAGACGTTGCGCTATTAAATGAAGGAGCCTGATTCCTCCACCGACTTAAAGAAGCTGCAAAGACAGACACCACATCACCTGCCAGCTCCTCTGGTCTCTCTCTGCCATCAGCAAAACACAGGTTTCTCTTTCAAATGTGGTTTCCCTATCCAACTAGCCAAGAACTGCCTCCAACCAGAGGCTGAGTCCACAGCCACATCCCAATGAAATTCATTTACAGCAGGCATGTTGATGACAGCTAAGTGAGGCATGGAACTCAAGGTATGAGGCTATATTGGCTATTGTCCTGTTTCAGTGTCCAGGGGTCAGCATCTGACTAGACTCCAGTAACTTGCTTTACGTGCAAGGCACATGTCTTAAACTGTATGTTTTCAAAACCCAGCAGAGAAGGAATGATACACTGTGGAGAACAAGGCTTCTTTCTGGAGCTGATAAAAGGTGTCATAACAGACTAGTATCAACATGTCCCTAAAGCAGGGCTATGCTAGCAGTTGTCCATGCTGTAGCTCACAGCTGATAGTTGTGAGATTGTCTGGCTTAAGCAGGAATGAACATTTCTGTTTAGTCCAGGCACGTCTTGCAGCTATGCACAAGTTACTAAGCTGCTGTCCTTTCTGGCTGACCATTTAATAAACTGACCATAAGATTTCTTGTTGCAGAACAAAAATAGCCAGATATCCTTCTCTATTTTTTTCTTATCCCCATCCAAGTTGCGTGCAAGATTTCTCCCTAATATAGACTTCTAGTAACTTGCTGTAGTCTGTCATTTCTTATAAAATGCATACGAGACACATTGTTGATCTTTCCCATTCAGAGTTCAAAACCCCTGCTAGCACAACACTGTCCAGAGCAATTTCTAAATCCCTCTGAGTTAATACTAAAATATAACCAACTGAGCTAAAGATAAGTGGCTCCAATACATCCTGGGGAACAGATTCAGACTCCCAACTTCAAAGATGATGTGGAGCTGTCTCCAGAGAAGAGTGACAGGTGTCTTATTGCTTGACTGCCCAAAGACCATGTCGCACTGGCATTCCCTTGCACCTCCACTCCCAGCCTTAAAGCGGGCTCCAAAAAGACAGACAAAGAACTTACAGAGTGAGCTACAGCTACCAACAGACACATCTGAAACCACAGGGCCAACCGCAGAGATGCTGTGAACGGTGTTGATTAAGTCAGGCATAGATGAGTTAGTGTAGGTGAATGTGGATTGGTGTCAATTAGTGCAAACTAATATAATTTACATCCTTGCCGAACTGAAAAGTTGGATTGTAGCAAGAAAACCATCCGACGAGAGTGTAAAAAGACATCACCTTACTGGGCACTATATCCTTTATTTCACACTCTCCTCTTGATCTCCTTCAGCGAAGTGAGGAAGGAATGTCATCTTTCTCCAACCTGATTTGATTTTCTGACATGTGACTCTCACCACTATGTACATCACCTACAAAGTTGTTGCTGATTCCGGCAACAGATACCTAGAACACAGCAGAAAGAAAGAGATACTGTAGCCCCCTAAAGAACAGGGACACATGGTTGAAAATAAAGTAACCACTGCTCAACTTCTGTTTCAAAACCTGAAAGAATGGTGAGGGCAAGAGCAAAGTTACTAATTACCATGTTCTTGCACTATTGCATGGGGGTCGGGTACTTGTAATTCATCTAAATTAAAATATTCTTGACTTTATCATAATCAGTCAAAAGCTACCAGTTTTGTATCTGCATGTAGTGAACAGAATGACTGCAATGTATATTAAAAAGCATGCATTTGGACTATTCCTTAAAACTGGGATTTTCAAAGGAGCTTAAAGGAGTTAATCAGCCTAAAAAATTCTTGCTTTTTGAGAGCCAAACCACACAAGCCCTAGAATTTAGGTTCTGCTGAAACCTGCCAGAGTTCAAATAGTTAGCCAGGTTTTACCCAGAATCATCTGAAATTTTCTATGTATTCCCTTCTTCACCCTTCTCCGTGTCCAATTCGTCACGCTTTCTTCTCCTAACCAAAGAATTTCTTCTTCCTTCTTCTGACTTCAGCCCAGTAGTCCAATTCACAATAGTCCCCTTTAACCCTGAATTTCCCTTCTTTCTGGTCTCCAGCTCCCTTTCCTTGACTTGCAAGAAGATTCCCTAGTTGGGTGATGTTCTGCTGGGGAGCCAACCAGTCTGTCTCAGGTCTGACATTTTCTATAAAAGGTGGCCTGTTCACATCAAAAGTGACGTGTTTTGTGGATATCCTTATGTCAGGGACCCCTGAGAATGCATGCTTTCCCCGCACCTCATGAGACTTCAAACAGCCATTAGGTCTGGCAAGGAACACCTTTTCTTGTTCAGCCCTCAGCAAGGATTTCAGGAAAGGCAGGAACCATGTTTCAGGGAGGACTAGGAGAGGAAGCACGAAGCTGACTCTTTTAGTGAGGATCAGTGATCTGAATAAAAAATGGCTGTTGACATATTTAGTAGTCAAAGTCAATTACTATTAGCTGATATTCATCATATCTAAACATTCAGTTGACTCAAGCATGTATGATTTACACACACGCGCACACACACCCCTTTCCAAAACAACATGAGCCCACTGTCTACATAGGTATTGGGGATGAGAAGCTCGTGGAGGAGTGTCAGGGGGGTAGCATATCAGGCCCTTGCTTCCCCAATCCTTCCACAGGAATCAGTCCCACAGCTCCCAGTGTTGGTGGCCTCAATCCTAAAGTGCATATGGAAGATGAGAAGACAAGCATAGACTTCTAGGACTCCATCAGGAAGCAGAGGATGAAGTAGCAACAGCAGGTAGGGCGGGGCTGAGTGGAGGGGGGCACACAAGCCAATGTCCGGATTCATATGGCATTTGGCAGTCTGAATATTAATGAGAGAGCTGGGAGAAATGTGTGTAAGCA
The DNA here is from genome assembly GCF_026122565.2 of Emydura macquarii macquarii. NCBI lineage: Eukaryota > Metazoa > Chordata > Testudines > Chelidae > Emydura > Emydura macquarii. Next base: position 35,302,869 of record NW_027132813.1, on the reverse strand, counting down.
AACCTGAAGGGTTTGGTTTGCTTCCAATCTCTAATTTTAACCTGAGCCTCCATACAGGCACTTATAGCCAGGAAACAGCACAGCACCCAACTCCAAATCAGCCTGTGCCAACAGGGAGGCTTTTGGGCAGTGCACAATGGCCTCCCCTAGCCTTACTCCCCTGCTGAAAGGAATAACTGCAATTGCAGTGCTCACACTCAGGGAATGCAAGGAGTATTCCTGGCTTGTATTCACAACCACATTGGCCTCTCCAAATGAGACTGTGGCCATGGCCTCTGACCCCTCCATGACAGCCAGGAATGATGTGGTGGGGAACTCACTCTGCCCTGTCTTCAAAGCTTGCACAGAGACTACCCTCCTTGAGGCTTCCAGGAGTCATTGTTCCTGCAGCCCAGGCTCTTGGACCTATTCCCCTCATGGGGTCTCAGAGCCCAGACTCCAGTATAGGCCCAAATGTCTACACTGCAATTTTATAGTCCCACAGCACCAGTCCCCTCAGGCCAAGTCAGCTGACCTGGGCCAGCCACAAGTCTTTTACTGGAGTGCAGACATACCCATGGGGTTGAGCCTAGGGCTGTCCTAAAAGCTAAATGAAAAATGGTAATGTCCTGTGTAGGGACCCTTCCCACCAAATACACTGCACCTCTGCAAGAGCAAATGCTTTTTTGGAAGATCTCACATTTGTGAAACACTCTCTGAACTGTCCTAAATGGCCCTGAGATCTGGATGTATTAAAGAGGAATAGGCGAAAAAAATAATTTGTGTGGATGAGTGCAGGAAAGAGAGAAGGGTATTGATGACACAGACAGTACTTGGATAATACAGAAAGCATGGGGAGGGGAGGGTAAGCTGATGTCTTGGCCAAAACCATGGTGGCCAACATTTTAAAACCTAAGTATATAAAGAGAGGATCCTAATTCATGCTTAGGCGCCTATATATAAATGGCTTTATTTTGAAAGGGACTGAGGGCCTGTGTCTAAAGTTTGGCTCCTGAATCCATGTCTAGGCACACAATGATAAGCAGTCTGATTTTCAAAAGGGATCAGTGTTCTGCACACTCCTCCTATCCATGTCAATGGGATTTGCAGGAGCTTAGAACTTCTGAAAATCAGACCACTTCTATTTTTGTGCCTAAACATGGATTTAGGAGCCAAACTTTGGTTTAAAAATTTGGCACATATGGGGCTATGTGAAATATGTACTGTGGCCGCACAGTTTTTTGAAAAATGTGGGCCATTTGTGTGCATCACGTATGGCTAGTGTACACACTCCAGGGAGGAGACAAGTGCAACGGGAAAACCACTCATGTTCGGTAAAACGTTATACATCTAGCAAATTACTTACATGACTGCACATTTGGTCTATGCAGCTAGTGTAGGTAGCTCACACCTTATGATGTTTACAGTCTCCAAGTAAAGAATTAAATGGGGTGGGAAGAATGGCATTTCACAATGAATGAAAATGCCACTGCACGAAGCAATATGAGCTCCTGAGGAGATATTTGATCCTCTTGGCCAGGACAACAGGATATGCGAAGCATAGGCTTGGATACCAGAAATTCCCTGCAACAAAATAAAGGATAAAGTGAATTAGGTTACCAAAGTCTCATACACATATCTAGCTCATGTTACCATTAATTTGATAATTTGAGTTAAGGGAGTCACACAAAACACTCTCAGACAGCACTTGAGTCTAATAGATTCCTCCTTCAACACGGCCCTTCACTGTCAACATTTAGCAGTCACCACTATCACTGACTGAGCAGGCCTCAGCATTGGGGCATATTTGTTTGATCTCCATGTTTGTCTTATTCCCAGTATTTCTCTTATTTCACATTTCTTTTTTTTTTTTTTCTCTCCTTTTTAATTTTTTTTCCCATCCTCATGCATTTAGGGCTTAATTGCGTTTTCGCTTGTCTTCTTCTCCCCTTCATATCTTACTTTCTCTCCCACAATAAATCTGTGCCCGTGTGATACATTCATTGTTTTACACCACACACTGCAGACAACCTGGGGAGATGACTTGGATTTTGGCAGTGAGTAGTAAATTGTCATCACTCCAGTCTTCTGCAGGTTTGAAAGCCAACGACGGTGTAATGTGGGCTTTGATCGAGTAAACCCCAGATATGCTGTTGACAATTTTCACATTGACATTGAGTTGCTCAGTGCAACACTAGTTCCTAAATTTGGAGATGCCTAGAAGCCGTGTATACTTGTGCTCCTAGCCACATGTAAGAGATTATACAATACTATTTACTATTCAATAAAGTTAATTACCATAGCAGTCCCTGAATCCCATGGGCCCTGCAGTATGCTACTTTGGAAAAAGAGCTTCTTCTTAAAGGAATGGTTTTTTTCTTTAAAAAATGCATTGTCTATTCTATTTAAAAGCAGAAAGTATGTTTCTAAATAAGCGTTGTTAGCCTTTTATATTCATTATTAATATTGTTCTTGATCTTTTTGAACTGATCAATCCCACACCCATTGTCTTGTTAAAGACCTTTGTTGCTTTGAAAAGGGAATATTGGGGGCCAAATTATCAGGATGAGTCCACATCTGATTTTTATTAGACTGCATTAGCACAAGCCAATTTCTGGGAACAATGTACATTAAGTTGCAGCAGGATGGTAAAATGGCAGCAAGTAATTAACTGAGAATGGCACCATCAACATGAGGCATGTCACAAATGTACTTGAATGTCAGAAAATAAACAGAGGAGTTGTGAAGCCTGAAATTCTTCCTTTTGTCCCTTTTCTCCTGATTTAGCTGATCATCTCTAACATCTATTCTGAGATATCCATGCCTGGTGCCTGGTTCTGAATCACCAGTACTGTTTCTGGCTTTGAGGGCTGAAGTGGCAGGAGCAGAAAAAGCTGTTTAGGATCCATTTGCTATAGCTGCCTTTTCTAATACAGTGCATTAAAACTGTCACTATTCCTCTCTAATTTCCCCCTTGGTTTTTTTGGTTGCATATCATGACCAAAGAAGCTGGAACATCATGCACTAAGGAAATATTAATTCCTTTGCAGTTGCATCTAAAAGCTAAGATGATGAATTTCTGTGCCATGCTACATTATACGGGGATAAAGGAACAAAGGGGTGAAGGACAGTGGCTGCATGGTGTCTTAATCAGATGCAGATCAGCCTAAGAGCATCAGACCATCAAATCCCTGCTCTGCAGCAATCGTGCACCTTTAGTCAGGCTCTGAATGGGCTGAGATAGATTCGGGGCTTTATTGAAAGATCATACAGGATGACTGCAAAATCCCATTACTTGTTGATTAAGTATTGATTGCCTGGGTATTAACAAGGCAGCTAATACGAACTGACCTCTGAGGCCACTGGTTGGGGGGGGGTGGAAAAAGACAATTTACTAAAACAGGCAGGCAGATGAATAAGGGGGCTAGATCTGCTCTTGGCTTTTAGCTTCGGTTAAAATGTCACACTCGATAGTGCAGATCAATGCCCACTTTATTTCCTTGCAGCCATCTTATTACCATCATGAGGCTGCCTCCTTTGATGCTTTTTAATGACCCTCTGAACCGCGTGCTCTGCTTACCCACTGCCTTTGACTAAAAGGAAAGGAAAGGGGTTTTTTTTTTCTCGCTGGTGATGGAGTGGTTGAGAACGTGACATTGTGCCAGTATAACTGGAGCAATGAGGTTTCTCGGGTCACCGGTGCTGCGACTCTGCTCTTTCACTTGGTTTCTAGCTTTTCTTTCTTTTTTTTTCTAGATTTCAAAAGTCTTGCTCCTTTTCATAACTTCAAAACTGCAGAGATATTACACGACCACCTACCGACAACTTCTGGCTAACATTCTTATTTGTGTTTTTAAGTGCAATAAGTTTAGCAGCTCTTGCCACATTCATTCTCCTAGAAAGGACATCACCCAATTATTTCAAGCCTCACTTTGTTTCTTGTTACCATTTACAAATATTAAAATCACTTTTGATAATAGGGAAAAAGCATCAGGAGATGCACTGGAGAGACATAATTGTATCCTTCTGAATTAAAAACAGGCTGCATTAGGTACACACACATATATAAACTCACACCTTTCACTTTGGTACATCTATATCGGGGGAAATTGCATGCTTAGAGAAAGGGTGATTAAGATAAGATTTTTTCCCAAAAATTTTAAAGCTTTTGTGATTCTGTAATATATTTATGGGACAAGGCTTGGTTCCCACTTTACAGATCAGTCTGCTGATAACTCTGAATTTAAAAAGTATAAATATTTAATGTGCAGCATAAAACGGAGAGAGCTCAATAGCTATCAGTTAGAGATTCATCTGCTTTAAACTTTAGGAATAATTAAGGATATTAGAAACACAACTGGGTTAGAGAAACAGCTGCTCAGCCAGCAAACTTTTTCTTCTGCTTTTAAAGCTCTCCAAGCTTGTGAACCTGGAGTCACATTAATGGAGAAATGAAAAGTGTGTGTGTCCCTATGCACTGCAATTGGAGAGATAAGGCAGCAAGACAAAACAAAAAGACCATTCTGGAAATACTACCTCTCTGGGGCTAGTGCTTGGAATAAACCAAACAAATACTAACAGCAGTTAAAACTACTACTTTGGAGATATTCAGTGTGAACTGTTCTGAAAATGTGACATCTTAATGATTATGGTCCTGATCTAGAGTTCATTGAAGTCAATGAAAAGACTACTATTGACTTCAATGGGCTTTGGATCTGGCCTTAAATAATTATATTTGATTTATTAGTAGTAAAATGACAATTTGTATGCCCAATCTTTTCTCTCTCTCATCCCAGCCTCCCTCCTCCCCTTTCTGCAGTTCTGCAGTAAAAAAAGACATAAAATAATAATAGTAATAAGCAACCTCACAGGTCTCTTTTGGGAGCATTTGGAAGTTTTGATGGTATGCAAAACCATCCTCATACCCAATCGCTGAATCAGCCACAAATGCAAATCCCCGCTTCCTGTTTCTTCCTCTCCCTCCCTCTCCTGCTCGTTTTGATGCCCTTAAAATCAGAACCATGGGGGTAAATCTTCAGAGTGCAAGGATGTGATGGACTGACTCTGATTAGTGCCTTATTACTATTATTTATATAGTGCCTTAAAAGGGCATGGCACTTAAGAGAAAAAGATGATACTACCCTGCGCCAAAGTGCTTAGGATCTAAGTTGGTCAATTAAATGTGATAATTTTACACACACACCCTTTCCCCTTGCATTTGCAGCAGGGTCCAGAGCTTAGGCAGCTTCCCTGCTTTTCTTTAAATCAGCCAGGAATGATCCTTTCTTAAATTGTGAGCCCAGCTTGAAAGCTGTTGGCCAAATGGAAGCATGTAGGGGCTCAGATCTGGAGTGCTGCCTAATGGGCTCGTCCATGAACGTATGCGTCTCCAGAATATTGCTTGCTGCAGCTCTAATTATAAATTACCCCTGTAGATACATGGGGGTTCTAGTGAATTAAGCAAAAATTCGGAGCGGCTGATAGGAAAACAAGTTTTTGCACAGCATTCCCAATAAGAAATTATACACTTGTTATGCATTACAGTGTGTGCTCAAAATGCCATTTCAGCATTCTGGGTATTAAACAAGGAATCTTCTGTGGTCTTGCAGGGAAAAACTGTGAAGGATTATTTAAAGTAAACTGTAAGGAAATATAAAACAAACCCAGTTAATTTATCACAACAGTGAAGATGCATAAATAAGATGTTTATGAATAACAAGGACAGCTTACCTATTATTCCACAGAATTCAAGTTTTCACTGGCAAAATAAAGAAAAATGACACCCATTTTGTTCAGCTTGACAGACTAAAAGTTTGCAGGGTACGGCGCATATGAGACCATAAATGCACAGTAAAAAGTGCTTTTTTTTAAATGTCTCTAATGACAATTAACCTAGTGCTGGTGGCAACCATCTTTCTGAAAAGAATTTGCGACACTAGCAGTGGGAGACCCATGATGGAAACCAGCTCACAGTCTCTAACCTGCTTTAGGTGTAAACAGTCAAAGGAAAAGCTTTAGGGCTTGTAGCTGAGCTCTGTGAGTCAGCGTAGCTCCATTGTCTTAAATGGAAGGATGCCATTTCACACCAGCTGAGGTTCTGGCCAATTATATTCAATGTTTAAAGATCTTTAAAGCCACAGTGGACATTCTTGAAACTGATAGGCATTCTCTTCCTTACTGGGTTCCCATAAGGCTAATATCTCAAATGACAGCAATCCCAGGAATGAGTTCCTGGACACTGGTTTACCAATATACCACCTCCCTACCCAGAATCCAGCAACTGGAAATTCTAAAAGCACTGAAGGAAATTTGAGCCAAGACCTGGTCTTCATTTTTATGAGCACACTTTAAATAAAAGCATAACTATGCTGTCAGAGCCTGTCTATATGAACAGTTAGTGTGCAGCAAACTGGAGTGGAAATCTACTACACAGTAAGCCCTGGTCTACACTTACCTGGGGATTCGGCAGCAGTCGACGGGAGTTACGCAAGCGACGCAGAGTCGCTTGCGTAACTCCCATCAACTGCTGTGCTTCCCTTCCGCGCGGTGTCTTCACTGCACTGCACAACTTGAGGAGATGATTTTACTATGTCGGCTTCCTGATCGATTGAGCGGGTCTACACTGACCGCTCAGTCGATCCAGAAAGATCGATCTGCCGGCAGCGACTTTGCCGCCATCAGTATAGACATGCCCTCACAGTTCATAGTACGCGTTGTTCTATCCTGCTCTGAAATGGAAGTAGATCAAAATGCTCTAGGGAACTTTTTAATGCATGGCAGCAGGGTCCACCCGGACAGTTAGTGCAGAGCAGGCTAGTGTGTAGTAGATTTACACCCCAGCTTGCCATACACAAACTGTTCATATAGATGAGCCCTCAGTCAAGGGCCTCTGCTCTCCATTCATCAAGGTGAGAAGGGTACATCTGAGCCCACTGATCCTGGACATCCAAATGGCTTCAGCAGCCAGAAATGCCTTCTTTCATCTTCAGCTGTTCAAGAGGGTGCCCTCTTTGTTTCAGATCTCTCTTTCTCTATCTATTTAGATTGTAAATTCTTCAAGGCAGGGACTGTCTCTTATTCTGTGTTTGTACAGCACCTAGCAAAATGGAGCCTCTCGCTATTACTCGCTATATACAAACAACAAGATTGACCATCAGTCAAAGTGTGGAGGAAGGAAGGGATTCATCTTCAAAGGAGGAAAACAAAAGGAGGTGCTGCTATCCTAAAATTGTCACCATTATAATTCAGCGTTAACACACTGCTGAGATGAAATGGGAAGTGCACTGCTTTCAGGGCTATTGTTTCAGGCTGTACACAAACACAGGTAGACATCATTGCATCGATTTACACTCTGTTTCACAACCGAAATGTTATCTTCATAACCATGAGGCCTAGTGACTTTGGGTTTTGTAGCTTTTTTAAAATCAAAGCTTAGATTCTGAAGCACAAAAGGGCAACCACAAAACAAAGCACCAGATTGCTAAACGACTGTGAGCCCGCTGATGTCAACTTCTGCGTGAGAGACACCTCTTTTCACTAGCTTTAGTAACTAAGTGTAACATCTTCTGAAAGATAGGAAGTCCCACACTCATTCACACATTCTGTTTGCATGCTACTAGGCAAAGGAGAAAATGTAATCTTTAGACTATTATATGTGTTTATAATTCAGGTAGCATTCAAATATCACGGTGTGATATGCACGCTAAAATACACAGATGGGACAGGGAGATTGGCTACATAGGATAGAATAGATCATATTTCAGTAAAATGGTCGCTCTCTCAGGAATGCCAATTGTAATTTTGAAATGGTGACAAGTGCTCCTTACCCTGTGAACTTCCATAGTGCTGGGCTGAGCAAAATGGGGGCAGTTTTCCTTTAAATTTTGCCAGTAATGATATGGTATACAAAGTGACAGACTACAGGGTTTGGGTTGAATGTTAACATTGTTCTTTTTCCCCTTTAAGGTCATGCGCAAAAAACCCTCTCAGTTAAATCTATCCATTTAAAATCACCATTAGGTCATGAAAAGCAGCCTCAACATGCTAAGAGGCTTCTTTTGAAAATACATGCTAGGGACCAGCTTCTGTAGATCAGCTTTATCAGGTGATACTCTGGAAGGTATGCGCCAGGGCTCTTTTATAAAACCTTTGATTTGTTTTGATATGCATTTTCACCCTTTCAAATGCTACCAGATTTCAGTGCATATCATATTTTTAATCGGAAAGGAAACATGCAGGTGTTGATGTGTGGTATATAACTGCAACAGTTCTGATCACATTTGTCTAATGGATATGAATATCACTTTTCAACAAGGTATACTCTGAGGAATAATGAAAAATAGGACTGAAACCTATTCTTGAATTTGAATCCTAGAGAGGACATATTTAAGTTTCACTTTCATTTGTTACAGGAGAGTGTTGATAACTAACAGCATGTAAGAGATTACTGAGCAGAACCACTAATATGGTTCAAGCAGACAATGTTAATAATCTTGATATTACTTAATAACCCATGTTTTCCCTTTGAAGACATTTATTGCAGAGAAAAAAAGCACATTTGAAATACTGATGTGTATTTCAGTGGCTATGCAGTTGGTACATTTTTTTTTTCATGTTTGTCTTTGAATTGTCATTCCTCTCATTTTGGGGATCTTAAATACAGCTACATTGGCCCCCTTCACTCAGTTATGCAATCTTCTCCAAAAGGCAGATCTGGCTCATCTCTAGTCTTGTTCGGAAACAGATCCTGTTGAGGTCCTGGCTTCAATTTCCAATGATATTTGAAGGAAATCAGCATCTTCCATGACGAATCCCTTAACAGTCTCAAAAATAGGAACCAATTTTTGTGCTACTACACAAGGGCCAGATCCAGTGCCTATTGAAGCCAGTGTGGGTCTTTTCATTGACTTCAGTTGGATTCAGGTAGGGCTCCAAGTACACATTGGTACCAGGATTGTAAGACAGCTAATACACATGCTCACAGGCACTGTAATCAACTGCATGGGCTGCACGGTGCTGTATTGTTGTGTATCTAAGAACATGATTGAACTCAAAGGATTTCAGGTAAAGCTAGCTAGGAAAGATTAAAAAACAAGAACAAAATAAAAAAAACCTTTCTATTTGAGCAGTGAAATTTCTCCTGGAATATATTCATGAAAAATTACAATTTGTGCCAGAGTAAAATGTCACTATTTTCCAACATACATACATACACACAGTTAACTGACATGCAAACATTCAGAAAGCAAACAACAGGCAGTAGATCCACTAGCTTACATGCCATATTAGACTAAGAAGTAATAAGAAAATATTTTTTCTTGGGAGCAGAAATTTCATATTAAATACACTTCTTTGTATTTTCAAATGAAATGTTACTAAATAATTAAGTGTATTCTCATAAGCCCAGATACTGTCATTCTTATTCATGCTAAGCAGTATCTTACTGTGCCAGTATCTCATTCTTTACAATGGATCTTCTGAAGTATGGGTATCAGATTCTGGTTCATATAAAAGGCATATATACAATTTGTGGAGCTCTATCACACATAACCGAACAGTTCATGATTAAGTTACATGTTGGTGCTATTAACGTTGCTCTCTCATTATGGACCAAAATTTCAAATGAGCTCTGTACCCCATAATTGGGACTAAATTTTAAAAAGGGTTCAGCTCCCATTTAGACATATAAGTAAGGGCCAGATTTTCAAAAGTGCTCAGCTACGAACCTCATGATTGGTTTAAATCTGGCCATTTCCACTGGTGCTCAAAGCAGAGCTGATCTCTCTTAAAAATCCTGATTCTCTGAAAGAAAGGCATACATACCCCTGAAGAATATTATAAATGCCTCATTTTACATAGACCCTGAAAAATAGTATTTACTGGTACTGCTGTACCTTTCCATTTAAAAAGTATTTGAAAAGGCCCAGCTATTTCATTACAATTGTAAGGCTTGCTTGTAAAAAAAAATAATAAAAAAAATCTTAAGCTTCAATTGGTGATTATTAAAACTTTAAAAGAAACATATCCCACAGAAAACAATTAACAACATCTGAGGATTCCACTGACTGCCCAGATGTCTTAATCCGGATGGTTAATTATAAATTATATTTATCACACACGCACACAAAAAAAATATATAGTCACCCAACAATGTAAGATAATGCCAACATGAAGGAAAAGACTTCTGTAAATAACACTGTGTGAAAAGTAAAAGGATTAGCTTCAAAAGATTATCCTTGTAATCTGACAAACAGTATACACACCTTATTTTAACTCAGTTTTGACTTGTCAATCATGCAGTTAAATTGCATAACAATTTGATGCTTTTTAACAAATGATAGCATTCTGCATGTTGACTTATATTGTGGCAGTCAAAGAAATGAATGTCTGCTGTCTAGAAATTTTTCTAATTTTACAGTTTTACTGAGTGTTATGTATAATGCATCTATTTTTGTAACACACTCATTTTTCCCTAGGTGTTGCTAGTCATTTCTAAGTGACAAAAAATAGTTCTTTCGAATTTTTCTAGGAATACAGATGAACATAATATGTGGCCTGTTCACTTTGTTATTATCTCATGTAAGATGATAAACAGTACTGCACTTCCAAAACAGAATCAAGATAAGGTGCAGGATTCCAGAAAGACAATATATAGAAACTAATTATTGAAATACTGGAGATCAAAGATTTGGTGGGGCACGCACAGAGTTGTTTTGCATTTTAAAAACATGAATAAGTCAATGCTGTGTGAAGACAATGTTACCGTGAGATAAACAAAGGGAACTGCCAAACTTGAAAGACAGACAGCAGCATGCTGTTCTGCTGTCTGTCATGTTCCTTTGAAGACAGAAGCAGATCCCACCATATGAGCCAGTCCATGTCAACGTTTGGCCTTCCTTCTCTGCAGCATGGAAACATTTCCTGTCACTCTAAAGCAGTATATTAGTGCTGGCTTTTGTGGCTAGCTGCTTATGCATTAAAATAATTGGGGAGGAGTACCCCAGTTCCCAGTGATACATGCAAATCTTGCTTGGTAACTCTTGGCAGATGGTTTTTTTCCCCAGATATATCCAATATACCTGCTGAACAACATTATGGGCTCTAGTCTGACTTTTGTTCATATCCATACAGCCATTTTTCTTATGGTCTTCCATGAGGGATGCACTTCTAGCATATAGAGATAAAGAAATCTCAATAGAGGACACACCAATGTATCAGCAAATGAGTAGTTTTTCTAACCAGATTGACCATATATGAAAGGTGGAGCAAGTCTCAAACACTTCTTGAATACAATAGAGAGTGTTCATCAACAAAGAGACAATGCTTCCAGGTGCTTAGTGACAAAGAAATTGGGTAGCTGCACAAATTAATGTGGCAGAGCTTCCTCAGTGTAGTCTTCTCATGATGAAATATCTATTAATGGTGCTAATTCTGAGACCCTATACATTCTATTCTACATGTTCACCTACGGGCACCTCTTTGAGGATGGAAAAAGGCAAACAGTCTGTATTCTCATATGTCAAGGTAAAGAAAATCAGTTTTAATTTCCCTAGACCCTGGCACCATGCTTCTCTCTTGATTGGACTACTGTAATCTATTCCTCTCTGGCGCCCTGACTCTGTCTCTTTCCCTTTTCATTTTAACCAACATTCAGCAACTAAGATAATCTTCCACCTCTCTGACAATTGCCCCCCAATATTACCAAATCCCTTCACAGTCTTAGAGGGGTAGCCATATTAGTCTGTATACAGCAACACCAACAAGAGTCCTATAGCACCTTAAAGACTAACAAATTTCTGCGAGCATAAGCTTTCGTGGGTTGCATGAAATGGAAATCACAGATAGGAGGTATATATATATACATCCAAGAGTAAGAAACATAACAATGGGGAGGGCAAGTGCTAACAAAGTCAGTTCAGTTAGGGTAGATGAGGCCTATTCACAACCGTTGATTAGAAGGTGAGAATGTGTGAACAGTGACAATTACTTCTTGTAATGAGAGAACCATTTCAAGTCCCTATTCAGACCCAGTCTGATTGTGTCAAGTTTGCAGATGAGTTCCAGCTCTGCAGTTTCTCCCGGAAGTTGGTTTTTGAAGTTTTTTAGCTGAAGTATGGCAACTTTCAAGTCAGCTACAGAGTGTCCTGCGAGATTGAAGTGCTCTCTGACTGGCTTATGGATGTTACCATTTTTTGTCTGATTTGTGTCCATTTATTCTTTTGCGTAGTGACAGTCTGGTTTGACCAATGTACATGGCAGAGGGGCATTGCTGGCACATGATGGCATATATTACATTAGTAGATGTGCAAGTGAATGAGCTTCTGATGGTGTGGCTGATGTGGTTAGGATCTGTGCTGGTGTCAATAGAGTCGATGTGCAGGCAGAGTTGGCAATGGGGTTTGTTGCAGGAATAGGTTCCTGGGTTAGTGTTCATGGTGTACGGTGTATGGTTGCTAGTGAGTATTTGCTTCAGGTTGGGGGGGCTGTCTGTAAGCAAGGATAGGTATGCCTCCCACGGCTTGAGAGAGTGAGGGATCATCTTCTATGATAGATCCTTAATGATGTGTTGGAGAGATTTTAGCTGGGGGCTGTAGCTGAGGGCCAGTGGTGTTCTGTTGTTTTCTTTGTTGGGTCTGTCTTGTAGTAGGTGACTTCTGGGTACCTGTTTGGCTCTGTCAATTTGTTTCTTCACCTCCCCAGGTGGGTACTGTAGTTTTAAGAATGTTTTATGGAGATCCTGTAGGTGTTTGTCTCTGTTTGAGGGATCGGAGCAAATCCGGTTGTATCTTAGGGCTTGGCTGTAGACAATGGATCATGTAATGTGTCCAGGGTGGAAGCTGGAGGCATGAAGGTATGTATTGCAGTCAGTTGGTTTTTGATATAGGGTGGTATTAATGTGACCATCCTTTATTTGTATTGTAGTGTCCAGGAAGTGGATTTCTTCTGTGGACTGGTCTAGGTTGATGGTGGGGTGGAAATTATTGAAATCCCAGTGGAATTCTTCAAGGGACTCTTTCCCATGGGTCCAGATGATGAAAATCTCATCAATGTAACATAGATAAAGAAGAGGTGCTTGGGGACGAGTTTCAAGGAAGCGGTGTTCTAGGTCAGCCATAAAAATGTTGGCATACTATGGGGCCATGTGGGTGCCCATAGCTGTGCTACTGACTTGAAGGTATAGATTGTCTCCAAATCTGAAGTAATTGTGGGTCAGGACAAAGTCACAAAGTTCAGCTACCAGGTGTGACATATCATCATCAGGGAAAATGTTCCTGATGGCTTGTAGTCCACCTTTGTGTGGAATGTTGGTGTAGAGAGCTTCTACATCCATAGTGGCTAGGATGGTGTTTTCTGGGAGATCACTGATGGATTGTGGTTTTCTCAGGAAGTCAGTGGTATCACGAAGATAGCTGGGAGTGCTGGTGGCATAGGGCCTGAGGAGAGAGTCCACATAGCCTGATAATCCTTCTGTGAGAGTGCCAACGCCTGAGATGATGGGGCATCCAGGATTCCCGGGTTTGTGGATCTTGGGTAGCAGGTAGAATAACCCTGGTCAGGGCTCAGGGAGTGTGTCTGTGTAGACTTGTTCCTGTGTTTCCTTAGGGAGTTTCTTAAGTAGATGTTGTAGTCTTGCTACTCATCAAAGAACAGAATCCCAGAAATTACATGGAAAAATCTCACTATGCTGGGAACGGTGAGTGGCTGCCCCCTGGAGTATGCTCACTGATACACAGGGCACTCAAGCAGACAGGACTGATGGGTGGTGAGGAAGATCTGCAAAGACTTGGAGGAAGCAAGTAATGTCAAGGAGGTACCTCCCTCTGATTACGGCCTCAAACTGCAAAAGCAGGATTTAGGCACCCAATCTAGACCCTGGAAACATTGGCAGCTGCAGTGTTATACTAGCAACTAGACAACCGTGGTCCGTTGTCATTAAAAATCAGCATTTGCTAGCAGTTAGCACAAAGTGATATCTGAGATGCTACCATTTTTCCCTATGGTAAGAATAGGAAATAGCTGTAATATCTGACAGCATATGTTGACTTTTTAAGAATATTAACTGTACCTTGAGCCTACCTTTCAAGCTAATTGAGTTGCAGGTAACCTTGAGGATGGGGCTGTTTTATTACAAAGTGCAACAGCACATTAGGTACATACAATAAGCCACTTCTAGAGCAACTACTTACTTTAAGGTTTCTGAGTACTAAGTCTTTAAATAAAGTGAGATGCATGTGGAGGAAAGTTCCTGCACAGCATGGTATGTTATATGAAGGAGAAAGCAAGATCAACGACAGAGATCCAACCAGAAAGATACATAACTTTATTATACTTCGCAAGTGGGTTTAAAGCCATAGAGAAATTCTGCAGCACTATCCTTCAAGCCACAGAAAATCAGACTTGCATCATGTAGTTCACAAATATACAAACTAAGCCCTGGCCCCCTCTCTCCCTCCCTCCTTCCCTCGTCAGACACAATTTGTTTTGGAGACCTCTTGATACTCATTCCATGTAGACATGAGAATGAATGTGCCTTGAAACAACTATGGTGTGAGATTGGGAAACCACCAGTGCAATACACATGGGAAGCCAGTAACGTGACATTATTTTCCCACTACAAATGATTAAAAATTGTGATGATTCCACTGTGACCAAAACAACATTTTATTACATTGAGGATAAAAAGAATAGAAATCAGTGCCTGTGACCAGCTGTTGGTATAGTCACCTCAAGGTCATTTCTATCATCTAGTCACAATACCTGATTGCTTAGGACAAAAAAATACCAGGGAGAGTAAAATGTTCTGTGTCAAGATAGCTTAGATGCAGGTCCTACAATTAAAAGGTCTCTTTTCCTCCCACACTTTCTACTGCCTCCTTGTCACGCTCTACAGAAAAGGCAAACACATCAACATTCACATAATGGCCTGCATATAAAAGAATTGGTGAAAATATCACAAATACCATTCCTTCTCAACATGCAGTGCACTCTCAAAGACAATGCTTAAGTGTGGGTTGTTGTGGTGGATTTTGAAGATGGTTAGATTTGTAGAGGAGGAGGTACTATTGTGTTCTGCTGATTGTTTTACTTTTTTATTCTACTTTTTTTTGTGTGTGTGTAATTTATAGCAGTGGTGCCTGGGACTTTGGGTAGGTGCCCTTTTTTACCCTGGAAGAAATCTAACTCTCTGTTCTTGTTGAACTGAGAAATCTCATTTTGAAATTATTTTCATTATTTCCAGACAGCCAGCCCCCTACTGGTAGTAAATGGAACAGTCTGTCAAATACACAGAGAAAGACCAAAAAAAAAAAGTGCCAATCATTCCACTAACACTCACATTCCGTAAGCAACATCATTCTGCCACTCCCCTCCCCGTTTCCACACTTGCAGAAGCAGTTGGAGATCTGATGGTGAAATACAATAAAAAGCTTATTGTCTTTTCTTGCTTATTTATTGAACCAATTTACATGTATTTACTCTTCTCTCCCCCTCTCTCATTTAGCTTTCTAATTTAATTTGCTTTCTTTCCCCTCAGTTTATTTTTTATTCTCCCTTTCACTTGTATTCATTTTTCTTCCTCTCTTGTTTTTTGTTTGTTTGTTTGTTTTTTGGATATATATATAACCCTTCCCTTGTTTCCTTTTCCTTTTAGTAGAGCTATATGTATAATCTATATCTCTATAACTAATTTTTGTTTTTTCTGTGTCCCTTCTCCTGCCATTCTCCCCATGTCTTGCACTCCTTCATGTTCTGTTGTCTTGCCTCCATGGACCAGTCTATTCACTGTGCTTCTTCCCTTTCTCCTCCCCATTACTCTCTTTGTCTGTACATATCTGGCGCACCAATCACTGTGGTTTCAGTTTATTTTTTATTTTGATTTATAAATAATGCCTCTCCATAGCTATAGGTGTTTTCACAGTACTTAGAAGCACCCACCAACAAACATATCCATCAAAATAGTGCCATATAATATAATGGAGTAGATTGCCCAAACAAGTTCCATTACAAATCACCACCCATTAATAACAGGATCAAAAACCCAAGAGCAGAGAAGAAGAATTAATTGTGATTGTGATTCTGACTATCTTTATCTTCACTTTCCTCTGTTCATTTTTCATATCTAGGCCTTCTTGAAATGAGAAAACTTTTAGACAAAGAAAATTCCCCAGACATCATGTCACTGCCTTTATTGAGAAAAGGACTGTGCAAATTGGTGCATCTTGTACTCTGTTCTAAACAAGGGACCACGAGTATTAATTCTGCTCTCCTGTGGAAGGAGTTCTACAGCTAGCAGCTGTTCATCAAAACAGCCTAGTATCCAGTTCCTGCAAGCCTTGTCCTAGGCACTGTCAACTGTACCATCTATGTTGGTCACAGTACTCTTGGGAAGGTAGCTGAGAGGCAAATCCAAAGTAATCAGACTATAGTCCATTAAGGGCTTCATTGAATGAAGAGCCAGCACTGTGCAAGGAACATAAGTGTGATGCGCTTTGTGTACCTGTTCTACTCAGGGTCACTGCAACTTCTAGTTGTCATCAATGGTGAGCCTTAGGTAGAGAGTACATTAATAGAATACAGCCTGGAAATAAGAAAGAATGGGTCTTAAAGATCAGATCTGTGTCCAAAAAGAGTGTGCACAATTTGTTTAGCCATAGATAGAGAAAGTTGTTTCTGAACACTGTTGGAACCTGAGCATCCAGGCCCAGAGCTGAGTCCAGCCAGAGAAAACTTCTCTTGAAGATCGGTGAGGGACACCCTCAGCAGAGGAAACAGCCATGTTTCCTACCAGAGGCTCAAAGTGCTCAACCTCCATCCAAGCTCTCACGTCATGTCTCTTTGTTGGATGGTAAGTTCCACCTTGCTGGTGACTGGTCATTCTGTTTGGGGAAAAAGATGTGTTGCCTAAACTGAGAAGGTGAGATGTTGCGATGGAATCCAACTTAAATTGTGCCTGGTGTTTCATTAAACAAACAACAACAAAAACCCACTGATTTTGAAGAAAGAGCAGTTTAATTTTGTTGGGTAAGGCTCCTGACTTCATTTCCTAGTGGAACAAGATGGTTTTACAGGAGACCTTCCAAGCCAAGCAGGACTAACACACGGCACAGTTTGATACTTGTTCTCTGTATCCTGACGGCTCAGCTACTGACTTCATCACATTCTTTCTGCTACTTTCAGTTTTCCAGGAAATGCTGTGGTGCTCACTTCTCTTAAGGGTTATTCACAGCAAACCTAAGAGTCTGTAGAAGACACTGCCAATGACATCTATGAAAGTCACAAGACCTGATTCAACAAACTTTACAGTACATCAAGCCTGGAACCTAAGCAAAAGCATGGAAACTCTGGGGGCTCCAAAGGCCTCAAACTTACTTACTTTGTAATAGTGGGAGACAGTATGAAAATGAAAGCGAACTGCTATGAAATTCAGATAATTTTGCTTTTGAACACAGCAGTGAGATACAAGACCAGGAGACTTTCATCTGAAACCTTTCCAAAGGCTGATTCTGGTCTAGCACACATTTTACTAGACTTAGATTTGTGTATGAGTTCTGATTGCAGAATGATTTTTCAGGTGACAGCCTACCACACCATGGTATGTCTTCTGGAACGGATTGGTTGAGAATGCCTCAAATGAGAGAACCGCAAAGCAAGTTGCACAGTTTGTCCCTCACAGAAACAGGATTCGGAAGCTAAAATTGCAAACAGAAAAAAATGGAGGGAAAACCCAGAATAAATTATTCATTGAAAATTCTTTGTTCGGCCCTAGCTGACAACCTACCTTTACGAATACTTAACCAACTTACCAGACTAAAGCTTCCTATGTTCTAGCTAGGCTCCAGTAATTCCCTTTCAAATGTCTGTGCTCTAATACATGACAGAACTCGCAACACAGGGTCCAGCCCAGATTCCACATGTAGAAAGAGTACAGTACAATGGAATGGAAAGTAGGCAGTGGTAGTACTCAACACTAAGCCCAACCCTGAAATTTGCTGAGATCCCTCAACTCCCATTGACTTCGTAGAGGTATGCTTTAAAATTATTAGAAATGGGTATATTCAGTGGAATTTGAGGAGACCTCCCAAGGTGCACTCAGCAGCATTATGTAGCTACTATACACCTTTCCAAAGCATCCATCCCCACCCTTAGTATATTATGCCCCAGTGCAGGAAGGTACTTAAGCACACACCTAACTTTGATAGGGCTGCTTATGTGATTAAAGTTACTCACATATTTAAGTATCTTGCGCAAAGTAGGCCTCAGCGTTCTGGTTACTGGAACTCAACAGTATATGAAAGCAAATATAGTCTATAACTGAAAAATTCTTGAGCTGCAATTTGGTTTTGTCTATTACAGAAATGGGGCCAGGCACTAATTTGGATTCAGGTTTGGCTTCCTATTCCCTTCCACTCTCCTTCAATGTGGAAAACTGATTGGTTCTGGGGTTCTGATTCAGGCGCAGTAGGAAGGCACTAGTCAAAAATGCTTGAGGTAGACCTATGGGCCTCTGTTCCTCTCCCTACAAATTCCTGCTTGATTCAGTGAACTGGCCTGAAAATCCTACCGTACTGTGTAGATTGCGTATTTATGTATTTATCATCTAAAAGAAGAGTATCTATGGAGAGCACTTTTCCTTGGCTTTCTTTTTGACAAACAGCAAACTTGAAAAGTCTTTTGCAGGAACAAACCAATGAAATCCAACTTTTTATGTATTTTATGTTTCCTGCGTCCATGCGATTGGAATAAACTGTAAATTAGGTGTTATAGCACTGTAGTTTGGTTAGATATGATGCTTTAGAAATGTAGCTTTAGTTTGTTATAACATAATAGCAGCTTTGCTTTGTTGTGACAGTAGCAATAAAATAAAGTTACTACAATCTATAATGCTGTAAACAACCACAACTAGTGTAACAAAGCAACAAATCAAAGAGAGCTATACACACCCTGCACTTTATGTGCAGAAATAATTATGATCTGTGCTTAAATTTTAAAAATTTGCAGGTTTCCCTTTTCCAAGAGAGCCAGTGATGGTGGCCTGTCCTCTTCTCTATTCTCTGAGGCGAACAGCAGATTTGGGATATTGTCATTTAGAGGATGAGCATTTTCATGCATGGTTAATAATTGTAAAGCATAGGCTATTTTTTTAATAAGTAAAGATTTCTGGCAGCTCCAAAAGCCTTGGTACTATTATATGTTAGTCACAGTTGATGCACATCAGAAGTCCAGTGGAAGGTAGAGATAGGCGGAGGGACTGAAAATGGAACTCTTATTTAGATATGAAAGGATTTCCATTTGTTAACAGCTTTGCCTATGAAGTATGCAATGACATTTTCCTACTGTGCTATTTTCATGCCTCCTGAGATGCCAGGTTATAATGCAAAACATCTGAATCATTAAATTTATACAGTTATTTAATAACGCGTGTAAAATACATGGTA
Source organism: Emydura macquarii macquarii (assembly GCF_026122565.2). Classification (NCBI taxonomy): domain Eukaryota; kingdom Metazoa; phylum Chordata; order Testudines; family Chelidae; genus Emydura; species Emydura macquarii. The sequence goes on along the minus strand of NW_027132813.1, from coordinate 35,283,457 downwards.
ATGTTGCTTCTCTTAAAACACAAGAACCTCATAAGAAAACAATTTCCTGCACTATGTGGCATATTCAGGTTTCAGTTGTTTAATTTGGGTGGAAAGGGTTCAAGCTTCTGTCTTCATTACTTCTGGGATTAATGACCTAGACTCCTGCAAACAGACTCCTTGGGACAAATTCAGGATCTAGTTATATCTAAGTAACACGGCAAAAGACAGTGAGGTTTCAGAGGTGCAACAGAGGCCACGATCCAGCAAAGCACGAAAGCACATGCTTAAATTTAAGCATGTTAATCATTCCATTAACTTCAATAGGACTACTCTTAAGTTAAGTGTATGTTTAAGTGCTTTGGCTCGAACAAGACCTGAGGAACAATTTGGTTCCTTGGATATAAATTAAATTCTCATGATTCTCAAATCAAATTTCTTAGCCTCAATGCTCTGAGACAAATTGTCTCAGCCTCAGTACTTCTTGAATACAGTTCTTAAAAAGCTCACATGACAGACGACTGCTAATATGGATCATGATATGAGAAAATATTGCAGCAAAAGCAGAATCCAGCAAATAGAGGGTCAATCCTGTTTATAGACTTGTTGAAGTTTTTTGGTTAGTTAAAAAGCTGACAGACTGCATTACAGCTAACATTCTCATATTGATTATACCATTTCTAAGCCTGCCCTCACGGTGACAGGAGCAGCATAATTAGTTTTTTTCCTTGTTAAATATTTGTAAATCAGTCATACTTTTATGTGTTACATAACCTGGCTGTTACCCTTCAAATAATCTTCTTGTAACTTGTTTAAACATGAAATATCTCCTGTGCTGTGGTGTCATTTCTGTCCTTGTGTGAGAATACAGTGTCTGAAAAAAATTTCTTTAACAAAAAGACAAAAAAACCCGCCAAAATAAACAAACAAACAAAGAAAGAAAGGAAGAAGAAGAGCCAACAGGAGTGCTACAGTTACATAAAGTAAGGCTCTAATGCACTTTATTCAAAAGGGACAAGAAAACATCCGCTGCTGCTTAATCATTCTGACTGCGCTTAAAACTCTGTGCCAGCTGTAGAGGGTAACAATAACCAAGTTTATAAAAGCTACTGTGGTAAAGCCTACCACAGTTTTGGGGAGTTTTGAAAAAGGCAAAGAGCAATGCTGATGCATTTAGTGCACAACCAAGACCCTGATTCAGGGAAGCACTTAAGCACATGCATACACCCACTGATTTCAATGGAATTAAATGAATGCTTAAGTGCTTTCCTGAAGAGAGGTGCAAATACTGTATAACTGCATGATGTAAGGGAAAGAAAAAATACCAAACTGAAATTATAGTTTTTTGCATAGAACTGTGGAAGTGGTTCCACAATTTTTCTAGTAAAGTACAGTTGTTCTAGTAATAAGACAAATGTACGGATGCTAACACACAAAACTAGAATATGTGACATAGTAATAAAATTATAGTATTTTAGTGGGAAATTATGTAAAATTATAGTTTGTAATTAGTGTTCATATAACAGCTTTATTACACTAGCAAGAGTACAATCATGGTTTGTCAATCAAAAATCTGTACTGTAGATATTTTCCGGGATTTTTGAGAATCTGATCTCTTAATACATATTCACAATTCTCATTAGTATTAATGGGAGTAGCAGTAATGAGTGAACCTCAAAAAATTTGGTTTTTTTTGTTCATTTCAGATAAACGTTCACGAGTTGGCTCTCTAGTACCTCCTAGTTTTGAGAGGATCACAGACCTTAGAACAGTGTTTCTTAACCTGGGGTTTTAGAGGGGTCGCAAGTGCAGAGCTGGTATTGGGGGTGGCAAGAAAGGCAATTGCCTGGAGCCACAGGGGCGCCATGAAACTAAGTTACATGCCTCAGCCCCGTGGGGGTGGGACTCAGGCTTCAGGGGCACAGTAGTTTGGAAAGGTTAAGAACCACTGCCTTAGAAGAACATTTTTCAGGGTAGTTCAATATTTCCATCCCTTGTCTGAACCAAGATGTGCAGAGGCATGTGAAAATGTCATGCTGGGAGTTGGGGGAAGGGAGGGCAGGATTTCTGTAAAAGTTTTGGTAACTGATACTTCTTATTTTCTCCAAATTGGTTTGCCTCTTCCATGCATCAATAGGAGAACAGACTTCAGATGCAACTCTGGTGTAATTCTACATCCTTTTTATCTTCACATCATTTTTTCCTTCTAGACATTTTATGTTTTCTCCCTCAAATCAATGTCTTACAAATGTATCACATTTGATCAATCTCATATAGATCATACCTGAAATTTTGCTAGGAACAACTGCGCAGATTAATTAATCCCTTAGTATCAATTTATTCATAGCTTCAATATATCAGTTAGAGACTGTCCTGGACTAAAATTCCAGATGGTAACCTCTATAATCATTGATAGCATTCCGAATCTAAAGCTAGAGTTGTATCAGAGTTTTGCAATTGGCACTTATTTCTATGACTGCCAAAACCAAATATTTGACGTTAACCTGGAATTTTAGGTTCAAAATCCACATCTGGATCTGCAACATGTGGTAGCCCCTGTCTCTAAAAATGGGAGAATCAAAAGCTGAGATCTGAATACCCCCCAAAGTCTAGAAATCTAAACCTGATCTGAATTTATGTTGAATCACAAGCAGCGATCTGAATCCTGTTAAACTTTGGGATTTCAGAAATCTGGACATTGATCTTCTTCTGGGAAGTGGAGAGGGGGGAAATGTAATATTTAACTTCTATTGTATTTTTGTGTACAAGTAGTTTAATTACTTTTAAGGCATTTATTTGTATACTTCACATAGTAACTTAAAAATATTTGTATTTCTTTAACATGAATAACATTCACAATTCCAGAGTTATCAGAAAAGATCATGTGCATCATGGTCAATGGTGATCCTGCTGGACACTATTCTAATTTCTTTGACATATTAGTTTCCAGTATACATTATGTGTAAGAGCCCCAGATTCAACAGTAGCCGGTCTGAGAGGATAGTTATTCTTGCACATTTCTATCAAGCTGCAAGATCTAGGCAGGATGCTTTATTCAGTGTTGCATGGATCATCCTTTTTTTACCCATCATCATATTTTGTTTTGATCAGAAAACACGAATATATACATAATTTAGATAATTAAAGAGATAATCACATTGCCAGCATTATAGATCTGAGTGTATTTTTGCTCAGATACAGTAGGAGTATTCAGATGATGTTCAGCAGATAAAGTTACTGACAAATTTGAAGAATTAAAGTATTAATTTGCTAACTGCCATTTATTTTATATGAGATATCAGAATCCATTTAATAAGCCTAATAAACATTAACTCTGGCACTTATAACACTATTCACTAGATTAACAGAGTTATACTTTTTAAAATGCCATTTAGATAGATATAAATAGTTGAACAGATATTTTTCAGACTCGCTGTATCTAGACAAAGTCAGCCTAAACCTTGAAAGCAAATTCATAGCTAAAAAATCAATATTTCCCCATTGATTTCATATGCATGGAAAGCATTTTGCTAGTACAATAAAAAGTGTAGATGTGTCAGCAATTGAATGTCCATTCTTTAAAGCATGCACATTGTTTGTGTTTGTTTGTTTGTTTAAAAATGGTATTTTTTCAGATTTCTGGAACACAAATTACTGGAGGACAGCGCATATCAGGTTATTCTCCTGGCGTAATTTACCATTTTGTTCTGAAGAACTTCCAGCATGCTGGGGACTTAATTTTTTTTAAGAGTTACAATTTATTAACACCCTAATGAATTTTGATGGAATTCTTGTGGAGCAGTTTACTGTGCTGCAGTTTTTGTCCTCTCTGTTTTGAGGTTGTCTTCTTAGCGTATGCACAACATGCCTTAGGTGGCACGTAATCAGGATTCATCATCAAATTTTGTCTGCTGGTTGGATAACTATCTTTCCCATCTCGGGCCAGGTACTGATGGGGAGTGCAACATGCATGCTGATCCATGGCTCCATAGACTACATATTTAAGTTGCATTAAGGCACTAAATGCATTTTATCAATGCTGCCTACTTATCACTCCCAAGATAATCTGCCATACTTTGGACACTAAAGTCATTGGCATCAACTCTGGCATCAAAACAATGAGTTACAGAAGCAAAGTTACAGCTTAGAGACACTGAACATTTGTAATGAGAAACAACCAAAAAGGGTATTTCATAGCCACCTGAAAGAAGGAAAATGCACCTAGGTGCCCAGAAGAAATCTTTCAAAGACATGCTGAATGACAATCTAAAAGCATGAGGTAGCCCACATTATTCTAGGAACAAGCTGTAAGCAACACAGATGAAGAGCAGGGAAGCAGAGTTTAGGACACCATGGTGCCAAGATGAAGATGCCAAGCAAGAGACTGTAAAGCGGTATGTGTATGTTGTCACATTCAAACCAACTTTTATATATTTTTTATCCAAACAGGAGAAACCAGGCCCAATGCCAATTTACTCTTAATTCAAAAACAGAGATCAGTTTTTCTCAAGATCTCAAATCTGTTAACTCGTAGGAGGCTGGCTAGTTCCAGGGGCATTTGTTATGGGGGCTTATTTGTTTCAGGGTTTGAGGGAACCCACTAGGGACCACCATGCCAAGAAAGAGGGAGGGGAAAAGCAGCCAGAAAGGGAGGCTGAGAACCTGCCAAATATTCCCTCCCCCACCTCTTCTAAAACTCAAAAATCTGAACTTTTCCAACGTTTGAAAAGAAATCTAATAATTTCTTCCTACATTATTTGTCATTTTTTCTCACATCTGGACGAGTTCTGTCCGGAACCACAAACTGGTGCCAAAATAACTCATGACAGCAAGCAGTGCTGAAAGTTTCAGAAGGATCTCTTTTCTCATGAGATTTCCAGCTGAATTTTCTGAACCCAAGTAATTCAGAAGGCAAGATTCACTTGTACACTCTGGCCACTCTGGCAGTGCAAAACAGCCATAAACACAGCTTAGCTGGTCAGCACAGCCGGGTTTACAGATGCTTTATATCACAAGAGTGATGCAACACTGCCAGAGTAGCCATGAATCTGGCTCAGATAGTGCAAAGGAACTCTGGATCAGCTTGTGAACTTGTATGTGTCTTTCTGAATACCAATGGTTTGTTCAAGTTTCAGTCTCATGCAAATTTAAATATCCAACATGATATACCCAATGTAGGGTTAAAACAGAAAATGCCAACATACCTCTAACCATGTAAATATGACCAAAATAAGCATAAAGTGTTAACTTTCAGAGTTAACAGTCAGATTTTTCTTATGTCTGAGAACAGTGCAGAATTCATGGCATTACACTACCAGTGACTCTTTAATGAGTGGGTAGTAAAAATACCCGCCTTTCTGAATGCCAGTGGATATCAAAAAGTTACTCACTTCTGACTCAGTAATTACCCACCAAAAATGTAGATCAAGTGGTCGTCACCCAAATTAGTACCTGCCAAAAATGCTTTTGGCAAGGTTGTCGGCTGAGAAACAGGAAACAAACTGCAAAATATTATTAAAACTTGAAAATAATAGCTTTAAGGTGTGAGGTACCATTCAAATAGACACAATGGAGCAGAGACAGGAAATGGAGAATGCAGAGGAGCCATGTAGAGAAGAGGGTTTAGGGCTGGGGAACTGCCTTAAAAACAACCTCCCACATTTCCATCCCATTCTTCCATCTCCCCTTGGACTCTGTGCAGTGTAAGTTATTGTGCATTGAAGACACATCATAAGTACGATACGAGTGGACTAAAACGGCTTTAATGTTCAGGGTCATGCATAAAGAAGGAAGAGAGATGTACTGATTTGAGCACTAGCCTAGGATTTAATAGATCTGGGTTCAAGTCACTGATCCTCTATAGGCTTTCCGGGCAACTCTGGGCAAGCCATTTAGTCTCTTGTGCCTCAGTTCTTTGCCTGCAAAATGGGGATAACTGCACTTTCCTACCTCATGGGGTGCTATGAGGTAAAATACAATAAAGATTGTGAGGTACTCAGGCACTACAGTATTTGGGGTCATAAAAGTACCATGGATAGGTAGTAATAATGTATTATTATCTATTGTACCATAGATAGATACTATAATAATTGATATTGGACAACTGCAACTCTTGAGAAGAACAAAAGTATATCACTGTATTCAGAACATTTTACCCCCAAGTACTTCACAATTAGCTACACATAACACCTTTAGTATGCAACAATCTGTTTTGGAAGATGGCAACCAAAAGTCTCATAGCAAACTGAACAACAGAGTAAGAAGCATATTTTTTTCCATGGACATCACAGCAAACCCTTAATCTTACAAAAAGGACCAAGGGATATATTTCTGTCTACTCTGGCTGGACAGCACCTCAGTTTTAAATCCATATCTAAGAGACTCTCATACAGTAAATTGCACGGAACTCTGAATTTTTTCTGCTACAGAAGGATGAACGCTGAGTCAGTCCTGCCAAGATATGAACCTCTATTTCCAGGGACTACTAGTTTTCAAACCCAAGCACGCCTTTGTACACACACATTGCATCAATTTAATTAACCTCTTTCAAATGTCCTTAACATGGTCACTCAATATTACTTTATAACTGGCATTGATGTAGCACAAATGGGTTTAAGCACAACTGATACTTGATAACTGTATACTCCAGGTGTCTACACCTACTTCTTTGACAGATACTCAACTTTTAAATACAATCATTTATGGGTATGCAGGAATCATTAGGTCACTGTAAACATAAACTGTCTTTTCATTTCAGTCGATCCATCCTCTTTAGCTTGGCTTGCTCACACTATAGTTCTTTTTGCTGTTTGCATGTGTCTCTTTCTTTATTACACCATAGTATACTAACTTTATTACACCATAGTATATTATGCTATAATCTACTACTGACCCCAGTACAGTAAGTTAGATTTCCAGTCCTGCAATAAATCAGCACAAGAAAGAAGCCATCTTGCAGCTCTACAAATAGTCTTGGTAGTATGAATTCCAGTGTGAGTCTTAAAAAATGAAAGCAAGTGAAAGAGTCTTATTACATTCAGTCCTCAGAATGGTGGGCATTCCTGACTGAGTAGAATCTTCCTTCTAGAATCTTCTATACAACTGGTGGGTGGTCTCACAGCTGGGTATTATGTAGAACTTTTCATATTCAAAATATCCCAAAGAACTTAGCCTTAATGAATTAATTTCCAGCAGTGCAATGACTGCTTAGCCATTATTTACTCATCAGTAGCTCATCCACTGACTTGGACAATGAACCCTATTTTATTGATACAAGGAATGCTGGTTAGGATGCTGGATTTTAGAAAATCACCACAAGATGTTTCATTTCAACCTGAGGAATCACCAGATGGATCTTGTGTAACAACTCATTTGATAGGACAGCACCTTAACAATGTAACAACCCCAAGGAAGTGCCTTTATATTGTGAGCACTGGGGATCAGCCTGAAGTCTGGTGAGGGATTTAAGTCTCTGACTTTATAAGACACATGAGTGAGTGTTCCCAGCAGAACTATACCAACACTCTGAAAATAAATTTGTGTATTAAATAAAGCTGACAGAGAACAGAGTAGGAATAAATGGTTGATTGTTAAGCTGGCAAAAGTCTAACAGTGTAGTGCTTCAAGGATCTTTATTAGGACTGGTGTTATTTAATATACTCATTAGTGATCTGCAAAAAATGGGGAGCTGGCAAAATGTATAGATGACAAAATATTTAGGGTCTTCAAGACAAAAAAAGATTAAGCAAACGAGGCAGATGTGCAGCATGATTGCGGATCAAATCCACTGTTGACAAATGCAAGTTAATGCATGTTTGAAGGAATTATTTGAACTACTGAGTTGCTGTTTGAATTGCTGGGTTGTAAATTAACTAACCAACTCAGGAGAAAGAAGTAGGTGATTTGGTGGACAGCTCAATGATAAAGCTGCTCAATGGACAGCAATGGTCAAAGAAGAAAATAAAATGTTAGAATGGCTAAAGAATGGGATAGAAATTAATATTAAAAATACTATGTCATTAAATAAATTGATGATACATTCTTATCTGGAATGCTGCATCAAGCTGTGTTCAACTCATCAAGAAAAAACATAAGCCAATGTAGGAGAACATAACAAAAATGATCAGTGGATGAAAGACAGTTTAGTTTGGAGAACACATATAAGAGGGGACGTGAGAGAGTTAATGACAGTTATAGAGCAGATCACCAGCATGCTCCAAGTTACCTTTTCTCATAATACAATGACACTGAAATGCAACATATTTAAACTTGATCAAACAAAATGCATTTTACAATTATGTATTTTACACGATGCATAATTAACCTGTGAAACAGGTTGCCACAAGATATTGTTCAGGCTAAGGGCTTAGTATGTGTCAGGGAAAAAAAGGATTAGACATTTTTAATGATAATGAGAACACCCAGTTACATTAGACACGATAAGATATTTGTAAGGGCATGAACCCTCGTGCCTCAGGGCATAATCAAAGCACTAACTGATGGAGGTTGGGAAGAAACCTCCCTTTTGGGCATTAAGGGGTTTCTTGTGCTTCCCCATATCCATTTGGGACTGACTGCTGTCAAAGACAGGAGACTGAACTGGATGGACCAATCTTATCTGATGTTGCACTTCCCAAGTGAAATTCTGACCCACTAAGGTCAATGGCAAAATTTCCATTCACTTCAGTAGGGCCAGAATTTTACCCTTTCTGTTCTATAATAGCAGTAATGCTGACGGAGGGGGACTGTGTGACTTACACTGAATAAAAGCTACTATTGGGTGCATGTCTTAAAGGGGGAAAGCATTATCTTGTTCCCTGCAGGGTGCCAGAAACACCCAGCATTTCTTCGCTCCACGGTTCTTATATCTATGCTGCTCACATATACATATATATATATATACATATATATATATATGTTATAACATAGATGTATCCAAAATGGTTTTAATTTTTGCATTAAATGGGGTGGTAGAATCCTGTCATTCTTCAAAACTACATTCCCCTTTTTTTTGTCTTCTGTGTTAAGTAACGAAGAAAGAGAAAAGCTATTGTTCCTTAAATCCTTCAGAATGAGAATCTGATCTCTTGGGTGCATTTGAGAAACCTGATCTGAAGCTTCATAGAAGTAGAAGGTCTCTGTAAAAATCACTTAGTTTAAAATATGGCCCACCCAAGCACAAACATCTTTCCCCCCCTCTCTCTTTATAGCCATCCAGTTAAGGAAATGTCTGTAGTACAGAAGTAAATCTGATTCGACTATTAATATGTAAACAGAATTTGACTGGCTCTTTTTTTGTGCTTATCGCCAAGATACAATCTGGCACAACAGTTTTGTTTGATAGACAGCCCTGGCCTATGCTTGTCAACTAGCCAATGTAAAATAACATTATTACTGTATAATCTTGAATTAGCCTGTAAAATATTTCAGTTGTGTGCCACACATGATGAAAAGATTTTAGAGTTCTCACATGTTTACATAATTAGCACTGCGTATTTGTTAAATTAAGGTATCACTATCACCTTTATTACCATATTCCTCCTCCTCCTCCACTATGATGTCTGTTTCTTATGTAGCCTCAGATGTGTTAACTTTTCAAAGACATCAGAAAAAGGAGTCTGTGTCTCTGTGAGACTTCTTTTACGTCTGTGCAATTCTAATAAAAGGTATCAGAATATCAACCCTGCTCATAGCCTTTCAAAAAAAAAACAAAAAAAAAACTAGTGAGGTCCAACTCAAGTAAGGAAAAGAAAGCACCAGAGGGAAATGGCCACAAAGACCTGACTTCAGGTGTATTTAATCCTTCTACTACTGGTTTTAAAGTATTAAGTAGCCATAGGCTATCCCTGGGTAGAAAGACAGTTCAGTGACATCCCTTTTGTAAATATGTAGCTGTTCAGCCTCCCCCTAAACTTCACATTGAAGTCTGCTGCTTTTTCAGATTAATTCAGTTTGAATACTGCTGACTGTCTGTCACTACAGCCATATGTCACTGGTGGCAGCTCAGAAAGCCTAACCCCTTCTCTAATGTCATTGTACACAATTCATTTTTAAATGCAGTGTAATAGTTTAGGAATACCAGTAAAACAGTGGAGGGTGGGGGGTATTTTCAGTTTAAAGGGTGTGCAGTGTAGTTTATAAAACTAAATTAGATGTGCCACGCATGTTTCCCTGTGATGAACATATACACTATAGATAAAGTTTGCAGTGCTTATAATAAATAAATAAAGAGCCAGTTTCACACTGACTAGTCCCTCATTCCTCAGGCAGTTCCATTGGTTTCATTGAATTCCCTCAAGGAATAAGGTAGTACTTAGTGTAAGAAGCAAGTCCAGAATAACCACCATAGGCTCCATTGGCCCGATGAGGAATCAGAGTGGGATTTTGTATTTTGAACACTCTGCAAGTTTAGAGCTAGGGGACTGGTTCAGCCCATTATAAAGGGAGGTCAGCTGAAAGCTGTGAATACCCACAAAAGATGCTTTGGCTGTAGGGATTTGACTCCGGCCCATTTCTACAAAGGAGTATTTGGGTTAAAATGTACATTTACAAAATGTTTGACATCTGCATGTAAAAAAACCCCAAACACCACATATTTTATGGTTAAAAATGTGCTCTGAGTTTCTCTCCTGCAACTTCACTGATGTCAATGAGGTGCCATGGGTGAAACAAACAGTAGAATTTGGTTCTTTACTTTGAGGTTTATGTGTAATTTAATGCATAGTATATTTAATTACAAAACATACACTATATGTTATCACCTGCCTAAAAAGCTTCTGAAATTAGGACTAATGCTGCCCCAAATTTCAATTTTCTGGCTTTCTGATTTAACTCCAACTGGATTAATAACACACTCCTCTGTTTACAGCTCCATAAACAGTGCCTTGTGTTTTCTGTAACAATGCAGCTCTGGGCTGTCTCTGTGATCGTTTATTTTATATCATCCTTAAGTTGCCATTTATTTACATTTTTTTAAACAGCTACCCCAAGAAACAAATGGCCTGTTTTGTTAAGTCATGGTCAAGGATGTTTCCTTCAACTTATCACATCTAGAAATGCCACAGTCAGAAATGCTTTCAGGCTATTTGCTAAGAAAACTAACATAAGCTCCTTATCAGAAAATATTACATTTCCCCAAAAGGTGAACTGTTCTGTCAGTTGTTCAGGCCATGTGAAATTCTCTGACAGGTCACTGCACAAAAGTTGATGGCATACTGTGGTCGCCTCGAATGTAAGCCAGAGCCTTCAGCTACATATGACTGCAGGTAGTGACACAGAAGCAGCAAGCCTTTTCCCTCTGTCACATCTAACTGTGGGTTGTATTCTGGGCATAGGTTGGGAGGTATGCGCGGGGGGGACGGGGACTTAAGGATGCATCAAGAAGCATTGCAGATTTAGTGATGAGCCCTGTGTGTCAGCATCCAAGGTTCAAGTCCCAGCAGAGTCGGGCAGGAGAACTATTTTAGACTCAATGCACCATTGTGCTTTCAAACCTACTACAAGAAATAAAGCCAGAAGAGAAACTATGGATATATCCAGTACTCACAACACAGGCTTCATTCTACTAAAAACAAAATCAATATTAGCAACTGCATTCTAAAAGTTTAATGGAACCCACTGGAGTTCTGATATTTAGTTATTTTCCTTAACACAAGCAGCTAATTTCCAGTTAGAATTCCACTAGTTAAAAAGGTTGGGCATGTCAGTAAGAGGTGAGGAATAGCCCTCCTGGGATCAACACTGTACACACTTTGTATTATACACATTTGCATTAAGCTTATGAACCTTCAGGAAAAGCTCTCCATAATGAAGCTGAAAGCTCTGGTTGGCAAAATTCTCCAATTTTGTGGGCTTTCAGTCATTACAGCATTGGAACCTGCAATCCTGATACACTGACACACATTGTGGTGTAATAACATTCTGTGTAATAACACAGAACACACAGAAACAATTGATTTAAGTAGGTTTCCCTTGTGTGTTTGCTGAGTCCCACTAGTTACAAGGTTTAGGACTACAGCGCAAGCACAGACATTAACAGACAAGGGGAAACCTGAAAAAACAAAAACCAACTCCCAACCATATATTTTTCAGATTAATAATTATTATTCTTTTCAGCTGAAGACATTTCTATTCTTTCCACTTTATTCTAGTTTTGCTTTTCTCATCTGGTTCTCAATTCTCATCTAGTTTTGCTCTCCCATATTTTCAGGAGAGTGTTTTCATTGTATTTGTGTTCAGTTACCATGAAAGCATAGAGTGTCAAGTTTTGAAGCAAAGCTTTCCTGTCCGGTGTTTGGTTCCTGCCGCCAGCAGTTTCAGTCATGTGTCTTCCTACAATATTCTGTTTTGCTAATGGGTGTGTATACATCATTCGTGCTTTATTCTTGTTGAGAAGTGGTCAGTATCTGGTCAGAAAAAATATTTTATGGGGTTTTTTTTTGCTTCTTTTATTTTATTTATACAAATTTATATTAACCATATCTGTAAGTGATCATCCTACGTGCTGGGTGTCTATCCCCAGAAGGATTGCCCATGGATATAATCACCTACTCCCCAGCATGCTTCCTCTTCAACAGCCTGAGAAAAGAGAAAGAAAAGATGGGCTTTGCATTCTGACTGGAATGTTAACCAGTCTGGGCTGTGATGGAGCAAGGCAGGGATGTGAGTTCCAGAAGCATAAACTCCTCACAGGGAATGCTTTGCCCCAGCTGGTCCTCCTCATTTATAGGGCAATAGGCTCAGACTTGAGAACTTCTGATCTCAATTCTGGCAGTGTCTCTCTTAGCTGTGTGAAACCTCCTCATCTTATAACCCTTTCCCATTTCAGGACACTTATAAATACTTTGTTACCACTAGCATTGTCTGGCGCAAGACTGAAATTAAAGTTACTTGCATTTATAGCAGTACTGCTGTCTGATTGCAAAAATAAATCTGTTGTTTCTTTTCAGGAATAGGAAATAATGCTACGAGCAGGCAAGTCCCTCCCCAGCAGACCTTCTTTAAATGTTCTCCAAATACTATCTCCTTTTTCTAAATGTGGGAAATACTTCCTGCCTATGCATGATCACAATCCAAATGCAAAAAAAAAACAAAAAAACCCACCTCTGTTCTAAAAAGAAATGACACCAGATATAACCAGAAAACAAAGAAACCAAAGTACAAATCTTCAGCAGATTTTATTTAAGATTATTAAAAGTGCTTCCTCTTTTCTATATATTTGACAAGGCATATGAAACATCAAGTCTGAGATTATCACTTTTGCGCTCAATATCGCTGCCTGTAGCCCAAGAATAAGTAAATAATTAAGAACATTTTATATTTGGCATTGTCAGATACACTACCAGTCTCTTTTTATTTCAGTCATGCTTGCTATTCTGACCAGTTTAGACATTTTCTTTGTCTTCAACATTTTCTCAACTCCACTGAGGTAACATGAGACATTTCAGAATCCCCCCAAAAAGTCAATTCTAGTCTGCTGGATCTGATCCATATAGATTTATAGAACACTTTACCTTTAATCGAAATATTCCTCTCTTATCTCCATGCTGGCTACATCTATATGGTTACCCACCACACTAAGGGCTGGTTATGTTTGCTGTCTGCATGTACAGGAGAGTACCAATGATTGGGATTTCAAAGTAAAATCTGTTAAAAGTGGAAATCTCCGAATCAGCTCACAAAAGTTACCATATGCAGAACTCAGTAAGTATATCACTGAGAAATCACACATTTTTACAACATGTCTATAAAACCACGATTATAATAAATGTCTGCTTAATTAATACATTAGGACATAAAGCCATTTATTCTCCTCTTATTTGCTATCATTCTCCCTGTTCTGATTTAATAATGAAAAAAGGTTTCTCAGATGCCAAACGGTGGAAATAATAAAAATACATTCATCATTTCGATATTGAAAGCAGACATGCCTGGCAGTGCTGCTGGCATAGCAAATGTAACCAAATTTCTTAACTGAAAGGCAAGTGATGTTTTACTTAAATATGTTAAAAATCAGGTCTGTAATAATACCAAAAAAAACCCAAAAACAAAAAACACCCTGTAAGCTGCATTGGGAACACAGCAATAGAGGTGTCCAGAATAACCATTATTGCAATATGGGGGGGGGGGGAGGGGGGCGGAGAAGAAAAGAAAAGAGGGGGGGGGGGGGAAGCTTTCAAGACAGTTAAATTCATGAGGGCTACAGAGCCTCAAATTGAAATTATCTCACTCTGTGCTGATAAATAAAGTAGCTCTGGTACCTAAATCATGACACTAACTATACGTTTCGATTTTTTAAAGTAGTGATTAGGTGGATACTCAGGGGAACCCACTAGCCTTCACAGAGATAACAGACTCAACTTAATATCAACTTAAAAAGAGACTTGAATTCTAACCAATCTCATGTAATGAATTGAAATTCTATAGCTTTCAGAGGGGGAAAAAAAAGATAAAAAAGCGATGTGGCTCCATTCTCTAACTTGCTGTCAGGAAATATAATTTGTGCTCTCGGTGATTCACCTAGCTCATATGCAGCATGCAAATTTATTTCCCTAATAATCAGACCTGGAGATTGCCCAAGAGGATTAATAGCATCATTCCTTATGACCGCCAGGATATTATGCACCTCTGACATGGAAAAATTGTGTTAGTTCTACAGAGAAAACGCAAGGATATTTGTCCTGCTAGACAATATAATAGGCTGGTGCATCATCAGATTACAATGTCATTTCAAAAACCTTGAATACAAATAATGTACAGTGGGGGAAATGTTGGTACAACCTCCCTTAATTCAGTAGCCTTGGATTCACGTGTTTTTTTGCTTGTAATTTTTTCCCCTTCTTCCCCCATTATAGTCTGTGGAATATTGTAGGGAAAAAGCAAAGGTATTTATATTAAAATTATATCTTTTTGTTGTTCTTATGTTATTTCTTTGAGAATAGCTTATATGGACACTGTAAAAAAACAAAACCCACTGCTCTCAGTTTTACAAAGAGCTAAATACACACACATCTATATTATTTTGGATATCTTTATGAGAATATGGAGTAATTTATTGGCACAGTTTCTTACTGTTTCATTCACAAGTCAAAGCAATGTATTTTGCAATCACTGGTATTCTCATAGGAAGAACGTTAATTTTTAAAATCTTTTTAAATGAGTTGGTCAGGAATTTTCTAAAAAAAGAAATGTTTCCTGCTGTACTTTAGACCAAAGAACACTGCCTTCGAGACAAGACAAAATTTCATTATTATGCGCATGGGAGCAATAAGATTAGCTCCTATTGCTGCCCCTAAGGTGGAGCAGCAGGAGGAACCAATGAGATGATGCTAATGTGCATGTTAATAGTATTCTCCTAGAAGAAGTTAGGATAATTAAACATGTACCGTCTCTTTAAGACAGAACTGCACACATTTTCTTCGGATGGGTGTTTACAAGATTTCCAATTTCAGGTCACAGCCATTTCTGAGATTGCTTAAGAAAGGGATGGGAATAACTTATCTTATTCATGTATTCAAAGAACCTTATAAAATGTGCAAAACATAACAGTTTTAAGGGGCAAAACGTGCATCTTAGCTTGACAGACCTGCTTTATTATGGGTAGTGTTGTATACTGACCTAATATATTGAATATTTTTTAGCTAATATACCTTGTAGGAAACCAGCCTTTAATGTGATGGATTTTATAGTATCTCATTAGGGTGTGTTTATATAACCTGATACGAAACACATTTCCAGATTCATGTTCCTTATTAAAATTGTGAGCTGTATTGATTTTTAGTTGGAACAGCAAGAGTCGTTTTTACTATTAAGAAGGCTGCTCAGAAGTTATTTTCACAGATCACAACTGCTGTGACACAAACAGTGCACATATCGCTCATCTTTCTTTACAGCCTCAATTATATGAATTGTGATGCATTACCCCACCTGCTTCTCCATTGGTGGAGCAGTTCTGTTAGATTCTTTAGAATTCTAAAGGGCATTTTCTATTCATGGTTTTGTTTTTAAATATAAATTCACTACAATTCTCAAAATAGTATTTATATTTTATCTGGTAAAGAAATGTGTATTTTTAAAACCAAAATACCTTAATGCTTCTGCTTTTCAAGTTTCCATAACAAACATGGTATCTATAGCAATGTTTACACTAATATACCAAACACAAAAACTTAGCATTCCAAGTGGTATAAGAAATAATGACTTTCACATGCTAATGTCTCCATTTTGTAAACCAGTCTTCAAAGGTAAATCTAATGTTAGCAGCAAATAGAGTCACTCCTATATTTCTCTGCGGGATCATGGGGAAATAATGATCTTTGAGGTACAGTAAATAGTTTGAATTATTGGGAGGTCCTCGTAAAAAATTAAATAGGAGAATAAAAAGAATAAAGAAACTGTTTCCTTTATTGTGAAGTTAGGGCATTTGGAAGCAACCCAAATTTTAAATGCAAATATTTAGAGAGAAAGAATCCCTTCTGAGACAAACAAATCATAAACTTATTCTTCTTGATTTAATGAACAGTTAGATAATACAATCTAGTTTTTTAAAAAAACAGACACAGAAGTGTGTGTGTTCATTACATTTCTGCATTTTTTTAAATCAACCCTTAAGTCATCAGCAGCAGGGACAAGGGTTGATATTAAATTGCAACATATAGAAACCACTAGATTTAATATAGCCACTTGTGTGCTTTCTTTTTAACTACACTTGTTAGTTTTGCTATAACACTAGAGAAGCAGTTCAGGAATCTCAAGTAATATATTTGGCCTAAGAAATTTTAGGTCTGAATCGGTTTTCAGAAAAGAGAAAATTTTCCTTTATTTTGCCCCTGGCATGCTATTCATTATTAAACATTAAAGTTGTGTCAATTACTTACTTCCATAGTTGATTATTATCCTGGTTATTCTACCAGCTAATCAACCCTTCTCTAAAACATGTCTAGCAGTGACTCTGAATAGATATACAGAATATAATTATTTGTGCAAATTTCTTTTGTTTCTTGTTAACCACAGAAATTGGTTAATTATTTTAATCCACACAACCCCCAAATAAGAGACTATCTTGATTTACCAATTTATTTTTAATCAATGTTAGGCTGGATTTTTAAAGTTTATTATTCAGTCAATGTATGAGCTTACACTGGGAGAAAGAAAAAAAAAGATGCAAGTGTTTCATATACTTGCTTTAAAAAGGATGAAACTAGCCTTCCTGAGAAAGACTTTGTTAGTATTAACAGATTCACTGCTATTCTATTTGAGGTGCAATTATTTTACCATTATTACACACAAGGCTTTTAAGAGAACAGTCATTCCCTCCATTTAAGCAGTGAGTTTTATAATTTATTACATCTCTTTGGTCATCAACTCACTATACAAACAGTTGGTCACCAGTGACCAATTACATTAAGGTTAAGCAACATAACTTTAAATTAGAAATAAGCTAATGTATCTTCATCAAGGGCCTGCTGTGTTTTCACTGCTGTTTATGAGATGATACTAAATGCGGATATGGAGCACGCTCACTGGGACCAATTCCTATCGGCCTGAAAATGGGAAAGTCTTGAGCCTACTCAGGTCCAGAGCTAATTAATGGGATAACATCTGCTTTAAGCATTCCACTGTAGTAATTTCTATCACTTCACTGTGAAGGTGCCTGGAAAACTAACAGAGAACTAAGTATCTAGCTTGAACCACATTAATCTGCAGTGGGGCTGAAAATGTGAATTTTTATACTGCTCTCATCTTTGGGGGATTGTGCATAGGGGGGACTTTTGCTTGTAGATTATATGGATTCTTTTCTCCCCCATGGAGAATATCCTAAATTCAATCTGCACATACTACTTGTGGCTTTGTTCATTTTTTTTGTTTTGTTTTAAAGAAAGGGACACAGCAGCAGATAAAGGTGACCATGTGCCTCATGCAACAATCAATTTTATACAGGAAGATGCTGAAGTGGTTTTATTGCATTACTTTAAGAAACCAGCATGAATTGACAAAGAAAAAACACGGTGCTGTAAAACTGGCTTCAAAAGTGATATGTCCAGTTACTTGATTTTATCAGTTTGTATATAACAAGCACTTGTATGAAGGGCCAGGCCCCTATCCTGATTTGTGATTTAAATAAATGCAATGTGAATGGAATAAAAAATATTAATAATAATAAAAATAAAAATCCATGATTACTTAGAAAAAAACACACATAATCTGAATTCAGAGGTCCTTTCAGCTGCATTGTCTCACTTATTCTGCAAAAAGATTTTAATTACAGTCAGCAGTTCAGTGCTATATTTTGCTCCTGTGCTTTTCCTGATGAAGTACAGTAGGCCAAAGAATTAGAATGCTCAAGGGAAGCTGGTTTATTTTTTATATTACATAGTCATGCAACCAGGTATGTGCCACCAATGTGTGAGCCGAGAGTGGTCAATAAACAAAAGAAAATGTATTGTTTTCTTCTTTATATTATTATTGTTGCTTAAGGTACATTTTATAGATTTAATTATTTCAAGATAATACATTGGGGAATGAATTGCATGTGAACAAAAGAATGGTCCTTATAATAATGAAATTACATTAATAGTCATTCACCTTTACCTAAGAGGTGATGAGTTCAAATGTCAACTCTATGGAATATTTCCTATAATTTGTTTGTCATTGTGCATAGTCTATTTATTTGTTTGCAGCTAGGTATTGAAATATTCAGGCTATTGGGAATTAAATGCTTATTTGACTAACAATGCTTATCTGTGAATTAATGGTATAAAACATGGCATTTTCTAAAAGGCTGCCACTCAGTTTTATGTATGGAGATACTACTCAGACAAGATTCAAGGTCTTTCAAAGAACACTAACACCTCACGCATAGGAGAGAAAAATATTATTTATTTTACATTTTTAACAATCCTATATATTTGTATAAATTATTGAAATGAAATAGTGCTTGCTGGTGCCACACACATCAATTATAATTGTCCAATGAAGCAGCATGGTGTATTGCACATGCAGTACCCAGAATGGGTTGTTCTGTGGTGGTGTTTTTTTTTTATTTTGAACTAATATAAGTTACAAAATGTGTATTTGAGCCATTAGGAGTTGAGGCCAGCAAATACATTTATTGTCTCCTGTGCAGAGGATATAAATATGGTCAGCTTCATTACTGCAGTAATATTCTGATTTGCAAGCAGGATTAATAGAAGCACCACACTGATAACACTCTCTGCCTTCCTTCTGCTAGCATGCCATCAGGTTGCAACAAGGGTGAATCCTCACTTCTGTTGGTTTGCCTACCCTGTCCGTGGTAGCTGAACCCTTATTTTCCTTAAGGAGATCATTTGATTGTCTTAATGTGCACACAAGGATAATATAATCAGATGTGTAATAAAAAAGAGCTGCAAAATTAGAGGCTGCTTAGTAATAATGTAGTGCTATGCTGGAGTGATTGGCAACTGTTGATCCAATTATATAACTAGTTGCTTCTTAAAATTCAGGGAGAGGAGATGGATATATAATGTGCAGTAAAGTGTAAAAGAGCTGGACAGGAAATAAGGTGGGTTGAATGTTTTGTGCTTTGATCAAATTAGAACCAGGTTGATGAAAGGAAATGCCTTGGGTTCTCTGCTTGAAGTTTTGTGTGATACAAATGCCTCTTGAAATGATCAATTTTGCACATCAGTCAGTAAGTTTAGACTGGGCTAGTCTCCTATCTGTGAAGGGGAGACAGGTTCTATACTTGATCACTCAGACTTTTGGCCCCAGTGGGACATTAACTTTAGCAGACATGCAGAAATTCAAGGGATGAGGGAGAGGAGACCATCAGAGAAATCCATGGGAGAGCTCTATGTTGCGGTTCTGAGTTTCAGCTTTCTCCTCTGCCTTTGCATTCCTGTACCTTGACTCAGAGATGATAGGATTGGACAGGAATATGGAGATTGCCTGGTGAATCACCCTACACTAAATACAGGATTATTGTCTACACCAGTGGTTCTCAAATGGTGTTCCGGGCTGAGCAGAAGGGTTCCGCGAAGAGGCTGTACCGCGCCGCCGAATGTTAAAAAAATGTTAAAAAAATCTGGTGCCGCCGAGCAGCTGTTTGCGCGCCGCCGAGCAGCTGATGGGGCCACTGAACAGCTGCTCAGTCGCCGTTGAACAGCTGATGGGGCCACTGAACAGCTGCTCAGTCGCCGCCGAACAGCTGATGGAGGCTGCCGAAAACGGCCCTGAAAGCACGCCGCCGAATCAAGCAAACACCGCGCCGCCGAAAAGAGGAAGATTTCCTTGACTTTTCGGCGGACGGTATGGCATGGGTGGGCAAGGGTTCCGAGGGTATGGCATGGGCGCACAATGGTTCCGTGGGGGGAAAGAAATTGAGAAACACTGGTCTACACTGAATTTTATCTAATCAACTGGTGAACATTTCAGCACCAGCTTTCGGCCCCTTGTCTCATTCTGCCCCACCTTCCAAAGCAGCTGTTATATATTGGCAGCTGGCTATTATTATTTATATAGTGTCATAGTTGTGCAACCTGAACAGTACTAGGACTGCTCGCTTCTGCTTCCCCTTTAGGAGCACCACCATAAAAAAGGGTGGGAAGTGGCAAAGAGGACGTGGGACTATGGTCCTATCCCTGCTTTGCCCCATGCACAAAAAGTGGCCCCAGAGTGACTGTGTCAGCCTGAAACACAGTCCCTCTTGTGCTCCTCACGGGGCAGTGTGACTTTGTGGATTTTAAGTGATTGCCCTGAGTTGAGGGCAGTACAATCTAGCTTTTAATTTTTCAGTGCTATGCAAAACCATCGTGAAAGTCTGCCTCACCCTAGTAAGCCTTATTTCAAAAGGCAGGAACCATGGTTTGTTGTGAAGTCCCTAATTCAGCCCAATGCACATCCGCATCTCTGCTACTGGGATATAGGGTCGAGCTAAAAGAGTTCTGAGCACATTAATCTTATTTATATATATAATCATTTAGATGCCAAACTGCAAGTGTCACAAGGTTCCTTGTATCAGAGAACAGTTACATAGCTAAAGGAGAACCAGGTGTTAAAATAATCAGATGACTCTTTCCTTAACCTACAGTACAGTATCTGCATGGGAATGCTTTTGCTTTGGCATGATTCCTTTCCACAAGTAACATTTCCAGAAAGCACTGTTCCCAGAAATGATATTATAGGATTGGGAATACTGACAGATTGGTGCAGCAACCTTCACCTAGGTCTCCCGATTCAGTATTGTGTAGAATTATATCAAAATGCAGTGGTGGTTTTTTGTGGGTTTGTTTTTGTTTTTTTGTGGTTTTTTTTTGTTAGATGCAGAGTATTTGAATAGCTGCCCATTTCAGCACCAAAGCAACTCTTTTGAAGTTGATTAGTGAACCCCAGTAAAAGAAACACTGCACAGCTTCAAAAATGACAGGACATCAGCATATAATTTCACTAAAAAAGAGGCACAGGGCATTATCTGAATAACATTTTTTGAATTCCAAGATTGGAATTACCGAAATATTTGCATGATTCATGCGTACAGTAAGATAGTCATACACATTCCAGTGTTAGGCATTCACGGATGCACATGCTAATAAGGTGTAATTTGGCAATATGGTAGAGGTCCTTCTTTCCAGTTCTATTATCTGTGAAAGATACAGTCCCTTGCGCCAACTTGGTTGTACATCAGAAGCATTTTGCTCCGCAGCCAAGAAAACAAAGATCTGGCAACAGAAATTAATGCTAACGTGCTGGGCCAGCAGAGATCGGAGTATATGAAGGAGATGGTGCCACTTAGGGAAGAATTCATTATGTGCAATACACCCAGCTGTCTGACAGAAGATACATTTGTATTAGCTGCTAAAATAGCCATTAGTTTGGAGGGAGTAGAAGATCCAAATAGTCTTGGCCTACAGAGGGAAAAGGAAAACAACTTTCCACAAAGAGGTATACATTGGAGGCACTGCTTTGAGTTACACAAAATATAGTTGTGGCATTTATGCGGTGGTGCTTCGGCTGCACACTGTGCTGTTACCGCTACATCTCTGAGAAGGGAGTTCTTGTACAACAGCTTTGGTGAGTCAGCCCTGAAAAGGTTTACGTTTTTCAACAGAGATTATTCTCTGCCATCAGAGAGCCCTCTCCAGTGGGGTACCCTTTATTTATGCCATATAATAGGAATAAGTTTTCCAGGATTAACTCTTAGCTGTGGCAGTTTTAACATTTACTCTGGGCTTCTAACCGCTCTAACCTGGGTTCTGGCTCTTACTGCAACTGCTCAGCGTGCATTGGGGGAGGAGGGGGCGGTCTCCTTAAAAATGGGAATAAAATGAGGATGGAACATTTATTTAAAGTACTTCCATAATATTTGCTCTTTCTTTCTTTCTTTCTTTCTTTCTTTCCTTCCTTCTTACTGTGGTTACATGACACCAGTGGATGCAATTGAAAACTGTATTCTTCTAAATGTGTTCTTAACATTCCATTTTTTACAAAGCTGCCAGGGGCTATTCTGCATTCCCACAACTGCTACAAATGTAACATATTGTTTTGCAATAAAAATTAGCTATAAAAGTGTGAAAAATACCAGGGAGCCAAATGTGAGAAACAAGAGATGGGGGTATGGCTTTAGCACCCTTTTAGTGGACATTTTATTTATTTTTCAAATGGCGCAGACACATTTATAGCTACTGTATTTCAATTATCTCTAATTTCACACATTTTATGCAAATTCCAAACATTTTAATTGCAAATGAGAAGGGAACTTATTTTTAAAAGTGGAGCAACACAACATTTCAGGTTGTTCTTGATTTTAATTCCAAATTTGTCTAGTTGGCTGTTAAAAACTTTTAAAAGCTCATTTTTACACTGTGCTTTAAAATTAGGTGCAATTAAAAAACAAAACAAAACAAAAACAAAGCCAACTACATAGCAATTAGTTACAATTCCAAAACCTTTTCTCCACCTTTTAAAGTCTACTTCAGACTTCCTAAGCAGGAAATGTTACAAAGTTGCAGCGATATTATTAATGGAAGACACATTGTTTCAGTAAGAGTTAGTGATTTAATAGTATCCTCCATAACTGATGAAAATGAATACATTATCCTGTACTATTTTCTCTCTCTCTCTCTCTGTCTCTCTGACTTCAATATCCTAGGACATGGGTTATTAGCTCAATCCTGGCTTAGCTGTCATTCAATAGAAAATTCTCTAAATAGAATAAATCACAACTCCGTCTTTGGTTGGATGAAACTACCTGCTACACACTGGAGACCCATGCACAAGAGAGGTCCTTTTCCAAGTGATATTTCATAATAGCTCACTCTATTATATAAGGTCAATGGCCTTCAGAGCTGTGTAAAATGTTGCTGACAAAGTCAGAACCAGCAAACCTGGATTTAGTTTCAAACAAGGCTGGGCCAGTGTTTGAGCAAACTAGGGCCAAGTTGAGGCTTTAATTGTGGCTTTGAGTGTAAAGATAGACTTAAGATTAAGGCGTTGGGCTGGATTCAAGAGATCTAAAGGCTCAGTTTCCATCTCCATGACACTTCTTCTGTGACCTTGGTCAAGTCATCTAGGATTAGATTCTGATACCCTTTCTCACACTGAATGGTATGTTTTTCTCACTGAAATCAACAGCAATACCCATGGAATAAGGTGCTACCAAGCCAGTCCAAGGGTATCAGAATTTGACCCTTAATCTTTGTGTGCTTCAGGCACAAGGGCATTGTGAAGATAAATTATTATTGCTGTTCGTGAGGCACTTGGACTCTGTGGTGATGAAGGCCACATAAGCAGATAAGAAATTATCCAAACTTTAACGTGTTTGACCCCAAACCAGGCAAAAGGATCTGGTTTCATGTGAGTTTTCTTTCAGTTTTTGGCTTCTTTTTCTGGAGCTGTGACCTTCCAAAAAGAGGAGAAAAAAAAAAAAAGATTTTAAACAATCCTCCTGCAAATGAAAACGTTGGGTTTTGTGCCACTCTGGACCCCATTCAGCAAAGCACTTAAATACATATACAATTTTAAACACATTAATGATCTCATTGATTTGCATGGGATTACTCATATGTTTAACGTTATGCATGGCTTACGTGCATTCTTGAATTGGGGCCCTAATTGCTGACTACTGAGCATACAGTATAAAGATTATGGAAAATTCAAACTGTTTACTATACTGTGTACAATAATTTTACTACACATGGAAACTTCCTAAATTCATTCCCTAAAATGTGTTTTATGTTCTTCTCTCTCTCTCTGTTGTAATTTATTTAAATGTCAAGCAGAAATATTCAAAAGAATGAACCACAACTTTAGTCAAGGTGTCTGCATTTCAAACCAAATATCATCAGAACAGTGAGTAGCCCTGTTAATATTCTTTTTATTTGATTAGTGTAATCTGCTGAGGTGCTGCTTTATTCTTTATCAGCTACCTTTTAACCAATCAATATTTTTTTAAGGTTATATTTTTTTTGAAGGCAGGTGATAATTTTGGAGATAAACTCTCTAGGCACTGCTGACATTGTATAGTTACATATTTAATATCTTTTCAGGGGATTCAGAACTCTGGCAATGTAACAATCTGCCCAGAAAAAACACTAAACCTTAAATTTTCAAAACTGTGTGCAGAGATTTGGCCACCTGACTCCTATTAATGTCAATGAAAATTTAGCTGCAAGAAAGGTAATGTCTTTTCCCTCAGATCATTCCCTCTCTGAAGGGAGCCAGAGAACAGAAAAAAATTAAATAAAAAGCAACTTTGCACCATGGATCGAGACCAGTAGGACCTGCTGAACAATCAGGGAGTATTCCATAAGAGAACATTTGTTTACTAAAATTAGCAAATGTTTCTCTGCATACTGAAGTAGAAAAATCTAAGAAGTTATAAGGGGAAGGAGGGAAATGAGATTTGGTGTGTTTAAAATGTCATTAAAATATATATTTTTTAATTTTGCTCCACTAAAATTATCTGTTTGCTTATGTATTAATTTTGCTGCAAATAAAATTAGTTGTCAGACCTCTGTTTATGGCCTAATTACCTTTTGTGAGGCAAAAAACAAAAAAGGATAAAAGAAATAACAATAAAGAACAGTTATTTACCTTACAGTATCTGTGGTTCTTGGAGCTGTGAGATCCACATGGATTCCACTGTTGGTGCTCAAGCACCCCATGCACGCAAGATCAGATCATCACCATATTATTTTGGCCAGCATTATTTTGGTTTTGTCTTGGCCCCACCGAAAGGCATGAAGGCTGGAGCAGGCTCAACTGCCCCTCAGTTTCTTCACCAATACAGAATTCCAGAGGAGTAGAACACCCCAGTAGTATGAAAGGATGGCAGCTCCTGGGTACATGGTCAAACACTTTTCACAATGTGATCATTCCATATCTGCTCGATCAATCTTCATCTTCAAAGGAAACCTGCACAACACCTCCAAAAGATGAGCTTGGAAACTTAAATTCATAATTGGGCTAGAGAGTAAAAATCATGGACTCTGCAGAGACACTGGTTTTATGGCTCATTACAGCAATTTGTAACTTACTATGTCCTGTCTCTGTAGAGGCGCTAATTGCCCACTTCATTTTACGTGGATTCTTGCAACATGCGTTAACTCCTTATGCTTAACATTCTGTCTCACCTTGTATTTGGCTGTGATACTCTGGTTAATTTTTCCAGACCTGGAGAAGAGCTCTGTGAAACTTGAAACCTTGTCTCTTCCACCAGCAGAAGTTGTTCCAGTAACAGAGATTACCTCACTCGCCTTGTCTCTCTCGTATCAGGGCTACAACAGCAATGCAAACAAAAAAGTTTTCCGTTTAGTTGGAGCTGAATACTGTGTCCTGATTAAAGAATATCTGCAGGACAGACCTACTAACATGGACATCCAGTCTGGAATCTTCTACCACGGAAAAGTGTCTTTTCAATGTGTGAACTGAGCTCCGTATGGCAGCCTTACAAATTTCAGAAATAGGGACATTCTCCAAACAGGCTGCAGAGGTTGCCTGAGCTCTAGTGCAATGAGCGCTAATGTGGCTGTATCTAGCCTGGGTAGTTCATAATGCATTACTGTATTGTTGGAGACTGATTTTGATAA
This sequence comes from Emydura macquarii macquarii, assembly GCF_026122565.2. Classification (NCBI taxonomy): domain Eukaryota; kingdom Metazoa; phylum Chordata; order Testudines; family Chelidae; genus Emydura; species Emydura macquarii. The sequence continues at coordinate 35,257,415 of NW_027132813.1, read as the reverse complement.
TCTCTCTGAGGATGTTGCATGACCCTTAACCTGATCAGCACAGAGTGCAAACAATCTAGGTGTGTACCAGAATGATTATGCTCCGTTAAAGTAATATGACAATGCTTTTACTACATCAAGTGCATGAAGTTTATTTTCCCCTGGGATTGAGCAAGGTATGGGGAATAAAACTGGGAGATGAATAAACTGATTCATTTAGAACTCTGAAACAACTTTGGGCAGGAACTTGGGATGAGCCCTAATAGTAACCCAGTCCTCATGAAACACTTTATAAGGGGGACTACCACGACATGGGTGTTGGAACAAGAGGTGTTGGTGCTGCCGCATGCTCTGGCTTGAAGTGGTTTCCATCACATACAGGGTTTACAGTTTGGTTCATTGGCTCTCAACACCACCTACTATACAAATTGTTCCAACACCGTGAGGGCCCGTATCTACCTTATCTTCTACTAAAAAGCAGCCTTTATTGATATGTGCTATATGGAACAGGTTACTAAGGGCTCAAAGTAGAGACCCATTAACCCTGTGAATACTATATTGGGATCCCATGAGGCAGGGAGCTCCCAAACTGGAGGAAAAACATGAATAAACCCCATAAGCAATCTGGAGTGAGAAAATACGGTGTGGTCCTAGATAGGAGGGTAATGTGCAGATACTGCTCCTAGATGTACCATTATGGAACCATTAGAAACTCCAGGTTGTTTCAGGGTTAGTAGAAAGTCCAATACTGCTGAAATGGGTCTTGTCAAAGGAGGCAGCTGGATCTTGCTTCAGTTTCCTCAGTATCACGGGGATCAGAGGATAGGCACATATCAGTCCCAGCATCTAGAGGATGAGAAAGGATCTGACAGGAAGACTGAACTGCAGCTTGAATGGGAGCAGAACTCTTAGAATTCTTGTTCTGGTCTTTGTTGGACACATCTGTTGATGGGTATCCCCACTTCTCTGCAATTCTCTGCAATTCCTGGTCCTAGACAGACTATTTGTGGTTGTCTGAGAACTGCGTGCTGAGGTGATTTGTTGGTGAGCTATGAATGCTTGGAGAATGCAAGGTCAGCGGCATTATCCGGTGACAAATAAACAAAGTCCGGAGCTGAACGGTCACCTGACAGAGCCAAGATGATCTAGCTTCTTCCTCTCTGTTGACATAATGCATCCCAGTGGTGTGGTCAGTCAGCACTTGGATTGTGGATCCCTGGAGTAAAGGCAGAACAAGCCTTCAGTGTCAGGCTCTGAGTTCCAGAATATTTATGTGCAAACAAGCTTCCTGAGGGGATCGTATGCTCCGACCTTGCAGTTTTTTTAGATGAGTACCTTCACATGCCTGAGTGGAGGTGTCAGTCACCAAAGTCTTGGTAAGTAGAGGTGCAGAGAAGTGACCTGCTGGAGTGATCTTCCTCAGATCAGCCTGTTGATGGGATATGAATAAACTTGGATCCCCTGTGCTTAAATGAGCTGCTATGACTGCCAAATACTTGGTAACACCCTCGCTATGGTGGGGAAGAAAGGGCATGCCCCTGTGCTGATGGTGAGATGTTCCTCCTAAGAATCGGTGTTATTTCCTGTGAGCTGGATGTATTCTGTGGAGATGTTGAAGGTTTTCTTTGGAATGAGAAAATAATGGGAATAAATTCCCCCGCCACTGAACTCTACAGGAACATCTTCCACTTCTCTTAGGTGTAGGAAAGAATCCAGCTCTTACTTCAACAGTACATCGTACCTACTAACTAGGAAACAATCATTTAAAAAGCCAATAAGCAAACTAAAAGTTAACTGGCTACCTATAACTATAACAACTAATCTCTAACACTAACTGCAGCAGACTTGCAGAGAAGCAGGCAGCCACTGCAAGGGTTCTGTCTTGCTGCCAAGCACCATGGGTACAGAGGTGCTTAAGTGCTGCGTATCTGAGGTAAAAATGTGCTTGCCTTGGGTGGGGGGCAGGAGGAGATCTAAGGTGCAAGTGCAGTCCCAGTGGTCATTGCTGGCCAAAAGAACCTGATCTCACACACATGGGGCACGGGCTCATTAAGTGGGATCCAAATGGACAATAACGCAAAGAAGAATGACTGTTACACAAAAACTAACATATACAACATTAGCACAGACTGTGGGGAGGCATTAAGAAAAAGATGTGGGGGAATTTCAAATGGAGTGCCAAGTGATTTATATTTCCCAATGCCATCAGGCATGTTTGAGGTTTGAGTTTGATTTATGTTATAAAAGTAAGGCTGGTGAGGGACAAAGTGGGGAGCCTTTGAGAGACATTTCAATCTCTGCTCTTCCTTCCTTTGCTAGCCAGTCAATTTAGAGCAGGCAAGCTAAAGAATAGCAAGAGGAAGGATGGTCAGTGATGGTCAGTGGTGACATTAGCATTGGAGAATTTGTCAGGGGCTCATTCTAGGGGCAAGTGTTGTAAAAGTTTCTTACAGAATAGTGGGAGGTGACAGGATCTGAAGAAGTCCAGGTGAGGGCCAAGAGGAGCTGAGCAAAACATGGAGTGACCATTTAATAAGTTTTAAGGCCAGAAGGAACTATTAGATCATCTAGTCAGACGTCTTGCCTAACACATACCCCCAGAATTTCATCATGAAAGCATGTCAGTGTAACTAGGCTCTTACAGTATGCCCATTACGATAGCAATTCTCCTCTAGCAAGATAGAAGAAAGCCAAGGGGCTTTATCCTGCAGGAGCTGGGAGGGGACCCTGCAGCCAAGGGAGTGAGCCTGCAGCTGATAGATTCTGTGGGCCCAATCATACCCCCAGGTAATGCTATATATGAAATGGCCAGACGAACAGACAGTTAGATTCCCTCCTCGTGCAGTTTCTTATGCATTCTTTAGTTGTAAGAGAGGGGAAGGAGCTTTGTATCTGGACCCAAAACTCTCTGGGATCTGTGTAGATTTTGAGGATCTGCCCCTCGCAGAGAGCCGTCAATGAAAAACTGTTGTCCCTTTGCATGGGTTCTGCAGCTCTGCCCGTATGCCCTGGCTAATCCTGCAGACTGGGTCCATACCCAGGGTTCTCCCTTAAGACAGATCACCAGGAATGTGGAGACAAGGAGAGTCTAGCTCAGTGAAGGGGTGGCAGCAAGTGGCTTAGCAGCACAAAGGGAGTGGGGGAGATGCTGTTGACATTCCCTTGGATGCAGGGAGCGAGAGAGGGGTAGAGATCTGGACACTGCCTGGCTCTGCATGTGCACCATCCTCGTTAATGCAGCTGAGACTAAGCCTTGTGATCTCTAAGCTTCAGCTCTACCTGACGAACCTAAAGGAGTGGGGCCATTAGGAGATGAGTTAAACTGGTCTGAGCGGGAAGTTGCTCTGTGCAGCTCTCCTTGTCTGGAGCATTGCCAAGGGTTCTGTCCCACAATATTATATATATAACATTAGAATCACTTCCAGGTGTCATTCTAATGTAAATTTAAATGCAGTATTTCTAAACTTACTTTAGTGTCCCAATGTATTTATAGCGTTTACATAAAACTGAGATCTCTGCAGCCCGGGAAAAGTTAATACAATACAAATACGGACTAGCTCTGAATGCTATATGTAAGGGGTCTATTAGCCCCTTACTGAAACTTAGTGGGTCCTTTTGCTTAGCCATCTCTGGAGGAAACAGGACCCTGAAACAGACACAGCCCCCAGGGCCAGTGAAGAGAGGCCAACTCAGGTCAGCCTGATTGACAGGGCGGACAGGCCATGTGAGCTGGAGCTGCCTGCTTGGGCATGCCAGAGGCAGGGCGGACCGGAGCTAAGGACAAAGGAGCCTGCAGCTGGAAGGCTAGAAGAGAGGAGCACAGAAAGCTGAGCAGAGCTGAGCTGAGCTGACCCGCAGAAGAAGAAGCAGAACCAGAGGGGCATCCCAGAGAGCCGAGCCGAGCCGAGCCGAGCGCAGCTGCACTGAGCAGAGTGAAGCAGGAGCTGGGGCTGGAGCCATCTGAAGCTGGGTGCGGTGAGCAGCGGGGGAGAGCGAGAGGGGACCCTGGGAGTGTGTGGCCACCGCCAGAGCAAGTGTCTGACTCTAAATCCCTGCAGCGTAGCCAGGGCCTAGACAGTGGGCCTGTGACGTGTGACACAGACTGCGAACCTTCCTTACACCCCGGAAACACTGTGTTGGGTGTTTTCCTTTAACCTTCCTCCTCTTTTCTTATTTTTTATTTGATTTTTGATAGTTGTTTGTTTAATAAATTGTATTGCTTTGTATTGTATGCAATGATCAGTGGGTCAGGGAAGTGCCCAGTGCAGAGTCAGTACCCCAGAGTGGGGACACCCTAGCCCCTCCCCTAAGGGACCACGGCAAGATTGGGGGTTGAGCCTCAAGAATCCTGGGCCCAGCCTTGTCAGGGTTACGGGGACCCCACCATGCAGGAGAGTGGGAGGGGAGCCCTCAAGGTCAGGTGGGCCTCAGGGTAAAGGGAGTGGGAGCAGGGACTCAGATCCTTTTGCTAGACAACTCTACCGGGGTAGTGTATAAGCAAGGAAAGTTCTCCACAATAGCGGGCCCATTCCCCTGCTTACAAATAGTCCCTAAGGAAAACAATAGCTCCTGAGATTGTGCTTTATTGCCCAAAGCTCAAGGAACTTATTTTCCCAACTACTGTCCTCAGAGACAATCTCAATTTCTTTTAATACATTTTCAGGTGTTGTCCCCATTTGTTCACACAGACCCATGTGCCCACACTCCCTGAACTCACCAGTACAGGGCCGATTCTGTGGCTCTGTCTCCTGACTTCTTCTTGAGAGAGGAGAACACATCATATGTGTTAGCTCCTTATACAGAAGCCTTAGAAAAGGAAGCCAGCAGATTCCTCCACCCACACAGGGGTGCTACCAGAGGCACGGGCTGCTACCAGAGCAGTCCTTTAATCCTCCAACATTTGTTTTCCCCTTACTCTCAGCACCAGCTCCTCCTCCAGCACCAGCACCAGCTCCTCCAATATCAGTTCTCTCTACAACTAGATGCATGATGTAAAGAAGTGCACTTCTACAAGATTACTGCCTGTTTAGAACAGGAATAGTACAAGTCAAATTTTGGTTGTATGATCAGGTATTAAGCAAGAAAAAGAGCCCAGAGATAAACACACACAAGCATGCACACACAATTTCATCTCTATTATATTCTAAGCATTGTCACTTGAAAAAGAAAAAAATTCCTTTCTGTCTCTGGTTTATAGAGGCAGCAAAATGATCAATCAAAAATGCAGGTTTTACCACAAGCCTGATGAAGCTTACTGAGTTTGCAACAAATTCTGCCAAACTTCTCATTTTGCCCAAATTTATCCAATTTTTTTCTTAATTCAAATGAACCCCAAACCGAAAACTCAGGTGGGGTTGGCTGTTGCTAAGCAGTAAAAACAAAACTCACTGCAAAAGTTTATGAAAATGCATGCAAACTAAAGCCAGCACATTTCTTTCAGCTCTAAAAAGGACAGAAAGAAGAAAGAAAGATGCAGAATCAAGGGAAAAAAGTCTTGAAGGGACATGGTAATTCATAGTGCAACTGTTGCAACAGGATTTCAAAAGATAAAGCTATTTGACACTTACCATTTGTTTTTAAAAAGACTTTCAGTGAAATAAAAGGGGTTTAATACTTGACTAAGTGACATAGGCAACTTGCAGAGGAATGTAGAGTAGTGGAACACTTACACTTCACAGAAGCACTGAACTTTTCTCTCAATCTAATTTCTTCTTAATTCCTTGCATTTCATACATTTTCAAGGCAATGTCTGATGCAGAGACAGTATGGTGCCACCATATGTTCCTACTTCCATCCTTAACGCTGACCTAATAAAAGAAAGAAATAATTCCACTTTGGAGTTCAGAAAACAATCATATTAAAGAAACTTAAGCATGTATTAAACAAGTTATTATGAAAACATGTATCATGGGTTCTGGCTTTCACACACAAAAGTTGCTAAATCTGGAAGAATATTGCATATGTTGTTTGTATTGCACATGTGACTGTACAATGCTATTTTAGTGGGTTGGCAAACTCTAGATGTCATCTTATAGAGGATCTTTAGATCTTTCATCTTCATGGCAATAACAGTCATGCAGCGTTTGTAACAGGCTTTATACTATGGTTTGGTCAAATTAAAGCATAGTTGTAAGCCATTACAGTTACACTGAGGTAAATATAAAGGCTCTTTCATTGATGGGTCTGTTCTAACACTCATGAACCAGCATAATTTAATATACTTACTTTATTACTTTTTATCTCAAGCTCAGGTGACGAGACAACCTAATTTTTAATGGAATGTACTCAGATTACATTTATGGGAATTGAACAAAGACATCCTGGTTTTGCTGTCAAGATTGCAAACTGAATAGCAAGTATTTTTGTGTGATTTGAGAGAGAGAGAGAGAGAGAGAGAGCTTTTTTCTTTGTTTTGTTTTGTGTTTACCATCCACCTTTCCTACCAGAATTCTCTCTCTTTTTATTGAAAGGCTGTCCCTACGTATTCATCAAATACATGAATCCACACATAATACCAGCTCTGCCAAGCTTATCCCTGCCTTGCATTGAGATTCCTTTACTAACCGGAATGCAGTTTAATTTTGCTGTTTTCATGAGCTCATTTGCTACTCTAAATTTTGTTATTTTTAAGGGGGGGAGGGGTTGTGATAAAACCAACTTTTTTTACAACTGCATTTTACTAGCCACCAAATGCTGTTTAGTTCTGCCATTCCCAAATAGGTTTGTCGGTATCTGGCCTGAACCAGTATTTTAACTAGTGCTCTCCACTTATGTTTTATAGTAGAACCACCAGATGTCCCAGTTTTAAGACACTGTCTCGCCTGCTCTCCCATGAGCAGATCTAATGTTGTGTGCTGCTGTCCCTGTTGATTGTCTGAACAGTAATAGCACTGACAAGGGCAGAGTCGAACGACAAGGGAATGAGAGAAAGAAGTAGATCTGCCCAAACAAAAATCTTTAAAGGAGACCCATAGATCCAATAATGACTATCTTTTAAAGGACATCACTAGGTATTACAGTTATTTCAAGGAATACTTGGATATTTAACACAGGATGGGGAGACCAATTTTAAAATGTGTCTGTTTCTTTCCACCATTTTTGCCACATAAATTGAAATCTTCCATTTCCCCTCTGGGGCAGATATTCAGTGCTTATTTCACTCTCAGTCTATAAATATGCGACTGCATGAAAAAGCACTGTACATCAATAGTTCAGAAAACGTATACAACACATATAATCATACATTCAGTTACACTGAATATGCCATTCTAGATTCAACTAAGCAGACAGGGTGCCCAGGGATAGAGGGCAGTAGTTGTAGAGGATACACAATTCCCTTCTTCCCATCCTATTCCATCCACTGTGACTCACTCTGATCTGTAATTCTGATGGAAATATGCTCTTATTTTGTCTGCTTCCTCGGACACACCACTTCTGATATGCAAAATCACACAGAAGACAAAAATGCCATGAAAAAGTTGCTTGTATTTTGTAACTGACATTAAAAACCATTTTCTGATTGAATATATATGGCTAGTTTATGACAGGCTGCCGGACCTGATATTGTAAGTTGGGAACACACTGTGGCTGCTTCCTTCAGGTCTCCCTCCTCCTGCATACTAGGAACAGGAGAGAGGCACCCCTCTCTGCCTCACAAACATGCATCCACCACTACCTGCAAAGGGGATACACTATCCTCAGCCGGGTGCATTTCTGAACAGCCTGAATTCCCCACTCTGTCTTCTCCCTCTCCAGCATGGCAGCAGCTGGTCCCCAAAGAGAAAGGAGAAAAACACATGTGGGACCTGTGCTGAATGCTGGCTTTCTGGCAACTGGCTGAACATTCAGCTTGCTTCATTGCCTGGGACAGGTGCCGGAAAGAAGGGCACTCTCCTTGCAGATGGCCAAGAGGAAGACAAGAAACCCTTGGCTACAAGGGAAGAGATCTCCTGGGACTGCTCTTGCTCCTCTCCCAAACCTAGTCCTCTGAGGAGAGGATGAAAAGATCCTGACTCCTGCAGAGACAGTAATCTGTACAGTGAGTGCACTGAGAGCAAGGGAAATGGGGTGCTGTGTTGGGGGGGAGGGCAGCAAGGGAGACTGGGCTTGTGTGTGAGAGAGACCTTGTAATGGAGTCGTGTGTGCATGCGTGCGCAGTACTGAAAAGCCTAGGTAAGATGTAGCATTTTTACACAGAACAGAGTTTTCATTTCACACTAAAACTTTATATCCAGTTATACAAGGGAAGGGAAAAACAAGTGATGGCAGAGGAGGAAGGCCCCTTATGAGCTGGGCTGCAGGAGACCCAAGATGTGCTTGAACCAGCCCTGAGAACATAAAATGCAGAATTAGAGGAAGCTGAATGAAAACGTTGACATTAAAAAGCGTGGCTTGCGCTACAGCCTCACAATCTCCCAACTCCACATATCTGGATATATTTAAAGACTACAGATCAAATAGTAAGTGATGCTTTAAAAGAAAAAAAAAAAAGAAGAAGACAGGCTTAAGAAACAAAATCCTTGTAATAAATAATATATTATTAGTTAAGGAGATGAACTGACAAAGTAGTGCTACTCTAATCTCTTCCCTGCAACAACCAGAACAACTCACATACCATTTTCCCTTTAGTGTGTGCAGGGATTGCTGCTGCGCTACAGTTTCACTTAGAATACCACACACAACTAATCTACCAAAGTGATTAAGTGATACGTCAGTGATACGGTCATTTATCTGCTGTAATTTTATCTTGCGAAAATATAATTTCCCAGTCTTTTAAAGAATACCATTAAATGTTTTGGGCCAGGCTCAAATTAGGGCGGAGGGAAACAGACCATTTAACTGAAATGAACCCAAATCTTGTTTTGGGTTTGGGGATAGGGCCCCTCCACAGAAACCTACAATACATGGTGTTGAGCCACCAAGCCCAGCAGCTGTGGCAGTCTCTGTGATAGGCTCTGACATCAATCTGAATGTAAATTTTGCATGTGGCCCGCACTTTGGTGCTTGCTGAAGCAGTAGAGCACCTCATGGGTTAGCTCACTCAAGATTTCCACTTATTCATTTAGAAACTGAAATGACACCTCTGCATCCAAACAATGATTTGAAATAACAACCCAAACCGCTCAGCATGGCAGAGGTTCCATTCACTTAACTGAACTAGCCGGTGTTTCAAAACAGCAAAATATGCACCTCTACACTCATACCTTCAGCCCTCTCCAAAAGCACTACAAAATAGATGACCTTTAAAGCACTCTGTTAAGCCCAACAAATTTGGGCTATTTCAGACCCAGAGAGGAGCAAGTTCCCTAATCAAACAGCCCTCATCCTTCTGCCAGATCTCTATTTTCTACACCAAGGGAGCTCCAGCTCAAACACCTCCACTGACATCAATAACAATCTTGCATTGACTTCAGCGTGGCTAGGATTTCACTTGGGGAGAGGCCAGTCTCTCTCAAGTGGGAAGGTCCAAGCCACTTAGGGGTTTTATAGACCAAAACACAGCATCTTAAACTCCACACAGAAGCCATCAGGCAGGCAGCGCATGCTGTGGAACATTGGTATTATGTGCTCATCATGAGATGCACCACTTCAGAGGAATAATTGCTTTTAGGAGGTAATACTTCTGGCATAACAACCATTCAGGCCACACACAGATTTTGCAATGTAGATCCAGGCAGCAACAGAGAGCAAAGGAATGCATAGGTTTAGGATATCTGTTATTTTTACAGTGAACAACATTTTGGCATTCTGCTATCATAGACCCAGGCTGAATAAAAACTTTATCCTGCTTTAGTACCACAGAGATTGGACAGAATTTTTTTTTTACCCCCTATAATTATTTTTAGCATGGCTTTGTGTAAGCCCACACTTCCCTGCCTCAGCAAGCCTGAAATCTATGTGATCATACTAAAACATCTCTGGGTCTTGACAAGGCTAGAGGTAAATGGTGACAATTTAACAAACCCACATTACAGTTCAGGTTAGAAGGAGTTTCAGAGGTGACATTGTATCTAACAGGCTCTTCTAATTTAAGTCATTCTCTATGTTACCTAGTTGAGATACCAAAAAAGCAGTTTTAACTCAGAAGACAATGATAGATGTAAATTTATAATAGGGCAACAACAGAGTGTTTCGCTAGCAGTGAAACAACAACAGAGTCAAAATTAACTTTTGAAAATATTAGATTTTTTGTTTTAGTACTATTTGTTTTAGTATTGAAAAAGTGTCTGATGTTCAGAAAAAACAATGCCCTATGTTTTTACTAAATTGAGTTGTTTTTGGTCATCAGCTCAGAAGACCACACTGATATGGCTAAGACTCATAATCCAAGCCAAACACACACACACAAATATGAGAACTTCTACCAAACTAAAAATAATATTAAGAGATTAAGAAATGTTTTGCTCTGAGAAAAAAGGGTCAGTAAAGAATAGAGGAAATTGCCTTTGAAGCTATTTCATCTTGAAAATTTGACTTTCTTTCAATAGTTGGTTGAAGAGGACCCCAAAATAAAACTTTGAGAACTTGAAAACAAACAAACAAAAATGTTATTTGCTTGCAAAACATTTTCTATCTTTCACAAGACCACTTTTGCAATGTAAATCAGTTGAAATACGCACTTGTTTCTTTAAAGAATAGACCAAATTATTTCCTGTGGCATGAGCCTGCAAACATCAACGCATGCAAGGCCAAGATTTCCTCTGAGTTGTACTACTGCAACCCTCTTGTAACTGGGAGGAGAATTTGGCCAAAATCTTTTAGTCCCCTGTGCAATCTGGAAAGATTTCAGAGGTTGGATCCCTAACTCCCTATGCTACAAATTACTCTAGGTGGGCAGACTCCCCTTGATTTCAGTGGAGCTCTGCATGGGCACACATGTCCACTCACATAGAACAAGATTGGGGGCTTGGTGATGCACTTTGCCCTTGGCATCCGGCTCTTTCTTCCTCCATGCCTCCACTCATTTTCTGCTGCCAGGCACTCTCTTAACGTCTAAATCCTCTCAATCTCAACTACAATGTCACCATCTCAACAGAAGTGCTGTATCGAGGCTCTACCCTGCCCACAAAATCCCCCCGTTCCCTCAGACATTGCGTCAGGTTGCCATGAGTGACAATACACTGTCCCCCTTCCCTTCACAAGCCTTGATATCAGGGGCATGCTGGGGATAAAGCTACAGGGAATTTTGGACCACTCTGGAATGTGGAGCAGCCCTTGGGAGGCTGCTGCAAATTAGAGCAGCAGAGGCAGTTAGAGCAACTCAGTGGCAAACTGGTAAAAAAAGAAGTGGGTAAACTAACCTCAAATACACTCTCTATTCCCTAAACGAGCAGTGGGCAAACTCCATTTACTCACATTTACCCTTGACCATACTACTGAAAGCAGCTCCCAGAGCAATGGGGTCAGATCAGATTGCAGAATCACGGCCTTGTATTGCAACACGGATGATTCACAATAAGGATGCAACTTGGCAAAAGACAAAAGCATAAAAACTCCATTGCTATAGATAATGTTATTAATAATGGAACAATCCAAAACATTAGAATGTAGATAAGTATCCTCGCTCATCTGAACCAATGAAGCTAGCTGCCCATAACTCTCCTGCACACAACCTCTCCTTGCCTAAGGAGAACCTAGTTCCTGTATTCCTGTTAACTTCCTGAGATTGTAAGCAGTGTTGTTGTAGCTGTGTCAGTCCCAGGATATCAGCGTGACAAGATCTTCCTGAGAAGTGGCCTAGTATCCAGCTCCTCACAGCAAATGTGGTTTAGGGTGCGTTCTCTTCTCTGACACCTCCTTTCTTTCTTGCTGCCCATCTCAAGCTTCCCCCGTCCACTCTCTCATTGTACGTCCACTCCATTCCTCTTCATCCATCCCCTTTCACTCCTTCCTCTGCTTCACCTACTTTATAATTACCACTTCCTTTCCCAACCTGCCTGGTTCCGCTGCCCTCCTTCATCCTGAAGGGACAACAGAAGAAGGAAGCACCAACAGTGAGAGAGCTGAGTAAGCTGCAGCTGGGTGCTTTCCTGTCTCTGGAAAGCCAGGAGGTGAAACAGGGAAGAACAGCAGGAGAAGCAGAGAGGCAACTGGTGAAAACTACAAGAGTGATAACTGCTGCTACTGCCCAAAGGCAAGAACTGCAGTAAAAAAAAAAAAAAAAAAAAAAAAAAAAAGACCCACTTTTCCTAGCCCAGCTATTTGAGACATAATTACTATAATTTTGTCCCTCCTGAACCCTTTCACTAGGCAGACTCATTTACAAAGGCATCTGTCTAGTATCCAGAGGTCTGGTCATTTGCACTTTTCTATCTTGGGTTTTATTAGTTTTAAATTTGGAAAGGATCATTTATAATCTCTAGAACTGATGTAGTGAGTAAAAAACTCAGATTTTTATTTATCTTTTTAAAAAAAGGCAGAGAAAATCAAAGCACAAAAATGCAAACATCTGTAAAATGAAGACAAAGGTTTTCCTTGTACCTCCTTCTTAGGATTTTCAAGTTTTCTAAATTGTTCTGTATTTCTGCAGCTTCTTCTGAGATTTCTGAACTAGGAAGTTCCCATTTGCTAAATCAGAAGTACTGTCAAGGTTCTAAACCTCAGGCACATGTAATGCCATTTCTACTATGTTGTGATATGGCTTCCTTAAAAAGAAGTTAAAAGGATTAATAAAAAAACAACAACAACAAATATTCACCAACCCATATGGTCAATAATTGCTGTTTAATAGTCCTCCTATTACAAATCTAAAAAGCAGCAGTCAGAATTACCAGTAGAGTATTAATAAACAGGAATGAGTTAATAGTGCATAAAGACCTTCTAGTGGAACAGTGGGGGAGTTGAATATTCTTTTCTTAAGTCAGCTGTAAGTAATTACTACATGGTGTGCTTCTGACTATTACCATAACAGAGCAATTGGACGTGAAGAATGGATAATAGTATGGACATGGAGGTATTTTTAGAACATCAGCAGTGAGGCAGGTAAATGCCCTACTTGAGCACAAACCTTTAAATAAGTTGAGAAGACTTTTTTTTCCCCTTAGCCTTGGTAGAATTTTGAAAAGATCAATTTAATAAATTATTTAAAATAACTTTATGAAGAAATGTCTGTGATATGTACATAAGAAAAACGGCAAAAAAAATCCCACGCAGACGCTAAGCATCTAGCCTGCGCTTCTATAGCTACATAATCACAGGTTCCTTCCTGTTACTTTTAGAGTAGTGTCTTCATTTGTCTGAATGCAGAATGTGCCTTCACTAGCTTCTATTGGCTGCCCAGGTAAAAGCTAAAATATTCAAATAAGAACTGTAACTGTGATTGCAGGAGTTGTGGTTTTTTCTAAAATTGAGTTAGTCATCCTCTGTGATTTAATGATGCATATCATTTATTTTAAAATATTATTATAAGAGCGATCACTGAGATGCAGCTTCTTCTTCACAGGACTGTCCATTATGCAGTGCAGCAGGGTTTTTCATGTACAACTACAGGCTGAGATATTGTCTATTGACACAACGTATGCTCTCAAATAAAAACAGCTTGAGACTTTTGATTCAGAGAGTAGTAATTTTGTAAATGCACAAAAATATAATTTGAGGAATATTTTGAATTTTTCAGGCTATAGGTTCTTCTCCTACTATGTTGCTATACAGGGCAGATGTTGATTTTTCAATTTGCAGGTTTGTTAAGCATCATGAAATGTTTTGGTTCTCAATCAAGAATATTCTTCCCAAGTGGTCCCAAAGTCCTATGCTTGAAAATAAAAGCATGTCCTTTTTGTTTCCTAGCAGCATGTGTTCTGCATTCAATAGAAGGATAAGACAGATAATTTGATGCCGTTTATTGGACCAACATATAAGTTTTAAGCCATAGGGTTTAGGGATGTAATGTAATGGCAGGTTCTCTTTGTTTTACAAAAGGAGTTTATATAAAATGAGTTGTGATGATTGTTTACTGAGCTTCACATAGAAACAGTACATTTTCTGAATATTATTAAATAACACAGATTATGATGTCACCTTGCAATCTCTGTCTATTCTGCTTTTAGCTATTAGTGACATTATAAAAGTGCTACCCTTGTATTTATGGGATAATGTTCAAGTGGAGGAATATACCAGGTTAGAAATACAGACACACTCACAATGAAATTCTGGTCCCACTGAAATCAATTGGAGTTTTGCCATTGACTTCAATGGATGCAGAATTTCCCTGACAGCAAATGCTGTTTCTTAGAAATATGTTTTAAAGCCATTGATATTAGTCTTGTATTTTCACATAACAAACAAAGGACATGGGTGGGTGAGGCTCTGTAGCCTGCAATGTGCAGGGGGTCAGACGAGATGATCGTGATGGTCCCTGAAGGCTTTAAAGTCTATGGGACAGCCTGTCCTCTGAAGATTATCCTTTCCTCCATACACATCGTGTAGTGCTAAAAACCTCAAAAAAGCCAGAAATGAGAAAAGCTAAGGTTTGTAGAGTAATGTTAACTGAGCCAAACTGGAATTCAAGAGGAAATATGTAGCGCATGATTTAATCCCTCTGCCCCCCAAATAAAACCTAAACAATAAAAGCTGCCAAACAAACAAGAGTTAAGGACCAAACATTACATGTCAATAAAGGCTTGGGTATTAGAAAAAACCCACCAAACCCTTGTTTCGTAGCCTTTTTCCTTCACTTGTCCCCATCCCATCTTCTGTGTGTTGTCTGTTTAGTCTCTGACCCTGCCATATGATATGTGCAGGCAAACCCCGCTGGAGCCGGTGCAACTCAGCAGAGGTGCAGGGGTCTGCTTGTGTGCCTCAGATGGCAAGATCAAAGTCTTCAAATTTAAACAGTTTGGGGCAAATAACTGTCTTCTTGTATGTCCTAAAAGGGTCTAAAATATTAAATTATTATATAATATATAATAATAACACTCCAGACTACACCCTTGCCTTGGAAAACCCCCTGGACAGGGCTGAGGAGAAGACTTCCAATCTAAATAGATGGAACAGATAAAGGGTGGGAAGGGAAGCAGGCATAGAGATGTTAAGTGAGTTGCCCAAGGTCACACAGTGGTGGTGGAGTTGGGAAGAGAACACAGGTCTTCTGACACTCAGTCGAGCGCGCTATCCATTAGTCCAGGCTGCCTCCCTTAGCTATGGTGTAAACTTATCCCAAAGTGACAAAGAAATAGGTTATAGGCAGAGTAAAGCCTATTCTCCAGTACAGAAAGACCTCATGCCATCAATGGCACCATTACACGCCCCCTCCCCCCCGACCAAAAAAATGGTTTTGCACTTGCTTAAAGTTCGATAGGCTGCAGAGCTGTGGGGCCATGGCCTGACCACTTTTAAGCAGTGGACCCATACTAAATCAGTACACTGCCAGAACTGTCTGGAGCATCACTCCAACCATGTGGTTGCAATGCTACTGATATTGGACCTGGCCTCCCTCCATCTGTACAGAAGGGTGGCTTGGACAAATCTCAGTGACCAGTGCTGTGACTTGGAGCACGGGGTCACAACACCATTCAATTTTGGCCCAGCTACCCTTCTGTTCACACAGTGTATTACGGACTTCAGGGTTGTCCACTGAGAACTTGACTCCAGGCAGCACCAGCTCATGTACTGTGTGGTAAGAAAGAGGGGCGACTCCTTAGCCAAGGGAGACCCAGGGTCCCTGTGGCCAGAGGCTGAGCCAAGACCAGAATGAGATCACTGCTGGGGGGCTGGGCAGTCAGGCGGGACTGGAATTTGCCTCCTCCCCCCAAGAAATAGCTGAATTGGTGCCAATGCTTACCAATGCTGTGCTGTGAAAATAATTACCAGAAAGCAGAAGGGGAGTGCACAAGGGGGCGAAGCAGGGGTATGGGACCCCCAATAATCAGCAGGGGCACAGAACTCCTCCAGCCTAGGGGCAGGGCAGGAGCTGACAGCTCCTCTGGCCATAGCAGGGAGAGCCAGTTCCTCCGGTCCCAGGGCTGCAGCACGAAGAGTCAGCTCTTCCAGCTGGGGGGTGGAGAGGAGAGCATGGGCTCCTTTGGCCCCAGGTGCAGGGACACAGAGTGTGTCCCTCCAAAAGGAGTCATAGTTTTGTGCCCGGGCACGCCCCTAAATATAAGTTAAAAGCTGATGCAAGGCACTACCAATCAAAGAGGAGAGAAGGAAAGGGCCAAGACAGCAGGCACTAAAGTTGCAGAAGCTCTGTTTTGGGGGGGCTAAAGCAGTCAAATTTTAAAATAACAGTATTGTCTAAGCTTCCTCACACCTTCCTTTACCTCAGCTCTGTTCTTTATAGGTCCCTCTGGTAAGGGCCAAAAAGGGTTAAGTCAGCCAGAAAGAAGGAAGAAAGAGAGGTGTTTCCACTTATTTATGAAATAGAAAGTGTTTAAAAGTAGAGTAAATCACAAGCAACTAAATTATTAACACTGGAAAAGCCTTTGTATCCTGATGATGAGTTACTCAGACTGTCTCTCTCTCTTCCAGTTATCCCTGTTCTTGGGGAACAAACATAATTATAAATCTACCAATCATTTGTTTTAATTATTTTTAACAAGATAAGGGAATATTTCAATATAATGCCTTATGGTGTCTGACATCATCAGGTGGTCCAGAGACATCTACACGGAACACATCACCGGGCATAGGCTATACCAGGAGGAATGAGCCATGCTGGAAAAGTGATGCAGAAAGACCTTTGCTTTGTGGATTGTATTTGCTAAATGGACTAACCATCCTGAATTTATCATTCAATGAAGGGCAATCAGCACTCACTGTTATACTTACTTGCCACTAACCAACCTCAGTATTACCCTTGTCTGAGTGATGTACCTGAATGTTGCAATGTTTATACCCAACTGTCTCACTAAATGAATAATCCCTAATCAGGGATAATGCAGATAATGTACTCTTTGTACTGTACGACTTGACTTCCAAACCAAACCCTGTACCTTTTGGATAATCTATCCATTATCCCCAGATGTACAGAATCTCATCCCTTCAAAAACTCTGTGTTTGATAATTTTATAACATTAGCTTTAATAAAAATTTGTAAATCTGAAAATTGAAAAGTGGATAAGGAACTGGTTAAAGGGGAGACTACAATGGGTCATACTGAAAGGTGAACTATCAGGCTGGAGGGAGGTTACTAGTGGAGTTCCTCAGGGATCGGTCTTGGGACCAATCTTATTTAACCTTTTTATTACTGACCTTGGCACAAAAAGTAGGAGTGTGCTAATAAAGTTTGCAGATGACACAAAGTTGAGAGACATTGCCAATATAGAGAAGGATTGGGATATCATACAAGAAGATCTGGATGACCTTGTAAACTGAAGTAATAGAAATAGGATGAAATTTAACAGTAAAAACTGCAAGGTCATGTATTTAGGGATTAATAACAAGAATTTTTGCTATAAGCTAGGGACACATCAGTTGGAACTGACAGAGGAAGAGAAGGACTTGGCTGTATTGATTGATCACAGGATGACTATGAGCCGCCAATGCGATGTGGCCATGAAAAAAGCTAATGTGGGCCTAGGATGCATCAGGTGAGCTATTTCCAGTAGAGATAGAGAGGTGTTAGTACCGTACAAGGCGCTGATGAGACCTCATCTGAAATAGTGTGTGCAGTTCTGGTGCCCCATGTTTAAGAAAGATGAATTCAAACTGGAACAGAGAAGGGCTACTAGGATGATCTGAGGAATGGAAAACCTGCCTTATGAGAGGAGACTCAGAGTGCTTGACTTGTTTATCCTAACCAAAAGAAGGCTGAGGGGAGATATGATTGCTCTTTATAAATACATCAGAGGGATAAATACGAGGGAGGGAGAGGAGTTAAGTTCAGTGCCAATGTGGACACAAGAACAAATGGATATAAACTGGCCATCAGGAAGTTTAGACTTGAAATTAGATGAAGGTTTCTAACCATCAGAGAGTGAAGTTCTGGAATAGCCTTCCAAAGGGAGGAATGGGGGCAAAAAAATCTAGCTGGCTTCAAGACTGAGCTTGATAAGTTTATGGAAGGGATGGTGTGATGGGACAGCCTAATTTGGCAATTAATTGATCTTTGACTACTAGTGGTAAATATGTCCAATGGCTTGTGATGGGATGTTAGATGGGGTGGATTCTGAGTAACTACAGAGAATTCTTTCTTGGATGTCTGGCTGGCAAGTCTTCCCCACATGCTCAGGGTTTAGCTGATCACCATATTTTAGGTCGGGAAGGAATTTCCCCCCAGGGCAGATTGGCAGAGACCCTGGTAGTTTTTCGCCTTTCTTTGTAGCATGGGGCACAGGTCACTTGCTGGTGGATTCTATGTACCTTGAAGTCTTTAAAGCATGATCTGAGGACTTCAATAACTCAGTCATAGATTAGGGGTCTATTACAGGAGTCGGTGGGTGGGGGAGGTTCTGTGGCCTGCATTGTGCAGGAGGTAAGACTAGGTGATCATATTAGTTCCTCCTGACCTTAAAGTCTATGAGTCAATACACGATATATTTTGATTTAGTGTCATTTTGCTTTGATTTCTGACCAAAAACATTTGGTGAATATGACAAGAATTTGTGAAATACTTCAGTCAACCTAAATCTGCATTTTTGGATGAAAAAAATGCTGTCCAAAACATTTTGCCCAGATGTAATCAGTACCTCATTTTAACATTTTCATGGGAAAGAGGGCATCTGTAGCAGCATGATGCCCCCTAGCACCTCTGCAGTATTA
Source organism: Emydura macquarii macquarii (assembly GCF_026122565.2). Taxonomy (NCBI): domain Eukaryota; kingdom Metazoa; phylum Chordata; order Testudines; family Chelidae; genus Emydura; species Emydura macquarii. The sequence continues at coordinate 35,238,740 of NW_027132813.1, read as the reverse complement.
ACTCAGAATGTCATATATTGAATTACCATTAACACTTACTATGCAATATCTCCTGAGAAACTCCAGAGAATGTCCAAATCTGCTTCAGGGACATGATCAAAGCTAAGGGGACTGGTTTGCAAGGTTAATATGGGTTGTTTTCTTAAAATGTTCAACTATATTTTGGGTTTCTCTTTGCACCAATTACTTGAATATGCTCTTAAAATAAAACAAAAACAAATTTCCAACATTGAGGTATTTGTGTATTGCTGTATGTAGTATTATTAATTATTATTTGGACTACACCAGCACCCAGAGGTCCCAACCAAAACTGGAGCTCCATTGTGTTAAGCATTTCATAATCATGTAGTAAGAGACAATCCCTTCCTCAAAAATTTTGTAGTCAAAGGAGACAAGAGAGATAAAGCTAGGAGAAAGGAAGCATTATTTTCCCCATGAGGAACTGAGGCACAGAGAGAATAAATGATTTGCCTGAATGCATATAGAGTGTTAGACTAAATGACATCAATGTTTAAATAGCACAGAAGGAACAACTGAAACATAAAAAGACCAAAAAAATGGGGGCAAAATCTGAAACTTCAGCTTATCTCAGTGCGCTGTGTCCAACAGAGAATAAATGCTTTGTAATGTTACCCCTGTATCCCACCCCCAAAATATCTAGCTAAAAAGGAAAGTAAAAGACGCTATTTCAGTCTCAGTTCTGATTTTCCCCACCTTAATTGGTTTAACTAAGGACTTTAGTGTTTTTAGATAATATTGGATACTTTTGGTGATTTTTGTTATCGTACGTCAGCTTGTTAGTAGCATACCCTGTGATGGCCACAGATTTTGGGCGACCTTCATGGGTTGCTCCAGATGTATAGCTCTAGAGTAGCCCGGAAGAGAGAAAGGCATTATGAGGCATCTGACAGAAAGGGCATAATCATCTTGCTAGACATCGTTGGGAAAGGGGGAGATTGTTATCTCTGTTGCTGTCCAGGAGCACAGACAAGTGCAGTAGCACATCCCTTTGATAACCAGGGGATGGATATCCTTAGTTGATGGTCACTGACTCTGCCAGTTTCTCAAAATATTTCTTTCCAGGAATCAGCACCACTGTTATTCTGCCATTAATCAATTATTCATAAACCAGCTGCTTTTTATTTGTGCCTCTGTTTCCCAGATACTATGGAGTAAGAGGGACTGTAGAGAGCTATGTGCTATCAACATACTGATGGAATTAGACCCCTTAACAGCTAGTGCTCTTCTCTAGCTGTGTCAGATAAGTGTGAAATAAGAGAGGAGACAGGACTGACATTTTGGGAACCTTGGAGAGGATAAGCAGCTGCCCATCACCACCCTTTTGGCTCTCTTCGAGGAAAAATCATGCAGTCATCTTTACAAGATTTTGTCTCCCCCAGCCAAGTTCTGCAGATGTGCTATTAGAACCTCAGGCTGCATGGTGGTGTCAAAGGACATTGGTTACTCTAAAATTATTTGCATGTTAATAAAATAAGTAAGATTTCTGTCCCTTGCCAAATGTGGCTCATTCACCATCGCCAGGTGAGAAGCCTGATTAGAGGGGATCTAAAATACTGAAGAAAATCAGGAGCTGCTGGAGTTAGCATGACACCATCTTCTGAACAACATCTCTCAAGTAAAGGAGGTTTGAGATGAGGTATTAATTGCTTAGATTATTGTCATCCAACGATGCTTTATTGAGCAAGGGCTGGAACACCACATGAGGAATGTGTTTAAAAGTTACCTGTAGAATGCACTCTTCAGAGAAACATTAACAATTGCTGTTAGCAGTTAACCAAGGTGCTCCCCACTAGCTTTCAACAGCCACTAGAGGCAGGGCTCCACTGACTCATCATAGAACAGACTTCCCCCAGAACTGCCATTTCTGAGACTGACCCAAACTTGGCCAAGCGATGGTACTATATATATATGTCCTTTCCCCTATCTGACTCATATTCCACTGACCAGGCAATGTTCTCCTCTCTATGAAGCAGGAAATAAGTGCCTCACAGCAGGAAATCTTAGGCAAAGACAACTTGTGTTGGTTAAAAATTCTTCACTATCTGGACGCATTCTGATATCCTCAAATTGATAAAGGTTATAGAAAAGGACAATAAACTTCTCTTAGCCTCCATCACCATGTAGACGTAGATGTATGAGTTTCTTGTACCACAGCTCCAGCAACACTTCAAGCTCCGATCCTCCTGCTTTAGATGGTATTTTCTTCTCATCTGTTGATAGTCACATAGGAAATACCTTCTTTTTTCAATTACAGAATCGCATGATTGAGTTTAAAATCAGTTCCATGGTTATGTGTGATGGAGGCCTGCAGTCAAACAGGTGTAATCAGTGTAAGTCCAACTGCTTCCTACTTGGATTCTCTTCAGTTTTCTAGGTTCATTAATCTGCAATTGGTTTGTTCTATAACTCATCATGTTCCACTATTGCCATTCTTCCTAAACCTTGAACCTTTCTCGATCAACCCCATCACACATAAACTGCTTTATGACAAGAAGTCTGGCTCAGAGTCCAAGCTTCTGATTCCATCCGATCCCAGTCATTGCCCTTGACTGAGCTTGAGAGATTCTGTATTAATTTATGAGAATACAGAAACTGGGTCTCTATTTTACTTGCTTCACAGACTTGACCTGCTGGAAATATTCCGAATGCTGCCCATTATTTTTCTTTTCTTGGCTTTTCTTCAACAGTCGGAGCCACACCCTAGCTTTTCCCTCCTGTTCTGCCATTGCTCTTGCACTCTCAATACATATACAAGCTCTCCTCACTTACATTCTTCTCCCATTTAATTCATCTTTTACAATTAGTTATTCCCTTGAGATCACTTCCCATTAGCCAGCATTTTCATGCTTACCCTCAACTGGGCCATTCACTTACACGTATTATTCTTTGCCAAGCTGATCATATTTCCATGTGCTGCAGCTTGCCATGTAGTTTTCATCTTGTTAACTCTTCACAAGGCCTCATTTCTTATACTGTACATGAACAGTGAATATCCTAAGCAATATCTTATCTTTAAGTTCCTTTACCATAGCCCAAGGACCCCTGCGAATATAGCTTTACTCTATTACTGCACATGTGTTAGCAGTGTGGCAAGGTGTCCAGAGATAGCACAGTAGTGCGCCAAGCACTGGGAGGGAAAAGCTGACACCACTAGTGAAGAGGAGACGAATCAGAGGCCAGACAAGGTCTCTACCAAAGAGGACTTGAGATCTAAAAGAATGTCCACTGGTTAGCGTGCTAGCCTAGAACTGAGGAGACCAGTGTTCCTGTGCCTCTAGAGGCTCCTTATCAGACCTAAGGCAAATCACGTAATCTTTCTGGGGCTAATGACATTAAAGATTTTTGAGACACTCAGATATTGCAGTAATGGGGACCGTCTAAGAACCTATGATAAATGGGCAAAAAACTACAAGCATCAATTGGGATATGACAGCCAGCGAACACTGAGAATAGCTTGAAGCAAATACAGAAGAAGTATCTAATTCCCATGCCAAAAGTTAAGATCTAAGCAAGGGATTCTCTGTTGATATTTTTCTCCTTGTTTCATTATGCTTGATTTTGTCAGCCTGGGAGAATTGTTAGTGTAAGACAGTTAACAGATTGCAAGCGAAGAAACAGGACAATCCCATCAATGGAAATCTGGGTGTTGCATTGCGTTAGCTGAAAGGACTTAGCTCTGAGTACTATTACTAGATGTATTTTGTTTTATCACAGAGCAAACCTAAGGTAATAAAGAAGGTTCTGATCCTGCAAGTTAGTGGCATTTGTTGGTGTTCAGCACTATGAGAAACATCAGTTGCTTTGTCCAGCAGCCTCTTCTCAGGTCTTGTCTGCACCAGAGAGATATAAATTTTACTCTATGCTAATGCATACTGTTTGAAATGGAACTGCATTCAACATGCACTGGGAAACTTTTTGTGCATGCCAGCAAGGTCCACACAGGCAACTTAGTGCACGACATACTGGTGCAGACTAAAATTTATACCGCATTAGTGCAGACTAAGGCACGATGTACACAAGTTACCAATGGATACATTGTGATTATCTCCAGCACTTTAAAAAAAATGTAATCAGAAAAGAACTAGTTTGACATTCTCAATAAAATAAACCCAAAAAACGGCAAGGGATTAATCCCTATTTTCATTTATTAAACCCAGCAAAACAAAGGTGGTCTTAAGCTACAGGAATAGACACATCTAATATTGGCAGACAGAGCTGTGTGGAAACTGAAATTTTAATTTCTTGGGAAATTCTGCAATTTCAGAATTTGTCTTCCTTTGAAATTGCCCACAAAAATGAAATTTAAAAAAATGATTTGGTGAATTAAAAATTTTGTTTAAATAAAATAAAAATATTTCGATTTTGATCTTTTTAATTTTTTAAATAATATAAAATACATTTTGAAATGTAAAGTCTTTTTTAAAAAATCAGAAACATTCCAGTCCAGTAATGTTGAAATGGAACATTTTAACATCGTCAACATGTTTTCTGTCATTTTTTTTCCCAAGTGAAATTTCATCAAATTCATCACATTCCTGTGGAAAGTTTTGGTTTTGACAAAAGCCATTTTCTTATGGAAAAACATTCTGTCAGAAAATATTCTATCAGCTCTATTGATAAATTCTTATTCTTATTCTTCTTTCAAAGAAGACCAGAAACAAGTGTATGAACACATTTTGAAGGTAATGGGTTCCAGTCCTGACCTGCAAAAAGCCATGGGATTTATTCTTCCTTTAAATTATGAGTATAACATTGAGAGCTATGTGAATGCATCAAGAGAATGTATGCTAAGTTTCAAGTCAGAGTTTATTTGTACAGGTAAATTTGTATTTGTATAAATGCCTTAAAATGGCAGATTATGTTGGAAATGTTGACAGACTTTTGGCAATCATGGTATGAGTAACAACAAACATGCTGAACTACACGGAGAGAGAAAGGCTGGTAAAAGTCATTAAATAACTTGCTTTATCTGAATGAATCTTATTGCTACACCACTAGGATCTATATAATTTCATCCTTTATTTTTTTAGAGAAATAGACACTATGAGCCAGAACCTCAGCAGGTGTAAATTAGCATAGGTCCATTGACTACCTGATATACTTTCATCACTCACACGCACACACAAACTAGTAGAGTCTAGTTTTGAGTCATTTTCAGTGTGAACCGCATGAAGATCATTGAATGAAAAGTGCTACACAAGTGCAGAGTATTATTAATGAGAGCTAATAATCAAAGAAACATATTCTACAATATATTATTTACCCGGAATGGGTTAAATTCAGGACTCATGCTTACTACAAGGTGTTGAGTGCCCTGAACCTTCCTGGGAGTTGAAGATACTCATCAGTTTACAGAATCAATTCTTCAATCCTTAAACAGCAAAAAGTCTCAATGAACTGAATGGAGAGTCTTCCTGGGGAAAGGACTGCAGAATCTGACTCACTGAGCATACTGTGTCTCGAGTAGGATAATTGATTTTATATCCTCTCTACCATTGAGCATGATTATTCAACAACAACAAAAATCACACACCAATTACACTTCTAACTTAAAAAGGTAGGAAAGACTAGGTGTAGTTCTACAAGTTAAAGACTCTATTCTTCAAAACCCATATGTAGACCAAAAAAAAAAAAAGAGAGAGAGAGGAAGAAAACATTGCATCGACATGAACAATATTGTCCATATTTATATAATTTCATTACAAGTGAATACACTTCGACTTCCTTCACACATCAAAATTTCAATATCAGTACCAGTCTGCAGTGAAATTAAGAAGTCTCAAAATTATTATAAGTGCTACTACACTTACTTCCTAAAAATGTGAAAATAAACAAGAGATGGTCACTCTTTTTTAAAAGATAAGTATTTCTGTAATGCTTAGTAAAAATAATGCATAAAGCCATATTATTTTGCTGGGCTTTGTTGTGACTGTTACTATGGTTAAACAATTAACATATTTTCTGTACAAGTATGGTCATTCTATGGCCTTAATTAACTTTCAAGTGGAGAGTGCTGTGGCTTACCACTTATTAAATATCTACTACAATAAGTTACAATTTTACCCTTCCAACCTCACTTACCCAAGACAGCTAGAAGAAACAGCTTTTTATTTGACTATAATTTTGTAATTGCTATTTACTGAATTTATGTTGAAACTGGACCCATCTATGTAAATGCATTTTGCCTAGTTTATATAAAATTGCCCAAGCTTAATTAAATCTGGCTGATATTCGATCGAATAAATGGGAAATTATGTTCTGTATGATAAAGCTTTTCTCTCTTTTTAAAAAAAATAACATTATTTACAATACTTGCATGTTTTACTGATATCTGAAAGTATGCCCCCTACAGAAGAGCAGAAGGCAGAAGCATCAGAAAGGTTGCTTCTTTAGCTAATCTATTCTTAATACAAACACAAACAGCGTAGTTAGACTAACCGAAGCTAATTTCAGAGAGCATTTTATTCATGAAGGAGGCAATGCAGTTTGAGATTTAATCGAGGCAGAATTAGTTTTTGTGATTAGCTGGGTTGAGTTGTTAAGGTATAGTAATAACGTTATCATTATTTCCTCATTCAGACAAGCCCCAGCTTCTCTTTTGGTTTGGCCTCTGAATCATGAAGCAATGCTCCTTGTGTTTATACTTGTGTATTGCCAGCGACCAAAACAACTGAATTCACCTCTATCATAAATATTGTAAGTATAAAATAGGACTGAAGTTGAGGGGGTGGGAGTGGGGGAGGGGGGAAACACTCCTACAAAGGGAACACATGAAAAAGGCCACAGGAGTGAACAACTGAAAAATATATAAAAATGCAAATTTCCCTAAACTTCATCTGTGGATGGACCGAAGCATAAGTGAGAACTTCAACAAAGCTATAGAAAAAGATGACAGGTCTGAGTTTCAGAAATTTAAGACAGCAGCAGGATTAGACACTTTGGGTTGTCTTCGCATACATTTCTTATGGGAGTTAATTCCATTTGACATGCAAGACCAAAGCAAGATTACAGAGGCACAGCCCCATGGCGAGGTGTATGCTGTAGCTAAAAGCTGGGATTTGAATAATTGTGCAGGCTTACTCCAAGAATCAGGCGAGAACAGAATGAATGGATTATTACTAGGAACTTTGTACATTTTTAACTGCTGGACTTAATAAAATACCCTGTATGTAAGACTGGTGTTATGGTCCTCTGCACTCACTCTAGTTGAAGTTTGTGGTAGGATCTATCAAATATGAGAAAAAACAGAAGCTGTTAAAAAAAAAAAAAAGAATGTTTAATGAAGGATTGGGAAGGCCATGCCCCATGCAATTTACTGAGGGAAGCAAATTTGGAGAGCTTTAGTTCAACATTTTCAGGCCCTAAAAAGTTAAAGGGAATTCATTTCCTGTGTAAAAGAAGCTTGAGGGAACTTAAGAGAGTGGATTGGAAAAATAGGGGACAAAAAAAGGTGAAATTTTATTTCACTGTTTCAGCTTGTTAGCTAGGTCATTTATTACGGAGAAAAATTACAAATCCACACATCATTTTTTTTTAAATTGACCTCTTCCCTTTTGTGTCTGTGGATGCACTTGTCTGTAAAAGGAGGTAATAGCTGACTGCTCCTTAGACTCAGTGCTGCTTAATTAACTGTCCAGTGAGAATTATTGAAATACTTATAATAATTCTTATTTAGCGCTCATTAAAGCGAGGGAGACAAATGCTGGACAATGAGAGGTTCAGAAAGACTTTGAAAAGAGGAAGTTAGTATTGTGATAGCAAGGAATTATGAAAGCCTGCCCATTAATGGTAACAGAGTAGACCTTTCATTTTAAAAGTCACTGACTCAGATCTGGAATTATTTGATTTTTTTTTTAAGGCTCCTTCATCTAATCCACTAGCAATAGAATATTTCTGATTCCTCCTGCCATTTCTAACCAGACTGTAAAGTAGGTGAGGAAAGTCAGACTGTTAGAGGATGTAATGAAACTTTTACATGGCCATGTGACTGTGTGTTAGTCGCAAACTCTGTAGCACCCTCTGCTGGGGTCAGTAACAGCTTTCCCGACTGCCAACCTTCAAACAGCTCCAACACAACCAGACATCTCAAGCTGCTAAGAGGGTACTGTGGTCACCATTTGCAATTAGTTCACAGCCAAACCGCATCTATTTTTCTGCTTTGAGAATCAGAATGACTAAAGCTATTGGGATGAGATTCAAGTGCTTCATTATCATAGAACATGCCTTTCACAAAACATGTCTGACAATATCAGTCTGCTATGTGTAAAGCATCTTGCAGATTTGCAGACCGTAAAACTAAACTCAATCTCATTTCAGTGGGTGCTTTGGAAGCCTCATATAAAAGGTGATGAATATCCCAATGGGCTTGGTGACTTCCCAAACGGAGATGCAGAGCCTGCTGGATGTTCAGAAATTGCAGGATTTGACATCACCTACATCTCACTGTGATATGGATTATGGTAGTAATAGAGCATCATACAGAAAACAGACCAAAATCAACAGTCAAAAAACTTTTTGCAAGAAAAAACAAACAAACAAAAAGCCATGCATGTATCTTCCATGTACAATAAAAGCTTTTTAAGAAAGAATGAAGGAAACCCAATAAGTAGGCCTGATTTAACTTGTCAGACACAACAGAACTTGGTTTACAAAGGCTGTGCAGCTCAACAGTTTGCATTTAGCAAGTTTACTGACTGAGCAACAACAGAGAATAGTGCTATCATTATCAGCAAGGCTTAGGAGGCTGGTTTCTCTGTAAAAGGTGTGCTCTTTTTCTCTCAGTAATCTGTATATGGTTGAAAATTCTTGAATCTGCAGGAATTCACATAGAAATGAGGCTCAGACATCTTTTCTATTCATATAATGATTGATGAAACACAAGGGAAAAATAAATTGAATTACGTTAAATCTCCTAGGGAAACATAATTAAGTTGTAAAGCATTGCCTTGAAATCTTCAAATTCTTATATCACTCAGACTGGGTCTTCTATTATGGGATCAATAATAATATTAATTAAAGACAATTATTTGGAAGGGGTGGCATGAACTTTCAGGCTCCACTATATTTTATATTTTAAATTAACAGCTAAGCATTTTGGGGGAACAACGTCAGCGAAGAACATTTCTGACAAAGCATAAAGTTTTCTAAATGTTGTGCTTTTTTGTTATTCTGAAACTTTCACTTCCTTGGGCTGCTATGAAAAAAAAAAAAAAACCCAAAAACCTAACTGCATTAAATCATGGACAATGCTTGTTTTATTCTCTATTTAACTGGAGTCTTAGACATTAAAATATGCATAAATGCATAAGTAGTTTTTATTATATGACACCTTCTCTCCATACCTGGCATATGGAATCTGTTTCAGGTTCTTAAAGAGGGGATCAGTTAAAACTGGGTAATGTTCTAAATATATTGGAAGGCAGTGACCAGTACCCAAAAAAGGTTGGCTCATCACAGGAGGAAATAAAATAAGGCTAAGTCAAAACTAAAAACAGAAATCTATCTCAGTCCTCAAAAGGAAATTTTGTCTTCAGTGGGATTTGTGCTCAACTAGGTTAAAGCAACATTTGGCCATTGGGCAAAATCAATCAAGGCTTATCAATGTTACAAAAAAAGGATGCAGAAAGTTACTATACATGGTGTATGCTTCTCTTTCATAGAAAGAAAATCATTGTATTATCTGCAGATACATAGTAAATGGCAGGAAAAGACCTCTTGTTATATGTCATAATAAGGTTACTTGGCCTTGTTTACGGAGGACTGTGCAGGAAAAAGAGGGATCCATCAACTTGGATAGAGAAATTAATTAAAAGGAACCACAAAGATGGCATGAGAAGACTGGCAATTCTAAACGAGTCTAGAACTGAATATCAAGTACCATCCCTGAGGATGGACAGTGAATTTCTTTAGGTGGCACTTATTCTGACTGGAGATTTTCAGAGGGTATCTTTTACTAGGCTAATATCCTCCATTTTCAAAGACTGCTTATTCCAGTTTCATATGTATGGGAGGGATATGATCTTCTCAGATATGACAGTATACATTAGAATGAATACAAAAAAGCTTCTGAAGAAAGTAGACTGAATTTGGACCATCAAATGCTATTATGGAAGCCATAAAACAGTGCCACAATGATTCGAGAGAGAAATGACTTGGTATTCCTAAAACTGCAACAATTAGGCAATTTAGCCACCTAATAGGATCCAAGAAGATGTAAATAAGATTTTTTTTAAACAAAGCCATTGAGAAGACAAATTTCAGACCAAATGAAAGAAGGCAAATAATTTCTCCCCAAAGGCAGAGGAAAGATTTCTCAAATGAGCTTTAGCCTAAAAAAGATTGGAGTAAAATGTATGAAGCAAGATGACAATGTACTGTTGCTTAAATGCAGCCACCAATAGTATCCTATTCTACAAACTAGGCTGTGGGTAATTGAATGTAAGACGAAGCAAAAATATAGAAAAGGCCAAGCTGAAGAATAAAAATGCAGTGTGTGTAACAGTATTGAGAAGAGTACAGCTCTGTAGAACTGATTAATAAGAGCAGTGAACAGTACAGAGTGGATTTGCAGAGATTAGAACGTTGCAAGCTTTGTCCAAAAGATTGTATAAAGTTCTTATTGGGCTTGAATTTAAATAGGGCAAAATTTATCTACCACTATTAAAGGCTCCTATGACCTTTAAATATATTCTAGTGAAACACCTTCTCTTTACCCCAAAAGGTCATTTTAAAATAAAATAAAAGTTTATATTACGTTGTGCTAATTTCCCTTGCATGTGTGTGTATGTGTTCTAATACAGTTATTTATGTTACAGCATGAAATCGACAGAACAATAAAAAACATCAGCAGTTTCATCCGTGATAGTGAAACTCAGGGAAAACATATATCTTGATAAAGCCTTCAGGTCAGGTTCCTAGGTGAATAAGACCAAAAGTTAGAAATATGAGATTACACTGCGGGTGTTGAAAACTTGACTATTTGTGTTTCAAAGCTCTAATAAATTGTACATTGGAGCATATTCTGTGGCATATAGCAGTGTCATCTCAGTGAAGTTCCAATAGTTCAATCCTCAATATATTATAGTTTTTGGGAGTGAGAAGGATTTCCTAAATTTAGTCACTTCATGACCAGCCAGAAAGTTAATGGAGCCGATCTAGCTTGTTGTGGCTACATAGTAAACCAAGTACATACCTTTTGGGAACCTTGTCTGGTGCTCCTTTTTGTGCTTTTGAATTCCGTTTTGAATTTCCCTCTAGAGTTAGAAGGAATTATAGGATTCAGAAAAAAATATTCTCTTTTTAACAAGTGAAAATAAGACAAAAGAAGAAAAGACTAATTTCAAGTTTAGCTTTTCCATTCCCAGCATGTGTTCACCAATGGCTCTTCTTACATACAAAGTTGACTGAAGGGAGGGGTGGGATTGAATAACAAATTGATGTGATACAATCACATCATTTACAATCACATAATGGACTATACCCCAATTTTCAAAAGGCATAAAGTATCCTCATAAATACAATAAGTGCAGCAGTCAAATCAGGACTGTGATTTTATCAGGGTTTTTGACTGTACATGAATTAGAATATAAAATGCATACAGAATTTTTAATAGGAAGGCTTTAACATTCTGTGAATGTATTTCTTCCTGTCATTTGCATCACATTAAAGTGAAATTCCACATAAAAGGTATAAAGAGAATACTGTATGTCCTAAATTATAGTTTTTTCATAGTTGTCATGTCCACATATGGGAAATCTGTTCTCTGTTTGTGAAGTTGGTATGGCTGTCAAGTACAGTTGTAGCAAAGTAATGTCAGATGGTCAGGACGAAGCCAATAGAGATCTTTTATGGATGTGACTGTATTCATTGTCTGTTCTACAACACATTATTAAACATTGAGCCTGAATTCCACATTCTATAGCAGAGTACTCAAAATTATTACCATACTCAGAGGGATTATATTATTTTGTTTTAGCTATCATGTTTTCATCTTGCTTTCAGAACATTACAATATGCTTTACCAATATGTATTTGTCTTTAAAAAGTAAGAACATATATTTTGTAGCTGCCCAAACACATAGTATGTGTATACAAGCGAATTTTTATTTTTTGAAGAAAATATACTGTTTTATATATGTCTATAGTATTCATTAAAAGCTAACCCACAAACATTAGTAAAATCAGCTCTAAGCTAATTTCACTGGGTTCTGTGATCCAGGAAGGTTCAGGTTTGATTATAAGACCAGAAAAGAGAGAGATATGGCATATTCTCACCAACCCCCTTGGTATAGTGCGTGTCGGGTTTCAAACCAGCATTTAACTGTTGGATTGAATTCCTGTGAACTCTGCATATTCTCAGTTAAGGCAGTGTTTTTCTTCAAGTGTAACTGTGAAAAGAGGGAAAGGATATAATAGACCAACATTTTCTGAGTAGTAGTACAGCCTTCTGTTTGGTGGCATATTTCAAGCATATGTAGATTGGTTCTTTCAAAGAGGTGAAGAAATGCAACTGCTTTGGAAACTCATTAGTTATAATTTTTTATTTGTACTGCAGTAGAATTCAAAGGACTCAAACAGAATATGAGTCCTATTTTGTTAGGTGCTGGAAAAACACACAGGAAACCATAGTCCAACCCCTGAAAATCTTAGCTAGAAGCCTTCATTTAAATCATGAGTTCTATCCCTGATGCTGCATGAATACAGCTGGCTGACAATTATGGCATCTCAGTGTTTTTATTATAATTTATTATTTATATCACACCAAAGGTGGCCGTGTCACTGTGCAGACACACAGTTAAATGACAAGGAACCCGCCCCCAGGAGCTTGCAAATTAAACCAGAGAGAGAACACAATTAGTAATAACATCAAACCACTGTAAGGAGGATGCCAAGAATACGGAAGGAAAGGGATGACAAAGCAACTAGATAAGGGCAAATTAGCTTTAGAGAAAATTTTATTTTTAAAAAAAATAGTCAACAACAAAGTTCTCAGACTGACTCCTAGAAACCAGATACTAAAAAAGGGGAAGAATTTCTCTGTGAAAGAGGCAGCAAAAGGGATGATTTGGGCTCATAAAATGGCACCATCACCTGTTCATTGTCCAGTTAAACTCTGAGCTCTGTGAGTTTCTCACCCAGGAACAGAAGTGTGGTTAGGAGATATGGTGTAACTCTAGTGTTGACGGTGGTGAAGACTCTCAGCCTATATCCCCCCTCCAAATTTATGGTTGCCTTTTTCCTTTTCTCCTCACATGTTCTCCCCAGGACCCAGCTATCATCAGCCCTTGCCAATACCTCCCAGGAAAGTCTCCCTGATGACCAAAACATAGGAAAAATAATTAATTCCTTTGGGATGGTCAGTTAGATACTGTTGTATCTGACGCTTCTCTGCTTCACAGACATGATAAGGCCAGAATAAGCTATTTCTGGATTTGGTCACATCCCCAGGACCTTTCTGCTGTTCAGATGGAAGATTTTCCTTTACTTTCTCCAGAACATTTTAGTTTTTGAAAGAAATTCCAAATAGCCTTTTTCATCTGTGAAGAAACAACATTGGATTCTTAAGCACCTCGATCTTCAACCTGCTTACGGTGTTTCCAATGCTGGCTGCTGACATTTCTACTTCAGCTCTTTCCCAGGTCATTCACAAGTGCAATATTCTTACAAAGCTTGGCGAAACGTTGCCCATCATCTTTTAAAATTCTCCTTAGTTATTTCTTCCAAATGTGCCAGCAGGAATTACCCTTATTCCCTCAGAAACTGAGCCTCACTATGTCTGAGGACAAAGAACACAGGAACATGCTGGGTCAGTCCAATGGTCCATCTATTCCTGTATCCTGTCTTCTGATCGTGGCCGGTACCAGATGCTTCAAATGGAATGAACAGAACAGGGCAATTATCAAGTGACAGATCCCGTCATCCAGTCCCAGATTCTGGCAAAATCTCCCCAGCAGGCATAAGGAGTGGTAAATGATACCTTGTGCTCCAGCAATCTTCTCGCTGGTGGAATGGCTCATAGGGTGACTTTACTGTCAGTGTAAGTTAGAGCAGTCTTGAGGTTGCTATAGCTAATGGAGAAGTTCAAGTATGAGTGCTGTTAGGACTGGGGAAGTACAAAGGTGACTTTAAGCCATTACTGTCCCCTCTCTCTTAAGATTGTGAGTAGAGCATCAGATGGTCTAAAACATTGCTCTCTTTTTCTCCTTTTCTGTCCGTCCTAGTGGTGCCTTGATTTTTTTTTATTTCATTTAAATTCTTTCATATTTCTTTCTTTCTTAAAAAAATGTTGAGAATGATTTCTGTTCATGTGGGTACATCATCTCTGTGGGTACCACCGGATAAGATCTGTGATCCCAGGTTTTATCCAATGGCAGATTGGACCTTCATCTATCGTGATAACTTACAGAGACTCTTGCATGCCTCAGTTTCACTCTCTTCTTCTAGTCTTTTCATAGCTTTGGACCTGAATATTTATGGCCATTTTGGCAACATTCATCAGCAATCCGTTATGTCGGGGGGAGAAAGGGGGGCAAGCTGCAGTACTTTTTCCAGCACAGATGACATTAGAAGCAATTCAAGGTTTTGGGGTTTTTTTTTGTTTGTTTTTTAAATGGTTAAATTGCACGGAAGTTTCATTGGGTTTATGGCAGTGCTACCTCTGGCTTTTACTGTATCTCTTATCTGTGAATTTACAGAATCAGAAAAGAGAATGTAACAAATACTGGCATTGCTCTAATCAAACTTAAAAAACAGTCTCTCCATCCTAACGCAGTAACGTTACCCATTGAGAAAATTGTTGAGCATGATCAGTTACTCTTGGAGTGCTGCACAAATGGTTAAAAAGACAGAGAACTTTTATATAGTTAACTAGAAATAAAGAACTTGTAGAAAGTGGTACGACCTGAGGCTGTCTTTTTGCAGCACAGACGATCTGCTGCTCAATTGTCGAAAAGTGTACAGGATCTGAAGGCAATAAAGAGTTGGAATTAGGGGAGAGAGAACTGTAGTTCTGGCTGAATCATTCAGCAATGTGTTAAGAAGCAAGATTATTTTTTACTAATGCCAGTGGATAACTTTCTCCTTCTGTGAAAAAAAATATTTGTGTGCTAGCTATCTGTATCCAGGCCACTGCAAATCCATATATCAAGCACTCATTTCAGTTTCTTATTTGTTGTGGCTTAGGAATGGTTTTCATTAGACACAGCCCAAAGCATCATTAGAAAACATTTCCCCAGACAACAGGGAATCAGACAATATACTCTAAGGAATGATACCATGCTGATGCACATGAAGCAAATCCTTCTCTCTGTTCCCCCCTACAAACAGCCAGACAGAATACCTATACAGAAGCATGCCAAGTGAGGACTCCTCCAAAGAGTGCACTGGGAGATATGTTTGCCAGATGGATACCTTCACAGAAACAGCAACGCAGGATGCCTCCATAGAATGAACTGGGTGATACACCTGGCTACCAGCAAGGGCATATCCAGCATCCCGACTGGTTCACACTTACACTGCCACCAGCAACAAGCGCTAGCCAGCAATGGTTAAGAAGTGCACACAGTCCTGCTGAGAGGAGCAGTAACATGCTCCCTATCACACGTTTTGCCCGCTCACTCTGAGACTTCCTGTCCTGTGCCAGCTGTATGTGTCAAGTTCTGATCATGCAACTGCCTATTCATTGCTGCTCCCAGTGTGTGACCGGTTTCAGTAAGGGGAGGATTTTACCACATTGTATAATACACCACGCTTAAATTTACTCTTAAGTGACTCAGTATGTGATAACCAGAATTCTTACCTATTGGACAGACTCACTGTTAGAATGTTCTCATAAACAAAGACTCGGGGGATATAAAATCTCCTACCTTTTTTGTAATTATGATAAAGAAACAAACTTCTTTTCCCTGCTCTCCTTTTCAAATGTCTCCCTCCTGTCATAGGTGCAGTATTGAATGTGTGGGGGGGGGGGGGGGGGGGGGGAGGAAGAAGGCTTGTTGCAACTCAGGGAGGTCATTCTTAGAATTATTTCCCTAAGTTACCAAATACTCAACGTCACTTTATAGATATTAAGTTAGTTCGGTTATCTGGCTAATCAAAACTACTAGTGTAACTTTTTAAAAGGTGGATGAATGGGGTATTTTTATTCTGGCTTTTTTATTAATTATTATTATTATTTCTTATAAAAAAATCGAGGGGGAGGTTTTCTAATTTCCGTTGAAAGTCAATGAGAGATGGGTGCCCAACCACCATTTGTCTGAAAATCTCATCCCTAATTAGGGCATGTTGTATTTTAGAGTATTTCACTAGATTGTAGCTATGCCATCTCTAGTTTTGACCTTGTCAGGTTTAATAAATTAAGCAGGGTTGGGCCTGGTCAATTCATGGACTGAGAGGTCTCCAAGTAAAACTCCAAGCATTGCCGGCTGCGACGTTAATCGGAGATTCTTTAGGTGGCACTACCCTGCAAATTGGCAATAGATCTGTGCTCTATTATAGTGTTAAGTTGCATTGTTCAGTTAGAGGTGCCATCTTTCAGGTGCAATGTGAAAGATCCCATAGTATATTTTTTTAGTGGGTTAGCCATGGTGTGCCGTGCTGGTTCTAACACTGGGTAACTAAATTTTGTCTACCTAAATTTCCTCTGCAGTGTCAGTTGGATATGGGAATTCATACCCATTTCCTGCTCTAAACTATTTTGTAATGTTGCTGTGCTCTGATTAAGAGCCCCTGTGTCCCCCCAGAGGCTGCTGCATTTCAGCAGTGAGTCCACTGATTTCTCTGTATGAAATGTGTGGGGAGAGGGACCATTTTCAAACTTTGACTCCTGAGTTAGGTGCCCAAGTGGGCATTGAGGCAATTACCATTTGTACCACACTAATGTGCCTGGACAATTGCAGAATGTGGGTGCCTCACTTAGGAACCGAAGTTTGAAAATGGGGCTGATACTGCTGAAAAGTAATTTATAGGTTTTGGGGGTTGAAAGATGTGTGATATTTTCTCAGGCAATACTATAGAACAGAGATTACACATTTTTTTGTAATTTTAAATTTAACTTGGCGATGTGCCTTTTGATTCTACTATAGAAGTTTCTGGCTCTAATGAGGTGTTACAAATCCACTAAACATGAAACAAAATGAAGGAATTGCATATGAATATATAACAATCGTTTCTAAAGCTTCCAAACGTACAGTATGTTGGTTAGTTTGTCCATATACATCAGAAATGTAGAATGCATATACTATAAATCCAACCAGTTGTTTGCATGTTAAAGATATGTAAGTCTTTTCACTTGAAGTTTCTGATTAGGATTTTAGGTATTATTTCTGATTTTTTTTAGATTGACATCTGTGGGTATCCTTTGATAATGAATACCCCAAGAGAGCACAGAGACAAGACTAGGTCTCAGAAGCTAGGAACATTTCAATCAAAGATGGTTTGTTAATATTAAAGTAAGAAAAAAAAGCCATTTGCTTCTTTTGCAGTGACTGCGGCTCTGACCCTCTCTTCGTCCTGCTAGGCCTGTCTGAGCAACAGCAGAGTTCAGTGGTAATTAAAGCAACAGTGTTGTGAAAAAAGTGTGAATTACTTTTACAAGAAGACTTGGATGTTGCTACCGACTGACAAAGCACAGCAGGAGAACTCTGCTGGATATTAAAGAGCTATGGTAGTCACTGCATTGTAAGGTGGCTTTTCAGCACAATGCAAAATTGTGACTTTTCACAAGTTTATATCTCTGGAACCATTTGAGTTATCGGCTTAAAATGTAGTATGTCTTATAAGGCACAGGCCAGACAATCTAGTGGGTCATATTTGGTAAAATCTGGTCCTGTTTAAATTATGTAGGTCCCAAATTCTTTTTTTTTTTTTCTTTTCAGTTATGACTTCACCATGTAATTATTGCAATATTACAACCCAGATAGTTGCTCAAAACAATTATAGAAAAAGCTACATGTTCAGCCCACTCTCAGCAAGTTACTGCAATGTCAAATAGTTGGAATGTCCATTTCTGAGATTTTTAAAGGAGGAAAGAGCATACACTATCAAACTGTGGATATTGCACAGAGATTGTGAATAGCATATGCAACAACATGGATGCCCCTCTACCGAACAGTTTAAATGCCTCAAGAGACAGTAGGGGTACTCAGTGCCACAAAGGGCCAATTTTGATCATAGATATGTAGTATTTGGGTCCATTAATTTTGCAATATAAACTATATCAAATATATGCTATAATGTTTTATCTGTTTTGGGTATGGTAAAAGCTGAGACCGTAGGTCAGATCCGGAGATCAGTTACATACCAGTATAAATCCAGGAATGACTCATCCATCGATTTAAATACAGTTACCCAAATTTTCTTTGGGATAACTGAGATTAGAATTTGGCCTTATATCTATATCCAGTAGAGAACATTAGAGTGAGTTCTCGATAGTACACTGCTACTGTACTGTCAGCTCTTGGTACAGTATGATTCAACAGTCAGTGTAGTAGTTTCAGAGTTACTTTGTAGTACAGTGTAATGCAGTAATATAGCACACTGTATAAATAATGCTGTGCAAAATGCTCACAAAATGAAACCCAAACTCTCATACAATGATTCTGGATTTGAGTTTTGTTAAAAACTTGACATACAGATCAAGTTCCTCAACAGGTTCACTAAGGGCTTTTTTTTGTGTGTGTGTGTGCAAAATCTGGGAGCAGTTTTGAGCAAATCTGTCTAAGTGATGGACAGAAATTACATAAACCTTTTTATTTCCCTGAGGCTTTAAGGTGAAGCCAGAGGAAACTCAGCCTTTTTTATCCAAGCAGATGAAAATCTAAGAAAATATTTTCAAACTATTAAGAATTACACAAATTGAGGAAGGTTCATAAGCTTCAAATTGAATTTCATGTGACCCTCAAAGAAGGTTCATCCAGCTCTTCCACTCTTCCAAAATGAACCCCAATGTCTGCTGACATCATCTGAGGTGGGGACCTGGTTGCCTGCAATACTCTTCTCCTCTCAGTAACTTTGGATGATGGCTAGTGTGTGTTTCCCAAGGGGGAAACTGGCTGGTTTCACTGGGGTCTTTAGGGAAACAGAAGTAGGGGTAATTCTTTTCAACACCTTTTCAAGAGTGAATGGACAAATCAACACTCTTACACTGTTTTTGGTAATAGCAGCAGGGCAGTAAATTAGATAATATATTTTATTGGACCAACTTCTGTTGGTGAAAGAAAATATCTTTCCCAGACCTCAAGAAGAGTTGTGTGTGGCTTAAAAGCTTGCCTCTCTCACCAACAGAAGTTGCTTCAATAGAAGATATTACCTCCCCCACCTTGTCTCGCTAATATCTTCTAGTGTTCTGTTCAAAAGGCACCCAAACCACAGATTTGAATACCCCTATAGTTGCATTTGCCCACTATTAGAGAGAGGAGCAGGTGTAGTTAGTCAAGCAAATATAGGGAAGTTTGTGAGCACTGTATGGAAGCTATAAAAATAAATCAATAGGAACAAATTGGAGTTTTCCTCAAAATACCAGATGCAATTTACTGCATTTTAGAAAATTTTAAGATATTTAAAAACAAACATACTATCATTTTGAAATATCAATCTACCTGTTGCTTTTCTGGAATTCTAGATAAGTGAAATGTACTTTCAGGCACAGAGTGTCCCCAAGACGTAGGAGCTGCTTAAATCTTCAAGATGGGGTTTAAGTAGTGCCACAGACCTTGTGAGGATCACTGGCAGTGGGGCACATTTAACCCTATGAAAATAACTTGCTAGAATTTCAAAAATTCAGCGTGGCACAAAACCAATAACTCAGCACTCAAGGATCCACATGCTCTGTTGTATGTCCCAGATACATAGCTACATACATAAAAATATTCAAAACTCCAACATGAACACTGTAAACACATGAAATCAGAGCAAGTTATCCTCCATTCTAACAGGCACCAGAATTTGGAGTATCTTCACAACCAGCTCTACCCATACTAAACAATAACATTATCCTGATATATAAAAAGCAAACATACAGCATGCATTTTCTATAACATGACACTATGAAACAATTTTAGAAAACCTTATTCCAGTATATCTTCCTCGTTTTTTGTTTTGCTCCTTCTTTGCTCAGTGAAGGCCTGATCCCGCAAGTTGCTGAACACTGACAATGATTCAGAAAACACTTAAGCACAGGATTAACTTGGGGTTTGTCTACACACAATTTTCTCATCAATTTAACTAAACTGATACAAAAACTAATATAGTTAAATCAGTGCAACCCCTTTCTGTGGACAAAGGAGTCGCCAGTTTCAAACACCAAGCATATCTCAGGCATAAGAACCAGAGCAAACCAAACCTGCCACTTTACACTGCAGATTCACAAAATCCATGTAAAATAAATCTGGTGTTTACACAAAAATACATTGTTTTACTTCCTTCTCCTGTGATGAGATGTTCTGCTTTTAAGGTTATGGGTCTGATTCATTATTCCTTACTTACGTTTGTAATAAGGATGTGACATGCTGGAGGATTACTGAGACTGATCTTTATTTCCTAGCCTGTCACATGACACAGGTCAGGGTTACAATAGGTTAATATCCTTGTTACTATTTGAATTCTTGGGGGGAGACCCCACCCCTAGCCTAAGTGGAGGAGCCACTGGACCCGGGACTCAACTAATTTCGGGGGACAACTAATGAAGAACACAGGAAGGGGCGTGAAGGTCAAAGGGTCAAATGGAGAGAACCGGAAGGGGACACCGAGCAGAGAATCCTGGACAGCGCCCACTGCTCCCGGAAGATATCTAGGGAGCCAGCGGATGCTGTCCAGAGGAACTCTGCCCAGACACATAAACGGAAGAAGGAACAGAAATAGGCCCCACAGTCGCAGAGCACCCCCTCAGCCAACCTCCTCTCCCTGGTGTTATAGATGGCCATTTGGACCAGGGCTAGGAGGAGATTGACGAAGAGGTCCACGACTTTGTAGGGCCCCGGATGGGGTGTGCATAGAGGAACAGGTGTGGGGAGCCGGAACAGGTGCTACGTGGAAGGAATCACCATCTACTTACTCCAGCTAACTATAATCATAAGGGAAGCTGCGGGTTGGGCCTATAGAGCCAAGATTGCATTAACTTCCATGTGAGTGCTCTGAGTAAGCGCTATACACCATTGGTAGGGGTTACAGAAATAGCCATTAAATATTAAAACCCAAGATCCTCTGTAGAACAGACAGTAGTGAGAAATGAACCATCCACATATCAAATTAATCATAAAGCTAAAATGCTTCTTTGTCACATTTTGTATCCCTTTCCCTACATGCAAATGTAACTGATACGGATTCATGGGACACATCAGCCTGAAACTTCAGCTATTGTCAAATGTCATCAGCTGCAATACAATTAAATCATAGTTCCATCCTAGACATACTGAAATGAAATCAGTCGTTTTACAGCATCATTCCACTCACATTCCTTAGCAACTAGTGATCACGTAGTAGTACTACTGGCCTGAACCATTGTTGTTCATTTGTTTTTTGATCAATTTTACTGTTAATCTGAACTTCTCTGATCAATCAGCAACTTGGATATTCACAAAGTTCAACTTTATGAAGAGTCAGAGTCTAGCCCTCTAATTTAATTACTATCCTCAGGGCTCATACTCTTTATATGAAAGCTAATGTTATCACAGTCCTTGATTGTTTCCTTCAGTGGTAAGAACAGTAGGTATGTAATGTGACCTCTCACAAAAAAGCAGCAATACACCTTTGACTGCTATATATGGCAGACATATGGATTCAAAATC
This sequence comes from Emydura macquarii macquarii, assembly GCF_026122565.2. Classification (NCBI taxonomy): domain Eukaryota; kingdom Metazoa; phylum Chordata; order Testudines; family Chelidae; genus Emydura; species Emydura macquarii. The sequence goes on along the minus strand of NW_027132813.1, from coordinate 35,216,937 downwards.
TGTTACTAGGCAGTACATATGTCAGCTTGAAGAACTTTCTGTTCTAGTAGCAATTTTTATTTCTCCCCATGTGGGAAGCAGATTTTCTTTATTTTTTTTTTTATTTTTTTAAAAAAAGGTTTATAATAGAGCTTCCCCTTTGCATCTGAGCAAGATAAATTTCTGATGCTAAAAAAAAAAGCCCCCACACTCAAAGTGCTAGAGTGAAAGGTTAATAGTGAACTCAAACAATACTACACTAGGATTCAAACACTTTTTATTACATACTATTGAAATTTGTGTCTGTGCAAGCAGAAGACGACCCAGGTTTTAGCAAAATGCAAACTTTTCTTTCTAATAAGTAGCTGGAAATTGACACTTCTAACATTGAAATGAACCGGAAAAGTCATCCAGGAAAAGATTTCCGAGACATATTAGCCCATCCTATAATTCCTTTGAAGGGCAGAGCTACAATACAGGACAGGAGTGTCTTATAGACAAAAAACATTTTGACCATCTCTATGGTTTACACAGATTCTTAATCCTAATATACAGTTTAAAAAGATAGATTCGAACGGATTTTGGGGGTTCTGTATGGCATTCTATCACCTGCTAGTACAACATTAATTAGTATGTAAATAACACACTCATTTACTTCTGACACTGTGCCACTTCTTCTATGCAAAGCTGTCAATGCCTGAGATACTGCAAAAAACCCTGCCACTAAACATTTGTAGTAAACTGAGCCTTCAACAAAGTAACTTAACTAAAAGTGAAAAGGTGGGAAAGGTGATAATTGCTTTTTTAGCCACTTCACCTAGTGTCTTCTCTGGTAGTACAAATGCTGAGGACCACATGCTTGGGAAATAAAATTCTTATTATGTCAGTCTGACTGAAAACACCGTTCAGCCAAAAAATTAAAATAGAAGAAAAGAAAACAGCTGCAAAAGTGAAAATGACCGCACCACATTGCACCTGAAGTGGGGGATGTTGTCCGGGCTTGCAGGAGGAAGGTAGCAGTGCTTTATGGGTGGAGTCAGGGGAAGAAGGTCAGAAACTGCTGCAAAAAAGGTGGGTGAGGGTCAGCTGGACGACACTCACTCATTCCCAGGGAACGTAAGGACGGACAGCTTTAAAAGGTGCAAGCCTGGGCATTAAAAGCCCTTTCTCAACACCGTAGGAGTAACCAGATAAATGGCCTGATAAAGGACTTAAAAAGAAGGTGCTGGTTAAAGGAAGGGAATGGGGGGGAGAGTTTGGGACACCTATGATTGATATGGCAGGGAGCCCACCCATCTTTACCTTACTCCTCCTACGAGGGGAGATAGGTAGTAAGGTCCAAGGCAGGGGTTAGCTGGAGGACCTGGATGGAAAATGAAAGTGGGCTGGTGGAAGCCCCAGGTAGTTATTTGAATGAACATGGAGTTGCCTGCACTGTATACTTTTATCTGCAGGATAGTCCCAGACATCTAATAATAAAGTTGAGGCCCGATTAAATCCATATCAAGTGTCTCTTGTCCTTCTTTCGGTATAGCCAGACAACAGTTAAGTAGAGGTCCTAAGTCCATCATTGGCTAATTAACTGTCTCTGTATGCTTTTCCTCTCACAATATTAGTGTATTTCAGGTGTTGATAACATTAAGTGCATGTCCTGGTTCCTGCTGGAATTAATAGCAAAGGACCTATTGACTTCAATGGGAGCAGAATTCGGCCTTAACAACGTTTGGTACAAATGAAGTGGCTCATTCTCACCAGACTATTCACAAGATATTATGTTACACAAAGTACAATTGCTGTAAATGTTCCTATAGAGTTTGATAAAACACAGGCACAGGCACTAAAGTAAATCAATCCCATTATAATCTTCCAGTACTATAGTTGCGGGACAGCTGTAGTTACAGCAAGTTGTAGTTAGTTTAGAGAGTAGTAAAATTTCTTTCCTATGGTGGTTATAAATTCAGCTTTTCAATTCTGATATATATTTAACTTCTCATTTTTGACCCTATCATAGAAGATTACGGTTGGAAGGGACCTCAGGAAGTCATCTAGTCCAACCCCTTGCTCAAAGCAGGACCAACCCCAACTATCACACCAAGATATTATTTTAAAAATTAGATGTTGTATGTTAACATCTATAATAAGGATCACTATTGTTGCCAGCTGGATTTAGTAGGATTAAGGGGAAGTGGATCTTTTAAATCTTTCTAATAGGGTTCTTTGAACCTCAAGTTCTCCGTTGCTCCCTGCAAGTCAGGACTATTCATTCACAGCTTAGCCAGCAGGAGGCAGACTGCAGTTTGAACACACTGAAGCACAGTTTAATGCCCTGTCATGTCAAAGCAGAATTGTGAGTGCAAGTGGAGGTGAGCAGCAAAGCCCATAGTTGGCCTACAGTGATGAGAGAGTGGAATAGATTTCTTCAGCACCATTGCTGCTGGCCTCATCACTGTTTCAGCCAATCACCTCATATGCCTGTCTCAGCCATTTAGTAAGATAACAAACATAACAAATAATACAAAAGGGTTAGAGGAGATGGGGAGGAAAACAGGAAAAAGTAGATGGACCAGGAGTCACTTCTACTCCTTGTCCTAGGTGCCGTAAATCCTGGCTGCCACCTATAATACTTTTCAGCTGCAGTATTGAACAGAAAGTGGCAATGCTCAAATATGGCAACTGTAAAAGCAGAATAAAAATGAAATTAAGCTATATCAAATGAAGCTGTAAATAAACATAATTATAGGCATCCTAAGGGACTTCAGTAAGCATAAATATAATTCCAAGTTTTAAGGAACCTCACTGTTACCATTGTGTTTCTTTGTTTAGTTGCACAACTACTTTCATATATTGTTCAGTTTCCTCTGCACTGAAAAATATGGAAAAAAAAAATTCTCATGTTTATCCAACATGAGAAAACCTCAACCTGGCTGGTAGAAGCAGAGTTTACTCATAGTCCCACAAATCTCAAATGTTTAATGTCTCCACATTTGTATCCTTTCTTTTCAAGGCAGGAAGGAAGAAAAAGGAGGAAGAAAAAGGATCAAAGGATACTCATGATGGATCTCATCCATTCTCCTTGTTTATCGAGATTCCTAATAGATTAGAATGAAATTATAGCAAGATGATTGCTTAAGACCTTTTCAATGGGGGAGACTAATAGCTAAGACCAGGCAGAGTGGAGTGGGAAGGGTCTGAGCTCAGACAGCTTTTAGTAGCTTCTTTAACAAAATATTTCTCAATATTGACATTTTGGATTGCATAATTTTTCTATTCCTTTCTCTTATCTTATTTCCCATCTAATTTACCTTTGATTTTATTTTACCTTGATTGTTGTTCATTCAGATCAACATCTCAGCCCTGACCCTGCAAGGACTTACACATGACATATGAGTACTGCATAGGGTGAAATTATAAGCATTAGAGTAAGCTTTTACAAGATTGGGGCCTAGGTCCTCAGTTGTTGCCTTTGGATGGGGAAATTTCTCCTCCATGGTCAGCACTCTTGCTCCTAGCTGCTTTTTTGTTGTTGTTGTTTGTTTGTATTTTGTAAGTAAATACAATATTTTCATTTTGAGAATCTGAACATTTATATATTCATTTCCCAGAGCAATCACTTCAGAGAGAGGCTGAGGTTACTATCTAGTCAAGGAAATGTCAACGTCTCTGAGCACAATGGAAACATCGAATCTAGAGGGCTTGAAAGGAAAATATCTGGTGATTCCATACATTGTCTTCCCTTTGGCATTTCTTAAAATATGGCCTGCTCTCTTTCAAATAGAAGTGCCTCCTGCCTGCTTTCAAATGCCACCTGGAGCTGCAGCAGCATGCCTTTTTGCTGCTCAAGTTTTGACACAATGGGAGCTGTGAGGGCTTAGTTCCTTTGAATATCAGGTGTCTGAATATTGAACTAGGTAGCTAATGGTAGGAACCTATGTTTGAAAATTCAGGGCTTTGGTACATAATCAACTGCATACATAATATATACCAAACTAGCTTAAAATAATTTGGTTTTTATCACAGATCAGTCAGGAGGAATATAAAATAAGATTTAAAAAATTGAATGGAAGGTTTATATAATTATCTATCAATGTGTTTTACACACACACACACAAATGTTAATGTAAAGGCTGATAGAAGTAAAAAAAGAAGTTCTAAACTGAACCTAATAGGATTCTAATAGGAGACAGTGCATCTTTCTCTTTTGCCACTTGAGAGGGAGAGCTTTATACTAAAACTAAAGAATAACAACTGCCATTCTTAAAACGTCTCTCGTCTCCTCTCTATGGGGCAAGCAAGCATTAACATACTACAGGCTGGGGACTTTCCTTTCCTCCTAAGCCTCATGGAAACTGCTCAGTGCACAGCCTGGCTGCTCAACCTCTGTATTTGGGAAGGCCTAGGACCAAGCCCATTAAAAGAAACAATCCTTTCAAAGGTGATTTTGGAACTCACTATTATTTGAGCTGCAGAGTGTCTTTCTTAGGTGTCTAATTTTTGGGGACATGATTGAGCAATAAATCCTTTAAGTACCATTACTTACAATGCCTTTCAAAACCATCCCCACCAATATCAACTTGTATAGGTTAGCACACAATGTAAACTGGATGTGTTTATTCCTGAATTGCACCTGTAGAGTGGTTCTTTTGTCCTGTCTGCAAGATTAATATAGTTTGCTCAAACTGAAAGTTTTGTTAGCCCTCTTCGTGCAGACAGAGGTGGCTGGCAATATCTGGAACAAGATTTTGCAAGGTGCAGTTCTTGAAGGTACCTCATATACTAGTGAAAGAGGTAAGTAAAATAAGGCAAAAATGATAACATTCTTCAAGAAACAGCTTTAGGTCCTTGAAAATGATTATTTCAGTTTGCCTGCAACTGTAAAAATGAGTTTCAGGTAATAGCTTTTCTTTTATATAGTAAATGATAAATGAGCATTTAAACATCAACTCATCCACCAACGAAGATATAAAGAACATAAAAACTCATTGTGCTAACAGGGAGTTTGTGGACTAAAGTTACCTGATTTTTCAACCTGGTGATTACACCATAAGATGTTCATTTGTCTTTACTTCTAAACTAAAGTTGCAAAAAAGATATATATTTCCAACAGACAATCAAGCCTTTAGCTCCTGCCATTTATATTTCTCCTTTAAATCCTAACAACAGTTTTTTGTTCAAAGTTCACATGTCTTTTAAGACTGTGAAGACCGTAAGCGTGGAAAATGATCTGACATTCCACCAAACTCCATTAAGCTACCTGGAAAGAGCTTATATATGGAATATATTTAAAGAGATTAAGAAAGAAGCATTCCCCTCTCTAGTGGTCCCCTTCCTTACAATAGCATAAATAATCTAAAATCAAATCCTATCATAACTCAATGGCCTCCACTCCCCCTGGCTACATATAGGAGCTCATAGAGTCAAATCCTACTTAGACCATGGTCTTGTCTGGCAACAATGAAAACTAAAGTGCTTATGTGAAGTCCACGATTTTCAAATGAAAGAAAATTCCTAGCCCAAAATTAATGTTTTACTTCTGCGCTTCTTGACATGAATTTTTTCTATCTAGTTTTTCAAAACTTTATGATGGATGCTGATATCATGAGAAAACTCTGACAGTGCCAAATGTAAGTCCACCTCACAATAATTATTTCATAGACCATCTGAATTTTAACTGTTCTAAGAGACAATCTAAGCTCATGGTGAGCCAGATCTATTATTCTCTGTCAAGGGTTTATTTGAATTGTCTCCTGCATTATGAAGTTAAACTATAGCTACCAAGCCATTAGGCTTCTAACATATTCCTTGTGAGGAACATTACATTAATTATTTGAAATCATGAAGAAAATTCTTCAGTGCCACAGCATCAGCCTTCCTTTTTGCTTGCTTTCCGGAAACCTAATTTAAGACTTGATTCTAAAGGGCTTCCTTCTTGGCTATGTCGCTGAAGTGCTACAGATGTGCTTATCCAATACACATCCAGTTCTATGAAACCAAGTAAAAATCTCAGTCAATGTTTCGAACATATATCTACGAACAAAAGCACTTCTTTGTTCTGCCCATTATGCTCTTTCTTTAATTCTCTCCAGGGGAATATTTTCCTCCTTCTGAGATCTTTGCAGTTCAAACTTAATAGAAGTTTGAAAAGCATACAGCACTTCATGAACACTGTTGTAGTATGAATAATAAAAATTGTTAACTTACAGAGGCAGAGCAACAGGAACCATTTATAGAAATGCTCATGGACAAGTTCACTTTCGAAAAGTTCAGTGGAGGAAGTCAATGGAGAAGTTAGGAACAAAGATGTTTGGCTCAGTGATTTGATTTTTCCCCCTCCTTATTGACTAAGAGATGAAAAATATTAAGCTAATGAATTTGGAAAGATTCCAGCATTTAAACCTTTAGAAAATAATTTGCTACAACTCTGTGGGAAAGCCATAAATGGTGTCTATATGATCAGAATGCTGAAAGAAAAACAGACCAAGACTGCTGGAAAGCACTTATATTAATAGAATCTTCAGCCACTGAGATAACAGCAGTCAGAGAATAATTCCTTAATCGGGGTAAAAATCTATACATATGATACAGTTAGCATAGAAGGAGGCAAAAACAGAGTTAAATGTGTCTTGTAACCTTAAGTATGGAGTTTTGTCTGTGTCTACAGTGAAATAAGCTATACATGTAAATTTATATACATTATATATGGAAGCGATGCCTATAGTTAAAAGTTGCTGACCACTTTCCATTATGAGATTCCATTTTCAATCGCTTATAAACATTTTAGCTAAAATTTCCCATTCTGGGTGACTTTCTTAGGATGAATAGTTATGCAAACTTCCAGCAAAAATGGTTCTGAAAATGAGGTTAGTGGGGAAAAAAATAGTTTTGACAATGAAAATAATTCCTGCAACTGTTTCCTGCAGAAGCCCTAGTGCCCCCATGCTTAAAATTTGGCAGGGAGGTCAACATGAGGTCAGTTCGGTACCTTTTGCTGTCCCTATGAAAAACCATCCAAATTTGGCTGAACTATGAGCCTCTGGAAATTGCCATTTACATGTAATCCATAGAAGCTTACAAGAGTTTGGCATCCAAATTCTTTGAAGATTTTCTGCAATGAGGAAGCTCCAGCCCAGGGGCAGAGCAAGACTCCCTGCAATTCCTTGCTGCTGGGGCTCACTGTGGTCTCAGGCCCCAGAACTGCCTGTGATCTCCATGGAGATGGCGGAACCAGCCTGAAACATGCTCAAAGGTGAGAAGTGCAGTGCAAGGACAACGGGAATCTAGAAAGGGGAGAGAAGCAGGTGAGACAGGGACAGAAACAGAAGAAGAAGAATAGAGGCACTGAGGTCTGTAAACTCTAGTGAACCTTCTTCTCCAGAACCTGAAAAAGAATGCAGGATCCCTGAGTCCCAACATTACTGTCTGGCAAATAGCTTTGAAACTACTAGCAAAGCACATGATTAAGTCCCCTCTAGTGGTTGGTTTACATGACAGCAGCTTGTTATGGCTACGAGTTACTCCATTGTTAACTCAAATTGTATAGGGCTATGCTTTGGATCTAAATATTCTGTTGATTCTAAATATGCTACTGAGCCATGTGGTGATGAATATAATTAGACAAAAATTAAGAAGTACCTAGGAAGGTTACCTGGATAAACTTAATTCATCCCCCTTGTGTTTATGCAGTATGACACAGTCTTTAATTACATGATCAAATATTATTTCTTCCATAGGACCCCAGTCTCACATGATACATAGTGCGCATGATGGAATGTACTCTCAGAATGAATTGGGACTGAATAGTGAATGAGGCCACTGGCTGTAGGAGCCCACCACTTTTGTTGCAGAAACTGGCAGGTGTGTAGTGAATGAAGCAGGGGATTGCATGATATTCATTAAATAAGGCATGTATACTGCACTGAAGGAGAATAAAAAGTAGTATTGAATAGCTACTTATTCAGTGAACACCCACCATCCTGTGCATTGAATGAGATAGAGGTCATGTAGAAAAAATAGTATGTGATCATGTAATTAAAGACTGTATCATAATGTATATGCATAAAGGGGCCGAATTAAGATTGAAACTTTAATTCTGGCATTTCCTAACTTTTGAGTGCTTGACTTGATAACCTTAACATTATTTTAATTTAAAAAAAATGTAATATGTTACTTACATTAAGAAATGAACAACTACCGTCATTCCAGGATTCTAGTACCCCAGTTACTATCTCTTTAAAGGATAAACTCCAAGGACTGACATGCATAATTCAGTATACAACTCATAGTAACCTCTCCTCCTAAACCGTCTGTTTTCTTTGTCAAAACATTTGGTTTTCCTTAGTTTAAATACACTATCTCACAGGAATCTTCTCAAAACGTGAAGGTTTTCAACATCCATCCAAGAAAGACAAGTTTGAAGTGTCTGTCTACATTGCTTCCATAGGTGTAGATGGCAACTAGTGTAGACCCCGCTGGGTACATATGCACTGAAATCTGCACCCTGACATAACCTCACTTCTATTTTTGGCAAGCTAGAATACAACTGGTGTGGTTACATCTATACAAGCTGCCATTCACACCCTCATCTGCAATATAAATATACCCTAATAGTCCTTAGGACTCTCTTTGCTCTTTGGCTTTGGAGTGTATCTTCTATTTGTAATGTTGGTGTTGTCTAAGCTCCTTATCTGCTTTCCCAAATTCAGATCACTAGAAATATACAGAAGTTTTAAAATAAACAATCCAGTAAACTATATAAACTTAATATATATTCTCCAAAATGCAATATTTATATATTGTCAGTGTCAGTATATATATCACATTTTGGAGTATATATATTATATATATGGAGTTTATTATATATATATATATATATGGAGTTTATATAGTTTGTATTTGTATAGTTATATATAATATAGCATTTTGGGGAACAAAATCCATATATTTATTTCAAGCCCTCTGTAGAGAGAGCCTCTGGCTAGAGAGAGGGTGTATGTAGGCTGTGAGAAAGAGGCTGACTTCATCAGACAATTTAACTAATGAAGAATGCTGTATACCATGTATATGCTATGGTCTGATTTCAAAGATGCTGAGCACTTGCAGCTTCCAATGACTTCTGAAAATCAGACCTATGTTAAATAGCATATCCCAAGTGCGTATAAGTCACTTGTTGCTATATCCCTTCCATAGTACAATGGCGACATTCAATATTGCATTATTGTTGTACCTTTCTTTCTATCTATCTCTGTGTCTGTCTGTGTTTGTTATTTCTAAGACATCTAAACAAAACTGTTGGTGAAACTCCCTAAGGGATTTTCTGAACTGATGATGGATGTGGGTTCCAAGAAAGCTTCAGGTAAGAGAAGATAATTTCCTTCATACGAAAAGGGCCACATCACAATTCTCTGTCAAAAATAAACAGTCTTCTTGTGAGTTTAAGGTACTTGGAAGACTTGAGTTCCCACTTGTTGTCATGAGGGCATGGTTTGTCTCTCTGCTGAGCACGTAGCATTAGTGGCCATACTAGCTTGTAGATATTCTGAAATTCACAGAGATATACTGCAGCTCTTGGGGTGTCTATGGAAGGTGTTCCCCACAGTACTACTGCTCATGGTCCCCTTGACACTACCAATGCTCCCTCATCCACCTTCGGCCTACCATCTCCCTTCTCCAAAGGGGTTTTGAAATGTGACGATGAAATAACATGAAAGTTAATGCTGAGAGGAGCAGCATTAATTCCCATGGCTATTCCCCCATGGAAATGTTGCAGACAAGACTGTGTTCAATAGCCATTCTTTGAGTTTTAACAGTTGAAGAGACAAAGTATGCTCATTTAGTCATGCTGACAATGTCCCCTCTACTCAACAATGCACCACCAAATCCACAGAGGCCCAGCTACATGATGATGACATGGAAAGGCTTCCACTGAGGTGGAAGAAGGGCAAATGATCATGCACTGGTTAAATATCTCTACTACTGAAAGATATTAAACTGTTTTACTGGAGTTTCGCATACTTTCCTCCACCCATGCTGCCTAAAAGTGGAGAACATTATATGATCCAAAATCTCATAAAAAGGCACCTCAAAATCACAGTAAAATGAAGAACTGTACATTATTCAGTTTTTGGTGTGCATTTGTCCTAATCTATCAAAATCCAAAATTTATGAAGGAGCCCTATCTAAATAAAGAAATTTGAAAATGTCAAATGAAAATGTCACAGCAAATGCAAATAAAATTACTCCTATTACCATTTGAAAAAACGGGGATTAAAATAGTGTCTTACATACTTTTTGTGAGGGGGAGTGTTGTAGACACAGTTACTAATTTGATGTGCTTACATCACTTCATTCTTTTCTCTGTAAACACATATAAATCTGTTTCTAAAATTACCATAAAATCAAATACAATTTTAAACAACAAAAGAAGATCATCAGAAGTTTCCTCTTTACTTTAATAAGTGTCTTGCCATACATATTTGCAATCTATGGGAGATCTGGGCAAATCATTTAATTGATTTTGATTTGTGTAGTTTGTTTTAACTCAATGACTAAATGAAACCTTATAATGCCATGTTGTTTAGGCATGTTTTCCTATTGTTCCCCCCAATAATCAGATAATTACATGTAACTTAGTCATCATTTCTTCAAACAAATTATATTCTGATGAAACATGAAAAAGGTTTCCTGGCACAGTTTTGAGTTCAGCTAATCTTATCTTTATTTTACAATAGGTGTCTGTATGTGTAACCTGCTTAATGTCATTGTGGTTTGGCTGTACCCTATCGGGAAGCTTCTCTTCAGTAAATCCCTCTTAATCATGTCATTTTTCCAAATAAACATGAGTATCTTTTATGAAAAATCTCAAATTCAGTTAACTTGGCAAATATGTGAATATATTTTTCAATAGTGACTGCATTGTGCTTTATTCATCATAGATCATCTTCTATTGTGTTGTTTAAAAAGAGAGCAGAGTGTTTACAGAAAGAATGAAGACAATTTGCAATGAGTTTTCAGAAGAGGTACTTGAACATGGGACTTTTAAAGAATTCTTCTGCTTGGATCGATGATGTAATCAAGCCATTTAAATGGCTATGTCATGTCCATTAATATGTATGTGTTTCTATAAAAAGGAAGTAAAAGTTTTGTCAGAGTATCAATGTTACCATCACTAGGCAGAAACCTGGGTGAAACCCTGGGTCTATTTAAGTCAATGGCAAAACTCTTTTTCATTTCAATGGGGCCAGGCTTGCAATCCTGACATTCAGTGATGTTGAACTATGATTGCTTTGACCACCCTAGAAGTATATTGAAAAAGCAAACACTTCAGTTTCTTCTTGCTTCTATGTGTCTCAGTGGCACAGCATTAATAGTCATGCTTGTACAAGCCTGTTTAATACTTAATACATACCAAAAAAAGAAATGTTTTTGATACTGAACAAGGTCAGTGTTTCCCTCTGAATGACACATAATTTCACATGCCAAACTACAGTAGGTTTGGGCATGCAAAATGAATTAGTCATATTTACATCTGTTGTTTAAAAAAAAAAAGTACATACCCATTTCCATCAGTCATCAGAGGTGAGTCAGGGCTGCAAAGTTTGGCTCCAAACTTCCCTAAACATTTGGGTGTTCAGATCTTTTGCCTGGCACATTACCAAAAAAAAAGGGCCAGCAACGAAATTTGGATTCAAATTTCCTAAGAGTTCAGGAGAGGAAGCAAGTGCTTGGATTTTGTTTGGGTCCATCACTGGACCCAATACTGCCCAGAAACTTTACAGGCTGAATGCAGGTTGAAGAGCCACAAACTGTAAATTTAGACAGAATTGTTGTCATCAACAAACACACAGTATTTACATTCTAAAAGGACAATAGTGAAAAGCAGAATTTAGATACAGTGTGTCAGAGTGTAGCTGTCTTGTGTAGAGTTAAATTCTGTTACACTAAAGCAGCAGTTCTCAAACTGTGGTCTTGCGACTTTCAGTAGTCCACAGAACACCCTCAGTGGTATGAAGAGTTAAATTATTTGAGAGACATGTGGTGGTCCACAGAGGAATCTTTCTGTTCCTAAAGAGGTCCACAAAATAAAAAAGCTAGAGCCAGACTGCAGCTGAAGGACACCTATAGGAATGGTAGAGTGAAAGCAAATAGTCCTAAAAAGGCATTAATGCCATTCTATCAGTATTGTAATTTACCATATACATCTCCCTTACATAAACAAAAAAATAGGGTATATGTTTATATGCAGCACTGCTTAGAAGGCTTTGTGCTTGTGCACTCTCTCTCTCTCTCTCTCTCTCTCTCTGATAAAGTGACAGTATTTTGGTTCCAAACTTTAACCATCATAAAATCAAATTCCCCATTCAAATATCCACAGTGAAATAATGACATTGGAAAATTTGTACGCAGCTGGTCTGTCCAAAAAGTCTGACAGACACGCACTGAAGGACCACATCCCAGTTTATTACAAAGGAAGAGGGAGAGGGAAGAAAGAGAAGAGGAGAGAAAAAGAGGAAAAAAGAAGCAGCAGCAGCTACAGACTGAAGAAGAGCGATAAGAGATATGTCAATAAAGGTCTGAAAATCTGCCCCCGGCTTTTGTGTTACAAAAATATCCACCTCTAATAAAAACATATCTGCCATATTTCTCAGACTGTTAAATGTTATTTTTCCCATAGCTCTCTTCTATCCCAGGCCATCTTCTTCACTACTTATTTTTCCCTATTTTTAGTTCCTTCTCTTTCATTTCTCCTTCTCTCTTTCTGTTCCCTATCTCTGCTGTTTTTTTGCCACATGCTTCCATCAATATCAGCAAACGCAAATGGAAGGAGGGTAAGCATCAAATAGCCACTCACATGCCTCGTAACCCCCTTTAACAAGACCTGGATTTGGGTTTGCCCAAAACTCAAGTGCCATATGACAATCTAAGTAAATGCTTCCAGGTGTCAAAGAAAATACCAGCTTCTAGGTAGTAGAGGTGATAGAGATAACTTTGGCCCATGGAGTGAAAAATTACACACCACTCTGTAATAACTGAGAAAGATGTGCATCACCATTGTGTATATCTGTATACCACATGGTCAAATTCAACCCACATGCGTGGTTCCCATTAACTTCTATTTAGCCATATGCCACTGAAGTCAATGAAAGCCACATGTGTGCATCCAAAGGCAGAATTCAAAGTGTTCAAACAAATAGCTAACCACACAGAGCTAATTGTGAGACTAATTCATTCTCCCCGTTCATTCTGCATAATGTGAGTTTTGTTTGGATGCATGAAAAACATGCTTTATTTTTAAAAGTTTCATTTCTCACATTACACAGTGTACTAAAGGGAGCAATATATAATGAACATCTCCATGGAACCAAGTGAATGTTCTGAGTCAAATGTGGCCCACCTGTGGAAATTCCTCCAAAACAAGGGCCTAAACTATACATGTTGCAGAAGCAGCATTAATTGTACACTTGTATCATCATTATATATAATTTGTGTTATGGTAGCATCTAGGGGCCCCAGTTATGGATCTGGGCCCATTGTGTTAAGCATTGTAACAATGCATAGCAAAGAGACAAACCCTGCCCCAATGAGCTAACAATCTAAGCTTAAGATGAGAATTCTGTATTCTGTCCCAAGATGGTCCTCTGAAGAGATACAAACACTGCATCCCCCAAGCAGATGATCATAGAGGATGAATGATCTGTGAACTGGAAGGACATGTATTTACTCTTGCCAGGTCAGAAGGCACATGCACACACACTAATGCACTATGCCGCCAGATCCCATAACCTTTTGCTAGAACAAATACTAAATAGCTCCTGTTGCTGGGGGTGGGGAGAAGGGCTTCAGAGTGGCTTCTCTGTCCAGGGTTTTTTGGAGAGCAAGGGGGTTAGAATCTGGGCAGAAAACTTGTATTCTGTATTCCCTTGTGGCCAAACTGAGAATAGACCGTTGATATCTTAACTCACACTCGTGTGTATTAACCACTAGACCAATTTCGCCTTCTCTTTGGGATGATTTCATTATTTGCGTGCTCTGCATCAGAAAAGTTAAACATGTGTTCAAAGCAGAAGCTTCTTGCATACATGGAAGCCAGAATTTGGCCATTTACATAGTATTTTTCAAAGGAAATGAGCACACATTTTAATAGTGCATTCTCTTAAGTGGCTGTTGCCCATTCCTTAGACTGATGCTATTAGCATTTGTAAACTCTCCCTCATTATAGTTTTCTAACTTCTGTGCTAATATTTACATTTATTTGCATGATTAAATATCCTGGGATATTAAAAAAAATAAAATCACATAATAAAAGCAACTCAGACATAAAACAAAATTTTTAATTAAAAAATAAAATCTTCATATTACTCCTAAAAAAATAGTAACTCTTGCCTGATTGAGTCTAGAAGTTTTGCTGCTATATCTAGTTACAATGGCATGCATCACACATTAACTGCCTATTTAAGGAATTGCTTTTTCACACTTTAAAGATAATTTGTAGATGGAGCCAAATTTCTATAGAAGCTGGGTAAAATTCTATAGTTTCCAGAAGTGAAGGAAAATTAGTGAAGCCTAATAAAGTTTATGTCTAACTTGCTACTGCAGCTGCAGACTTAAAGATGCCTTACCTTACAACAACCATATATAATATGTTACTCTTTGAAATATGCCTGTTGCTAGAAAGAATACATTTGGTGTGACTTTTACAATTAAAGGCAAAGCATGGCTTCTGTATTTTTACAGGAATCCAGATCTATTACCTCTATCAAAACTTTATTTTTCTATGAGGTCCAAAAAGTAATTGCTGCTTGTGTATGAATTTGTCCCTGTGAGATATTCCCTTCTGTTCCTGAGAGTCCTTATTCAAATCGAAGCTCATTAATGAATTTGAGCAGTTAACACGTTTACTGTTTCCTGCTGCTATTTCTATACATAATAGGCCAAAATCTGCTCATAGTTATGTTGGTATCAACCTGGAAAACTACACTGACACCCAGGTAACTATGACCAGAATTTGGTCCTTGTGTACAGTATTTATTTAGTTGCCCCTTTAATTTGTCCATATTCATTTGATATAAGGATTTTCCTTTCTCTAGATTATCCTTACTAAATCCCTGGTCCATGCACTAGTCATCTTGTGCTTTCTTTGCTGAAGCCTCCTGCCGCTTGGTTTCCCCAATTCCCACATCACTTCCCGCAAAACCACAGTATATGCTGCAACTAAAATCACCTTCTTTGCCAGCTACATCAACCGTGTTGTATGCAGAATCCTAGAATCCCTGCATTAGCTTTTGACCTTCTTAAACAATTTTATACTACTTGTCCTCACTTTTAAGGTCTTGTCCAGCTCTGCTCCATCTACAGTTTGTCACTTATACGCTATTACTCCTCCCTCACATGTGCTACACTCTGCCATCTCCACATGCTTTGAGAAGGGCCCCAACCTCCATGTACCATAAACAGCTCTCTGCCTTTTCCTCTACTTATGCCTAGTACATTGTCCCTGATCTGGTGTGCCATTCATTCTCATTCTCTTTGCTTTCAAATCCTTTCTCGTCAAGACTCCTTTGTGTTAGTCTTCCACCACTGATCTCCACACCTATTTTTTTTTTTTAACTGGACATTTTACCTTTTAACTAATACTGTATTAGGGGTTCTCAAACTAGGGGTTGTGACCCCTCAAGGGGTTGTGAAGATTTTATGGGGGGGGTCATGAGCTGTCAGCCCTGCGCTTGACAGTAAGGGCGGCCTGGCATGAAGGTGTCATCACTTTTGGGGAGGAGGGAACATCACAGCCTGAAATATTTTCAAAAGGGGTCCCAGCAAAAAAAGTTTGGGAACCCCTTGCTTATAAAGAATGAAAAAAATCAAAAATCTTCAAATATAAATAAAATAAATTAATGAGACTAGTACGCAACAAAGGTTTAACTCAAAATTTTAATAACTTTTACTGTGAAATTTTTTCATTGGGAACAGATTGATGACTATTCCATTTTGCATAGCTTAGAGACAATTGTGCAAATGTATGTGGCATGGGGGTGGATTTCTTACTCTTCTAATGGAACGCTATGCATTGTACTTTTACCCTTATTGCTCCTATAGCCCTTTCCCTTTTTTCAGTTAGCCTTTCCTCTGTTAATACCTAGATCTTGTCAGGAATTCTCCATGAATGAATTTCCCATGGAAAAGGCAGTTTCTGCAAAATTTTGTCAACATTTTTGTTTCTTTTCCTTTAGAAAAACTGAAACAAAAAATTGCAATTTGCATTGCCTGTACCTGAATCAAAATATTTCAGATTGTTGAACTCGCCTGTCACGTTTTCAGGCCAGCCTACTTTTCCACGATGCAACACAAAGCAGTATGGTGTACTCTGGGAGTCACATGGCTGCAAGTTCATCTAGGGAGCTGTAGTCCAGTCAGGGAGCCTGGCCCAAAGGAGACAATGAGGGAATCAGGCACCACAACTATCACAACTCCTCTAAGGCAGTATGCCACAACAGGAGAATGCTGTTTAACACTGAACTGACTTGAGACAAAGAATTTTGGGTTAGTTCAACAAACTGCAATGAAATGTTTCATCACCTCCAAACAGAAATTTTTCTGAACTTTCATTCTGCAAAAAAAATTGATACTTGAACTTTTTGTCCTAAATTGAGATAAAAAATGTGGCAATATTGGAATTTCTCATGGGATATTAAATTCTAATTCTCACTCAGCTCTAGTTATATCTAACTCATCCTTCAAATACTAATATAGATGTAAATATACTTGCATGACTGACTATACCAATACACATATTTTCTATAGTTCAATCAGACCAAGTCCTGGAAAAACTCATGACAACACTCCTGTGAGTATAATTATTCATGTGTGTGTTTGCAGGACTCAGTCTTTAGACTCTTGGCTCTACAGTCCACTCCACTTGTACTATATACCCTTGTACAGCAGTTTGCACACCCGTGGAACTGTAAAAATAGGTGACAACCAACAGTAGTAATACTGTCACACATTTTTCCACTGGAAATGTACAACTATAGAAACTAAGACAACTGCACAAAAATGCAGGTCCCTCAATTTTTGCCACAAAAAATGTCATATAATGAATGTCCTAAAAATTGCTGGGTTCCTGCCAATCTTCCTGTTACTATATCTTCTAGAAAGTCAATTTTCAACTATCATTTCTTTTTTTATATTAAATCTGATACCAGTTTGTCCTGTGCCTCAGAGCCTCTTGGCCTCATTGTCTCTTTACTTACACTGGTGTAAATCAGGAGTAACTCCAATGAAGTCAATGACCAATATAAAATCAGTTAAAATAGTTTAGCACAATCTTGACGTGAGTCCTTATCCCCTGCTGGTGTGTCTCTGGTACTGCAGCCTGATATACATTTATTTCCAAAAATGTTGTAAAAACAATAGCTCAGTTATAGATTGGTCTTTATCTCAGTTCATTTTGGGATTCTTGTCAAAACTCTCAAATGTGTCAACTATAGCACATATACAGTCACCTCTGAACTTCTGACGAAAAATGTTTGTGCACATAAATTTGCATGTCACCTCAGGGAGTAAAAAGTATACAGGTACAGCAAACTATTTCTTTAAGTTATTTCTACTGTGCAGTAGCCACAACAGAATCTTTGTTATGTATCCAATGACTTATATAAGGGCTGTTTCCTGTCTGGTGGCAGCTTTTCCACCTACTGTAAAGAGTTCTTCTTACATACTAAAAAGAAAATTAACAGCCATTTCTAGCATTGTTGAATTTAAGAAACAATATTTGTATAATTCAGGCATCCACTACCGTTATTATGAGGATATATGCTAAAATTAAATTGTAATGAACTTGCTAATGTGTTTGTGTAGAACTAGCTCAACTGTGTGTCATACACCACACAAGGGTAAGAGTTAACATCAGACCAACTTCTGGGAAAAGCTTGCTTGGCCCAGAGGAACAGGGTCCTGTAAAGATCTGGCAGGGTGTTGAATATTAGATATTTCAGGTGTTGCGGATATCATCTGAATATTGCGATGCCAAAATCAAATAACATTCCTACTATGTAACACTGTATAAATGTAAGTGAGCATATCATTTGATACACAGAGAAGTACCAGAATGTTGTGCTTCATTCTCTGTTCTGAATCACTGAATGTGTGCTTAAAGTACATACTGCAATAAACATATAATACACTTGCATAGCATGGAACCCTTATAAACAAGATGTATGTATATGTATATACAACAGATCGCTACTGTACAGGTGGTTAAGGGAAACTGGTAAACCACCCAATACTTGAATTCATCTAATCATTTGCTTTACAAAACATTTTTGCAAAAGCCTGCGAATTTTTGGCCAATGGAAAGTTTTGCATTAATACTCTGTATTTTCCTTAATTTTTTTTAAATCACCTTCATTTAATAAATTCTGCAGTTTTTGGCAAATTCAAAAATGGAAAAGACCCCTGAAAGCCCATGACTCAAGGCAGAAAAGAATGCAGCAAAAAAGTCTCAGAGCAGAATCCCTCAGAACCACTCGTATAGATGAATGCGGACTTAACAGTACTCAAAGCAAAGCAATGACTTCATAGATATGGCAGAATAGCTCTTTGGAGCAAGAACCACTTTTTCAAGTGTGCTTTTAGAGTACCTAGTACAATGGGATCACAGTCTAGATTGATACCTTTGGGAACAACAACAATAATAATGAAACTGAACAGTAACTTCACCACTAACACAATGGAAACTATATGTTATAATAATACTTATTTACACAGCAATCTCAGTTGTCAACTAATTGCATATATGAAGCAGAAGGAAAAGAATACCAAAAAATCTGCCAACTGAACAATTGTAGAAATTCCATTCCTTTCCCCAAAGAACTTATATTTTCTATGCAGGTTGGCCAGAAGGTGACAGTTACAAAACAACAAACTCTACTGCAAGTTAGTTCCAGAGGGGTAGCCGTGTTAGTCTGTATACAGCAAAAACAACGAGAGTTCTGTGGCACTTTAAAGACTAACAATTTTAATATTTGCATAAGTCTCTCGAAAGCTTATGCCTGCAAATATTAAAATTGTTAGTCTTTAAAGTGCCACAGAACTCTTGTTGTTTCTACTGCAAGTCTGATTCCCACCAACAGAGGGAGGTAGGACAGATACTCACCAGCATACTCTAAACAGGACAATTAAATGCTAACTTACATTACCATGTTGTCTTCGAGCAAGTAAGTAATGAGTGTGTGTCCCTACTTTATTTCTGGCCATCTCTTATTGCTGTGCAGTTCAGAAGTTCACTGGAATAATCTTTGATAGAGATTGAGGAGGTAAAGTGTTGTGGGGGGAGTAAGCAATACACTGGGTTACTGCACTAGCCTTTTACCTCTGGGGACCTAGTTTCAAATCTGATATGGATCTTCCTGATTAAGGCAGGTGATTGTAGGAGGCGCTGAGCCCCACAGTATCTTTCAGAGGCACACA